>NW_024423453.1:50699323-51003477 GCF_017311325.1 Ursus maritimus | reverse complement strand
ATATATATATATATATACATATATATGTATATATAGCATGTGTAAGTGGAATCATATAGTATTTTTCTTTCCCTATCTGACTTATATCACTTAATATAATGCCCTCAAAGCCCATCCATGTTGTTGCAAATGGCACGATTTCATTCTTTTTTATGGCTAAATAATACTCCATTGTGTGGTGTGTGTGTACATTTTCTTTATCCATTCATTTGTTGATAGATGCTTAAGTTGTTTCCATATCTTATCTATTGTAAATAAGGCTGAAATGAACATGGGGTGCATATATCTTTTTGAGGTAGTGTTTTTATTTCTTCAGATCAATACCCAGAGATGGTATTCCTGGATCATATGGTAGTTATGTTGTTAATTTTTTGAGGAACATCCATACTATTTTCCATTATGGTTGCACCAATTTACATTTCCACCAACAGAGTACAATAACTTCCTTTTCTCTACACCTTTTGAACACTTCTTATTTCTTGTCTTTTTGATAATAGCCATGTTGGCTTGTGTGTTAGGTAATATCTCATTGTAGTTTTGATTTGCATTTTCCTGATGATTAGTAATGTTGAGCATCTTTTTGTGTACCTGTTGGCCTTCTGTATTTGTTCTCTGGAAAAATGTCTATTCAGATATTCTTTCCATTTTTATTCATTTTTAATTTTCTTTATTTTTTCTGCCCGTTTTTAAATTGGATTATTACTAGTATTTATTTTTACTGTTGTGTTGTATGATCTATTTTGGATATTAAATCCCTTATCAGATATATGAATTGCAAATATTTTCTCCCATTCAGTAGGTTGGTTTTCATTTTGTTGTATCCTTTGCTGTGAAGAAACTTTTTTATTTTTTATTATTTTTTTAAATATTTTATTTATTTATTTGAGTGAGAGACAGCACAAGCAGGGAGGCGGGCAGAGGGAGAGGGAGAAGCAGACTCCCTGCTGAGCAGGGATACCAATGAGGGGCTAGATCCCAGGACCCTGAGATCGTGACCAGAGCAGAAGGCAGATGCTTAATGGACTAAGCTACCCAGCTGCCCTGTGTGGAAACTTTTCAGTTTGATGTAGTTCCACTTGTGTATCTTTTATTTTGTTGCTTGTGCTCTCCAAAGGTGTGATTTCCAAAAAAAATCATTATCAAATCTCATGTCAAAGAGCTTTTCCCCTGAGTTTTCTTCTAGCTCTTGGTTTCATTGATTTTTTCCTATTGTCGTCTTAGTGTCTGTTTATTTCTGCTGTAATCTTTGTTGTTTCCTTTCTTCTACTAACTTTGGGTTTTGTTCTTCTTCCTAGTTCCTTGAGATGTAAGTTAGTTTGTTTATTTGAGATTTTTCTTGTTTCTTGAGGTAGGCATTTCTTGCTATGAACTATTTTCTTAGGACTGCTTTTGTTGCCTCCCATGTTTTGGTGTGTTGTATTTCCATTTCCACTTGTCTCAAGATATTTTCTGAATTCACTTTTGATTTCTTCATTGACCCATTAGGTGTTAGGTAACGTATTTCTGATCTCCACATATTTGTGAAATTTCCAGTTTTCTTTCCTGTAATTGATTTCTAGTTTTATATCATTGTGTTAGGAAAAGATGCTTGATACTCATTTTTTTTTTAATTCGATAAGACTTGTTTTGTGGCTCATTAACTGATCTATCCTGGAGAATGTTCCATGTGAATTTGAGAGAAATGTGTACTCTGTTGCTTTTGGATAGAATATGTCTGTTAAGTCCATCTGTTCTAACATGTCATTTAAGGCTGATGTTTTCTTGATCATTTTCTTTCTGGATGATCTATCCATTGATGTAAGTGGGGTATTAGGTCTCCTACTTTTATTGTATTGCTGCCTATTTCTCTCTTTAGATATTTGCTTTCTGTATTTTGGTGCTCCTATGTTTGGTACATAAATACTTACAAATGTTATATTTTCTTGTTGGATTAACTCCTTTATCATTATGTATGACCATTTTTGTCTCTTATTAGTCTTTGTTTTGAAGTCTATTTTGTCTGATACCAAAGTATAGCTGCACCACATTTCTTTTGGTTTTCATTTGTGTGAGATAACTTTTTCCATCCCTTCACTTTCAGTTTGTATATGTTTTATGTCTGAAGTGAGTCACTTGCAGGCATCATATAGATGAGTTTTGGTTTTTATTCATTCAGCCACTCTATGTATTTGATTAGAAAATTTAGTCCATTTACATTTAAAGTAGTTATTGATAAATATGTACTTACTGCCATGGCTGTTTTATAGTTCCTCTGTTTCATTCTTCTTCTCTTGCTCTCTTCCTTTGTGATTTGATGATTTCTTTAAGTGGTATACTTAGATTCCTTTCTCATTATCTTTTGTGTATCTACTATAGGTTTTTTGTTTATCTACTATAGGTTTCTGCTTTGTGGTTACCACGAGGCTTACATATAACAACTTAATAACAGTCTGTTTTAAGTTGATATTAACTTAAATTTGAACACCATCTAAAATCCTACAATTTTAACCCTCCCCCCAAGTTTTATGTTTCTGATGTCACATTTTACATATTTTTCTCTTGTATACCCCTTGTATACTAGTTGTTGTAGTTAATGTTATTTTTTCTACTTTCATTTTCTAACCTTCACACTAGCTTTTAAGTGATTAATCCACTACCTCTACTGTATATTTGCCTCCACTAGTGAGATTTATACTTTCATATGATTTTTCATTACAAATCAGTGCCCTTTTTTCCTGCTTAAGGAAGTCCTTTAACATTTATTGTAAGGCTGTATTAGTCGTGGTAAACTCTTTTAATTTTTGCTTGTCTGGAAAATTTATCTGTCCTTCAATTCTGAATGATAGGTTAGCCGTGCAGAATATTCTTGGTTGAATTTTTTTTTCTTTCATCATTTTGACTGCATTGTGCCACTCACTTCTGGCCTCTGCTGAAAACTCTGCTGATGGTCTTGTGGGGGTTCCCTTTCATGTCACAAGTTGTTTTTCTCTTGTCTAAGGTTATATTCTTGTCTTTGTATAAGATTATCTCCCAAGATTATCTCCTTGTGTTATAATGTGTAGATCCCATATTTTGATGTTAGTAGTGTCAAACTCTTGGCCTCATGAATTCTGTAGGTTGGAAATTCAGGCAATAAAAGCAGGGATGAAGCATAGCAGCATGGCATCATTCTCTGCTGCATGATGCCTGGGGCCTCTGCTGGAAAGATTCAAATGTTGGGTAGAATAACTCAGCAATTGGAAGCTGGAATCATCGTTTTTCACTCATGTTTCTGATACATGCATTAAGATGACTCCAAGATTAAGAGTGCCAACTAGAGCACCTGCACATAGACATTTTTGTCACTTGCCTTCTTCACAGCATGGTGATGTCAAGGTAGTCAAATTTCTCAAATGAAGGCTCAGGGCTTCAATTTCGAGTATTCCAACAATCAAGGCAGAAGGTGCATCACCTTTTATGATCAAGTCTTGGAAGTCATGCAGCATTATTTTCACTAGACTCTGTGGCTTGAAATAGTCACAAGCCCATTCTGTTCAAAAGGAAGTGTCACAGACCCTGCCTCTTGAAGTGAGTCATGTCAAATAACTTGGGAATCGTGTTTTAAACCACCACAAATTGGAGTGCCTAGTTGAGTACCAACTCTTGGTTTCAGCTCAAGTTATGATTTCATGGGTCCTGGAATTGAGCTCTGTGCTCAGTGGGGATTCTGCTTGAAGATTCTCTCCCTTTGCCCCTCATCCCCCTCATATAAATAAATAAATATTTAAAAAAATAGAATAAACCACCACAAATGGTTACTGTTATTATCTGCATTTTATAGTTCAGGAAATTTGGGCCCAGAAAGATGTGGAATTTTTCCAAAAACACATTCTTCATAAGAGGCAATGCCAGGATGTAAATCCAGGCAATGTGACTCCAGAGGCCATATTTAAATCCACTGTATTACCTTGTTTTATTCCCAGTGTACAACATAGAAGATGTGTTTGATTGTGCTAGACCTAAAAAGGAAAATTCACTTCCATTTAAAATTGTTCATTTATTCAATACACATTTTGTAGTGCCAGCAAGAGCCAACACTGGCCAGGGTACTAAGGATACAATAGTGAACAAAAGGGACATAGTCTGTCTTACTGCAGCATAAAATCTAGTTTCTCATTGTCTTTCTCAGTGTTCTTATTTGTTAGTTCTTGCAATAGACACTTCTCATTTTTTAATGTGAATATTTATTACTCTGGGTTTACTCTATGTGGCCATGGTGGGTTAATTGCAGTGATGGCTTCTATTTTTGTCTTCCTATAGTCAAGCCTTTTTTTTTTTTTTTTTTTTTTTTTTTTTTGTAGTGCCTCTTAATGAGTTTCTGGACTTGGCTATACGACTTCCTTTGGCTAGTAGGGGAGTAGGAAAAACGATGGAAGTTGAGCCTTGAAAAATACTTGTGTAATAACATTTGCCCTCCTGCGTTTCTTTCGAAGTGGTTAAAACCAGAGCACTTATGGTGATAAGAGAAACATAGACCAGTTACCTCTGTTGCCCCCAGCAATAGATAGCCAGTTACAAGACACGTGAGTAAGGTTGTCAAAGACCAGTAGCCCATAGCTGACTGTAGATGTATGGACAAGACTAGTCGACTAACCCAAGCCCAAATATCTGCCCTGTGGAATCATGAGCTAAATAAATGGACGTTATTTTAAGTTTTGTGATAGTCTGATACACAGCCACATAAACTGTTATATATTTCTTTCAAATATATATTATGGGTTTTTTTGTTTTGTTTTAGAGCCTGACTTTACTCTTGATAAATTTCTATAGCTTGTTTTGATAGTCTCTGAAGAGGTTAAATGCAGTTTTTATGCATGCCACACTTTTTTTTTTTGAAAGGACATGACAATCTATTTTAATACCACATTTACATATAGAAATCATCTTTGCTAGATTGGTTAATTTCAGCTGCTAAATTAACTTTACAACCATAACAATTACATTGATAGTAACTAATTCTGATTCTTCCATTTAGATTTCTATACCTAATAGAGCTCTTAAAACATACATTGAAGACTTTTTTTGGTACAAGTATACCTTCTAAATAAATCTAAAACTTAAAAGTAGAGCATACATTAATTTTTAAAAATGAAAAATTTCAAATGCAAACTGCAAAATCCTTTTTATGGGACTCTTTCTCTTGACTCATGTTTCAGTCTTTTTATAGTATTTAAATGACATAATAAAAGGTATACATACTTAAATATGTAATGTTGTGTTTGAAATATATTACAGGCTCAGTAATATTAGATGTTATCTCAAGAGACTGAGTCTTCTCATCTAGCCCCTACACCTTCAAATATAGAAGATCTCTAACTTATCTTACAATAAAGAACATATTTTAAAAAAAATTATGTGGGCAAAGACTCTGTTTTAAGTCTTGGCCCATTTAATCATTCTCTGACCTTTTTCTTTTCTTCAGGCTTAGTTTCTCCAACTCCACCCTGGTTTGGCCTCCATGCTTAACAGCAGGTCGCCTTGCTTCCCTAGTGTGCCAGCCTCAAATACCTGCTCTCTTCTGACCTCTGCAAACATTCTTAGTTTCATTGACATTATAGTATCTTATGGAGAGGGAATCTCTCCACCAGCTTTGCTTCTGTGGATCTTCACAGACAGGGTTAACCTAATGGGCAAATCTAACATGATGAACTTGAGCTAGACCACCTGTAAAACACTATAATTAAGTTATATGTAATTCAACTGTTCTTTAGGTTTCCTATGGCTAATAACCATTGCTTTTCTTCAGTTTTGGGCACACAGAGCTCATTCTGACTTAGGGATTGGAATTTACTGTTTCCATTTACCTATTTCAATTTCCCTCTAGTTCTTTATGTGACTACTCTACCTATATGTCTGAATTTAAGTAGTAACACAGCTGCCTGCTCCACTTTCTATCCCACTACTTGGTTTTATTTGCTTCATTAATATGGATCACAGTCTGAAATTGCCTACTCCTTCTACTTCTACTTGAAAAAAGGTGCATAAGTGAAATGCGCTTTTTTTCTCTCGTTGGTTATAGTCACAGCGTCCAGAGCAGTGTTGGCACCTTGCAACGTCACAAGGGATATGGGATGAAGAAATCATATTTAGAACTAGTGAGATTATAGTCTCACTCTGGTCTGTAGTGTTCAGAACTTGCTAGAGGTGTTGTGTTTAGTTACAATTTTTGCATTTTAAGAGCACTGTTGAAAACTAAAGCATTCCAAGAAAAAGTCAGATAAGTGAAGAGGCTTGAAGAAACTTTTCTATAAGAAAAAAAGTCTTCAGAGGATATGTAGGTATATCTTAGAGAATAACTATTGTGCATAAAATCACAGTTTTTGCAGATATTAGGACAGTTGAGCTAGGGGAAAGGGATTAAATATGTTCTATGGAGCACTGGAGTACATAGCCTAGAATGAAAAGGAAACTGAATGTCAGAGTCTGATAGGAAGTTAAAATAAAAGTAACCAAACTCCTCTTTTTCAGATAAAGAAAAATAGACCCTAGAGTGTTTGTATCAATGTATGACCCCCAAATTTTATAGATCTTGAGGTGCAGAGCTAAAAATTGAATCCAGGCTTCCTGACTCTCATTCATTGTTCTTTACACTACAATTGATTTATTTTCCACTTAAACATCATTGTTTTTTCAAGCACTTGAAGGATCTTGAGACTTCATTCATTCATTTGTTCATTCATTCATCTATTCAATCAAAAGTTATTGAGTATTAACTATCCACTAGCATTCCAGCAGTTAGGGATAGCGTGCTATTCACATAGAGGCATTCCTTGTCCTCTCAGAGTTTATTTTCCGTCATGTGTTGGAAGAGGCATTAGTCCAAGTGTGATTACTGAGCTCAAATTACTGAGGTTAGTCTTGTAGTGTGGTAGAATTTTTCACTATACGTAAGTACATATTAACATTAAGAACGGGATTTTTCAGTCTGAAAATAAAAGGGACTCTTCTTGAAGCAGGAGAAGAGCTCCCTGGTCTCTGAAGTGTTCCAACAGGTTGACAAGATTTGGAGGAAATATCTTAGAAGAGATTAAACTTCCAAATGGGGAGAAAGTCAAGTTTCTTTTCCTTTAGAGTCTACTTTGCTCTGTTTTAGAGCTTGCTGAGATCATGGTTAATCTTTTACAAAGGAGCTTATGGACAGCTCTGTACAGTTCTCGGATGGTCCTCGGACCCATGAGAAAACAGCCTAATGAGAGGTTCTCCACCTAGATTGTATGGCTTAGACCTGGAGAACTGCTGGGTGCCTGTTACCAATCTGATTATTTTCAAGACAGTAAAAATTTCAAGCATACTATAAACTATAAACTTTTAAACTAGAAGGCTTATCGCCAAACAAGTATTTTTAAAGCACCTATCATGTGCCAAACACTCTGAAGAGATGTCACAGACAGAATTTGGAAAGGTGTCATGCCATCAGAGTAATTAAGTCCTTGTGCCTGTATGGGAAGCTCTGTCTCTTTCAGGCCCTTGAAATGTGTGAGGTCTACCTAGCCCTTGCTCCAACCTAATTATTACCATCCTGTTTTTTCCTTGCCCAGTGTCACTCCGATGAAGTGATTTAATAAATGAAATGTATGTTTCTTTGAATATAAGTCCTGTTAATTTAAATAGTGGTTGCATATTTCAGATCATTTTGAGACTGTGTTTGTTGCCCTTCTCTTTAATTCTACCCCCAAACATGTGTTATGAACTGAATAATTTCGGTAAACTGAATAGCATCATTTCCTCTACTATTTCATATTTGCACCCTAATATGCATATTTGTGTTGAATGATAAATCTATTGATTAATAAGCTATACTGCATCAGGTTTAAGAAAAATCGGATCATAGAAACATGTTGCATATAGCACATATTTCTGTTTCATGTCATTTGTTTTGATCTGTTTCCCGTCCAGATGGACTAGAGCATATGCCACTTTGAACACTAAAGATAAATAATGAAAGGATAAATTTACAGTCTGAGGAAAATCATTTTTACTTTTACATTAAATCTAATTTATTTTCCTATAAAGGCAGGAGACTGTTAAAATAAACATTCCTGTTGCCCTGTCATGTACCAACTTCATTGTCAAGAATCAATTCCCCAGGACGTATTATTTCTTTCCTGAAATCTATCACCACACTGACAGAGATCTCTTTGAACACATTTTAAAGCATCCTCACTCCAGCCAAAATTTGCTTTAACTCATAGAAAATGCCGTAGGAAACATACTGAATTTCATGATGCTACTCTTACATTTTTCTTACTCGAAATGGTTCTCTTAGATATTGAGCTTAGCACAAGATATGAAAATGCAAATAGTTTAAGTGCTGTGCATATGAAGAGAAGAAATGTGATCCCTGTTTCTCTGGCAGTGAATTAGCTACATTCCTCCCCTAGGAATACCTTCCTACTCTTTTTTTGTCAAGGTTCTCAGAGAAGTAGATGGCCAATCCAGAGAGTACCTGCCCAACTGCCCCACTGGGTCTCTGCTGAAAACAAATCCCAACCACGTGTCTATGGCTAGCTGCAGTGCCTAGTAGATGCTGCTCCCCCTCTGTGAGCTCTGAAATCCAGGCTATTTCTAGAACCTCTCAGTCCTGTAGATCAAGCACTGCTACAGCACCACTTCTCTCCCTGCTTTACACAGGTCTGGGAAGGAGTTAAGCTTATTCCTTCTAACCGATGCACTGTGGTTAGACACAGTGAATTTGGGTAAACAATTTCTGAGCCAGGGAGTTGACTTTTTTTGTTGCATTTTATTCTCCAGGGCTTCTTTTAATTCAGAGCTGTTTGTTGGAAGAGGGGCAGATGGAAGAGAAGCGGTGCTGAGTGGAGAGGAAATGATTGCCAAGTATTAGGATTTGGGTAGTCTGCATCTATAATCTGTGCTTCTCTTAAGTGCGGATAGTATAGTGTGCCCAGCTGGGAGAGAGGCCCAAAACCATAGGAAAGCAAATGCTGGCAAGGTATAATGGTGTTTTGATTAATGTTCTTTGTATGTGTTAAATGCAATAAATATTTAATAACAGCAATACATGCAAATGATTGAAATTTTTCAATACTTTAGAGGAAAACATAGTACATGATGATAATCATTGTCCTTGCAACAAGTAGTAAAATGTGTTTTCAAGTGCTGAAATTTGGAAATTGCCCAGGTAGAAATTCAAACCTAAATTTTCCTCTCACTTAATTTTGCCCTGTTTATATAACAGAAGTGTCTTTAAATGAACAATAAAAGTCTCTTCCAAAAAAAAAATAAGACTTTCATCTTCCTGGGTTTGTAAGCTACATAAGAGACAATGAATAGGGCTCAAAAGAAGAGGCTATTTGCAAATAGAGAATTCTCATGGAGGTGGATGCAAGAAGTCTTAAATTTGTTGCTATGACTATGGAAATACTTGCGGCAAATAAATATTTCTAACAGCAAATACTTGCCCCAGGGCTGAAAGACATTTTCAACCATGCAGGGGGGACTCTTAAGAATATTTAATGGATATCTATCAAGTAGAAACTTGCTCAAAGACCTGTCTAGGAATGACCACTATGATGGTTAATTTTGTGTGTCAAATTGGAGGATTTTTTTTCTTCCAAGATTTTATTTAAATTCATGTTAGTTAACATATAATGTACTATTAGTTTCAGGAAAATTTAGTGATTCATCACTCACATATAACACCCAGTGCTCATCACAGCAAGTGCCCTCCTTAATACCTGTCACCCATCCACATCCCCTCCAGCAGCTCTCAGTTTGTTTTCTTAGTTAAGAGTCTCTTATGGTTTGCCTCCGTCTCTGTTTTTATCTTATTTTATTTCTCCTTCCCTTCCCCTAGGTTCATCTGTATTGTTTCTTAAATTCCACATATGAGTGAAATCATATGGTATTTGTTTTTCTCTGACTGACTTATTTAGCTTGGCATAATATACTCTAGTTCCATTAACCTCGTTGTAAATGGCAAGATTTCATTCTTTTCGATGGCTGAGTAATAGTCCATTGTATATATATGCCACATCTTCTTTATCCATTCATAAGTCAATGGACATTTGGGCTCTTTCTGTATTTTGGCTGTTGTTGATAGTGTTGCTATAAGCATTGGGGTGCATGTGCCCCATTGAAGAAATGGAGGATGTTTTTGAATGGGATTAACATTTAAATCAGTAAACAGCTTGCTCTTCCTAATGTGGATGGGCCTCATCCAAGCATTTGAAGGCCTGAATAAGACAAAAAATTGGACTCTTTGAGCAAGAAGAAATTCTCTAGTAGACAGCCTTTGAATTTCATCTGCACTGTTGGCTCTCCTGGGTCTCTGCCTGGTAGCCCACCCTGTAGATTTTGGGTTTCCCAGCATCCATAACTGCATGAGGTAATTCCTTATAATTAATCTCCTTATATATGTTATTGTACTGTGTATATGTATTATGTTTCTCTGAAGAACTTTTTGTTTCACTAGTGAAGGAAGGAGTGGGGACCTGGGAAACTCACTGGGTGATAAGGCAGAAAGTGAGAGAACGGAAAAAACATTGAGGCCTTTGGATAGAAACACTGCTCTTCTAATGTGATGCAGTTCTAGGGCTAGTTATGTAGATTGTCAGGATGATTTGCCTTTCTTAAAACATGTCTTCAAAATTAAGGAATGCAGTGGCACAGTGAGATCAAGTATTGATCACTGATCTTTTATTTCCCCTTTTCTTCCTTCTCACTGCTTATTGCTCTTGACTGATCTCTGTCAAAGAGCATGTTTGACTCTATCAACAGGTTAACTAAGTAAAAGATAATTTGACAATATCACTGCTCTGCTTAAGTGACTTTGACTACTCTCCACTGCCTTATGAGTAAGTCTAATTTCCTTGACATGGTACACCAGGTGCCTTAGTGACCTGATTCCAAACATTTCTCCTTCTAGGTCTTGCTAGTGTCTTTGTACTCTCCTATTGCTGTAGACTTATTGGTTTACTCATCACTGCCTGAATATACAACTATACTGGCATTTCCCACCTTCTACCTTAGATGTTCTTTTCCTGTCCTTTGGTCATTGAACTGTTAGGCCATACTCAAAAGGGAACTGAGCTGTAAAATATTTTCCATTCCATAGAATCAGAAAAAAGCCCTCCTTTTTGCTTAGAGCACTTTTTTATATGTCAGTGCTCCCACTGTTACACTAGTTTTTGGTAGACTTTGCAGCATGCAAGTCTGACTCTCTTACTGAAGCTCTAAATAGAGCCTGGCTCAACCAAGCCTGGCTTGGAAATTCAGCTGTGCTATTTGGTAGCTGGGCGACACTGGGGAGTTACTTCCTTGTGAAGGCCCAGTTTCCTCACCTGCAAAATTGTGAAAACAGTAGAACTATTAGTAAAATTAAATGTTTTAATACGTGAAAGTATTTAGCATAGTGCCTGACAATATAGAACGAGGTCTAAAATATTACCATCCATTCATTTATCCCTTGGTTCTTCAAGAAATGTTATTTGAGTGCTTGTTATGTGCCAGGCATTATTTGTCATCATCACCTTACAATTTTTGAGTTCATATTCATTTTTAAATGCTGAACTTCTGGTCCAATAAATGTCACATAGATGTTCATTAAATGTTTATTGATATAAGAATTGCTTTGGTCATTAGCTTAAACACTGGGAAATTGGATGTTCAGTTTTTGTTCTATTTATTAAGGTAAAAAGATACAGCCTATGGCTATGAAAAATATGCTTTATACCCTAAAGCTGTCTTCCTTAATGGCTGAGAATTTAAATAACCTAATTAAAATGAAATAATATCTTCCTTGTATGCAAAATAACTATGTTTATAAAGATATAACACATTGTGAAATTATGTTGGAAGCAACAATTTATAAATGGTACAATTCTATATTTTTGCCTTAGTGTAATATAGCATTTTAGTATAATTAGATATAAATTTAACTTTTGAAATATTAATAATCTCAACTCTTTAACAAAATCAATACAACTTTGTAAGAACTACGTATATAACATTAGCTCTTAGTAATAACACACAACCTCAAATACCAAATGCTTAAATTTTATAATTTTTGTGTTTACCATGTCTCATATTTTTCAGTCTTTGGTATAATGTAAATTACACTCAAAAGTGTGAGAAACACAAATAAAAATGTCCTTTCCCATGAAGAGATACTGCACCCCTTCTCAGGTATCAAATATAGGACCTGTTAGGACCTTCACAATCTGTGTTATCTATGGAGCTGTAATAGCAAAGCATGCTCATTGTTATGTGCTCTGATTATGTGGCTTTTCAGATGTCTGAGTCTGTCCATTTGGGGATAATTGACATGGATCGACTCGGTTAACTGTAGAGTGTTAAAGTCTTTTCAGGCTAATAGTGCAGATATTATAAATTCAGTGCTATTTTAGAGGTGGATATGTCACCTATTCTGACAAAAATGTCACAGTAGGAGTGGAGCCAAGAAAGAGGTGGGTGTGGGTTCTTAACGCAGCCATTTGGAACTGTTTTAGAATTTTGCTATCTCATTGTCTTAAAAGAGAGCAGTGCAGCCTAGTCAGAAGGAGTCTGGTCATAACGAGTTTCCTAATTTGTGAAATGTGGATGCTGGAAAATAGCCCCTACAACATAGGGTAATCATGAGGACTCAAGGAGTTGATATACTTAAAGTACTCAAAATAGTGTTCTAGCACTATGGTAAGCCTGCGCCTGGTACTTCACTCTCTAACAAGAGCGATCCTTCCCATGTTTGAATGGAGTGCACAGAATCTCTATAGTTTAAAAAAAAATCTCATCTTTCCCACTTGTCTTCCACTAGTCTATTAAGTAGCTGGGTGCTGTGACTATATCCTATTCATCAGTTTCCCTGGTTCCAGTTAACAAAAATGCTTATTAAATATCTGTCATCACCTGTGTTTTTTAAACCACTCAAAAATCTAACATTTCTTTAGTGTTTCATTCTGTTTACTGTTTCATTTCAGTTCCCAGACATAAACCTTAAACTTATATAGAATCCTTGCCATGTAGCACCATGGAAAAACTATCAGTAATTCACATTCTTGACTGAATTTTTATTTAATTTTACCTAAAAACAGTTTGGTACCAGCTATAGATGTGAGGTGCTGTGTGTTCGGCAATACTGATAGAAGACTTATACCAGTATAATTTCAACCCAGGATCAGCTCAGCTGATCATTTAAGGCAATGTTTCTGAATCAAAAGTAGGAGGTACTGGAACGTTTTGGCATGTTTTGTGTATTTGGAAGAAGCCACAGCTATGAGGGACTTTATGTTGAGTGGCTCTGGGAAGGCAGCGATGAACTTCATGGCACGGCCCATGGAGAGAGTCATTTAGGAGAGAAGGAAAGAAGCCAAGGCTGAGAAACTGAGAAATATAGTAGATAGACTTATTTTCACCTGATTTATAATTTTTTGGACTAACAGTTCTAGAAAAAAGGGTTTTGAGATTATCCTAACTTGGAGGTTCTCAAAATGTGGTCTAGGCCTGCAGTATCAGCATCATTTGGGAACTGGTCAGAAATGCAAATTCCTTTTTTAAAAAATATTTTGAAGATGTTTACTTGTTTTCAATAATATTTTCAGATCAATATTCTCAATACTTCAACTTATACAAATGCCACAGGGGTTAAATTCAGCAATTCATCACTTGCATAAAACACCCAGTTAGAAATGCAAATTCTTGGGCCATATTTCAGGCTTTCTGAATCAGAAAGTCTGGGGGATAGAGTCCAGTAATCTGGTTTTCACAGGCCCTTTAAGTGGAACCTCTGTCATAACCTAGTCCTTAACCATATGTAGATAATTATTCATAGTCAATGTTTATTAAGTTAAATCTTATGGAACTTACATCGTCATGATTTCTAAAGAATTGCTGCATATAGAAGTCATGGGTTTCTGCTAGTTCTGAAGGTAGGGCAGTTATATTCTGCTCTTTTATTAGTGATAAAGAAGACATAAATAGACAGCTAACAATCCAATGCAGTATTTGCTTAATATCAAATGATTATTTGTAATAATAAATACTGTAGGTATTCAGAGAAAGTAGCAATAACCACAGATACAGGTGATTGTGGAAGGGGTCAGGATATGGAATTTAGGAGATGTGGGTTTTCTTGTTCTAGCTCTGGGTTTCTAGGCAACCTTCTGCTTATTTATTGCTGAGAACAAACCATCCGGAACTTGGTGGCCTACAACAACAAATTATTATTATCTCTCAGAATTCTGCGGGCTTACTGGACTCACCTGGGAGGTTCTTGCCTGAGGTCTCTTGTGCGGTTATAGTCTGAGTGCAGCTGGGTGGAGGTCTCCAGAAGTGTGTGACTTGGCTGGATGTCACTGAACACCACTTTCCTCACAGGTCTTGGCCTCTTTCTCTCTGACCCCGGGTCTCATCCTTCACCTGTCTCCTTTAGACCTGGGTTTCTCACAGCATCATGGTTGCAGAGAGGTGTTCCCCTTACCTTGCAGCTGGCTTCTGAGAAAGGAAGTGGAATTCCAAGTGCTCTAAAAGACCTGGAATTGTTGTAGCATCAGGTCCACCCTGTTCTATTGGTCAAAGCAATCACAGATGAAATCCTGATTCAAGGGGAGGGAACATACAGGGGTGAGTGTTTGGAGGCATGGTTTGTTGGAGGGCCATCTTTTGGAGACTACCACAAGTCACAGACAATCTCTGGAAAACGTTGGGTATGACCTAAATGATCTCTGGAGTATTCTTGCATGTAGCTTCACCTTTGCATGATCCACAAAACTTCCCTCCATAAATTGTAACTCACCAAGGAGAAAAGTAACATGTTATCTAGAGTAAATACTGTCAGTTTTCTATGCTTGTGGCATTATGTTTTTAATTGGTTATCAGTATGGGCTGTTGGGCTGTTGAAAACAAAACAAAACAAAACAAAAAAACAAATTTTTCTTCTGGTTATCTAGCCAGAAAGAAAAATAAATATAGAAAAATATATCTCTTAAGTTGGTGAAACTTCCTTGCTTTAATTTTATCTCCAAAATCAGAGCACACTAATATCCCAGGCCATATCACAATCTCAAAGTGATCATATATAACCAGTGCAATTGTGTATTTAAGTTTTTTGAAGTCAATAATATCTTATGAATTCATTTTAGTGTTTTGGGGGGAACTTTAGTCCCATTAAAGTTATTATTCCTTAAAAACATAATGGTTCTATTCTGACCCAGATGTTTGAAATACAAGACTCTATAGAGAAATGCAGTGCCCGTTAGGAAATCTTGCTGAGAGGAAGTAAATGTGAATTCTCTTAGATTTTTTTGAATATACAGACTCTATTGCTCAGAGCATATATCTCATGAGGTCAAGCCAGATGTCATATCCTTGTATGAAAGTCATTGAAGTTTTACCATAGAAGCAAAATAAAATTCTAATCTCTAAAGAATCAAAATTTACCTTTTAAAATTGCTTATTCTTTAAAAAGTAGTAAAGGATTTTTAGAAGATTTGAATTTATACTAGAATCCTTATGAAACTTTTTTGCTAGAATGCCAAAAACATCTTTTCTTCAATATATTACTGAATATCTAAAGTTTTAAAGGACAGTGGAAATGTTTATATTTTATGCTTAGGCACTTTCTTCTTTTACACTATTCAAATTTGAATGCCTAAGCAGACCATTTTTCTCCACACTTACAGTACATAATATGTATATAATAAAGAACCTGCTATTTGAACTTAGGTCACAATCATGGCACAGTTTTCAATTATACTCTTTATCAGTTAATTAGGGGATGTGGAGTTGTATATTTCCACAGAAGACATTTTGCTTTCCCATCTAGCACCCTCCACCTTGAAGCCTTCCTAGACCACTATATATAAGTTGTCAGCCACAACACCCTTCCTGCCCGCCTGACTCATTGCTTGCCAGCACCCAGCACAGACCTACCATAATGAAAATATGCAATAATTATTTGGTGATTGAACTAAAATCTTTGTCTCTTTAACTGAATGGAAGGTATTCCTGGTCCCAAATGACTTCATCTTGCACCTGAGTTTCTTTCTCTCTTTTTTTTTAAGATTTATTTTTTTGAGAGAGAAAAGGGTGCACAAGTGGGGGGGAGGGGCAAAGGGAGAGTGAGAGGGAAGCAGACTCCCCACTGAGTGCGGAGCCCAACATAGGGCTCAGTCTTGGATCTGAAGATCTTGATCTGAGCCAAAATCAAGAGTCAGAGTCTTAACCAACAGCCACACAGGTGCCCCCACACCTTGAGTTTCTAAGACCATCTGAACTAAGGATGAGTCCATTAGTTTTTTAATTGCAGCATTTCCCCATTGAAAGGAAAAGCCTATGAGGTTTTTTCCCCAAAGCCTAAGATATTGGCTTTTTTGGGGAAAAAAATATTAGAAAATCATTTTTAGAAATAAACTTTAACATGGACACTAACGAGTTATATTTAGTGTTAACTTTTAAAATGTTCTATTTTTACATGTCTAAGTCATATTGTAAACATTTAATTGACAAATATTTTTTAATTTTAAAATAAAAAGGAAAATTAAAAATTTCCACCTTGCCCCCAGAAAACTGGGTCATGACAGTAAAATGAATGGAACAAATGAAAATCACTAGAGCAGAGTGAAACAGTGAATATTCTCTTCTCAAAAATGACAATGTGTGCTGCTACTTACAGCATTTCATCATGGAGTTCCAAGGTTGCTAATGACAGTTAGTACAATTACTCTCAGTGCATTAGTACATTTAGCCTCGCTATATCAAAGAAAGTATTTTTAATCTTATTCTTTAACTTTGGGGAAAAGGAGTTAGAGAGAGGTTACATAATTTTTTTGATCAGAGAATAGCATAGGTATTTGCTAAGAAAGGATAATAAGCAAGTCTCTCAACTATGGCAGTTGAGCGTCCCTTTGATCATATAATGGTGCTCCAGCTAATGGCGAACTGTGATAGAATAAGAGACCAATTGTGGGAAATAGCACATGACAAGATTTTTTTTTTAATATTTTTGACACGCAATGTTACATTAGTTTCAGGTGTACAACATAGCGGTTCAACTTCTTTATACATAGTTATGCTGTGCTCACCTCAAGTGTAGCTACCATCTGTCACCATATATCTCTATTACAATATCATTGGCTATATGATAAGTTTAAGTGAATGGCAAGTGATGCCATATAACTTTCTTTTGTTATTTTCTTTTAATTTTTTTTTCTTTTTTGTAAGTAATCTTTACTCCCAGCATGGGGCTTGAACTCAAGCCTGAGATCAGAAGTCCTCATGCCTTACTGACTGAGCCAGCCAGGTGCCCCTCTTTACTATTTTCTGGCATCCATTTAAATGAATGAGAGATTAAAAGATCAGTGGTACTCAGCTAGTCTCACATATTAACAATGGTAGAAACACTTGACTTTTATCATCATAAATGAAAGCATTAGTGCTCATTTTAAATATAAGAAATAGCAGAATCACATGTTAGTCTTCCATAAGATTGTTAATGTTCAGGAGAGAGTATGGGCACCTTTATTATACAGAAGGTCAATATAGGATTGGGTAACTATTTAATAATTGTTCCATAGATAAGTGTGTAAGTTTTCTGTTGCTGCTTGTGGACAGAATTGTGTCCCCCTGGATTTATAAGTTGTAGCCCTAACCTTCAGTGGGACTGTATTTGGAGATTGGGCTTCTAGTGAGATAATTAGCATTAAATGAGGTGTAAGGGTTGGCCCGAATCCAGGGAAGAGGAAAAAACTCCAGAGCGCTCTCTCCACGCACGTAAAGGCCACGTGAGGACATAGTGAGAAGGTAGCTGTCCACCAGCCAGAAAGAGAGGTCTCATCAGAAATCAGCACTGATAGCACCATAATCTTGGACTTCTAGCCTCCAGAACTGTAAGAAAATAAATTTCTGTTGTTCAAGCCATCCAGTCTTTGGTATTTGGCAGCCTGAGAAGACTAATTTAGCTTGAATGAAGCTACTCCAAATTTTTCTGGCTTTAAACAATCATGATGTTATTTGCTCACAATTCTGAGGGTCTAGTATTTGTGTATAGTTTGGCAGGGGCAGCTCTTCCCTGCTCTCCGGTATTGAGTAGGGAAGATCAGCTGGGGGAGGAGATTTCAAGGTGACCTCTCTCACATGTCTGGGGCCTTGGTGCTGGCTGTTGGCTAGAGTCACAGTTTTTTTCCATGTGTCCTTTCTTTCACATGTTTCTAATGCTTCAGTGATAAGAAGGCCTAGACTTCCTTACATGGCGGATGGACTCCCTCTTTGTGAAAGTAGAAGGTGTAAATCCTTTTAAAGCCCAGACTCAGAACTCCCAGAATGTCACTTTCACTATTTTCTATTGGTTAAAACAAGTCATCCCAAATATTCTGAAACTACTGGGAGACTTTGTGCCTGGTAAAATGAAACAGAACATCATCAAGAATGAACTCTCTTTTTTTGTAATAATTTCGGCTGATTGTAGATTACGGTAGACTTTAAATGACCAGCTTAGGTCACTAAGGCATTGTAAATAACATAAAACAAGAAAATAGAATGAAGAAATTATTCTTAAAATTGACTGAATATTGCTCTTTTCCTAACAAAGGCTAAACTTTATCTGTTTTATGTTGTGTGATCCCAGGTTTTAATCAATACTTAGAATAGTCAGTATCTTAATTGTATAAAGTAACAGCTTGCAAGTATGTATAAGAGTCAAGAGAACATATTTTCCATCAATAGGTGAATATATATATGTACATATATAACATCTTTATTCCTTTGTGTACATATATTTCCATATACACTATGTATACATACATACACAATGGAATATTTTTCTGTTGCGAAAAAAGACTTTGCGATTTGCAACAATGTGGACAGATCTAGAGGGTATAAAACTGAGTGAAAAAGTCAAAGAAAGACAAATACCATATGCTTTCATTTATACGTGGAATTTAAGAAACAAAACAAAGACAAAAAAGACAAAAAAACAGACTCTTAAATACAGAGAAAAAACTAATGGTTGCTAGAGGGGAGGTGGGGGCGGGGATGGGTGTAAAAGGTAAAGGGGAGTAAGAGTACACTTATTTGATGAACACTGAGTAATGTATAAAAATGGTGACTCATTATATCGTACACCAGAAACTAATGTTTAACATCTATATTAATTATACTTTAATAAAAAATAGAACATATTCATTCCATTAATTTAAAAAACTAGCAATTATCCATTAAATGCCTACTACCTACTATGTGACAAGGTTCTGGACACTGGATATATAGTGATAAAATAACAAAGTCCCTAACTCTGTTATCCCTAAGAAAGTCCCTAACAAAATCATTGCAGTTTTAAGTTTCCGGTGGGGAGAAAACAATATCAGACATACAATTATGTGTTAAGTGAGGTGGTATGCACAATTAAACACACACACACACACACACACAGAAAAGGAGATGAAGTGATTGGGAGGCAATTGGGAAAGAGAAATGTTTCGATTTTAAATAATGTACTTTGGTTAAATCTGTCAGGAAAGGTAAAATTTGAACACCTGAAAGTAATTAGGGAGTTAGACATACAGATATCTGGAGGCAGAGCTTTCTGTGCAAAGGCCCTGTGACAATAATGTTCTGGAATGTTCTAGTAAGCACAACTGAAGCACATGGGGGGAAAAGGTGGAGTTGAGAAGTATTCAGGGTCCAGACATGCAGAGTCTTTCAAGCTATTTTAAGGTTGATTCGTATTCTAAGTGTGATTGGAAGTTATCTGGGTTTTTAAAAGGCTATCTGAATGCAGTATGGAGAATAAACCGTAAAGAAACACGAATTGAACAGAGAACCCATTAGGAAGCTGTTGCAGGAGTCTGGGAAAAGAGATAATACAGATCAGTATCTAGGTGGTATTTATAGACGTATAGATAGCTGGTCAGATTCACCATATCCAAAGAAAGAGTGGGTCTACTTACAGGTTAGAAGTTGGGAGTAAAGATCTAAATAGTCAAAAATGACTTCAATTTTTTTAAATTGCCTGAGCAACTCAATGATGAGTAAGAGCTATTTCCTTGATTGGGAACAATTGAAAAAGAGCAAACTTTGGTATTAAGAAAAGCAAGTTTAGTTTATATGTAGCAATATCTAGCACTATTTCTGGCACATATTTAAGCAGATGCTCAATCAATTTGATATCTTTTCCTCCTTTGTAACTTTTTTTCTATAACACAATAAAAGATATCCCCCGAAAAAGGTAGAAAAGGGCCAAGTTCTTGACTTGACAGCAAAATAAAGCATTTTGGCTAGGAATTTTCATCAAAGCAAATTTGAAATTGTGGTTTCCTGGGCAGCACACTGTTATCTACTCATTTTTATGCTAGTTTTGTTTTGGCTGCATGAGCTTAAATAAAAGAACTAAAACCATTGCTAAGATTAATTTCTCATTAGTTATTACATGTGTAAACTAAATATCAGAAATTTGTCACATTACATTGATGATTGTAGAGTTTAATAAATGTTTTAGAATTTAGTATCATGGTTTAATTACAGTTACAATTTTTTTTCCAAAGATAAACTGTTCTCAGCTGTAACTGTGAAGTTTCTATTGGTAAATTCAAATTTTAAAATGTGTGAAAATATGCAGAAATTCTATTATTTTTCTTAATACAATTCTTTAACAGTTGAAATTATTTAAGTAATAAAAACCACATGAAGTTTATATATTTGGAGGAAAAATAAGAATCATTTTCTGATTTTTCTAATAATATAGATGTAATGTAGATAAATATTCTAGGTTAAATGAGATGGGTAGCAGCAGGGTTGATTTTGACTGGGCACTTGGCTTCTTTTGGCTAAATATATAACCATCATCATATGTGTAGTTTTGAAGCCCTTTCATGAAGACACAGTTTTATAGGTGTTATTTCAAATTGAATGATGAGCATATTATTTAAATGCTTACTTAGATATGTACTATAGAAAATCATTTTGCCACTCTAGATCTATTTGTTCATTTTCCCCAAGATCACTTATCAGTTATCTCAACACATAAATTATACTTTGTATTTAAAATGATTTGTGTATCATATATTAAAATTCTATATCTAACAGAATCTATTTTAGTGAAATCTTTTTTATTTTGTTGCCTTTTAGAAATGTTCTCCTTGGTATCATCTTTATTTGTTTCTTAAAGGGACAATTAACTAACATGAAAATATTAGTTCTAATTTACGAATGAGATAAAAAGACTTACTGTCTAGTCTCTTTATTCAAACTGTGATATTCTGGCAACAGTGCTAGCTTCCTTCATTGATCAATTTGATTGTGACTTTAATGATAGGGTTTCCAAAGTACAAAGTGATCATGTGCTGTGGTATTCATGTGGCAGTGGTTCATTCAATAAATACTTTTGAGCCCCTACTAAATGGTTGACATTTTTAACAGATATTTATTGAACGACAATGAGTTGAGGAAATCTTGCTTGGGACTATGATTTGAGCAGAATGTTCCTTTTAACTTTGGAATAATTTTGGATCTACAGAAAAGTTATGAAGATAGTACAGAATATTCCCATATACTCATCACCTAGTTTCCCCTAATTTAACATAATTATTATTTTTACCTATTGCTTTTATCAAAAGTAAGAAATTGACATTACTACTATCTATTCACTACAGACTTTTTTAAAAAAAATTTCACTATTCCAATGATGCCTATTTTTAATGTCCCAGGACCCAATCTAGGTTAGCACAGTGCATTTAGTTATTATGTGTCCTTGTCTCTACTTGTGACAATTTTTTAACAGACTTTTGACATCTGTGTCCAAAATAGTTGAATGTATAGAGTTTCTAATATATTTTATATAAAAATGGAAGTTGTTTCATTTATCTATCATAATATACTGTTCTTGGCACTGGAATATAAACATGACTATGTTCTTATGCTAGAGAGGCTCCTAATTTATTGTGAGCAAATAATTCCAGTAATGACATAAGTGCTATAACAGAGGAATAGGGAGGATGCAAGGGAAAACATCTGACTCCAACTGGAAACATTAAGTCTAGAAGGAGAGTGAGACTTTACAGGTAAATAGACATATTTGAGATGGGGAACAGCATATGCAAAGGCACAGAAGTGAGAATCACAGCACAGTTACTGGCATGTGAAGTGAGTGAGCGAGTAATTAGAAAATACGATGGCCAAGGGGAGTCAGATCCTGAAGGACTTTTATGTTCTGCTGAATAGTGGGGCTGCATTTCAAAGACAATGACAGCCACTGAATTTTTTTTTTTTTAAGTGGAGCAGCTAAAACTTTGGCCCTATACTATGTGACAGACATTCTCATAAGATCATTAGATTATTCTGGGAAGTTATTCCTGTTTACTAGATTTTTAGTCAGAACTCTTGAGTTTTTCCCAAAGATTCATTTTTACAATAGTCAAGATATGGAAGCAACTTAAGTAACCGTCAGTGGATGAATGGGTAAAGAAAAGAGCACACGCACACACACACACACGCACACACAATGGAATATTATCCAGCCATAAAAAAGAAGGAAATCTTGCCTTTTGAGTCAACATCTTAAAGATCTTGAGGACATTATGTTGAGTGAAATAAGTCAGACACAAAACAAAAACCCAAAACAACCAAAGCCTGAACCTCAAAGATACAGAGAACAGATTGGTGGTTGTCAGAGGTGGGGGTTGGGGGTGGGTGAAACAGGGGAAGGAGTCAAAAGATACAAACTTACAGTTGTAAATTAAGTAAGTCACAGGGATGTAATCTACAGCATAGTGACTATAGTTAATAATACTGTATTGTATGTTTGAAAGTTAATAAGAGAGTAAACTTAAAAATTCTCATCACTAGGAAAAGATGTGTAAGTATATATGGTGATAAAGATCTGTTGTGGTGATCATTTCAAAATACACACAAATATTAGATCATTATGTTATGTATATAAAACTAATGTTCTATGGCTATTATATCTCAATAAAAATATGTAATGAATATTGATAAAACTGAGGACTGTGTGGGAACATAAAGAATATTGTTAAAATCTGTAATTGTTTTCCTGAATGTGGAAAAAGGTGTTTCTTTTATAAAAGGATTAATATTTAATATTGCACTGTATGTTAAATAGAATTTAAATAAAAATTTAAAAAAATAAAAGGATTAACATTTTAAAATCCCAAACAATTTAATAGTTTGTTGAAATCTGCAAGTCAAGCACCAAAGGAAGGAATTTTATCCTGTATTTATACAAGGTAGAGGCGCAAATTATCAATGTTCAAGCAAAGCCATGCTGTTTTTTGTCCATGTGTTAGAAGCCAATATTATTTCGAGCTTTCTACTTGAGGCATAATCAGCATCACCTGTGAGCTACTGAATCCGTATCTGCATTTGTAACAGGGATTCTTCTATGTTTCACGTGCACATTCAAGTTTTAGAAGCACTAATTTAAGACATTTTTTATTAGATTTTTAAATTTATACAAAGAAGTATGTGATAGCCATAAATAAAATTTTGGCTACAGTTTATTTTTAAAAGAAGAAAACTTGTCAAGACAATGTGAATGCTAAAATTATTCTTGAAAGGAAAGAATGTTGCATATCATTATCAACCTTTTTAAATATGCATTTTATTTTTACCGAAGAGCATGAAAGGAACAAATGGGAAAATTGTTTTTAAGCATCTCTAAATGTCACCTCATTATATTTCACTCCTTCTGATTATGTATTTTTAATGAGTGAATTGAGATTTATTTTATCAATCTTCCTAGAAAGTTTTAGTTATGGAAGTTTAAATGCTGAATTCTTTAACCTACTACCTAAATATTTGGGTTTATGTTAAGCTTAAACTTTACTTTTCAAAAGTTCTTTATTTCTCAAGAATTTAATTATATCTTAATATTCTATGTGATTTCTGCAAGAACTAAAATTCCCTATTATATTGTAAGTGAAATTTTAATTAATGAAAATGAGAATTGATTTACCTTTCACAGGACCTATGTCTTTCAATTATCTCTGTATATATTTAAGTGTCTATTTATGGCAGCTTATTATATACAAACTATTTTTTGAGCTACATTGATTTTTGCCTTTAAGAAATTAGCATCAAAATATGGGACACTAGCTTGCTCATGAATAATTCTGATTCAGTTTTCTGTGGTTATTAATCCGAGACAGAGGTCAGCAAACTTTTTCTGTAAAGGGCCAGATAGTAAACATTTTTTAGCTTTGTGGCTCATACAGTCTCTGTCTTATGTACTCAGTTCTGCAGTTCTGGCATAAATGTAGCCATGGCCAATATATAAACAAGTGAGCATGAACATATTCCAATAAAACTTTATTCATGAACACCCCAATTTCATATGATTTTATTCTTCTTTTGATTTTTTTTAAACCACTTAAAAATGTAAAAGCCATTTTTAGCTCATGGGCTATACAAACAACCAGGGGGTTGGATTTGGTTTGTAGGCTGAGTTTGCTGCCATCTGATATGACATCGAATATATGAATGTATATTGACAGTGGCTCACTATTTACTATAGATTTAATGAGAACCTGATGACTTCCTCGTAGTACACCATGACACTGGCATTATGTTTTTGTTGATTTGAAAAGAAAACCAGAAACTGAAAGAGAAAGAGAAAAATACACAGAACTAAAAATCATTGTGAGTTTACTGTAACTAAACAGTGCTCAGCATTTTATAGATCTCATCTTGTAGGTTCACCATACCCTGATAAAATACATAGTATCATTAGCGGTTGACACACGAGAAAAATTGAGGCCGTACAGCAAGTCAGTGGCAGAATTAACCCAAGTCTGACTCCAAAACCTGAGATAGTTACACAATGCCACACTGACCACAAGGACTCACCCATTGGGAATGCATGCTATATACTAAAAAATATATATTTTTTTAGAGAGATAAAGAATGTCAGAAAATGCAGCGTTTATTTAGAACCTTGAGGTGGAATTCCAACAAATGGTTGAAAGAAGGAAGAAGACAATCCAAATACAGGGGTGCAAAGCTAATGAGAACATAGAACTGAAAATAGGCAGAGGGAAGACCACTTGTAAACTCTCAGTGGACATGACGCTTTCATGTCATTCTCCTTTGTTTATCTTCCTCTTCCCCTTTGTAATTTCTAGCCTTTATTATAGCTTGATGAAAATGGACTGGTTTGCATTCTTCTTTTCACTGACTTGTCTTTGTTCTTGGCCCAGATTTTCAAAAAAGTGAACTCATTGCTGCTTATCTGACAATTCTGTGTCCCTGAGAAAAATTCAGAAGGACCTTCCAATTTCCACCAGTTGTACTTGGCATTGCGCTGTAATGAAAGACAAAGGAGGCAGCTGATAGAGGTTGTGTCTTTCACACCCATTGCCTTTTGTACTTTCTTAAAGTACACTCAGCCCATAGCTATTTAGATGATATGTAACTTATATTGGTCACAGTATTTGAGCTAAATAATTACTACACAGGTAGAATGGTGAATATCTCATGAATACAGCTATGTGCCTTACACAGACTCTCCTTTCGTTGTATGGTGAGCATGTTGAAAACACAACTCACATTTTCCTCATAATAACTCAGTCTCATATTTAATGTGTGCTTAATTTTTAGGCATTTTAATTGTTCTTTGTGCAGGAATCCCTCATAGCCAAAAGAGCTGAGGTTAAGACAATGAAGAAGTTAGCACAGAATATTTGCACTAGAGTCTAGAGTAAATGTTACAAAAATTTGTAAGAAAGTTATACAGTAATACATTTCACATGTCTTTCGGTTGACATTTTCTTGCAGTGTATATGATTATATAGGATAAAGAAAGAATAAAAGAATATGTGAAAGAATCTCTCAAAAATGAAATCTACCATATTAAAAAGTGTTCAGCTTTGATTCAAAAGATGAAAATATGGCTTTATATTTGGAAGAGCACACTCAAATGT
Source organism: Ursus maritimus (assembly GCF_017311325.1). Taxonomy (NCBI): domain Eukaryota; kingdom Metazoa; phylum Chordata; class Mammalia; order Carnivora; family Ursidae; genus Ursus; species Ursus maritimus. Next base: position 50,977,579 of record NW_024423453.1, on the reverse strand, counting down.
ATGCTTCTCATGTCCTAATGTTTATTTAGGGAAAAGTAAGCAATTTTCAGCAATTTTCATGGAGTCTTAAAGAGATAAGAGATCAATAGAATTTTTGTTGCTACTAATGACTATTTTCCAAGATTTAAGAAATGTTCTGTATGTTATAAATGTTAAATTATACAATGAAATGAAGAATGAGGAAACACAGTCAGGAAATGCTTTATAAAAGTGCTGACTTCTATAATTCACAGTATTAACATATTTTGAAATAGTAAGCTGGGGATTGTTCTGCTTATGAAATTATCATTGTAAGGTACCTTTAGCTACAACTTGTTGAAATAGCCATAAGTCTAACTCTTCTTTCCTAAGTGATACTTTGGGCTGATCAGAGGTGTTCCTACATCTTTTAACTCATGACTTACCCACATAACCTGCTCAGGCAGGACCCAGAAAGCAAGCTGTGAACTGTAGTATGTGTTTTTGACAATTATCTTGGGCCTCTTTCTGCTTTATCTTTCTGCTTTTTCTCTTGCATTCTCTTCCTTTGTTCCTGGATTTCAATCCTTGCTCCTTTGAAGCTTTCATTTCAGGACTACCTTCAATCAGTCACAGTTTTTCTCTCTCTTATTTGCCAAGACTTCACTTTTCTTCTTGGTATTTGCTCTGGTTTTAGTTTCAGCCTCTGTATTCTCCACAAGGGAGAATCCTGTTTGCTTAAATAGGCATATTTTTCAAATTCTACTATCCCTTCCCTTACCACAGGCTTACACCAGTGTTCATGGTTCTTTGCATCTAGATAGCAGTCTGTTTGTAGCTAAGAGTTCAGGCCAGGGGTTAATTTAAAGGCAGCAGAGGAAGAGTACCGGTTGTGATAGGTAGATTTAAAGACAAAATTACAGATATGTTTAGGGACAAGTACAAATACAGTTGACTATTTCCAGAAGTAATAATCCTTTTTATCTCCTTTTTTTTTTTTGCCTCTGTAAAGATCAATTTGACTTATTTCATCAAATGTTTCAGTTGAAGTTTAATTCATTTTTCAGAATATCCTCCAAGTCAGTGAAGTAATATTTTTACATGCTTTCACTTTTTGGGGGGAAACTTAGGTCTGTCCAACACTTGACATCTCATGCTTTTGCAATAACCGTAGTAGTCTCTAAATTAATTAAAAGTCACTTGGCTCATTGCCTCCCTTGTACAGTGTTCTGTGGAGCTGACATCAAGGTGAGGTTCTAATGTTAAGAAGAAATAGGTTTCTTTAGATCAATTCCTTGAAAATGTACTTTTAATAAACTTATTCATAAAATGCAAATAATCCTACAAATTATTATATTTTGTCATCCTAAGGAGTCATTTATAATAAACAAGCATCAGAGCATGGACTATAGGAACCTCATGTATCACATTATATGAAGCCCTTGAATGGGTCAGATGGCTCCAGGATTAAAATCTTGCTCCGATTCACTCTCCTGTAGCCTTGATGACTCTCACACTCCTCAACCCATTATACTAATCATTGTGTTTTTTTTTTTTTTTATGGTTTCATAAGTTCACTTCCTTGCTCAAGTTTCCACGGTATTTCCAACTTACTGCTGACTGCTCCATTAAATGTGGACTTCTCTTCTTGTTTATTCTAATTTTCCACTATTCCTCCATATTATACAATCATCACAGCACTGCACTTAGGTTTTCTTCTGTGTCTTTGCTTTTGTTGTTTTTTCTATTTATTACGTCTTCTCTCCTTTTCTACACCTTAAGTGCATTCTCTGTATATAATTTTAGGTTCAACTCATGTCCTGTCTACATAAAGCCTTTCTTAAGAAACAAACTCACCTTGATCAGTCTTCGATTTTTTATGCATATCCTCTTTACTGAAATAACTGGCAATTAATTATATAGTTTTCACTAACTTGGATTGTTTTCCTAACTTGATTATAAATTTCATACAGGTAAGGAATTAAAGTTTTTGCTCTATGAACTCCTAAAATACTAGACATGTATTAAGTTCTTAGAAGACTGCTCTTTCTAATGAAAATAAATGTGCTCTCTAGTACTACATTAGAACAGTTACAATTAGCTAAACCTCTAAGAATTTGCTTCTTATATGAAAAAAAAATGTAGCTAATGATACTGATTTGACAGTAACATTGTTAATGAACCATTAAAACATAAAATGCACCATGTAATGCCATTTTAGGACATTGAATATTTAGTTTAGGATGCTATTCTATGTTTTATGCCTTTAATTTTGTAGCTAGGTATTGGTTTTGTGCCTTATGTAGATTTGTATGAGCTGTAGTAGAAGACACAACATGACAAAGAAGTGAAGATAGAAAGATAAGGCAAAATATGCAATCAAGAGGGAGTAATGATGGTTGGGGATGAAAGCAGAGAAGTCCACATTGGGAAATATTACTATATACCTTTAGAATTTTGATAATAGTCAACAGAAATAGAAACAGATCAATCATATGTTTCTTTGTCTTCTAAGAAGCTGTAATAACTACAAAGCAGTTTTTAGTCCCCAGATACGAAATAGAAAAAATAAGATAAGTTATTAAGAACTAAAGGTAATTCAACATACACAAAAGGAAACAAAGTTACCTAAAAGGCAGGTGGCTACCAGACAGTATAACCTACTCTACTAATTTCCTATTTCTGTTATAAAAAGTTACAAATTTAGTGGCTCAGTACATCACAATTTATTACTTTCCTTGGTACTGGATGTCAGAAATCTAAAAGTGGTCAACAAGGCTGTGTTCCTTCAGGAGGCTCAAGGAAAGAACCCATTTCCTTGGCTTTTCTAGTTTCTAGGAGCTGCCTGTGGTTGTACATAAACCTGACCTTTGCCTCTGTTGTCCCATCTCCTTCTCTGACACTGACTCTCTTACATCTTCCGTATAAAGGCCCTGTGATTATATTGGGTCTGCCTGGATAATCTAAAATAATCTCTCCATCTCAAGATCTTTCACTTAATCATATCTTCAGAACCCCCTTTGTCATATAAGGTACATATTCATAGGTTTCAAGGATTCAGACATGGACATCTGTGGGGGACATTATTCTGGCTACTATAACTACAAGGGTATTAGGACCATAGCTCATCATCTACTCTAAGTACATGGAAAAGAGTGACACACACAAAAAATGCTTAAATTGGAATTTTTAGATCATATTGTTAGTAAGTTCTTATTTAAAGTGAAATACTTTTCTCCAAGTGAACTTAGGTTGAGCATTTTCACAAGGCAAAATTTTCTGATGTATTATTCCTCATTTACACCATTTCTTTGTGCACAAGCTGATGCAAAAATGTTCAAATATTCATTGTTCACTGAATATGCTATTTTGAATTCATATCCCACAAGCTCATATAAAAGGCAAATGCCTACATTTTTAAAATTCTGTAAATATGTGCCGTATATTTAAATACAGATCTGGACTTTATCTTTGTAGAATTTGGTAGATTTTCTAATGGAATATAGAGGTAACATATCAACAAAATGTTGCAGTGGGCATTTTTATTACTAATGCAAATCCATCCCATGGAAAACAGATCATGAAAAATTTAATTATTTTTTAATTACTGAGAGAAATTATTAAGATGCTGCTGTGACTTGGCCACAATCAGGTAGAGTTAGCAGGATTATCTAAAAATAAATTAATCAACATTGATTGTCCACTTATGCTTAGCATAATCTGAAGCCTTTGGGGAACACAAAATTAATATAAGCATGATTTGTTTTACCAATCTATTTAATACCAATCTATGTCATATATACCAATCTACATATATTCATGTAAACTCAATGTCATTAGAAATTGGGAGATGAGCATAATTGTCTTGAATTAGAAGAGTCAGGAAACTTTTCTGGAGGATACTATTTTAAATTGAGCCATACAGGTACATTGGATAGGCAAAAATTACACCATCAGTCATCACAATGTACCCATGACAGATGACACCATGACAATGTAAGGTCTTCCCACCCCATATGACATAGAATATATGCCTTGGGGTGTTGAGGGGCAATGATGGGGATTTCTATTTTCTTTTCACTGATACCAAGAGCTCAGAACAATGCCTGATATGCAGTTACTGAATTTTGTTGAATGAATGAATTACTTGAATTCATTTTCTATGTGATATTTTTATAAAAAAATAAACTTTAAAATTAATGTTTCAATATAAAATAACATTAATTTGATGCTATGTGAAATTAGTTGTTTTCTTTTTCCCCAGGTGTACTAAGAGTACCAGATAAGGAGCTGGGTTTCATGTTTTCTATAACAGAGACCTAAGAGTAGGGAAGCTGTGAGACACAGAACTGTCCACTCAGCATTAGAAAGACGACCCTGTTCAGTCTCTTTTATAGGACCAACCATCCCCAGACTCTCTAAGGCAGACAGAAAGTTTTTCTAGATAAAAGCCTGTTCCTTAAACTAAGAAGCAGAATATTTGAATAATTTTTCATGATATACCTATGAATTTATACTTTTTTTTCCTCTATTTTATCCTTTGAAATGTCAAGATTACTCAACAAATGAATTAGCTATATACAGGGAAAGTATAATTTTCAATTAAGTTCATATGCAAAAATTGAGTTGCTAATAATAAGTTACTTTAAAGAGCTAATGAAATTAGCAGCTGATGTAAAGATCTGCAATTGTGGCATTGCCAGGACTGAGTTCAGTAATCCAGACCTAGGGATTTTTTTTTTCTTTTTGTAACTTAAATATTAGACAAGCTAATTTAGAAATAGTATTTGTGGTGATTTTTTATATCATTTGAAAATTATTCTACTTATACCTTCCAATCATAATGAACCCAAACAGATTGACATAGATATTATGCTTATCATAAAATATGTTATTTTATATGACAGCAGAAATTTTTAGTCATCTTATTTTTTTTCTTGCAGAAGCTACTCCCAAATTAGTGACCTAAAATAACTCATAAGTTTTCATGACATATAACCCAAGGAAAAAAATTATCTGGCCTACGACAAGGAGTTCAGAGGGAATTAGGAGAAAACCAGAGATTTTTGTGAAGATAGAGATAACATATGAGGTATTTATTTTCTTTAAATCTTTAGGAGTAGAAGGTAATGTAGAAATCAGAGGAGCATGCCACATATCTGAGACTCAGCTTTTGTGAGTATTGCTTATGCATGTAAGACAATAATATTTTTTATTTTATCTGTTCATTTAGAGCTATACCATAAATAAAATTGGCTCATGGAGATGGGAGGGTGAGCCAGCAACCTGTGCTTGGAGTCCCATGGATTATTATTATTTTTTTAAGAGAGAGAGATTGAGAGAGTGTGCATGAGGTGGAGGGCAAAGAGAGAGGTAAAGAGAATCTTAAGCAGGCTCTACACCTAGTGCAGAGCCTAACGCAAGGCTCAATCTCACAACCCTGAGACCATGACCTCAGTCAAAATCAAGAGTCAGACACTCAACTGACTGAACCACCCAGGTGCCCTAGGCCCATGGATATCAGTAGTTGATACAAGCAACTTTATGTTTCTTATCTTGTAACTGCACCTAATCACTTTAGATTGATACTAAGACTGTGTCAACAAAAGACTGCCGGTAAGACTGGAGTCAACCAAATTGTTATGGATGTCAGTAGACGTGAGGCAGAACGGAAAATTAGGATTAACACTGGATTTCTAGTCAAGTGGTAATATGTCCTCATTATATCTATGCCTCTAGTTAGTGGGACTTTAAACAAGTTATATTATGGGTATTGCCTCAGTTCCCAAGTATTGCAAGTTGGGTTTTCTGGAGGAGGTGTTAAGATGAATTTAGGGTTCGGAATGTTTCCTAGACATGAACACTTGAGAAAAAAGAGAGAGGAAGGAGAATTGAATTGAGGAAGAATTTGAACTGTAGTGCAGACCCAACACAGCTTTGGCTGACCAGGCTGAAAGCTCAGAAGAGAATGCTGCACATCAGATTCCCCCTCAATTGGCTACAATTTTTGTACCTTTATTCCCCTACCTTGCATACTTAGTCACTGGATGTGGACTGTCCCTGAAAAAGCATGCCATCAAGCAAGGTGGTTCTCTGTAGCTGAAGCAGGAACTTCTGTAAAGGTGACGTCTCCAGATGGATTATGTGCACCCCACCTAGGTGAATTCTCCAAGGGCAACAGATTTATTTGTCTGCCACCTTGAACCAGTAAATGGCAGATTGTAGTGAAGGATTGGGGTAGGCAGTTTGAATGAATGGTAATGGGTGAATCATAAGATGAATATAAGATTTAACATTGTATAAAGTTATGATTGTGCCCATATAAAGCCCAGGGTCAAATTCTCAGAAGGCTCTAGAACCGAACCAAGCACAGAGATATAGTCTAAAACACCATAAGTGCTTAACTTGCAGAACACAAATGTCAGCACATCCATTAGAAAGCCTCTGAGTTTTGTTTGTCAAGAATCTGAGTCCCGGGGCGCCTGGGTGGCACAGCGGTTAAGCGTCTGCCTTTGGCTCAGGGCGTGATCCCGGCATTATGGGATCGAGCCCCATATCAGGCTCCTCCGCTATGAGCCTGCTTCTTCCTCTCCCACTCCCCCTGCTTGTGTTCCCTCTCTCGCTGGCTGTCTCTATCTCTGTCGAATAAATTTAAAAAAAAAAAATCTTTAAAAAAAAAAAAAAAGAATCTGAGTCCCTTTCTTCTTGAGAACAGAATGTTTATTTTGCTTTGGAAAACTCCTGTTCTCCTGTTGTCGTCAAGTGCTCTGCTATCTCTTGGCCTGGAAGTAGGCACCTGACCTCAGCTCAGCCAGTTGGGTGCATTTTCCCTAGAATTTGGATTTTGAGAGCAGTGAGAAAAGTAGGAAAGAATTGGCTGAGACTGATTCAGGGTGGAAACTACATGAAGAAATTGCCCCCAAACCTCAGTGCTTCCTTGGCTCTAGCCCTGCTTGAGATTGAAGTATTACAGCTTGGCTTCGATTTTGTGACCTATGTAGTAGTATTCCAATAAATTCCTTATTTCTGTCTCTGAGTTAACCAGAATTACTTTGGATTGTTTACAAAGTAACCCTCTACCAATTGTACCCAAGCTGTTCTAAGATGATAATAATAATACTTATTATGATGATATTATTATGATAATTATAATGTACTATAAACTGATTTTCTAAATGAGAATGTGGAAGGAACCAGTATATCCATTTTGTTGCGGTTTTTTTTGAGAACTCTCCACCAAATAAATACAGTTCCACATTGGAAAGGGGGTAATGATAATGGTGGATGGTGTAGAATATAAAGGAATTAGGGCTTCAGAGGGGAGGGGAGTGGGGGAATGGGATAGGTCAGTGATGGGTATTAAGGAGGGCACATATTGCATGGTGCACTGGGTGTTATACGCAAGTAATGAATGATGGAACTTTACATCAAAAACTAGGGATGTACTGTATGGTGACTAACATAACATAATAAAAAATTATTATTAAAAAAACCCTGCAAATAGACCATAGATGTAAATGTAAAACTATAAAACTTTAAAACATAGGAGAAAATCTTTAGTATCTAGAGCTAGGCAGAGTTCTTGACACCAAAATCATTCATAAAAATAAAAATTATAAATTGGTCCTCATCAAAGTTAAAAAAAAAAACGAACACTCTGCTCTGCTAGAGGGAAACAAACCATAACAGACATTAATGATAGAGAACAAACTGAGGGTTAATGGAGGGAGGTGAATGGGGGATGGGCTAGATGGGTGATGGGTTTTAAGGAGAGCACTTGTTGTGATGATTCTGGCTGTTGTAGGTAAGTGATGAATCACTGAATTCTACTCCTAAATCCAATATTGCACTGTATGTTAACTGGAATTTAAATAAAAATTTGGAAAAAAAAAGAATATAAAGGAATTAATGAGTGAAAACAGTAGAAAGTTAATTTGAGGAAATAATTTTAATTCATTATAAGTGTGAATTTCCAATCAAAAGAACTGTCCAAAATAGATCTGGGGAGGTAATGAATTCTTCCTATTAATCCCTGTGGGGAGGAAAAAATAGAGGAGAAAAATGTCTTGTTTGCATGTCTGTTGATGAGGATAGATTTCCCTTCAATTTTCCCATCACAATATATTCCACTATCACTGTACAATTACTTGTGAGGGAAATGAACCTTTATGAACCTCTCTGCCCAGATGATAATTCACCTATTCCTTCAGCTCACATTCTCAGGAGCACTGACTTGTCCACAGAGGTAGCATAATGTCAAGCAGCTGCGCAAGAGGCTTATAAGACATTCACCTTATCATCTTGATGTATGTCTTAACAGGAATTACAGTTAGACGGAGAAACACTGTCTTATCCAGAAAGACATGTTTCTAGAAGAGCAGGTTATGAAGGGGATTGTTGAAACCCATGACTAATTTCTTTGCTTCACTATTTTATACTACAGCATTTTGAGAATGACTTCCAAATTGGCCATGGTGGCTTTGATCGCTTTTCCAGGGCAGTGATGATATGGAACATTACAGCTTCATAGATATTTCAAAAAATCAGACTGCAATTTATGATAGATGTAATATAAAGCAATAGAAAATAAATATTTTAACATGCTGTTTTTTGTTCATGACAAGAAATACAACAGCTTTTATGGGGAAAGTTTCTAGTTTAACTGCCCCTGTTCACACTAAATTTCATATATTGCATATTTGACTTTGACCAAAAATTGAACAGAAAAGAAAGTTCTTTGGCTTAAAAAAAATAAAATGGAATGAAATAAACAGGTTTTACTTTATCTTATTTATTTGAATTATTTCTGATGTAAGCTAACACTTTTAAAAATCAAAACATAAGTTTAATTTAAAAACACTTCTGTAGCACTTTCCAAATACCAAGCACTGTTTTAAATGCTTTACATATATCGGATCTTTTAATCACTGCAACAGCTCTGTGACACAGATACAATTATTATCTTCCTTCACAAACAAGAAAACTGAAGTGCATAGGTATACTGTTCTTCAGGGACAAACCAGAAAGTGGAGAAATGTTTCCGAAAAATCAGTGGTAAAGGGAAATCTGTTCACTGGGCAGAATTTGTAGCACTAGTATGCTTTGTTGGTTTTGGGTGGATTGAGAAATACCCATAAAGGTCAGACAGATGCTGAGTAGCAGGCCATAATTTGCAAGCAGGGAGGGCCTTCCAAAATCCAAGCACTTATTCTTTATTGCTATTTATCATACATCACCAATTCTAATCAGACAGCTGTGTTTCCTACCTGGTGTGACCTCTGTCATGTTTACCCCTGCTTCAACTGTTGTTCATGTGCTTTCACTTTCATGGTTTCTTGAAACATCCTTTTCTTTCCCTTAACTTAATTCTACTCAGTGCCCATTTCAGTCCTAACGCCTTCGTAAAGCCTTTCTTGACAGTCATAGCTAAGATTGAGTTTGCCCTTGCTTTCACTGATAAAGCCCGCAGAATTTGTACCTGACTACTGCCGCTGCTGAACACCTAACCCTTTTAACAACAGAGATCAATGCAAGCTTCCAACATGGCACCTTTCTCAAGCCAGCCTCCTTATTGTTTAGTGACTGCATTGGAAACCTTCCAATAGGGAAGAGGCGGTAATTTGCCCTCACTAGAGCAGGATTTAAATTCTGGATATACATTTGCCTTCTCTGCTCCCAAATGCTTCTACTAGCACCAACATCTGTGATCTTACTTACTTTTGTTTTATTCCTAGGACATTGTCTAGGACCAAAGTACTCATTTCACACCAAAAGAAATGTGCTAAAGGGCTCCTGCCCATGGAATTATCTGGTCTTATTCATGCACTCCATCAGTGTGAAGTAAGTGGCCTGATAGAATGATAGAGCGGTCTATTGAAAACTTAATCACATTGCAGTTTGGAGATTATACACTTCAAAAAAGTGAGATTTTATCTTATATGATGAGGAATATGTTATGAGTCTGTTACCAGTATGTGGTGTCATTTTTTTTTCTATAACTAGAATATATGGGTCTGGAAATCAAGGGTGGAAGATGGAGTGGCGTCACTCATTATTTCACTTACTAACCCATTTGCAGAATTTTTGCATTTCTTCCCCATACCTTAGACTCTGCTGGTTTGAATCTCTAACATCCTGAGGGAAAAATGCTTTCACCAGGGGACACAGTGGTTTCATTGAAGTAGAAGTTGAGACTGCCACGTGGCCATTTTGTGCTTCTCCCTTTAGTGAAGCAACGAGCACATTATTGCACTGACTGGCATGACTAATCTTGATACAGAGAAGTAATTGGGTCACTACTACTAATGGGAGCTGGAGGAACACTCAGTGAGCCCAGAAGATTATCTGTGATGCCTCCAAACCCAGTGGCAAAAGTCAGTGAAAAATTATAACAACCCCTGTATAGGACCGCTAAGGGTTCAGTTTTTTAGAAATGAAAATTTAGGCTACCACACATGCTGCCAGAGATAAAGAACATACGGAGTTGATAGTTGAATAAAGAAGTTTAAGAAAAACAACAACTATAGCTTTGTGACCAGTTACAAAATGAGTGCTTCATCAATATGCATATTTTATTATATATGTGTGTATTTGAGTATACATACATATGTATATACGTTTGTCTGTATGTATTCACTGATTTCTACCTTTTCCTCCCATCTCATTCTTTTATTGTTTTACTTAAGGCTTGGTGGTGGTGGCTTCCTTCAAAATTTAGTCTAGGTTACAGAATATTCAGGTGGGACTGTGATGGAAATAGAGGAGTGATGAACATCTCTAGAGAGGTATATAAACTGCTGTCAGAGTATACGATAGTTTGGATCTTGTACCTCTCTTTTTAGGGAGAAGGTGAGAGTTATTTCATTTATAGAAATACGTTTACAACTGTTATACAGAAGCATAAAATTGGTACTGTTTCGATGGGATGGATTGTGCTCTAAACTCACTCTTATGTACTCTGGAGATGTTGAGCCTGATACTCTGAAAATTACTTTCTCATTTGTCAGCTGATTCCTGTGAGTTCACCCAATCAGAAAAACTGGAGGGAGGTGGAGAGGCAGGAAGAAAAATCTTATTCCTGTCAGTATTCAGACCAAGTTCCTAATGCCCCTCTCTGAGTTCCTGATGTCCCAACATCAGCCAGATGTATTAATTAGGCTTCAGTGGAGAAACAGAACCTATAGGATGTGTATATATTCAGAGAGAGACTTATTCTAAGGAATTGCTTGTGCAAGTACGGAAGCCTGGCAAACCCAAACCCTCACAGAGTAGGCTGACAGTCTGGAGACTCAGGGAAGAGTTGCAGTTCGAGTCCAAGAAGTCCACTGGAAGAATCCCTTCTTCTCAGGGGAGGTTAGACTTTGTTCTGTTAAGACCTTCAGTTGATTGAATGAGGCCTGCTCATCCTGTTAATCTGCTTGACGCAAAGTCCACCAATTTAAATGTTAATCTCATTCAAAAACACAGTGTCTGGGTCATCTTGGGTGCTATGACAAAATAACTGTAGACTTGGTGGCTTAAACAACAGAAATTTATTTTCTCACAGTTTTAGAAAGCTGGAAGCATAAGATCAAAGCTCTGGCTGTTTCAGTTTGTGATGAGAGCTCTCTTCCTAGCTTTTGGATGGCTACCTTCTCTCTGTGTCTTCACACGTCAGAGAGAGATGTTTCTTTTTTTCTGTTTCTTTTCCTTTAGGGCTACCAATCCCAACCTTATGACCTCATTTAACTTAACTACCTCCTAAACACTATTTGCAGGTAGGGTTATATTGGGGGTTAGAACTTCAACACATTAATTGCCAGGGTAGGGGGTGGGGGAACACAGTTTAGTCCATAGTATTCTTTGTGCCCTCAAAATTCATGTCTTTATCTCATGCAAAATACATTCATTCCATACCAACAACTTGTAAAGTCTTTTTAAAAATTTTTTTAAAGTTTTTATTTAAATTCCAGTTAGTTAACATACAGTACAATATTAGTTTCAGGTGTACAATATAGTGATTTGACACTTGCATACAACACCCAGTGCTCGTCTAAACAAGTGCCCTCATTAATCCCCATCACCTATTTCCCCCATTCACCTCCTGTACAGTAACCATTGGTTTGTTCTCTATAGTTAAGAGTGTTTCCTTGGTTTGTCTTTCTCCTTTTTTCCCCTTTGCTCATTTTATTTGTTTCTTAAATTCCATATATGTATGAAATCAAATGGGATTTGTCTTCCTTTGATTGACTTATTTCACTTAACATTATACTGTCCAGCTCCATCTAAGTTGTTGCAAATGCCACCTTTTCTTTGTCCATTTATCAGTTGATGGACACTTGGGCTGTTTCCATAATTTGGCAGTTATAGATAATGCTTCTATAAACATTGGGGTGCATGTATTCCTTTGAATTAGTATTTTTGTATTCTTTAGGTAAATATCTAGTGATGCAATTCCTGAATCATTGAGTAGTTCTATTTTTAATGTTTTGAGGAACCTCCATACTGTTTTCCAGAGTGGTTGCACCAGTTTCTATTTCCACCAACAGTGCAAGAAGGTTCCTTTTTCTCCACATCCCGACCAACACCTGTTGTTTCTTGCGCTGTTGATCTTAGCCATTTGGACAGGTGTAAGGTGATAGCTCATTGTACTTTTGATTTATATTTCCCTGATGATCAGTAATGTTGAGCATCTTCTCATATGTGTGTTGGTTATCTGTGTCTTCTTTGGAAAAATGTCTATTCATGTCTTCTTCCCATTTTTAAAAATTGGATTATTTGGTTTTTGGGTGTTGAGTTTTATAAGTTCTTTATATATTTTGGATACTGACCCTTTATCAGATACATCATTTGAAAATATCTTTTCCCATTCCTTAGGTTGCCTTTTAGTTTTGTTGATTGTTTCTTTTGCTGTGTGCAAGCTTTTTATTTTGATGAAGTCCCAATAATTTATTTTTGCTTTTGTTTCCCTTGCTCAGGAGACATATCTAGAAGGAAGTTGCTATGGCTGATGTCAAACAGGTTATTGCCTGTGCTATCTTGTAGGGTTTTTATGGTTTCAGGGGTCACATGTAGGTTTTTCATCCATTTTGAATTTATTTTTGTGTTTGGTGTAAGAAAGTGCTCCAGCTTCATTCTTTTGCATGTTGCTGTCCAGTTTTCCCAGCACCATTTGTTAAAGAGACTGTCTTTTTCCCATTGGATATTCTTTTCTGCTTTGTTAAAGATTGACCATATAGTTGTGGGTTCATTTCTGGGTTTTCTGTTCTGTTCTGTGGATCAGTGTGTCTGTTTTTGTGCCAGTACCATATTATTTTGATCACTGCAGCTTTGCAATATAACTTTAAGTCTGGAATTGTGATGCCTCTAGCTTTGATTTTCTTTTTCAAGGTTGCTTTGGCTATTTGTGGTCTTTTATGGTTCCATTCAAATTTTAGGATTGTTTGTTCTAGCTCTGTGAAAAATGTTGTTGGTATTTTAATAGGAATTGCTTTGGCTAGTATAGACATTTTAACAATATTTTCTCTTCCAATCCATGAGCATGGAATGTCTTTCCATTTATTTATGTCATCTTCAATTTCTTTCATCAACATTTTATAGTTTTCAGAGTACAGGGCTCTCACCTTTATGGCTAGGTTTATTCCTAGGTATCTTATTGTTTTTGGTGCAGTTGTAAAAGCAATTTATTCCTTAATTTCTCTTTCTGCTGCTTCATTATTGGTGTATAGAAATGCAACAGATTTCTGCACGTTGATTTTATATCCTGCAACTTTACTGAATTTATTAGTTCTAGCAGTTTTTCAGTGGAGTCTTTTTGGTTTTCTAGACAGAGTATCATGTCATCTGCAGATAGTGAAAGTTTGACTTCTTCCTTACTGATTTGGATGCCTTTTATTTCGTTTTGTTGTCTGATTGTTGTGGCTAGCACTTCTAGTACTATGAGAGTGGACATCCTGTCTTTTTCCTGATTGTAGAGGAAAAGCTCTGTTTTCACCATTGAGATGTTATTAGCTGTGGGTTTTTCATGTATGGCCTTTATGATGTCAAAATATGTTCCTTCTAAAACTACTTTGTTGAGGGTTTTTATCATGAATGGGTGTTGTACTTTGTCAAATGCTTTTTCTGCATTTATTGAAAGGATCATAGGGTTCTACTCTTCCTTCTGTTAATGTGTTATATCATGTCGATTGATTTGGGAATACTGAACGACCCTTGCAACCCAAGAATAAATCTCATTTTATTGTGCTGAGTGATTTTTTAAATGTATTTTTAGATTTGGTTTGCTAGTATTTTGTTGAGAATTTTTGTATCCATGTTCAACAGGGATATTGGCCTGTAGTTCTCTTTCTTTAGTAGAATCTTTATCTGGTCTTGACATCAGGGTAATGCCAGCCTCAGAAAATGAATTTGGAAGTTTCCTTTTCTACTTTTTGGAATAGTTTGAGGAGAACAGGTATTAACTCTTCTTTAAATGTTTGGTAGAGTTGGCTTGTGAAGCCACATGGCCCTGAATTTTTGTTTGTTGGGAGTTTTTAGATTACTGATTCAATTTCTTTGCTGGTTATGGGTCTGTTCAAATTTTCTATTTCTTCCTGTTTCAGTTTTGGTAGTTTATATGTATCATGGAATTTGTCCAATTCTTCTAGGTTGTCGAATTTGTTGGCATATATTTTTCATAATATTCTCTCATGATTGCTTGTATTTATGTGGTGTTGGTCGTTTTTTTTCTTCTCTCATTTGTGATTTTATTCATTTGGGTCATTTCTCTTTTCTTTTTGATAAGTCTGACTAGAAGTTTATTGATTTTATTATTTTTTTTTCAAAGAACAGTTCTTGGTTTCATTGATCTGTTCTATTTTTTGTTTGTTTCTATATCACTATTTCTGCTCTAATCTTTATTATTTCCTTCCTTCTGCTGGATTAAGACTGTATTTGTTGTTCTTTTTCTTGCTCCTTTAGGTGTAAGGTTAGGTTGTTCATGTGAGATTTTTCTAGCTTATTGAAGTAGGTGTGTATTACCATATACTTCCATCTTGAGACTGCTTTTGCTTCATCCCCAAGTTTTGGACTTTTTGTGTTTTCATTTGTTTCCATGTATCTTCTTATTTCTTCTTTGATCTCCTGGTTGACCCATTCATTGTATGGTAGCATGTTGTTTAACCTCCATGTATTTGTGGTTTTTTTTTTTTTTTTTTTCAATTTTTTCTTGTGGTTAACCTCTAGGTTTGTAGCATTGTGGTCACAAAAGATGTATAGTATGACTTCAATCCTTTTGTATTTGTGGGGGCCTATCTTGTGACCTAAAATATGATCTGCTCTGGAGAATGTTCCATATGCACTTGAAAAGAATTGTGTATTCTGCTGTTATAGGATGGAATGTTCTGAATATATCTGTTAAGTCCGTCTGGTCCAGTGTGTCATTCAAAGCATTGTTTCCTTATTTATTTTCTGTTTAGATGATCCATCCATTGATATAAGTGGGGTGTTAAAATCCACTGCTATTATCATGTTTTTATCAATTAGTGTTTTTGTGTTTGTTATTGTTTTATATATTTCAGTGTTCCCCTGTGGGTGCATAAATATTTACAATTGTTATATCTTCTTGTTGGTTGTCCCCTTTATGATTATATAATGTCCTCCTTTGTCTCCTTTTACAGTCTTTGTTTTAAGGTTTAGTTGGTCTGATATGAGTATGATTACTCCAGCTTTCTTTTGATGTCCATTAGCATGATCATGATTCTCCATCCCCTCACTTTCAATCTGCAATTGTCTTTAAGTCTAAAATGAGTCTCATGTAGGCAGCATGTAGATGGGTCTTGGTTTTTTTATCCATTCTAACACCCTATGTCTTTTGAGTGTTTAGTCCATTTACATTCAAAGTAATTATTGATAGATATATATTTATTGCCATTTTGTTACTTGTTTTTCAATGTTTCTGGAGATTTTCTCTGATCCTCACTTGTCTTTGTTACTTTTGGTCTCTCTTTTGCACTTAAAGAGTACCCTTTAATATTTCTTGGAGGGCTGGTTTAGTGGTCATGAACTCCTTTAGTTTTTGTTTGTGTGGGATACTCTTTATCACTCCTTCTATTCTGAATGATAGCCCTTCTGGATAGAATATTCTTGGCTACAGATTTATCCCATTAAGTCATTTGACAATATCATGCCACTATTTTGTGGCTTGCCAAATTTCTGTCAAGAAATCTCCAGCTAGCCTTATGGGTTTTTCCCTTATAAGTTAAGGACTTCTTTTGTTTTGTTGTTTTTAAAATATTTTCTTTATCACTATATTTTGCAGATTTAATTATAATATGTCTTGTTGTTGACTTGCTTTTTTTTGTTTTTGTTGGGAGTTCTCTGTGCCTCCTAGATCTGGATGTCTATTTCATTCCCCAGATTAAGGAAGTTTTCTGCTAGTATTTCTTGAAATAAATTTTCTGCCCCCTTTTCTCTCCCTTCTTCTTTGACTCCTATAATACAAATGTTATTATGTTTGATGGAGTCACTGAGTTCCCTAAGTCTATTCTCATGTTCTGAAATTCTTTTTTTTCTCTTTTGTTCAGCTTCATTATTTTCCATTATTTTGTCTTCTAAGTCACTAATTCATTCCTCTGCTTATTCCAGCCTGCTGTTCATTTCATCAAGTCTGTTTCCAACCTCATTTATTGCACTCTTCATCTCTGATTGATTCTTTTTTAACTCTTTTGTATCTGTGATAAGGGTCTTACTGATGTCTTCTCTATTCTCTCAAGCCTAGCAAGGATCCTTATGATTGTTGCTTTACATTCTCCATCAGGCATGTTTCTTGTATCTCTTTTGCTTAGAGCTATGGCCATGGCCTTATTCTTTCATTTGGGATAAATCCCTCCATCCTGACATTTTGTCTAAGTCTTTCCTTTTTCCATATGTTAGAGAAGCCGGTTATTCTCCTGATCCTGAAAGTAATGGCCTTAAGAAGAAGAGGTCATGTAATGCCCAGGGCCTGGTGCTCAAGGGAATGTCTCTGGTGTGTGCCTCATGGGCTCTGCTGTTGTGTTTTGGCTTCTCTGCCTGTCAGACAGCTGTCTGCAGAGGATCTCCTTGCCTGCTGTGGGCAGTATTTGTCCCTGGCCTGAATGTGGCAAGTTTTAACTAGATGTGCTCTGATATGCTTATGAAATGAGACCTAACACCAACTCGACCAGAACTGAGGCTCTGCAGAACTGTCTGGTTGGGAAATGTGGTGTGGGCAGGGGTTTGTGCTGGTCTTCCAGGGGAGGACTTTGCCATGCTGGGACTGTGGCAAGCCTGAGTGAAAGGGCAGTCATACCAGAGCACAGTGGGTGGGCTTGGTGTAACTCTCCACACTGGCTGCTTCCCTCAAGTGGCTCTGTGTTTATGTTGAGGGTCAGGGGAAGGAAATGGCACCAGCCAGCTCCTTTGTTCCTGGAGCTGCATCTCTGTGAATGCTGCCTCTCAGGGATGCACTCCAAGAAAAGCAAATAATCTTGCCACTCTGTGCCCCAGATGGTTTTCAGATCACTGTTTCCATGCTATCTGCCTCCGTTGTTTGCCTGCTTTCTCTCCAGAAGCAACACAATGCCCTGCAGGCTCTATCCCTGCCAAATCTGCTGACCTTTAAAACTCGAGGCTTTAAGCCTCACTGGTTGTAAGAACTCAAAAATTCAGCCTTCATTTTCCAAGTCAATGGCTTTAGGGAAACATGCTCCTTGTGCATTTCCCTGTGTGCTCCTTTTTCTTACCCTTCTTGGCAATTATAGCTTCCTCCCCTTTGCAACACCCTCAATCTGTTTCTCCCCTAAACTGTGTCTCCACTCTTCCTACCTTCTTGTATCTGGCCTCTTCTGTCCCTTTAGTTGTGGAAATTGTTCTGTCAGTCTTCAGGTCAATTTCTGGTATATTTAGGATGATTTGATAGTTATCTAGTTGTTTTTGTGGGATGAGGCAAGCCTAAGGTCTTCTTACTATACCATCATCTTGAAAATTATCTGACAGAATCAACACCCAAAGTCTTAACTCATTCCAGTATCAACTCTGAAGTCTAAAGTTCAATGTCTCATTTAAATACCCTCTAAATCAGATGTGAATTAGACTTGAGGTATGATGCATCCTTGAAGCAAAATTCTTCTCCAGCCACGAACCTGTGACCAGACCAGTTATGTGCTTACAAATGTAATGGTGAGGCAGGCATAGGATAGACAAATAGTTCCCAGAAACATCCAGAATAATATTTGACCAAATATCTGAGAACCATGGCCCAGCCAAGTTGACATATGAAATTGTCATGTAAGATATCACACTGTCCTCCAGGGTGCAAGCCACAAGCCCTTCTTTCAAACTCCTATGGTAGTATCATTATCTGGACCTCATACCCTTCTCAAAAATCTAAGTCCTAACTCTGCTGCAAACCTCTTTTGAACTTCTAAGGTATTAGCAGCAGGTAGTTGGTACTTTTATTCAAAAGGGTTTGAATCCCAGTACTATGGTGACCCTCCTCCGAACTTCTAAGTTTTCTTCAGTAATTATCTAACTTTTTGCTTTTTTCCTTATTTGCTTTAACAGTTCTCCAACCCCATTTAACAAATTCCCTGTGTCAAATTTTCCATATTAAAATACCTGTTGTCATTTCTATTTTATCAGTTAAACTGTTTGTGATATACCATAATTACCCTAGTTCAGGATGTTATAACATAGTACTATAGACTGTGTGGCTTATAAACAACGGGAATGTATTGCTCACTGTCTGGAGGATGGAAGTCTGAGATCAAGGGTAGCAGCATGGGTAGGTTCTGGTGAGGTCCTCTTCCTGGTTTACTGCTGGCTGTTTATTGCTGTGTCCTCACATGACAGGAGAGAGTGGAAGCAATATCTCTCATGTCTTTTTATAAAGGCACTAATCCCATTCATTCCCATTCATCCTCATAACCTAATCACCTCCCAATGTCCCCACATCCTAATACCATCACAGAGGGGAGTAGGATTTCAACATATAAATTTTGGGGAAACACACATTCAATCCATTGCTACAATTCTGGTTTTCCTGGGACAGTCCTAATTTATGTTTTTTTTCCAGTGTGTTTTAATAATGCTCTCTTTCTCTCAAAAGTATCCCAGTTGAACAATAAATTATATGATCATGGCAAAAATAAAGAATAGTACATTAGAAATCAGGACACTTGGGATCTAGTCTTGAGTCTGTGAAAAATGTATGTGACCATGAGCAAATCACCTAACCTGAGGAGTAAATGACTATTTCCACCATTTATTACAGCTCCAAAAATCTTTGATTTTATAGTCTACCATGCTATCATAGTTTGCCCGAATCTACTTAAATGCTCTACCACTGTAATATTGATGTAAATCTGAGTAGCTTTAGAATGTGCCAGAAATGACATGAATTTTGAAAAAGATATGGTTGCCAAAGATCAACTGGGGGAGCTTTCCTGAAAAAGTAATATGAACTTGATTTGATTACTTTAACCCCAAAATTATTGTAATAGGAAAGGATACATATATTTGACAATTTAAATGTATATACAACTTAGATTAAAATTACTATTAACATTCGCAGATTTGTTTTCTCTGTCCAGGCACTACTTTAAGTACTTTGCATACAATAATTCATTTAACTTTTCCAAAAATACTGCAAGGCAGGCATTGTTATTATCTCCATTTCATAGCTGAACGATTCACAGGGGTTAACTAACGTTTGTGAATATACATAGCAAGGAAGTGCTGGTACTGAGAATTATACCCAGTAGCCTAGCTTCATAACTTCTGTGCCATAATTTTAAGTATCAAGATGAGTGGCAACTTTATGTGGCATGATGGAGATGTTAACTAATGATATGGTGCTAATCATTTAGCACTATATAAGTATCAAACCAATATATTGTGCACCTTACACGTTACATTGTACACAGTGTTATACGTCAATTATATCTCAATAAAGTTGGACAAAAAGATCAATACAGTTAGATACAGAAGACAATTATAATTCAAATTTGATTCAAGAAAATCTACCAAACTCTGTTAGAAAATATTTGGATTGTTCTTTTTCAAAATTATAAGAAAGCTTTCCTGTTAAAGATCAGAGATTTTTTAGACAAAAGACCCTAAACTGACTAAAATGAATCCTCAGATTTCTAGGCCCCAAACTCAGATATTCTGATTCAGTAGGCATGAAGTGAGGTCCAGAAATCTGCATTTCCAGTGATTGTTTTGTACTCTAAAGTTTTCAAAGCAACTACAGTTAACTCTTGAACCACACAGGCTGTTCTGAACTGGGCAGGTTCACTTATACATGGATTATTTTCAATAAACGTAGTACAGTACTGCAAATGTATTTT
Organism: Ursus maritimus; assembly: GCF_017311325.1. Lineage (NCBI taxonomy): Eukaryota > Metazoa > Chordata > Mammalia > Carnivora > Ursidae > Ursus > Ursus maritimus. The sequence goes on along the minus strand of NW_024423453.1, from coordinate 50,957,294 downwards.
CTCCTCCGTATGATTTCCTTTTTTTTGTTTTTTGGTTTTTTTAGAGAAGGAGAGGTGGAGAAGGGGAAGAGGGAGAAGGAGAGGGAGAATCTTAAGCAGGCTCCATGCGCAGTGCGGAGCCTGATGCAGGGTTCAATTTCATGACCCCAACATCCTGACCTAAGCTGAAATCAAGAATCAGACACTCAACCATCTAATTCACCCAGGCGCCCCATTCCTTATGATTTTCTTAATAATATTTTCTTTTTTCTAGCTCACTTTATTGCAAGAATACAATATACAATATCTATAACATACAAATTATGCATTAATGACTGTTTATGTTATTGTTAGAGCTTCTGCTCAATAGTAGGCCATTAGTAGTTAAGTTTTTGGAAGTCAGAAGTTATACACAGGTTTTTGACTGTGCAGGGGGTTGGCATCCCTAGCACCCACATTGTTCAAGAGTCAATTGTATTTTATACCTTTCAGAATATCAGGAAAACAATGAGTACCTGACAGACACGCTTTACTAGTTTGCTGGGACTGCTGTAATAAATAATATGGCCTGGGTGGTTTAAAGAACAGAATTTTATTTTTTCTCAATTCTGGAGGCTGGAAATCTTTGGCTTCTCGCGAGAGCTCTCTATTTGGTTTGCAGGCAGCCACTTTTTCATTGTGCCCTCACGTGGGCTCCCTTTGTATCTGTGTCCTAATTTTTCTTTTTGTATGGACATCAGTCATACTAGATTAAAGCCCACCCATAAGAACAGCATTTCAAATTAATTACCCCTTTAAATATCCCATCTCTAAATGCCGTCAAATTCTGAACTATTATGTGTCAGGACTTCAAAATATACACTTTGGGAGATATAGTTAAGCTCATAACACTTGCTGACCATACATCCCAGCCTGTTCAGAATAATCCAGTTTGCATCTGATGTGCTGGGTGAATGTTTATGAGAGCCTCTTCTGAATTTCAGAAGTGTTTCATTTTGGACCATCAATTTTATGGTTTCCCTAACTTACTTAAATAAAGGCACAGACTCTCTTATTTTTTTACTTTGTCCCACTGGTATCTCCAAGACAATTCTAACAGTACAGAATATATTAGAACAGGGAAATTTCAAAAGTTATATTAAGGCAGTTATGTCTTTAAAATTGTATTATATTGGAAATTAAAAGCCTAGTGAAAGGAAATCAGAAATTAAGGTGGTTACAGTAGAACTGATCACTCTCCTCATATGCAGTTTTTCTTGATTTTGTTTCTTTTCATAGTACTTTTATAACCACTTTTTATAATATTAATATATAACTTAAATAAAAAATTTTAATGTTTTTGTTTGAAGACTGCTAGAAACAGAATTAAAATGTCATTTCTATCCAGAGTTTTCAGTCAAAAAGAATATAGCAACTCACCTTTCTGAAGTTACAATAATGCAATTTAAATTATCCCAAGCCAATTAAATTATTTCTGTTTTGTTTTCCTCACTGTAAAAGATGACTTATAATACCAGCTACCCTGGAATTATAAAAATTGCAAAGTTCACATAAATGCTAAGAAGATTCCTCTGCCTCTACCCCTAGCTCTTCCTCCCTATTCATTTTCACATTGCCTCTCTTCCAGCACTTGTCATGCTGCTTTATGTTATATTTTTGCTCTGCCCTAGCTATTGGGATATTAGCTTGAGGCAAAGGCACTGTGCTGGTGTATTTTTTTTAATACTTTGAACCTTGCAGAATGATTGGCATAGAGATAAAAGTAAATATTCATAGAGGGGAAGAGTAAATTAATGAAAAAAGAATGAATGGATGAAGTGGATAAAGGCAATTTGCTTCAACTTTCTCTACTGTAGAGAATTAAATAAAAGATCACATTAGAGATTTTTCAAGGGCTTGAGTAAACTGTACATATGCCATTCAAACATCAAATGCTTAATTCAGAATCCTAAAAAAGAGGAGAACTTAAGGAGAAAAAAAATGTACAACTTTTTTCCCTCGTACTTCACTTGGCAGAAAAAGGTTTAAATCTTCGTATTAGTATAGTAGCTCTCTGCTTGTGAGTCCTTGGTTGCATGGGTGCCCATAGTCTATATTCAGACAGAATGCTAATCTGAAAAACCAGCTTCATCTAGTATTTTGTCTTAGAATTCTTATAAAATGGATACATATCAACTCCATGGCACATTTTTAATTTAACAGGAATCCACAGAAGTTTTCCCATCTTTCTTTTTTTGAGGACAGTTTCTTATTAGTTTCATCTTTGTATATAGTCTACTCTAAAATTGCTCTGCATACTAGTCAACAAACCTGTTCTGTTTTAGTAGTGGAAAAGCTATTTCTTGAACTCGTTAGGATCATTTAAAATAAAGTATCAGAATCATGAAATCATACATAAAAATCTTCTAGATTTCACTTTGAAAATATAAAGTAGGCACTTCTGTAACTTAAAATTTGCATGGCTTCATTAGTATAGAACAGCTTCTTCCTTCTTTTTAAAAAATTGTTCTCACATGAAAGCATTGGCTGAATAGGATATGCAGATTTCCACACTAAACTTTAGTTTCAGTGTATGTAACTACTTTGGCCAGTTCCTTATAAGGATAGTCCTTGCAATTTATTTAAAATTGAAATTTCTCTTAGCTACAAGGCCTGAATTATGAATCTCGTTAGGCCTGTCTTATCTAGAGCCATGTGAAACACGAAATCCAACTGGCAGTTGGAACTGACAGAGTCTAAGAAGGGAACGCTAATCACATCAAGTTGTGTTGTCTCATTTTATATGTCAAAGTGTGAAGTCTCATTATAAAAAAGGAAGAGAAAGACCAACATTTAAGTTTATCTTAGTAAAAAAAAAAAAAGAAATAATATTGGAAAACTTCTCTTTACCCAATCTAAGATATTCTCTTTCCCAATCTAACTAAATCTGGGGATATTGGCAATATAGCATTTGGATAGCTTAAACTTTGCTTTGATTACTCCAAGCTGGATTTTTAATCAATTGTTTTTGATAACACATAGCTGTTCTCTGCAATACACATTCTATTCTAGAACTTTGTCCATTCTAATTTGCTAGAACATTCTGGATAATAATAAAGTCAGTCCTCTCCCTTGGGAGACATTTGCATGTATTATCAGAAGTTTATCCTGGGGCTCCTCGGTGGCTCAGACAGTTAAAGCATTTGTGTCTGCCTTTGGCTCAGGTTATAATCCTGGGGTGGCTCAGGTCATGACCGCACATCCTGGACTCAGGCCCTCCCTCAGCAGGGAGCCTGCTTCTCCTTCTTCCTCTGCTCTTCCCCAACTCCTGTGAGTGTGAGCATGTACTCTCTCTCTCTTTCTATCTCTCTCTTAAATAAATAAATAAATAAATAAATAAATAAATAAATAAATCTTAAGGAAAAGTTATTTATCCTGATACCTGCTCAAGTTTTAGTTTGTAAGTGGCAAATTTTTCCTTTTTTAAGTCTCCTTAAAATATAAATGTCTTAGTATCACAGAAATGCAAAATAAATCCCAAGTGAGATTCTGCTACTACTACGTATACCAGAATGTACAAAATTTTTAAGAAATGTAAAATATTGACAATTCCAAGTATTTGTGACAATGCAGAGCAACTGAAATTCCCATACAGTATGATGGGGGTTGAAATTGATGAAACCATTTTGGAAAATGGTTAGACAGAATTACTAAAACTGAACATATGCATACTATCTTTCCCAGAAATTTCATTTCTATGTATGTGCCCAACAGAAAAGAGTACATATGTCAGCTAAAAGACAAGTACAAGAATACTCTAAGCAGATTTTATTCATCATAGTCCCTAACTGGAAGTAACCAAAATATCCATTAATAATTGATGGATAAATATGTTATATTCAGGGTGACTGGGTGGCTCAGTTGTTGAGCGTCTGCCTTCGGCTCAGGGAGTGATCCCAGCGTTCTGGGATCGAGCCCCACATCAGGCTCCTCTGCTGGGAGCCTGCTTCTTCCTCTCCCACTTCCCCTGCTTGTGTTCCCTCTCTCGCTGGCTGTCTCGCTCTCTGTCAAATAAATAAATAAATAAATCTTAAAAAAATATATTTATACAATGTGGAGAATAAAACAAAGCAAAACAAAGCTACAACTGCTTGCAAAAATGTGGATGAATCTCACAAAATGTTAAATGAAGGAAGCCAAGCACTAAAACATACATAACGTATGATTCCATATATATGTTGTGCAAAACCAGACAAAATTAACGTTAAGTTATTTGAAGTCAGAATAATGTTTATCTCTATGGGGTATGTTAATCTTGATCTAGGTGATAATTACATAGTCATGCTAATTTATTAAATGAAACAAGGGGCACAATTAAAAACTTTCCACTTTACATATATGATACCTCAATTAAAAAGTTTAAATGATATTTCATATGACTGTTATTATTTACATACTGAACTTGAAAGGAGCTCAAAAAACTCAATACTTTAAATACTTCTTTTTTTAAAAGATTTTACTTATTTATTTGAGAGAGAGAGAGCACAGGAGCAGAGGGAAGCCCAAAGGGAGAAAGGGAAACAGACTCCCTGCTGAGCATGGAGCCCAGGCAGGGATCTATCCCAGGACCCTGAGATCATGGCCAGAACCAAAGTCAGGTGCTTAAAGTCAGGTGCTTAACTGACTGAGACACCCAGGCGGCCATAAAACTAAATACTTCTTGGTGTAGGGAAACTTGGGTAAAGTATTTGTAAATTTTATTCGTTAACTTTCTTTTTTATGTTGGAAATTTTATTTTTCCCCTTTGCTAGGATGCATTTATTAATGTGAGATTTTCTGTTCCCATGTTAATTAGCAAGAAAGTAATATGTTTTTAACTAATAATTAAACTATACCCCCCAAAATAAGTAGTTACTCTGAGAGATTCAGGTTAGTAAATGTCTGTCACACTTAAATTCAAACTTGTCCATCTTCTTATGTTCTACCCAAGTATTTATCCTCTATTTTCATATGAAAATTATTAGATGTTTCTTTTGTTTTGTTTTGTTTTTAAATTCAGTCTCTAAGCTTCTTTGAATTGGAAACAGATGCAGATTTTCATGGATAAGTATTTCTTTTGAATAAAATTCTGGATATATCTCACCTGACCTCTTTTATTTTTTTAAGCATCTTATATTTGTGTTGAATACAAAAGAGAAGGTAGTAATGGGTTAATTTAGAAGAATTATTTTCATGCCAAATAATTATTTCTTCACGGTTATTAAAGATAGTGGTGTTAAATAAAGATCATTCCCACTTGGAACTTCATGGTACATTCAGTTATTGAGTTATCCGGGATGTTTGAGGAATGTGTGATTCCACAGGCCCCTTGGTCACCCAACAAATGATGTATATTTGTACTTCTGGTCAGAATGACTTCATGAATGAACAAAACCTTATATTGTTTTCCAAATACTCTTTTCCTTTCCTCTTGAATGGAGTTTGTCTGTCAGAAAATATTATCAGGTAAATAAAAGAACAAATTTCAAAGCTGCCAGTCCTTGGCTAACCACAATCCCTTCCCATCACAAGGTCTTTAAAAAGTTTATTAATGATTGCAGTCCTGCTTGGGGAGACCAAATTCAAATCCTTTGGAGAATAAGAACAGGAGAACTAGTTTGTTTCTTTCAGACCTTAGAAGACTCTTTGGGACCTAGGATTCTACAGAGTTTTGCTCATGACTACAAGTCATTGTCATGTTATTTTATAGCTGTACCCATAGGGCTAGACCAAAAATAAATTGGCTCATGGAGATAAGGAGGTATCTCCGCAATAAACTTGGTGTAACTATGTATCACGTTCCTATTTAATTTCTTTTTCCTCGAGTTTATTACACTATGAATTAATTTTAAATGGGGGGGGTAAAACAGGGAGCAGGGGCACAGTGCTTAAGAGCTTGGATTTCAGAGTGAAAATACCCAAATTTGACACCTAGCTCTGCTACCTGCTAGTCATGTCCCCTTGATCAGGCTTCTTATCCTCTCTATCCCTCAGTTTCTACATCTGAAATAGTTACACCGCCTCATAGTGTCTAAATGATCAAATGACTTGCTGTTTATAAAGTTGTAAGAGAACTTCTTGGCACTATACATGTTTTATTAAATAAAATAAAAAATAAAACCTCAAAAGAAAGTAAGTAAGAGAGAGAAATAACTCATAGCTCCACCACTAACACAGCCTTTAACATTGTTAATATGTTCTTTTCTGTCACTGTTCCTTGTTTTATAAGACTTATATACACATGGATCTGAGTGTATTATACTGCATTATGAGATATTTTGTCCATGTTTTACATGTATATCCTGCTTCATTTCCATAGCTCATGCTGTCTCTTCACTTGTAATGCTTGTTCTCATCCTCACATGTCCAAAGTCCAGCCAGCCTTGAAGGTTTTACTCAAATATATTGACACCTTCTCCCACTACTCTCTAAAAGAGGATGTTAATTTCCTCCTCCTCTGAAATTATGAAACGTGTTGTTCCATTTTAACATTTAAGTGCTATCTTGTAGCTTCTTGAACATGGCACGTCATCTCCTAAACTGTAGGTCTGGAGAGATGTAAATCTATACTCTGTATTGAGCACAATTCCTTGCACATAGTTACTATTCAACAAATATTTGTTGAATTAATTAATAAAAGTTTGATTTAAGTACATTTTAACATTAAAATTTATTTTTCTAAAAATCAAATATTCTAAAAATATTTATTGACAGGATGAAGTACAATAGATGTTGAGATATAAAACTCTATAAGCAGTATACTCCAATTTTCTAAAATAAAATAAATACATATTCACTTCCTATCTATCGTCTATCTCTCTATCCATCTATCGCTCTAAACTTGTCTAATCTATTGTGAAAAGACTGGAAGAAAACTTCCAAGATGTTGACAGTATTTATGTCTACATTGTAGGATGTAGGTGTTTTAAATTTTATTTTTTTTTAAAGTCTGCAATTTCAACACATGATCTTTATATTGTAAAAGCTTAATATTGAGACAATGTAAGTGCCTATATAAAAATCAGATTATGTTACCTTAGAACTATAAGACATGTACCATCATATTTGAATAGTTTCACACTAAGTTAAACATATAAATAGATTTAAAAAATTTATCTTCTGGCTTTCAGCATATTGATCTAGACTCACTGGGGTGAGGCAGCCAGTGTCCTTCTCTCTTATTCTAAGTACAATAACTAATTTGTAATAAAAACTGGAATGTTCAGCTTGAAGAAATAAAAAAATAATTTTCAATCAGAAATCTTAAAAGAACTACTAAATATTTTTCATATAGAACTTTTAATTTTGAAAGCAAAATATAGTTTTAACTTGCTCTAAACATGAGAAAGCATAAAGCATGTAGAGGGAAATTAAGAAATACCTATAGGGAGCTGAAAAGGAAGTTGGTGAGATATAGCTTTAGAATGTTTTTTTTTAAATGACTCATTTTTAAAATGGTTTTCATAATGGCACACTTAAAAAGGAATAAAGCATACATATTCTGTTGATTTGAGAAAAAAATATCTGTCAGCTCAAGAAAGCAATTGGAAGTGGGCTTAATTGGTCTTCCAAAATTTATTTTTCAAGAGGTTATAGTATTAAGTACAATCATCTTGTGCAGTTACGCAACCCAGAGTCACCATTAGTGTGCTCTTCCAATACGTATTTCTCAGAACGTCTCTCTTCAAGCCCCGTAAGAGCTTTCGTTTACTTCAGAAGGTCTCTCTTCAAGCCCTGTAAGAGCTACTTGTTTACTTAAAGAATTCTTGATCTCTGGCAAAGTTTCTTCCATTTCTATAGCTCTTCTTAGAAAAAAATTTTCTTATGATTTACTTGACTGAGCTGAATTTAACTTATTTGGTGAGTGATTTTTCTTAATAATTGCCCCGGAAAAAAATTATTGAAAGAAAATACATTTGTTATGTTATCTATTGAAAGAAGCAACTCTACAGTAATAAAATGGAAACAAAGGAATTTGCTCAATGAAGAATATCTATTGACATGTGTCATTTGGCATTAAAAGGGAGAGTTAATTGCTGTTTGTGACCTTGCTTTATTTAGCTGAAATATCTATCAAATGTAGTTATGCAAAAACCTTAGAGAGACACATTTGAAATTCAAATGTTATAAAATCAAACACCACTAATTCAACACCCAAGTCATGAATTGTTCACAGAATTGCAAATTGCCTTAGTGGTATGTGAGTAACAGATGGATGAATTGAATTTGTTCAACAATCTTTCTGTATGTTATGGGAATCCTGACTGCCAGAGATGTTTTGGTAAAGTATAGCAGGTCAGTGATTCAGTATATAATAGCCAAATGAAAATTATTTTTTGTTGAATACATAAAATTGGTCTAAAATGAAAAAAAAAAGAAAATGCAACACAAGACAACAACCCTGTGTTTTTGTTGTTTTGTTCTATTTTTATGGTGTGGGAGATACTAAAGTACCTAAGTGCTCAAGATTCCTGAGAACTTTTTCCCAATTAAAAAGTGTATTAATATACTGAAAAGTATATTAAAAGTATACTTTAAAGAATAAAAGAAACAACAGTCACTTTTTCCTTCAAAAATTTAATCCTGGTTTTTCTGAGAATTAAGCAGTTCTGATAAATCATAAATTAATTTTTTTCTTTATCATGATATCACCTTTATATTGTTTTTCATTCAACATAGCTGTAATATTCTAAAAAAAAAAAAAAAGAAAAGAAAACAAAAACAAAACAGAACCAGTGAAGAGAATTCCCAAAGTATGTTCTTACTATTTCTTATCGAATTAAAGATAATTACGCTGTCTTACTTTGTGCTCATACAATTCCAAGTCGTCATGAGACGATTCTAGTAATGGTCAAATTGTTTATGAACATCAGCATCCATGAAGGTTCTTCTTTTTCTTAGAAGCCACCACACATTGCCCTTGGATTGAAAACAAAAATACAAAATGATTATACATTTCTAGATCTACATACTTTCTTTTAAGCTGGCGACTTAAATCAGCCTAACATAGGCTTGTAAATGTCTTAAATCTGATGCCTTGAGAAGATTTTTAGTTTTCTCTTTAGGCAAGATTATACTTAAACTCTTCCAAATGAATGAGGGTCTTCTTAATTTCCAAACAGCTACAGGGAAATTAGATTCTGCGACAATTCATAGTATCATATGCAGTTTAAGAACATTTCCATCAGGCTGTGTTTTCTTCTTCTCAATTGTATTTCATACTCAGTATTTTAAACTGATATGACTTAAGTTTGCTCTCCCTAGAAAAACAAAGATATTTGCTATCAGTTCTGTTGGAGAAAAGTGCTTTGATATAATTCAAGATTTGAACATGATAAACCTTTCAAATTGTATGTCTTTTAAATTTTGACATTATTAAAACTTTCCAGGTTTTCTTTTTTTGTTGTTATTTTCTAAATTGTAGCCAATTAGGTATCTTTTGATTGAATCCTTTTCACGTTTTATGAGCTTCTGTTTATAAGGTGTTACATTGTTTAGATGGTGCTCCTGCAGAATCTGTTTAGTCCTGGAAATTTAACCCTAAAACAGAGAGGCATGGTTATTCTTAAGACTTATTTTTGCAAGATTCAGTACCTCATTTCACTCAACATATTTCAAATTTGAAGTTATCAAAAAGGCTTCTGAGCTCCTGACCCTTTTATCTCTTGAAGCCCATCTTTTGTCTCCAGGACCCCAGGCAATGCAGGTGAGCTCAGAAGTTGAGATAACGGATTATACTGAGAACATAATGTGGGGGAACATTCCCAGGAGTGTATTGAGGGAGGCACACAGGAGCCACATAACATAGGACTGGCAGTCTATCTTCAGAGAACTGGCAAGCTCTGTAGGACAACACTACCATTCTTCAAGATTCTGCAAAGTATAGAGTGAGTAAGGCAAAGTATGGTGGGCTTATCAAAGGCTAATGACATAAGAGTCCCTGGCAGTGAAAGCAAAGGGTAAAACCAATAGGAAAAAGGACCAAGGAAGCAACATCAAGGTTCAACAATACCAAGCCTACATATCCCTGACCAACCAGGAGAGTTCATCCCTGACCAGCCCTGAGAGTTTTTATACAGCTAATTCTTGCAAGAAGGTGAACAAATGGATATCCTGGTACTTCTTACACATGAACAGCCTTAAGTCCATGTTTCTATCTGGACCAGGGTGTTTATGGTGGTGAAAGAAAGCAGATCTTAACCTCACACCATTTCTCACTATACCATCTATCATTTCCTAACTGATCTGGGAGCAACAAAATGGTTCTGACTTTTGAATATCATCTCTGTGCCAGATCCTACACATGTGATTATCTCATTTTAATTTAAACCATCTAAGAATCTTTCTAAGAAGCTTATGAATTATTAGTCATTATCCTCATTTTGAAGGCAAAAATATGCACTTATGAAGATTTAATTACTTACAAAGATCACACTCTAGTGAGGAGTAGAAGTTGGATTCAAAGTAGGTTGTGCTCTTTTTCTTAGTAACATGTTTTTCTGCATATTGCTAGATCTAATGTCATACACTTCCTGTTAAATGCCATTAAAATGGAGGAGCCCTTAAGACAGTGCTAAAATCAGTTTTCTAGCTCAAGGGACTTGTTAAAATATCTCTGGATATTTTCAGCTATTAAAACAATTTAGTAGCTCTTTTGAAAATAAATGCATTGATATAATAGAATTTGTGTTCTTATTATATACAGTTCATTAGACTGAGCTATATAATTGGGTGTAATAGGAAAAAATGGAAGTCCTTTAAAATGTATCTTTTTAAAATTGAAAAAATCAACCTGTTTATTTTAGAAATTATAAATATTTATTATTTATAATTATTTATAATTTATAATTAAATTATAAATATTATTTAGAAATTATAAATAATTTCTATTCATTGTACAAAAGTGAGTAAAATAAAATATAGAGAAAGAAACATAAACTTTCCAATTCAAGATGTTGTCATTTTTATATCCTTCCCAGTTGTGTAGGTAGAATATTTATTTTTGATTAATTTATAATTTTTAGTAAAATATTTTAGGTATTTCATATTTTACTTCCTTTTTATGAATAATTTATTCATATCCACTTTTCTATTGTGTGGTTACCCTGACCTTTCTTGAAGGACTTTTCCTCCCGTCTCACAAACTCTGGCCAGGTCTAACATCTTCCTTCAGTATTTTCACAACAGATTTTAAGCAAATGAAAAATGTTCTGACATTTGTTGTTCAAATGAAATCCAAATCATAATAGCATTTGTGAGTCAATGATAAAACTCTAGATTCCTGCTCATTATTTTAAGAAGAAATCAGTATCATCTCATGGATTGTGGGTCAATATAATTTCTTAAGTAAAACAGTAACAGCCTTTTGCTTCAGAAATATTTATGGACTTGAAAAAGCATATCTGCCTTTAAGGAAAAATAAAAAATAAAAAATAAAAAAGCAACAAACTCATGTCAGAAACAAATTAATTTCTCACAAGTTCATACTTCAGGAAAAAAAAATATTTATTAAGACTGAATTGTTAACAAACATCCATACATAAATTCCACACTGATGGGAAAACACATAAATTGAGGCAGAAAGCATTTTATTTTTCTCACAGGGCTTATCTTGAATAGATAATGCATTTATCTTTTGTTCCTCACTATTGATTTAATCAATTAATTCTCAATCAATCCACACATTAGAAAAAATATACACACAATAAATAAATAAGTAAACAAATAGAATATAAAATGACTTTTAGGTATAAGCTTTTTTATTGCCAGAAAGAGGAAAATATTACAAACATTTTAATGGACAAAATCATCATAATTATGAAGAAAAGTTCTGTTTCTGAAGATACAATGTTTCCCATCACTTAATTTTTACTGCCATACCACCTACCCAAAATCAAACATGCTATATTTCCACAACCATCTCACCTTTTGGCCCCCTTCCCTAACACTCTTCTAGTTCATTACAAGTGTCTTCATATGTTTCTTCACCTAACCTTGTGTTCTTTTAGAATACCTGACAAAACTCTTGTATCTAAAATATACAAAGAACTCTTAAAACTCTACAAAAGAAAATGAATGACCTGGTTTATAAATGGGCCAAGAAAAAGATACCTTACCAAATAAGATACATAGATGACAAGTAAGTATATGAAAAGATTTTCGACATCATAAATCGCAAATTAAAGCAACGAATTATCACTATGCACCTATCAAATTGGCCAAAATCCTGACAGTACCAACACTGACAATATCAAATACTGAGGAGGATGTACAAGAGTAGGGACTCTCATTCATGACTGTGGGCATGCAAAATGGTACAGCCACTTTGGGAAACAGTCCAGGAGTTTCTTATAAAAACTAAACATAGTCTTAGCATATGACCCAGCAATTGTGCTCCTTGGTATCTACCCAAAGGAGTTGAAAATATATGTACACACAAAAACCTACACATGTCTATTTATAGCAGCTTTATTCAGAATTGCCAAAGCTTGGAAGCAACCAGAATGTCCTTCACTAGGTGAATGGATAAGTAAACTTGGGGTAGTATTATGTGAAAAAATGGGATGTAGTATTATGTGAAATGGGATAGTATTCAGACAATGGGATAGTATTATGTGAAAAAAAAAATTCACTATCAAGCCATGAAAAGACATGGAAAAACTTCAAATGCATACTACTAAGTGAAAGAAGCCAATCTGAGAAGGCAACATATGTATGATTCCAACAAAAGGACATTCTGGAAAAGGCAAAACTGTGGAGACAAATGAAAGGATCACTGGTTGCAGGGGTTATCAGGGAAGGATGGAATTGAGGAATTAGTGAAGCACAGGAGTTTTTAAGGCAGTGCAACTGTTTTATATGATATTGCAATGGTGAGTCCATGTCATTATACATTTGTCAAAATACAGAATGTACATCAAGAGTGAACACTAATGTCAATTATGGACTTTGGGTGGTAATCACGTGTCAGTGTAGTTTCATCAGTCGTAATGAAGGTAATGCTCTGGTGGGGGACTTTGACAGTAGTGGAGTGTGTGCATGCGGGGGCAGGGAGGATATGGGGAATCTGTACTTTCTGATCCATTTTGCTGTGAACCAAAAATTTCTTTATAAAATACAGTCTACAAAAAAGAAAAAAGGTGGAAATTATCTGTAGCATGACTTGTCTGATAGTGCCATAGAGAATTTAACACACTTCGTGGTATCTGGGCTGAGTAAGATAATTTCTGTGACTTGTGGGACCATCACGGAAACAGTGAGCATACTTCTGGCCATTTGCAGCCATACCTTCAGAACTGTCTTTTCTCTTCATTCCTATTACTTGCACTCTGCTCTCATGCCTTCACACACCTGTGCACCTGTTGCCTCTTTTATCTCAGATTCTGGCCTGTTACGGTTCTTAAGTGACTTCTATTGTGTTGGAATGGGGTAACTCCCAATTTTGGTGCCAGTTTTCCTTACTTGGTATCTCTGGAAGGGTGAAGAAGGTCACTGGCTCTGAGACAAATGCAGTAGGGTATAGAGCAGTTTATGGGGGTTCACTTTTGGAAGATTGTGGTATAGCTCATAGTTACATGTACCTGTACATGTATTTTCCAGAGATGTGTATAATCTTGCCTGGCCCTGGCATTCGGTCAGGAGCTGAGCTCTGAGCTCCGTGGCCTTTCTGAGAGGCAGTTTACAACAGACACAAATCAGCTTCTTACAGAGTTCAGTGGAAGAAGACTTAATTTCCATACTTCATAAACCACCCAGTTGGTTTTTAAACCAACTACACCCAGGTTTTTAAAGCAGGTTTTTGGATCAAACCATTGGCCAAGTAGGAAATTAAGTAAAGGTCTCCCAGAGCTAGGGCAGCACTAACTGATTCTACCAACTGACTATTTAGGGGTCTCATGACTGTTCTACAAACAATCCCTAATTTTAACAACTATGGTTCAACAAACTATGTATTTTTTATTAATTGACTTTTAGAACAGTTTTAGATTTATAGAAAAATTGAGCAGATAGTACAGAAGGTTTCCATATAAACCCCAATAGTTTCCCTTGTTACTAAAATCATAATATATTAATATGATAGACCTATTTTAATTAATGGACCTTTATTGATACATTATTAATAAATGAAGTCCATAGTTTATTTATTACTTTTTAATCTAATGTCCTTTTTCTGTTGCAGGATCTCGTTCAGTTTCCCACATTACATTTAGTTGTTGTTTCCTTTGGCTTCTCTTGGTTGTTACAGTTTTTCAGGCTTTCCTCATTTTAGATGACATTGACAGTTTTGAGGTAGAGGGCTCCTCTATTCAAATTTTTCCTGATACTTTTCTCACAGTTAAAGTGAGGCTATAGGTTTTGGGGAGGAGGAGTGCAGTGATAGAGTTCCCTTTTCCTCACATCATATCAAGGAAGCATCTGTTACCCTTTTTCTTTTTTTTCTTTCTTTTCTTTTTTTTTTTGGTCAAAACTACCTATGAATTTTCTTAATTTCTTTTTTCTCCTCTTGACCCCCTTCCAATCTTGCCCTCTCTTATTTTAATCTTAACATAAGAGCAAAATGTACTTTCTTTTCTTTTTTTTTAAAGATTTTATTTATTTATATTTTGAGAGGGAGAGCACACTCACGTGCAAGTGGGTAGGTAGGGAGGGAGAAAGAGAATCTCAAGGAGACTCCACGCTTACCCTAGAGCCCCAAGCCCAATGCGAGTTCCCCTCAGGGCTCAATCTCATGACCCTGAGATCATGACCTGAGCCAAAATCAAGAGTCTGACACTTAACCAACGGAGCCACCTCGGCACCCCTACTTTCTGTTCTTTAAATAAAACAAAGCATGTACCTGTTTAAACACCTTCTTTCCCCTAATGCATTCCTTTATTCTGAGAATAAAATATACAAAGATCTCATCTTGTTTTGTAATGCCCCTGCCTATCTTTCCAGCCTTATTTTGGCTACTTCCCTGCCCTACTTTGTCCCAGCCATGCTCTTCCTGAAACATACCAGGTCCAACTATTCAACACAGACATTATGCAATAGTAACGGGAAGACTGGCTAATAATACTTAGTGTACAGTCAGTCAGTCCCTAAGTAACAGTAGGTGCTTACTTGAGACAAAAATGACAGAAGCAGTGAAGCCAAACTGGAGTCTGAGTGAGATACGTCTACATTCAAGATGTGTTAGCTTTGTATTATCTAGGAGCTTTGCTCATTATTCCTTTATTCTCTTTCCAAATCTTAAATATTCTTACCCACTAGTTTTCCATATAAACTTTAGAAACTTATCAGTCTCTTACCAAAATAAACACCACTGCTATTTTGATTGATTATATTTATAAAGTAATTAGGAGTATTTGATATTTTATTGTATCTGCCAAATGGTCTGTATTTAATTCCCTTACTCAAAAAAAAAAACCCAGCTTTATGATTTATCAATTTTACTTATATTGTTTTTTCTAAAAATAAAGTATTTTTTCTCTTTATAACTTCCTAATTTTGCTTTCTATCTTTAATCTTTCCTTTCTCATAGTTTCTTTAGACTTATTCCTAGTTTTTAAAACTTTATATTCATTCTTGTATGTTTAAAAATAAAAAACTTTTAAAAAGATAAAATTGCCTCCAAATATAGTCTGACCACTTTCCTTACATTTTAAAAATTTGTTTGGATATCATAATTTTTTAAAAATCTGTATTTTTAAATTTTGCTTTCCCTTCAACCAAGCATTTTTAAGAAAAAGTCTTCTAAATGCATTGTAAATTTTTTTTTAAGATTGATTTATTTATTTTAAGGAGGAAGCAGAGAGAGAGAGAGAGAGTGACGGTAGGTGGAAAGGGAGAGAGAGAAAATCTCAAGCTGACTCCCAGCTGAATGAGGAGTCCAACAAGGGGCTTGACCTCATGATCCTGAAGTCATGACCTGGGCCAAAATCAAGAGTCAGTTGTTTAACTGACTGAGCCACCCAGGTGCCTCATGTAAGTTTCTATTTTTATTATATTGCTAAAGATATTACACTTGTATAATTTCTGATTTGGGGAATATTTTCAGACATT
Organism: Ursus maritimus; assembly: GCF_017311325.1. Taxonomy (NCBI): domain Eukaryota; kingdom Metazoa; phylum Chordata; class Mammalia; order Carnivora; family Ursidae; genus Ursus; species Ursus maritimus. The sequence goes on along the minus strand of NW_024423453.1, from coordinate 50,941,253 downwards.
CTAAATGACTTAATATCTGGGTGATTTTTTTTTAAAGATTTTATTTATTTATTTGACAGAGACAGCCAGCGAGAGAGGGAACACAAGCAGGGGGAGTGGGAGAGGAAGAAGCAGGCTCCCAGTGGAGAAGCCTGATGTGGGGCTCGATCCTGGGACTCTGGGATCACGCCCTGGGCCAAAGGCAGACGCTTAATAACTGTGCCATCCAGGTACCCCTCTGGGTGATTTTTTAAATAAATATTTGGCATGTGTTTGAAATGTACTCCTAATAAGGTACAAAGCTCATTTTTTTTCTGAATTTAATTTTAATCATCATAAAATCATATACTCTGTTCTTTTCACTTTCCGGTTATTTTTTCCCCAATATTGGGAAGTAGCCATGTTTATATTCCACACCCTAACAATTGTAATTCTGTAAATATTTCCTCTTATAACTGACAGTTTCATTGTATATATTTATTTAAGAGTCTGTAGGAAGAAGATTTAAGTTTTATGACTATTTACAGGTATTGTTTTTCTCTCACATGTTTTCTGAAAACATTTGTCAAACAGTTTCTTTCCCAGAGAGCTTATAAACCCTTAGCTTATGGTAGGGAAAAATTACATTGGAAAAATCTATTTTTTCAAAGGATTTTCATAATTATATTTATTGTGAAAAAATCATTGTTACTTTCATGAAATGATATTTTACTAAGAATTTGATCTCAATGTCTGTAAAACAAAAGAAAATTAGTCCATGGTTAACATTTTAGGTGATGTTGAAGGATCCTGTCAAAAGTCACTTTTATTTATTAATTATTTTTAAAAGATTTATTTATTTATTTTAGAGAAAGAAAGAGAGCATGAGCAGGAGGGGCAGAGGGAGAGAGAGAGAATCTCAAGCAGACTCCATGCTGAGCAGGGAGCCCAATGTGGGTCTCAGTCTCATCACCCTGAGATCATGACCTGAGCCAAAACCAAGAGGTAGACGCTTTAACTGACTGAGCTACCCAGGCTCCCAGAGAAGTCACTTTAAATTGACTTTTTCATAAGTTTTGATGTCTTTTCTCTTCTAAAGGGAAAGAGAATGAAAATTCTTCTATATACTATGTAAATTATGTAAAACTTGAATAACAACTATAAAAATATTATTTATTTCCATGACTACACAAAGAAAAAATCAAAGAATGGAGATCAATGTGCTGTCAGTTGCTATTACTCTTGTCTGTTTTAATAGGCTCCTGTCACCTGCTGTACAAATGGTAAAGAAATATATAATCAGGGGAATGAAAGGCAAGAGTCCAATCAATTAACATATACTGATGCTCAGGATATGCTGGGTTTGTGCACTTAGACTATGGTGACAGTTACAACAAGTGATGGCCAGAAATATCAAGGGGAAGGACACTGGAGTACCAGGGTCCAGAAACCAGTAGAATTGGTGTCATGACAGCTTCATGTGTCTAATACAGGTGTGGCCATTACAAAGTAGAGTTCAGTTCCTCCTCAATTATCTTCATTTTTATCAAAAGCAAATTAGACATTGAGTAGCAAGTTTCAAAGGTTAAATACCCTAGTTTTTAGAGTAGATTGTGGACTAGGGTGAGGGGAATTCCCCAGCACTTGCCCATGAGAAATGTAAGATTCCACAGACAGAGTGGAATTTCAAGACTCATTTGTAGGGAAAATAGGAAGGTTCCTTGATAAAGGAAGAAGGTTCCAGACAGGAAGTTTCCCTGATAAAGGAAGAAGTTTCCAGATATTAGAGTACAGCATTGAAAAAGACTCAACGTTTATATGATAGGGTCCTAGAAAAGGGTGTACTCTGAATAAAGGCTAGTGTATCCCAAATTAAAGGAGCAACACATCCCTCTTTGGGGACACAAAAAAATTAATCAAAGCCCTTATAATCATCAAAAATAGAGAGGTTAACATCAAGCTCTCTAGCTAATATTGAACACCATTATGCATGTGTGTGTCCTTCATACAAAACACAGAAAACATAGTTACTTTTCACAATGTAAGATGCTTTGACTAGAGAGAATGAAATAATGAGATCTTCCATCTTTATAACTTTGTAATTAAAAAAGAAAACTCAAGTGTTTAAGCTCTAAATGTCTCAAAAATCTGTTCAGATACTGCTATCAACAGGAGTGTTCCACAAAGAAAACTTAGATTTGATTGCAAATTATAATAGAACATTTTAACTTTCATGAAGTATCATTTATCTAGGAAAAGTATCCCTGTGATTTGTTTTAAATTATGAGTGACTTCTTTTATAGTAATGTATCTTTTAATTTACATAGTTCCTTATAATTGTCAAAGTACTTTTATATACTTTATTTCACATGACATTATCTATAGTGACTTCCTAAATAATTTTTTCTTATTCCTGCAGCATTACATTTTGGTTTTCATGGATTTCGACTAGGGTTAGGGCCACTAGACAATTTTGAAAGTGCTGTTGTTATACTGACAGGCCATATGATTGTTTTGTTTTTTTCTGTTTTGTTTATTCTGCTATAGCAGACAAAAGAATAAATGTTAGCTGTCTTAATAGTCAGTGTGGATCATCGCATAATTGAGTTGAAGCTAAAAAATGGTAATAACCAGGAAAATGGCCAAAGCAATCAAATTAGCCATGCTTAAATCCAATCAGAAGCCAGCTTGTGTGGATTTTAAAGATTCTTATATGCAAATGTCTTTTTCCACTCATATCTGTCTTTGAAGGCAATCCAAAATGTCTCTTCTCTCCCCATTCCATATAGTACTCTGGGTAAATCTACATTTAAAAGTTGCTGGCTCTTGGGGCACCTGGTGGCTCAGTTGATTTAAGAGTCTACGTTTGGTTTAGGTCATTATCCTGGAATCCCAGTATCGAGCCCCACATTGGGCTCCCTGCTCAGCGGGGAGTCTGTTTCTCCCTCTGCCCCTCACCCTGCTCATGCTCTCTCACTCCCTCTGTTCCTCTCTCTCTCTCAAACAAATAAATAAAAATCTTTTTTAAAAAGGTGATGGCTCTTTAGGGTGTAATTATGTAACACTTTGTTCTTCTTTTCCTTGGTTCTTTTGTGTCAGTATCTGTTCTTTTCTCCTTAAGTAAGAGAACCTTGAATTTTTAGCTGGTCATATGACTTCCTAAAATATTGACTATGTTGCCCCTTTTCCTCTCAGCAACTAGGAGTGACCATCTATCTAGGTTCTGCTAATGGTTTGTAAGCAGAAATGTTCTCATAATAAGGAAACCCAGGTTTCTCTTCCATTTTTTTCTTCCTCTTGGCTGGAATGAAGATGTCCTGTCTGAGTCTAAAACATGGAAAGAGAATCTGCATTCCTGAGGACTTACAATGCTGGTCTACCAGCTGTAGACTAAGGATTTTTTTCCTAAGAGAAGAAATATCTATCTTACTTTGGCCACTCTATTAGTCTGCCAGGATTGCCATAACAAAGTACCACAGACTGGGTGGTTTAAACAACAGATAGTTATTTTCTCACAATTCAGGAGGCTAGAAGTCTGATGTAAAGGTGTTTGCAGGAATGATTTCTTCTGAGGCCTCTCTCCTTGGCTTGTAGATGGCATCTTCTCTCTGTTTTCACACCATCTTTCCATTGTGCTTATGTGTGTCCAAATTTCCTCTCTTACAAGGAATTTGGTCATATTGGATTAGCGCCCACACACATGACGTCACTTTATCCTAATGACCTTTTTAAAGACCTTCTCTCCTAACACAGTCACATTCTGAAGTACTAGGGGTTAGGACTTAGACATACAAATTTTGGCAGAATATAATTCAGTACATAACACACTCTCTTTCTTCCTTTTTTTCCACTTGCAGCCAAACACATTTCTGACTGATACAATATCAGGGAATATCCAAGTAGTATAATTACTGATGGGGGATGAATCATTAGATGACTTGGCTTAGATGTGTGGACATAATAGGCTTCCTAGACCTTTTATCTTCAGTAACACTGGCTTCCCACCCATCTCAGGCACATATCTCCCCCTGACGGGGAAACGTGTCCTACTAAACTTATTATTGCAGAGCAGAGAGTGAACAGAAAGCGTGCTTCTGTGTTCTAAGAAAGAGATCAGTCCCAGAAGGCACTAAACCATATGTGTGCAGTTATTTCTCCCAAAGCCACCAAACAAATTACTCATTCACTCCCATCCTCTGAAGATAAGTGATGAGAAGAGAGGGACAGACTTCAGGTCTCTAAAAATTCTTCACATAGATGACTTGGTCTTGGGGTCATGAGTTCCAGCCCCACCTTGGGTGTAGAGATTACTTTAAAAAAAGAAAAAAGATTGTTTAGTCTGCCTGGCTTGGTCAGTCATTAGAACATGTGACTCAATTTCTGGGTTATAAATTCAAGTCCCATGCTGTGTATAGAGATTACTTAAAAAAAATTCTCTGCGTGGAAACATGAAACAAGGAGAAATGACTTTTCTGTCAGTAATAATGCTGAATAAACTACCTTTCACATATCTGCTATTACTAACATTTTTTCATGTTTTTTGTATTTAATTTTCTATTAGAGACTGATATATTATTGCAAAACCAGAAGTCTTGAGCATGTGACATAAAAATTTACCATATTTATTATTAATTACTCAAACTATCACTTGTAGGGGAGACTTTCCACTGGGCATTTCTAAAGATTATTATTTGGGAAATTTTGTAAAGTTTGTAATATCTGAGATATTATATGTATGTCATAGGAATAAAATGTAATACATAGGGAAAAGAACATACCATTGAGAAATTGTTGAAGCCACTGAAAATGATGTGCTCTCAGGATTTAGTTCATTTGCTGGCATGGACCTGAGTTTGGCAAAAGATGGCCTATGTGCCAAATCTGGCCCTGTACCTAATTTTACAAATAGTTTTATTGGAATACAGTGGTTATATAATATTTATGGCTGCTTTCTGCTAAAACAACGAAGTTTATTTATTATAAAAGAGGTTGTATGATGTACTATATGTTGGCTAATTGACTTTAAATAAGAAAAAAAAAGATTATATTGCCCACAAAATCTAAAATATTTACTGTATGGCCTTCCTAAAAATATTTGCTGACCTGGGCCTAGAAGAGAGTCATATGAAATACTTTGATTTTGGCCATTAGTTTGCCTTTTTTAAATGCTAAATTATATAACTGATCGTATATAATTTAGTTATTAAAATAGAAAATTTTGATGGATTAATTCAGAGATAAACTAATGAATTCTACATTTGCTCACAGATTGAGGATTTGGTCCTTCTATGTAAAATGTTTTGCTATGCTTAGAAAATTATGGTGCCTCTTAATATAGGCTAAAAACCAGTGTTCTGGTTAAGATACAATTAGATCATTTTATTTCCAGTGCACCCTAATGAGAAAAATATGTTGATAATTTTTTAAATCAATTTAACAGAGTAGGTACTGAAATTTTTTCTCAGGATATTAATAAGTAAAGATACTTATTCATTAACATGTCTCAGTTTTATTAATTTCAAATACAAGCTAACTCTCTATATGTATCCAAATGACCTTACTGTTTTCCAGTACATGATAAAAAACAACAACAAAGAACTCTGAGGTAAGTTAATACAGGTTACCCCATTTTGCTTTTTATAAAATTGAAGTTCTTTAATTCTTCAAAATGTATTCAGAGTTCAATCAGTAGTATAACATATTAAATTATGGAAGATAAGCCTTTATTTTTAGCTCACAAATCTGAAAACAGCTTCTGATTGAATGTTGCTAAATGAAAGAAAAGTGAAATTTAGTGTTGCGTTATAAAGCTTGCCCCTCCCACCGTACTGTTGAACCCACTCCCTTTTGGAGGGCAAACATTTTCAATTACAGACGTAAAACTCTTTCTCTCTCCCTTGAAAATATTTTGTAGTATTTCACGGTAATTATAGTATGAGTGTGGATTAAACATGATTATAAGTGTCATTTATATTTACCACAGTAGGATACAACTTATGGGCTTGCAGTGACAGAAATACTTATGTTTGTGCAGATGAAAGATAACGTTAAGCCTCTGAAATCAGAATCCTGGAGTGCTACAAGAGTTTATTATCATCTCACATTCAAACACTTACTGTTCCTGTTACTGCTGGTAGTTTTCCATTGTAACCACTACCTGAACATATTTAATTACATTATTTAGCAATTTAAATTGAATTAAGTTAATACAGAATGGGCTGTTCAAAGAAAAAATATTATACTACAGTGTATCAGTTAACTCTTATTAAAAGTAATTTTTAAACCTAGGAGTGCTGCAAGAAACTATATTACTGGGGAGAAGTATAATGTTAAAAAAGAGAAAATAATGAAGTGTGCTATTGACTTTCTTTTCTTAATGTTGTATTCTGGCAGAATAAGATAGACTTTACTGATTGACTGGTTTTATTCTCTATTGTCCCTATAGACTGATAATTCTTTACTTAGAATGTGTGAATAAATCTATTTTTTTTAAGTATATAGCCTTTAAATCCATTAGTTCCACTTATGGGATATAAATGCAAATATTAGATAGAAGGATACCCAACATGGATTAGTTATGATAAAAAAAATCAACCTTTGACAATATATTGCATCAGTTGTGATCCAGTCCTATGATGAACAGCCATTTAAAAAAGAGGTTTAATATGAATTTTAATTAAATCAATAAATACCCATAAATTATGAGTGCAAATATATAAAATGTACTTATATGTAAATATATTTATAATACATAAAAATATATAATATATAAATAAATATAAAATATATATAATACATACAAATATATAATATATAAAATTTATAAACATAAATATTGCTTAGTCGTTATCATTGGGTTGTAGGGTTTGCATTTTTCTTTTATTTTTTCTAATTTTCTTCACTGATTATGTATAATGTTTGTTATTGAATAAGACAACTGGGAAGTACATTCAAAATTTAAAAATATCGATCAGTTATGAATTCTAGGAACACCTGCACTAGAGATTCATGTGTTAAATACACTTGGCTGGAATCCACACATCTCAGATCAGTGATCTAATCTTAACTTCCGGTATTTACTGTGATTGTAGTAAAATGCACACAGGATTAATCTTTGATCACTTTTTGTGTTCCTTGGCCCGGACATCATGGCTCACCATTAGCCCTCTAATTCATCAGATTCATGTAAGTCTGCCTTGTTGGATGTGTCCTCCATTTTGGGTAAATGAAATTCATTGACTTCTCCTTTATAGCACTTCTTAGTTTTGACCTTTGTGACTTAGGGGTACCATCTTCCCAGAATTCCCACTATCTAATTTACATGTTCAACTTCCTTCAAAAACCAGCACAAAATTGTTCACCTACAAAATATATATACATGATCACAACTCATTTTAATCCACTTGGCATTTAATGAACTTGGAATTTTATTGATATGTTTTACATGAAAGTATACTTTAGTGTCTAATACATTCTTCATAAGCAGCTTGTAAGAAGTTTTTTTTTCTTTTTTTCACCTTTGAGATATAATCGACATATAACATTGTATAAGTTTAAGATCCACAGCATAATGTTTTGATATATGTATATATTGCAAAATGATTAGCATGATAAGTTTAGACAATACAGCCATCACATCACATAATTACATTTTTTCGTTTGTTGTTGAGAACCTCAAAAATCTACTCTCAGCAACTTACAAATATACAATATAGTATTATTAATTATAATCATGCTGTACATTACATCCCCAGAAATTATTCATCCTTTAACTGGAAGTTAGTACCCTTTGACCACCTTCATCCATTCCCCCACTCCCCACCCTCCAACCCTGACAACCAACAATCTGTTCTCTATTTCTCTTGGTTTATTTTTCTTTACATTCCACATATAAGTGATACCATACACTATTTGTCTTTGACATATTTCACTTAGCCTAATGTCTTCAGGGTTCATCCATGGTGTCACAAATGGCAAGATCCACTTCTTATTTTAAACCTCAATAATAATCCATTATGTATTCATTCATCCTTGTGGAGGCATAGGTTGTTTCTATGTCTTATTGTAAATAATGCTGCACTGAATATGGGTGTGCACATGATTCTTTCAGATTGTGATTTCATTTCCTAAGGATATATACCTAGAAGTAGAATTGCTGGATCATCAGGTAGTTCTATTTTTAATTTTTTGAGGAACCTCTGTAATGTTTTCCATGGTGACTGCACCAATTTGCAATTCTATCAGCAGTGCACAAGGAATCCTTTTTACCCATATCTTTGCCAGCACTTATTATCTCTTGCCTTTTGATAATAGCCATTCTAAAAGGTGAGATCTCACTGTGGGTTTGATTTTTGCATTTCCCTGATTATTAATAGTCTTGAACACTTTTAATGTACCTGTTGGCCATTTGTATATCTTTTTTGTAAATGTGTCACTTCATGTCTTTTGCCCATTTTGTAATTAGATTATTTGGGTTTTTTTTTAATATTGACTTGTATGAATTTTTTGGATTTATGCACTTATCAGATATGTGGTTTGCAAATATTTTCTTCCTTTTTGTAGGTTGTCTTCTCATTTTGTTGATGGTCTCCTTTGCTGTGTAGATGCCTTTTAGTTTGATGTAGTATTTGTTTATTTTTATTTTTTTATTTCATTGCTTGTGCTTTTGGTGTCATATTTGTAAAATCACTGTCAAGACAAATTTTAAGGAAATTTTCCCTACCTTTCTTCTCAGAGAATTATGGAGTCAAGACTTACATTAAAGTTTTTAATCCATTTTGAGTTAATTTTTGTGAGTGGTGTAAGATAAGGTTCTAATTTCATTGTTTTACATTTGAATATCTAGTTTTCCCAGCATCATTTATTAAAGGCCATTTTTTCTCCACTGAGTATTCTTGACTCCTTTTTCAAATATTAGTTGACTGTATATGGAAGGGTTTTCTTCTGGGCTCTCCATTCTGTTACTTTGGCCTATGTGCCTGTTTTTATGCCAGTACCATACTTTTTATATTACTTTAACTTTGAAATATAATTTGAAGTCAGCAACAGTTATGCCTCCAGCTTTGTTCTTTCTCAGGATTGCTTTGGCTATTTGGGTTCTTTGTGGTTCCATATGAATCTGGGGGTGATCTTTTATTTCTATTTCTATAAAATATGCCATTGGAATCTTAGGGATGCCACTGAGCCTATAGGTTACTTTGGGAAGTATGGCATTTTAATAATATCAGTTCTTCAATCCATGAGCATGGGATATCTTTCCATTTATTTGTGTCTTCAGTTTCTTTCATTAATGTCTTATAGTTATCAGTGTACAGCTCTTTCACCTCCTTGGTTAAATTTATTCCTAAGTATTCAGTTGTTTTTGATGCTATTATAAATGGGATATTTTTCTTTATTTTTCAGATTATTTGTAATTCTGCAGAATCACAACTAACTTGTGTATGTTGATTTTGTATCATGCAAATTTGCTGAATTTATTTATTAGTTGTAACAACTTTTTAGTGGAATTTTTAGGATTTTCTATATTTAATATCATGTTATCAGCAAAGAGACAATTTTACTTTTTTTTTTTTTTCTTATTGGGATGCCTTTTATTTATTTCTTTTCCCTTGCTGCTTTGTCTAGGACTTACAGTACTGTGTTGAATAAGAGTGGTGAGAGTGAGCACACTTGTCTTGTTCTTGATCTTAGAGGAAAAACTATTACCCTTTTACCATTGTATACAATGTTAGCTGTGGGCTTGTTATATGTGACCTTTATAATGTTGAGATATATTGCTGCTATACCCAATTTTTTAATAATTTTATCATAAAATGTTGAATTTCGTCAAATGCTTTTTCTGTAGCTATTGAGGTGATCATGTGATATTGTTAAAATTTTATTTTCATTCCAGTGTTTCATTGGTTTTGAGTTTACAATATATGATTCAACAAATCTCTACATTACACAGTATTCATCATGATAAATGTACTTATAATCCCCTTCGCCTGTTTCACCCATCTCCCCACTCACCTCCCCTCTGGTAACCAACAATTTGTTCCCTATATTTAAGTGTCCGTTTTTTGTTTCTTTGTTTGCCTTTTTTATTTGTTTGTTTCTTTTTTTTTAATTCCAAGATGATCATATGATTTTTTTTAAGATTTATTTTTTTATTTTAGGGAGAAAGGAAAGATTTTTAAAATTTCCCTTTTGATTTCTTCTTTAACTCTGTGGTTGTTCAGGAGTGTGTTGTTTAATTTCTGTTTATTTGTGAATTTTTCAGCCTTATTCCTGTTACTGACTTCTAGTTTCATTCCATTGTGATCAGGAAAGTTACTTGATATAATTTCTATCCTTTGAATTTGTTGAGACTTGTTTTGTTGCCTGACTTATGATATATTCAAAAATATTTCATGTACACATGAAAAAAATATGTATTCAGCTGCTATTGGATGGTATGCTCTCTATATATCTGTTAGGGCCATTTGGTTTTTTGTGTTGTTTAAATCTGCAGTTTCCTTATTGAGTCTTTGTTGAAAGTAGAATATTAAAGTGCCCAGCTATTATTGTATGACTGTTTATTTTTCCTTTTAGTTTTGTCAGTATTTATTTTATGTATTTAGCTACTCTGTTGTTAGGTACATAAATGTTTATAATTGTTATATCTTCTTGATGGATCCCTTTATCATTATATAATGACTTTCTTTATCTCTTTGGATAATTTTAAATTTAAAGTCTATTTTCTCTGATATATGTATAGTTGACCCCTGCTTTCTTTTGGTTTCCATTTGCTAGAAATATCTTTTTCCATCCTTTACTCTCAGTCTCCTTGATTCTTAAAGCTAAAGTGAGTCTCTTGTAGGCAGCGTATCACAGGATCTTGTTTTTTATCCATTCAGCCATTCTCTGTCTTTTGACTAGAAAATTTAGTCCATTTACATTTAAAGTAATTATTTATAGGTAAGGACTTATAATTGCCATTTTGTTAACTTTTTCTGTTTTCTAGGTTCTTTGTTCCTTGCTACCTCCCTTGCTGCCTTTGTGTTTGTAATTATATGTTTTCACTCCTTTATCAGAATCTGTTGTGTTTCTTTGCAGTTGGATAGGGTCACTGTATAGAGTTCCTTGTCAGTTGAGGCCACATACTATGCTCCACAGTTGGATGTAGTTACTGGCTGGGCTCCCTGCCTGGGAAAGGTCACATGTTGTGCTCAGCAATTAGATGAGGCTATTGGCTGGATTCTGCTGCAGGGCAGGGGTGTAGGCCAGGCTCCATGACTGAGTTGTAATATAGACTGGGTATTGAGGCTGCCCAAGGCCACTATTTAGACTCTCTGGTTACTTGGGACCAAAGGCTATACTTAACAGCTAGACAGGGTTACTCGCTCGATTCTTTGCCCATAGCACACCTGCAGGGTGGGCTCTGAGGCTGCCTGGATTCTCTGGTCACATGGGACTGGAAGCTATTCTTAGCAATTAGACAAGGCTGTGATTTTTTTTTCCATGCCCAAGCAGGGTGTTAGAGCAGACTCCACAGCAAGTAAGGCCTATCGGTTGGAGACCTAAATGAGGCAGGCTTGCCTACCAAGCTTCAGTTAGGCTATTGGCTCAGCTCTCCAGGTGGACAGAGCTGCTTGCTGTGATTTCTGCTTAAGTGCTGCTGCAAACATGGCTCTAGGATGGGCTACATAGCTGCTCACATTCTCTGTACAAGCTTCCTGGTCAGTCAGGACTAGAGGCTATCCTCAGATGTGTGCAGGGCTTTGAAGTTGCTTCCCTGCCCAGGTGGGACCACAGAGCAGTCTCCATGGCCAGTATAGCCCCTAATCCTGTAAGATGAAAGGTATAAAATAAAAAATCAGGCATAACTGCCCACTGAGCTCCTTGGCCAGATGGGGGCATTGGCTCCACTATGCAGATGGCCAGAACCATTGGCTGAGATCTCTGCTTAGGTGCAACTTTGAGGAGATAAGCCATTTATCAACATCTGATCATTGGTTGCTGTCACCCCTGTCCACTCCTCTGTTTCTATCTGATCCTCAGTGGTCAAGCCCCACAGATTTCTTCAGTGTTCCCTATGAGGCAAGACCCAGGTGTGGTTCCTGGGAAGCATCTGCAATGCTGAGGAAGCTGGATGTCCACCTTGGGCTCTTTTTACCATAGGCCTAGTGGTTCCTCTTGGTGCAGCACTGTGCCAGCCTTCTGGGAGAGGTTAAGTAGTCCAACGAAGCTGTTCCTCTCACCCTTCTAATGTAGTCCTTCTCAGTCTCTGTGGTGCAAAGGTATGCTTCAGTATCATTTCTGGATTTTAGAATTTCATAATCATGTCTTGTCTATCAGTAGTTGCTAGCTGGTCTTCTCGTAAGGGAACTGAAGTCAAGAATGACCTATGTTGCCATAGGTAACTCCTAACTTCCATGTTTCTAGGTCTGAAAACATGGATTAGAAAATACATTTTCTGTCTTTTTGTCTCTCTTTCTCTGGTGGTGTCAAAGAGTGTCTTTAAGTAATGCATGCAACAAACCTTTCTAATGTCAACATACATCATGAACACTGTTGACTGAAGCCTTTTATCTATGGCAAGGTGAAATTTCATTTTGATATGTGCAGAAGATGATAACAGGTTTTGATATTAGCTGCTTAAAATCTTTTGTATGGGCAGGATGTAGGCTGAATTTTTATCTTAATCTTGATTACCAAGCTATATTGCTAAATTAATCCTGTGAGATGAACCATCAAGACTGCATGTTTTCTTATATGCTTGCCATATATAGGGATCAGCTTGTTGTAACATTTGGAAAATTACTTGAGAATGAAGTGTGTTATGTGTAGCCAATTAAGTGATTTTTTAAAGAGATGCACCAAATGTATCCTAACACCAATTTCCAGTCCCTTGTTTTATTACCTCTATTGGTGTTGGAATATAATAGGTGAGCCAGGTGCTACGAACCCTTGCATGAGTTTCAACATGTATTTTCCTGAATTAATAAGCCTTGAAGAAATTATCTAGGAGTCAGACTTACTTAGTAACTGACATAGCTTAGTTCGATTTAGTGTTTAAATAGGAGAAATGAATCAAAAAGGATAGGGCAGACTGACCAGATCAAATACAAAATTACAGTTCCAGTTCATTCCAGCCTGTCAATTCATCTAAAGATTATCCCCCTATACACCATTATTATCTTATTTGATTGAAAATGCAATCTAGAAGTTAAGGTTATTACAGAATGTTCTGATCTCAAAACTCTGTACAAATATATATTTGATTGCTTTAGAATGAAATGTTTTATTCTTTTATGATCTAGGTACTTTGTTTAGATAGGAACATTGACAGACAAATAAGGTAGGCTACATCTCCTAACCTATATATTTTCTTCAAAACATTATTAAATTTTATACTGTCACCTATTACTATTCTTACAACTCATTAATCTGCTGTATACTCCTTATTTTTTCTCAAAAAGAAACTAAATAGAATGACACAAACACACATACTCACAGAAAAAAGCTTTTACTGACACATAAAATGTATATTACATTCATTTACAGTTTATTTTGTTGAAGATCTTACAGTACAAATATAGAATTTAAAAATCATACAGAATAGGAAATGCAAATATATAAAATATGTAGTGTATATGATTAAGCATACATTTTAGCTCTGTGCTTCCAAGGCAAATATGGAAAAGGACTGCTACATAATTCTTATTATCTGATAACATACAATACACCAGTTATTGAAGGAATGGCAATATTTCTGGCATTAAACTTTATAAAGGAATTTATCACTTGGATCCAATAACAAGAGTCAAAGGCCATAAATGATAATATATTTTTTTTAAGCTTGACTCATTCTTTTTCTTTTTCTTTTTCTTTTTCTTTTTCTTTCTTTCTTTCTTTCTTTCTTTCTTTCTTTCTTTCTTTCTTTCTTTCTTCTTTCTTTCTTTATCTGAGAGACAGGGAGAGAGAGAAGGTGAGAGACAGAGAGAGAGAGCATGAGCAAGGGGGAGGGGCAGAAGGAGAAGCAGACTCCATGCTGAGCAGGAAGTCCAACTTGGTGTTTGATCCCAGGACCCTGGGATCATGACCTGAGCTGAAGTCAGATGCTTAACCAACTGAGGCACTCAGGCACCCTGCACTTGTATCTTAAGAATTAATTTATAAAAGATGCAGAGAATATTCTTCATAAAAATATTTTATCTATTAATTTTCAATGAAAACCAAAAGCAAATGATTACATTAATGCTGACTGAAAGTATGTTGGTAATTTGGTGTGTTTGTATTCTATCTGATATGAAAGTCAAGCTTTAGACACCCAATCTCTAAAGAACAAGGCATAGTGTGTTCCTTAAATAGTTTTTGTCAAATACTGATTTTCTTGACTAGGACTTTGAAAGGATCAAGTGAGTCATCAATTCAAAGTTAAACTTCCTGTCCATAGCCTGAGGTACAAACAAGATGCAAACCTACTATATTGCTGATAAAAGAAGGAAATATATTATTTGGATACTAACCACATACATAACAAGCCTTCTATTCTATCTTTTAGATCCCCTCATCTTCATTCCAGTCTTTTGTTTCCCTTCAACCTGAGCAATGTTCTGACTCTCCAAGGTAAATCCTAATGAGCCTGGATACTTCTCAGATTCTCCCTTATTATCCTGCTTTTCTCCCCAGTTGCACATGAAGGCTCAGGGGAGATGCTCTATTCTCTCTGAATAGAAGCTGATGGGAAGAGATAAGTAACAGCCAGTGGTCAACAAGAAATTCCTCCTATGGGAGATGGAATGAAGCTATAACTACTTCACCATTAACACTTTTGTTCTAAATAAACTATCCATAGTTCTAGTGGTTCAGAAATAAAATATAGTGACATTGCTTCATATATCCATAGGATAAATTTGAAGCTTTACACAGAGATTTAGCATCTTAACATATATTTGTGTCTGTCTGAAAGACATAGAATTAGTGTGAATTTTTAAGCTACTTATGTTAACAGGGAAAGAATGGAAAACATTTTTGAACTTTCCATATAAGTTGGAAGATCCAAGAATAGAGTTTTCTGATGATAACTACTTAAACTGACTATATGACTAGAATAAGCTATTCATTCAGTCATGCTATTTTAAGGTAGCACTTCCAGATTGAGAAGGAGGCATTGGTAAATGGGGACATTCTGACCTAAAGAATTCTTAAGATCTGATCATCATCTTAGCCTTCATACACATAACAATTAGCATTAGAAGATGCTCAGAAATAAAGCAACAGTCCAGTTTGCCTAAATCTATGAAAATGTCTTCAAGGATTTGGACTGGACATTTACATAGCAGAACTGTCCCAATCCCTACTTTCAGCAGATATTTTTTCTTTTTCTTTTTTTTTAAAGATTTTATTTATTTATTTATTTATTTGACACAGAGAGAGACAGCCAGGGAGAGGGAACACAGGCAGGGGGAGTGGGAGAGGAAGAAGCAGGCTCCCAGTGGAGGAGCCTGATGTGGGGCTTGATCCCAGGACTCCAGGATCACGCCCTGAGCTGAAGGCAGACACATAACAACTGAGCCACTCAGGCATCCCAGAAGACATTTTTTTCTTAAAATAGTTTCTTTCCTTTTTTTTCTGTGGTATAACTCCAATTTATATCCTTGAAAATATATGCAAAATAAACTTGAGATTGAAGTTAGCTCAGTATTGGAATAGCCATGTTCTAATTCAGAAGTTTAAGTCATTAAGCTTTAGAGAAAAGGTTTAGAGAAAAGTCATTAAAAGAGCATATTAAGTTTGTTTAAGATTAAATCATTAACTATGTTAGTGAATGTCCATATTGGGCACTTAATAAATATTTGTTGAATGGATGGGATTGAAAATTATAATAGGCTTGCTCATTTAGAATTATTTTATAATTTTCTTCACTTTCTTGGCTCAAAATTAAAGTATAATAATGGGTTGTTATGCCCCAGTTTCTTTTTCTGCAGTATTAGAGATACCTACTCCCTCTAATGGATGATTGTAAGTCTGTTAAGTATCATCCTAAGACCCTTAGGAATCATATTCCAACATATTTTAAATATTTTCTCTAAAACATGAGACATAAAATTTTTATTAATAATACCTCTTAAAATGTAGAAAAAGCTATTGTGAGCCATAATAATAATAATATTTTTGCTTTTGTAGCAGAGCAGTTTTAGTTATTTGCTTTCCTTAAGCAATACAAAATACAATTTAGGAATCATGTGTACTGATCACTGCATAACCATGTATTTGTTACATGGCAAAAGAACCAGCACTGGGAGACTCAAAATGAGTTAAGAAGTGCATACACACACACATAAAATCACACGTAATTTTTTATAATCTAAAAATATCTCGATTATATTAACTGTTGCTTCACCTGGAATGGAGTATAGGACTGTTTGGTTCACAGCAGTAGAGAAATTTTCACAGGGTTAGCTGTTGTCTGCTCTTTGCAGACGATACAAATCATTCTGGTTTCAGTGTTAGCAGCGTGGAAGACAGCAAAGGGAGCCTCGGTGAATAGACGAGTTCTGAGAGCATTTCAGCTTAGGAAACTGGGGTTTACTCACTTCTGGCCCTGTTTCTTGAAGTTCTATTTCAACTTTGAAAACTCTGGTGCAGTGTATCTCAAGATATTTGTTTATATATGAATTAAAGATGATTTAGTTGGTGATAATTTCAGAAATACCTGTTTAACTCATTTAGATAAAAGGAGATAAGCATACAATTGTTTAGTTTGCTGTTGTAGTTGAAAATTTTATCATTTTAAATTAATGGATTGGATTTTTTAAACCTAAAATCTCCATTTAGTAATGAACATAAAGTTTATATAGAATATTCAAATAGTCAGTAGAATAACAGTTTTTATTGTATATAAACTTTAAAGACATCTTCTTACTGTGTAATGATTTAAATAAAATATGGTTGTGATTGAAATGATTCAATCCTCCTATTCAAAAACTACAAATATAGATCATCTGAAATATTATTATTTAATATATGGCATGCTTATAATAATTCCTTAACTGTTTTCCATTTGGCTAATAATATTTTCTGTTCTAAAATGATTTGAACAAAATAAGTTTAAGGCAAATTTCTATAGATGCTAACCATTTAGAATTTAGCCTTGAAATCTTGTAAAACTGCTTTGAATCGTAGAAACCCAAAAAAAGACATGCAGAACAACTTCAATTTAACCTGCAATTAACTAACTGTTGGAAGTTCCAGAAATTAGAATGACAATAATCAGAGTCTTCTGGTTCTTCGATTTTGAAGACCTACTAGTTATTAGGAATCATTTTAGAAATGGAGGTCATTGGCAACAGTCTGTAGGGTATGAAAGGAAGAGAGGTGCTTTTGGAGGTATAATTTTGAAGGTAATAGATTGAAGAAGATGACATGCCTCTGAGAAGAGGGGAATGGGACAAGTATGGAGAAGGGGAACAGTAGCCCATGCTATGCTATAGCCCTTACTGGAGCCCTAACGTAGCAGTGATAGTGGAGTTGGCAATAGTTTTGGAGAATGTAGCTGTTACGTATAGCAGGGAATTAAGATGAATGATGTTTAGAGGCTCAAAAAAGCATCTATTTGCAGAGGTTAATAATATGCTTATTGTGATTAGCAAGTGGACCATTCTAGAAACAAAGAGAGTCAATTATGATTATCTCCTTTTGATAGAAAGACGAAAACTACAGTTTCCCTCCCAATCTGGAAATCCAGAATCTGACAGTTTGGGCTTTTCTAGAACAGTACACTGAGAATTTCCTACCTGAAGCTCTTTGTTTAGGCATGAAAAGGGCATTAAAGATGCAATAGGTGGTTTTATCAAATGTATGCAAATTACATTATGATGAAAATTGTGTCTCTACGATTTTCTCATTAAGAGAAGGGCCAACAATCAGTAAGTATGAAATCCTTCATGTCTGCAGTTTGATATATTACCATTCCAGCACCACTTAAGGTACTCTGTGAGCCAGAGATAGCATTTGCTCGGTCTGTGTGATCAACTGTCTCTAATTATGGTATCAAATCACTTGAAAGGAAGTGTATTGCCTTCTTAATATTTAAGTAGATTTTTTTTTTTTAATTTTCACTCTCTGGTGGTAATGTCACATACTACAGCCGCTAGAGCTAATTGAGAGATCCCTGTGGGGTCTAAAGGTGTGTGTGGCATTAGCCATGTTGGTCTGCTTTGATGTTTTGTCAGTAATATCTTGTTTTAGAGCATTGTCGAGTATATCTAACAGTGCTTTTGACATGTGTCCTCATCCATTCCCACAGACTTTTCATTACCCCTCCTTGAGGAAGTATTTGGGGATATGAAAAATACTAATGAGCAGAGTTTGTTCCCTACTGGCAACATTTTTCTGCTCATCCAGCACTTTTACAGCACAATTTCTCACTTAAGTGATGTGGTATAATTCCATTTTCCACATGGAAAAATGGAATTTATTTAATATTAATTTTAAAGAGCCAGAGCTTTTAGACATAAAGACAACAGCAGTCAACCAACTTGATGCAGAGCTCTACTCACACTGTTGTTTATGCTGGAGTTCCTGAAATGAGTGCTTCAGTAGATGGGATAAAGGGAGAGATTATAGATTCTTTGGTTAGTCCCATAAATTTTGCAAAACCTCTACATATCTGAAGTAGAATACAGCAATTGCTCTACAGGGAAGAGAAATGCCCTTCCTGCTGTAAATCTTTACTGTCCATGCCTTTGCAACCCATTTGTCAGTCTGTGCCTTTCTATAACAATTTTAACTCTGAAAAAATATCCCCAGGGTTGAAAACTTATTAAAACTCTCTGTGTGGAGTAAGTATGCTGCCTTGGGTGCTCTGTGGAGCTGCAAATAAAGAGAAAAGGCTGGTCCTACCCTTAGGGGCAGTAAATCTAATAAGAGCCAGAGGCAAACAAAAAGGACTGTGTACAAAATGGGTTGACCAAATATTAATAAAGACACCGACATTCATAAAATAGGCTGGGTGGAAAGTTTGCCATCAGGTTAGTGAGCTGTACTACACCAAGAACTGAACATACACTAGCCCTATACTACTAATAATAACTACCACTGCATTCCTGTGTATAGTAGGCAATGTATTTACCTTATATTAAAGCTTTACAACAACCTTGTAACATAGTATAATCATCAGTTTACAGAAGAGAAAGGTAAATTTTTTTACTAAGACTTAATTTTTTAAGAGTGGCTTAAGGTTCACAACAAAATTGAGGGAAAGGTACAGAGACTTTCCACATACACTTTGCCCAGCACATGCATAGCCTCCCCCATTATCAACATTCCCCACCAGAGTGGTTACCTTTGTTACCATTGATAAACCTGTATCAACACATCATCACCTAGATTGCATAATTTACATTAGGGTTTACTCTTAGTGTTGTACATTCTGTGGGGATGAATAATGACATATATCCATTATAACAGTATTATATAGAGTATTTTCACTGCCCTAAAACACCCTCTGTGCTCCCTGTATTTATTCCTCCCACCAGTCCCCAGCCCCTGGCAACTGTTCATCTTTTTACTGTCTCTGTAGTTTTAGCTTTACCAGAATGTCTTACACCTGTAATCATAAGAGAAGTAGTCTTTTCAGATTGGCCTCTTGCACTCAGTAATATGCATATAAATTTCTCCTTGTTGTTTCATGACTTGATAGTTCCTTCCTTTTTGGCACTGAATAATATCCCGTTGTCTGAACGCACCAGAATTTATTTATCCATTCACCTACTGAACAACATCTTGTTGCTTTCAAGTTTTAGTAATTATGAGTAAAAATATCTATAAACATCTGTGTGCAGGTACTTGTGTGTACATAATTTTATAGTTCCTTTGGGTAAATATAAAGCATGATTGCTGGATTGTATGGTAAGACTATGCTTAATATTGTAAGAAACCACCAAATTCTCTTCCAAAGTGGCTGTACCATTTTGCATTCTGAGAAACAATGAATGAGAATTCCTGTTGCTCTATATCCTTGCCAGTGTTTGGTGTTGTCAGTGTTCCCGATTTGGCCATTCTAATAAGTATACAGTGGTATCTCATTGTTGTTTTTAATTTGCATTTCCTTGAAAACATATGATGTGGAACATTTTTTCATATGCTTTTTTACCATATGTATATCTTCTTTGGTGAGATGTCTATTAAGGTCTTTGACCCATATTTTAATCAGGTTGTTTGTTTTCATATTGTTGAGTTTTAAGGGTTCTTTGTATATTTGGGTTAACAGTCCTTCATCAGATATGTTTTTTGCAAATATTTCCTCCCGGTCTTTAGCTTGTCTTGCCATTCTCTTGACATTAACTTTCAGAGAACAGAAGTTTCTAATTTTAATGAACTTTGACTTATTAATTCTTTTTTTTTTTTAAGAGTTCTTTATCTGCCAGAGAGAGTGACAGAAAGAACACAAGCAGGGGGACTGGCAGAGGGAGAAGCAGGCTCTCCGCTGAGCAGGGAGCCCAAAGTGGGGCTCAATCCCAGGTCCCTGCAATCATGACCTGAGCTGAAGGCAGATGCTTAACTGACTGAGCCACCCAGGCATCACTTATTAATTCTCTCTTTTGTAGATTGTGCCTTTGGTATTGTATTTAAAATGTCATCACCATACCCAAGGTCATCTGGGTTTTCTTCTATGTTATTGTCCAGGAGTTTTATAGTTTTGCATTTTACATATAAGTCTGTGCTCAGTTTTGAGTTAATTTTTGTGAAGGGTTAAGGTCTGTGTCTAGATTCACTTTTTTGCATGTGGATGTCTAGTAGCTCCAGTGCCATTTGTTGAAAGACTACTTTTGCACCATTGTGTTGTCTTTGCTCTTTTGTCAAAGATCAGCTGAGTATAAAAAGTAAGATTTTGTGAGGCAAATTTACTTTAAAAAGTTCACCCACCTTTATTTACTACTCTATGTAGATTCCACAGTATGCATCATTTACAATCAATAAGTATGATTAGGGAGGTTCTTACCAATTTGGGATAAAGTTGTGCAGTGAACTAAAAGCAAAATGCTGTCTACTTTGTTTTATGGTAGACGGACCCCAACCTGCCATAAATATCTGGCATTGCTTGAACAGTTTTGTTTTTGTCATCT
The DNA here is from genome assembly GCF_017311325.1 of Ursus maritimus. Lineage (NCBI taxonomy): Eukaryota > Metazoa > Chordata > Mammalia > Carnivora > Ursidae > Ursus > Ursus maritimus. Next base: position 50,920,200 of record NW_024423453.1, on the reverse strand, counting down.
TGGAACCATTCTTAAAATTTAGTGTTAATGATTAAACCACTGCATTGATATTTAATTCATTGTTGGTCCTTGATACACATGTTTATGATATGTCTAACCTTTCCATTGAAAGTTCTCAGAGAACCAGAAAGTCTGTATTCCCTTAGTGCCTACCACAATACTGAGCACAGGTAAGCATTCTAACATAAGTTAAGCCAAACTAAATTGAAGACAAAATATCTTAACTGAGACTTTTCACTCATTCTATCAGCTACAATGTTGATTTTCTATCACATAGCAGACTTTGGCTACCTTTCTGTAGCAATAGATGGCAATCACTATATCAAAAGGATGTTAATGGAATAGACTTAAATCAATTGGAATTAGATAGGATTAAAGAGATCTTTAACCTTCTCTTTGTTGTTTACCTTATTAGACTTATTTCCAGGAGCCAACTACAGGGCAAGTCCTTAAGTACTATTTTTTAAGCCTGAGCTTATATATAGTCATTGCATATCCTGGGATAGAGGTTACAGAAGCAAGAGCAATTGTTTGATCAGAAAGGTCACCATGTGGAAACATTGAAAAAGAAGTTTTTTGAAGAAATAAACCCTGTGCATAGTAATGTAATATGTTTGCTTGCCAGTTCTCCCTAAATAAGTTCTTAAACTTAATAGAGTAGCAGTCAGAATTCATTAATTCAACAAATGTATTTTCAGAGTCTGCTATATACCAGTCATTATTCTGAGAATGAGGTTTTGCAGAGCATAAAACTTCATGGAGTTCATATTCTATTTGGGTAGAAAGACAATAAAAATTAGTATCAAAGACTTATCTATTGGATAAAAACAAATCAGAACAGAAGGATAAGGATTTCTGGGGAAGGGGATCAATGGAGATCTCACTGAGAAGGTGACATTTGAGCAAAGACAAAGAACATGAAAAGAGCAAGCTATGTTGATACTGGGAAACCGACTCCAAGGCTGAGGAAGATTATTGCAAAATCCCTAACCTGCAGCATGCTTGGTGTGTTTGAAAAATAGCATAGCTTGAATAGCAAAATGCACTACGTTGTTATTTAGTAAGAAAGGGAAAACTGTGGGAGAAGCAGGTATGTTTGTGTGTAGTGGTGGTGGGTGAGACTGGGAGTCTATTTCCAAATATGTTATGTTTGAGCTATTTACTAGATATCCCAGTTGGGATATCAAGACAAGGGTACATATGAATCTGGAGGTCAGGAGAAAGGGTCAGGATATGGACATTTAGGAGTCATCCTCATTTAAATAGTGTTTAAAGCAATGAGACTGTTGATATCAGCCAAAAACTGAGCCGGATAAAGAAGAACAGAGGTCTGAGGACAGAGCTTTGGGGTATTCATATGTTTAGAAAGGGAAATGGATTAGAATTAGAATTAGAATTAGAATTAGAATTAGAATTAGAATTAATTAGAACTGGACATAGGGGACAAAGATGTAGGAGGAAAAGGAGAGTACTACATCTTAGAAGCCAAGTGAAGAGTGTTTCAAAAACAGAGTAATCAATCATATAAAGTGCTGCTTATAAAGTGAAAAATGACAACCAACCATTAAATTTAACTATGTGGAGTCATTAGTGACCTTGACAGGAGAAGTTTTAGTCAAATGGTAGAAGTAAAGGTCTAGTTGCAATTGGATAATGAAATCAGGGAAGAGGATGTAATATAAGAAAAGGAAATATGGACAACTTTTTGATGTGTAGGAATTAAAGGAATGGAATAGCTGCTATAGAATAAAGTAGTTTGTCTATTTAATATGAAAAAATTAAAATGTATTTGTACATTAAAGGAAAGGGTGAAGTAGATAGAAAAACAGTGATGATGTAGGAAGAAGCAGAAGATTGTTGGAATGATGTTCTAATAAGAGGAAACGGGTGGGAGCATCTGGGTGGCTCCGTCGGTTAAGTGTCGGACTCTTGGTTTTGGCTCAGGTCTTGATCTCCTGGTCGTGGGATTGAGCCCTGTGTCAGGCTGCATGCTGAATGTGGAGTCTGCTTTAGATTCTCTCCCTCCCCCTGTGTTCCTCCATTCACTCACATGCACACACACACACACACTCTCTCTCTCTCCCAAATAAATAAAATCCTAAAAAAAAAAAAAAAAAAAAAAAAAAAAAAAAGAGCAGATGAGTGGTGCTCAAGCAGAGCACTAGAGGGCATGGGCTTACATAGGATCAGGGAAAATTTATCCATAGGAAAAGCAGGAAGATAAATATATGGGCACAGTCGCAATCTGTTGGATAGATGGAGTGGTGGGAATATCTGGAAGTTTCTGTGTTTTCTTAGAGCCATAGAAAGCCAAGTCATAATCTGAACACAAGAATGGGGAGGATGTGCTAGAAGTGTGAGGAAAGAGGACCTGTTACAGATACAGTGTGATTGCTGGGTCCACTTGAAGTAAGTAGTCTTAATTGAAGTAGAGATGAATTAGCTCAGTTGTTTTGTTTTGTTTTTCCTAGCATCTTCAGGTAGACAGGTACTGAGTAGGCATCAAGATGGAATTTACCAATGCTGGAATTTTTCAAGGTATGAAAAGTCATTAGAATGCAAAGAATGTGAGGATGAGTAGATGTAAGTGAGCATAATAATGGACTTTGGAATTTAAGTGTTGTAAGGATAGAGGTGAGAACATAAGTTAGGCAAGGGACAGAGGTTCAGTAAATTATATATCCCAATGGGATCAAAGAATTATTGGAGTCAGATATTTAAAGCTAGAAAGATATGAAGTACTAGGCGAAGAGTAAGATGTCTGACCTTGAGATTAAGGATCTGGAGATTAAGGTTCTGGAAATGACAATGTATATATAGTATGATTCAGCAGAGATTGGTCATGATGGGGTAAAGGGGTGAGATCAAAGGATTTAGAGGGCACTGTGTTTGAATGGTCGTTTATATGGATATTGAAATTACCAAGATTTATTTAGGAGAGAGAGTGAGCAATGAGATAAGAGCTCAAATATTCAAGAAATTAAGGGGAATGGACCAAGGGTAAATTGGCTGCAGTTGAATTAATATGGATGCTGTGATTTGGTGACATGCACTTGAAAACTGAGGAGTTTTAGGCACAAGGGTAGGATAATTATCTAGAAACAACTATGAGGAGCATGGATGACTCCCACCTCCCAATTGTGTGGTACAAGGCCTGTGGGAGGGAAGAGTCATCACTGTACATGTAAGATAGTAATTTCTCATTCTGTTCTATTATCTTTTTCAGGCACTTGAGAAAATTAATTATTTTTTATCAGAATAGTGCCAGGATAGGAGTCAGGAAAACTGATATGCCAACTGTGACTAAAACAGATGGCAGCAGAGAAGAAGGTAGTAGGGAGATTAACAATAAGGCTATTATACACATCCAGGTGAGAAGTTACAAAAATTTTGGATGGAGTGCCTTAGAAGGACAGTTTGGGGAAAACCAAGAAAAATACTGCATGATGAAGGAATTTCAAGAAGGTAATTGACATTCTTAGGTTCTCAGAAATCCCTAAAGACAATAAAGATGGAATGCTTTATATTACCATTTACAGACCAGAAAACTGAAGCGCAAAGAAAAAAAAATGATTAATCCAAATTGCTTTACTGATTATTACCACGCTGAAAGCAGAGTTCAACCTTCCTGACTACCAGACAGTGCCGTAGAACAAACAAAGCAATCAGATCCCAACTGAATCCTGTAGTTTCTGTTCTTCTCGGTTTTATCATCACTATTACTGTTGTTATAATTACCTGCATGCTAATAAACAGCAACTTGAATAGAATAGGAAATTATTCTTGATTCTTTTTCAACACAATATATATTTAACACAAATTTAACAGAAAGCAAGAAGACACAATCAAAGAAAAATACAAAAGTGCAATCAGAGGGAAGTGTTCACACACTATATTTTACAATTGGTTTTAGAAAATCATTTTTATTTCACAAAACAGCAATTTCAGTGTCCAACAGTGCTGCTCACAGCCAAGTCATTGAACCACTTTTGCTGGGCACTTTTATCGCCCAATTTCATATGTGCTTACTGTCAGGTAGTGGGGGTCAAACCTGTTGCATGACTGAGCAGTGAGGGCAAATGAGAGGGTCAAGGATCAGTTCGGAGAGAGGCAAGGGACATTGCCTGTGCATTACCTGCATCTAAGTGATAACTCAGGCATTCACTGAGCATGCCCACTGGCAATGTATGCACTTAAAGCATCTACTTATAAATCCGTAAACTCAGAAGTCAGAAGCAAAAATTTGTTACCCCAACTCTCCATATGCAACCTTCTTCAGAACAGAATAACTTTTTTTCACAGCATCAAACTGGAGACTTTCCTGTGTGGGGGACAGCAGGCTTAGAGATGGAAACTCTCAAGTACATTATCTGGCCTTCCTGCCTCCCACCCACACTGTGCACCTCAGACTTTGGAAGGACAGTGGCTAACCACATGAACAATTAACTGCAGAGAAATGTATTTAGCCTCACTTTTGTTGCAGATTACAGTTGTGTTTAGGTTGAGATGGTTGCCTTTCCATAGCAAATATGGTACTTATCATCTGCCAGGCATCACCTTTTGAGCCGGTTCATCAAGCACCCAGGAAGTGCAGCTTATCTTAGGAAGGCAGCTTGTCCTGAAATGATTTATTCTTATTTAGAGGAAGGTTTAATTGGCATTTGGAGAGGGAGGTAAAGTGGTAAGGGTAATAATGAAGCTACATGATTCCAAGTAATTGTTACCATAATTGCATACTTAGACATCTTAATCATTTTAACGACTGGAGACTTTGGTGCTGCAAATTTTCTAGTCATTGCAAACGCACAGCTCCATGTGCTTGTTTGTAGGTGAAACTGCATGGATGTGCACATGTGTGAATGAGTGCGCTTCTTACCTTTCAGCAAGGTGGTTTTAAGGTGACTTCAATGTGTACCTATCTCCATTCTTACAGAAGTTGACAATGAAATTTATCTCTTCATTAACTAATCTTTGATTCTGTAAATCCATATAGCTTTGCACTGACCATGTTTAGTGTGAGGCCAAGATTATGGTTCAATTCTTGCTTTAAATTTACTTAAATACTTATGTGGAGATTGAGACAAATATATAGACAACTACAATATAAAGTGTCAAATGCTACAATCAGGTTGCTATAACAACACAGGGGAAAATTGCCAAGCCAATCCAGCCTTGAAGGAAGGTTTCTTCTTACAGTTAGCTGAGTCCTGAAGAATGACAAATGTTAGCCCACTGTCCCTAAGAGGAAATCATATTACTTTGTACCTGAGATTCAGTGGCCTTGTAATTCTGAATCACCACCTTGTATTGCTTTATTTTCTGGAATTATGCAAGAAAAATTGGAAATGGGTGAAACACTTTAATTGAGGTGTCAAAAGTTAGCATTAATACCAGTTATTGAGGGACATCATGAGTGTTCCTAGGCTGTTTGACTAGAGATCAAATTTTGAGTAGGTAATCGATTCCTTTTCTGGCTGAATTATTCATGCTGCCTGTGAGCACTTCTCTGACGGTGTTGGTTCCTGGCTGCCTGACATATGGTGGCTCTCGGGCTCACTCTTACATGCTCTAATGAGGCTTCAGTGAATGTTTTAGGGATGCTACTAAATGTCCCTTCATCTTGACTTAAAAGAAAATCATTACTATTAAGTCATACATTTATTCAAAAGATACTTATTAAGCTTCAGCTATGTGTCAAAGGCTCAGTTACATCTCCTTAATGTTTTCTCATTTAAATTTTAGAAATAGTAATTAGCTCTTCAAAAAATGGAGACAATATTATGTAAATTTTTAATAATTATTTACCCAGCTCCCCTTCCCATTTGTATGCTTAATGTGTTAGAAGACAATTCTCCATGGGTGTCTTGCATTTCGGCATATCTTGTGAGCAGAGACACCGCTTGACTTTGTTCTAAACTATCTTTTCAAAGATGTTTGTATATCAGACAGCCTTGGAGGATAGAAATAGTGTCTCCATTGAGAGAAAAGGCAGGTTTGTTTACTGTCCAGTATAATGAAGATAATATCTCCTTCAGGGCAAAGGAGGCAAGTTCACCATCCTTTATAAATAACCTGGGTTCTCTAAGCTCAGAGTTCCTCTCCTGTAATGCAATCCATTGAGTATGCAGGTTATCACCAGGCCCTCTTTGCATTAACTTGTGGAAATTTGGTTTCAAGGAACTGGCACAAATGTGAATCCTCTGGCTGTGGCTGTCGCTGTGAGGAATAAGGTCATCTGCCTCCGACCCTGGAATCTCATGTCTTATGCCAGCATCCATGAAACTCTGGTGGCCAACTAATTCTCTTGCCAGTAGGGTAAAATCTCAGGACACTTTACCATTCCTGTCATAATGTTCTCTTAAATTGCTTTTCTTCTACCATCATTTTCTTTCCTGATAATGAACAAAATAAATAAATACACAAACAAGTAATTCATTTTTTTTAAAAAATCACTTAGGGCTGCCTGGGTGACTCAGTCGGTTAAGCATCTGCCTTGGGTTCAGGTCAGGATGTCAGGGTCCTGGGTTCGAGCCCCCCATCTCGGGCTCCCTGATCAGTGGGGAGTCTACTTGTCCCTCCCCTCTCCTCATGCTCGCTCTCTCTCTCAAATAAGTACAATCTTCTAAAAAAAAAAAAAAAAACCTCACTTAATACAATGCTTTTTTCTTTATACCTGTATTCTTTATGACAAATATTTGCTATATGATGACAACTATAGCAGCTTGTATCTTCACAACTCAAACAGCAAATTTCTCAAGGGGTATTTTTTTTTAGAGTTCAAACATGTTTATTACATGGACATAATCATAACTATAAAGCAATAAAACTGTAGACCTTGTTGTTCTCATTAGTTAAAGTCAACATGCATTTATCCCATAGCTTCTTCCAGTGAAAGCAGCCAACTGCCATCCTTCCCGTCACCCTCTCCAAAAGCATAGTAAGATTAAAAATGTAATAAATATAAGTCTTGTCCTAAGGCAACTTGGCCATATTCTTTTTTTAAGTCAAAAATGCAATGTAAATGGTTTTCTTTTTTTAATAATTTTTATTTTGTTATATTAGTAGTGCAATTGCTGGATCATAGGGTAGCTCGATTTCTTAACTTTTTAAGGGACCTCCACACTGTTTTCCAAAGTGGCTGTACCAACTCGCATTCCTACCAACAGTGTAAGAGGGATCCCCTTTCTCCACATCCTCTCCAACATTCGTTGTTTCCTGCCTTGTCAATTTTTGCCATTCTTTTTTTGTTTGTTTGGCATTCCTACCAACAGTGTAAGAGGGATCCCCTTTCTCCACATCCTCTCCAACATTCGTTGTTTCCTGCCTTGTCAATTTTTGCCATTCTTTTTTTGTTTGTTTGTTTTTATAATTTTTATTTTGTTATATTGGTCACCATACAGTACATTCCCAGTTTTTGATGCAATGTTCATGATTCATTATTTGCATATAACATCCAGTGCACCATGCAATATGTGCCCTCCTTGATACCCATCACCAGCCTATCCCAATCCCCCACACCCCTCCCCTCTAAAGCCCTCAGTTTGTTTCCCAGAGTCCACAGTCTCTCATGGTTCATTCCCCCTTCTGTTTACCCCCCTTTCATTCTTCCCTTCCTTCTCCTACTGATCCTCCTATTTCTTATGTTCCATAAATGAGGGAAACCATATGATAATTGTCTTTCTCTGCTTGACTTATTTCACTTAGCATAATCTCCTCCAGCCCCGTCCATGTTGTTGCAAATGTTGTTTAATCGTTCTTTCTGATGGCTGAGTAATATTCCATTGTATGTATGGACCACATCTTCTTAATCCAGTTATCTGTTGAAGGGCGTCTCGGCTCCTTCCACAATTTAGCTATTGTGGACAATGCTGCTGGCGAACATTGGGCATATGGCCCTCTTCACTACATCTGTATCGCTAGGTAAATACCAGTAGTGCACCAAGGGGTCATAGGGTAGCTCAATTCTAATCCTTTAAGGACCTCCACACTGTTTTCCAAAGTGGCGTGAAACTTGTACATTCCCTGTACCAATGTAGGGAGGGATTCCCTTTCTCCATATCCTTTCCAAATTTGTTGTTTCCTGCCTTGTCCATTTTTGCCATTCTACTTGGTGTAAGGTGGTATCTCAAGGTGGTTTTGATGTTGAATTTCCTGATGCATATGATTTTGAACATTTTTTCATGTGTCTGTTAGCCATTTGTATGTCTTCATTGGAAAAGTGTCTGTTCATATCTTCTGCCCATTTTTTGATTTGATTATTTGTTTCACATGTATTGAGTTTGAGACGTTCTTTGTAGATCTTGGATACTAGTTCTTTGTCTGTAGTGTCATTTGCAAATATATTCTCCCATTCCGTGGGCTGCCTCTTAGTTTTTTTGACTGTTTCCTTGGCTGTGCAGAAGCTTTTTATCTTGATGAAGTCCCACAAGTTCATTTTTCTTTTGTTTCTCTTGCCTTTGGAGATGTGTCATGAAAAAAGTTGCTGTGGCCGATGTCAAAGAGGTTGCAGCCTATGTTCTCCTCTAGGATTTTGATGGATTCCTGTCTCACATCGAGGTCTTTCAACCATTTGGAGTTTATCTTTGTGTATGGTGTGAGAGAGTGGACAAGTTTCATTCTTCTGCATATAGCTGTCCAATTTTCCCAGCACCATTTATTGAAGAGACTGTCTTTTTTCCACTGGATGTTTTTTCCTGCTTTGTCAAAGATTAGTTGCCCAAAGAGCCGAGGGTCCATTTCTGGGTTCTCTATCCTGTTCCGTTTGTCTATGTGTCTGTTTTTGTGCCAGTACCATGCTGTCTTTGTGATCACAGCTTTGTAGTATAGCTTGAAATCTGGCAACGTGATGCCCCCAGCTTTGTTTTTCCTTTTCAACAATTCCTTGGTATTTCGGGGCCTTTTCTGGTTCCACACAAATTTAAGGGCTGTTTGTTCAAGTTCTTTGAAAAAATGTCATTGGTATTTTGATCAGGATGGCATTGAAAGTGTAGATTGCTCTGGGTACCATAGACATTTTAACTATTTTTATTCTTCCAATCCATGAGCATGGAATATTTTCCATCTTTTGTGTCTTCTTCAATGTCTTTCAAGAGTGATTTGTAGTTTCTAGAATATAGATCCTTTACGTCTCTGGTTAAGTTAATTCAGAGATAACGTGTGAGTTTTGGTGCTATTGTAAATGGAATGGATTCCCTAATTTCTCTTTTTTCAGTCTCATTGTTCGTGTATAGAAATGCAACTGATTTCTGAGCATTGATTTAGTATCCCACCACATTACTGAATTGCTCTATAAATTCTAGTAGTTTGGGGGTGGACTCTTTTGGGTTTCCTATATAGAGTATCATGTCATCTGGAAGAGAGACAGTTTGACTTCTTCTTTGCCAATTTGGATACCTTTTATTCCTTTTTGTTGTCTGATTGCTGTTCCAAGGACTTCTAGTACTATTTTGAATAATAATGGCGAGAGTAGGCATCCTTGTGCTGTTCCTGATCTTGAGGGAAAGGTTTTCAGCTTTTCCCCATTGAGAATGATATTCAATGTAAGCTTTTCATAGATGGCTTTTATGAGATTGAGAAATGTACCCTCCATCCCTACACTCTGAAGGGTTTTAATCAGGAAAGGATGCTGTATTTTGTCAAATGCTTTGTCTGCATCTGTTGAGAGGATCATATGGTTATTGACTCTTTTCTTCTTGATATGATCTATCACACTGATCGATTTGTGAATGTTGAACCACCCTTGCATCCCAGGGATGAATCCCACTTGGTCATGATGGATAATCCTTTTAATGTACTGTTGGATCCTATTAGCTAGGATCTTTTTGAGAATTCTGGCATCCATATTCATCTGTGAAATCAGTCTGTAATTCTCCGTTTTGATGGGGTCTTTGCCTGGTTTGGGTATCAAGGTACTACTGGCCTCATAGAATGAGTTTGGTAGTTTTCCTTCTGTTTCTATTTTTTGAAACAGCTTCAGGAGAATAGGTATTATTTCTTCTTTGAATTTTTGGTAGAATTACCCAGGGAATCCATCAGGCCCTGGACTCTTGTTTTTGGGGAGGTTTTTGATCACTGCTTCAATCTCTTCATAATTAATCAGTCTGTTTAAATAATCAATTTCTTCCTGTTTCAGTCTTGGTAGTTTATAGGTTTCCAGAAAGGCATCCATTTCTTCCAGGTTGTTTAATTTATTGGCATAAAGCTGTTGATAAAAGTTTCTAATGATCCTTCCTATTTCATTGGTATTGGTTGTGACCTCTCCCCTTTCATTCATAATTTTATTAATTTGGGTTCTTTCTCTATTCTTTTGAATAAGTCTGGCCAGTGGCTTATCGATCTTATTTATTCTTTCAAAGAAAAAGCTTCTTGTTCTGTAGATCTGCTCTACTGTGCTCCTGGTTTCTAATTCATTGATCTCTGCTCTAATCTTGATCACCTGCCTTCTCGTGTGTGGGTTAGGCCTGTTCTTCTGTTCCAGCTCCAGCTTCCTGAGGTGAGAACATAAAAACTGCATTTTAGATTTTTCTATTCTTTTGAGTGAGGCTTGTTTGACTATGTATTTTCCCCTTAGGACTGCCTTTGCACTGTCCCATAGGTTTTGGACCGATGTGTTTTCATTTTCATTGGTCTCCAAAAATTGTTTAAACTGATTTTTAATTTCCTGGTTTACCCAATCATTCTTGAGCAGGATGGTTCTTAGTTTCCAAGTGTTTGAGTTTCTTCTAAGTTTTTTCTTATGATCGAGTTCCAGTTTCAAAGCATTGTGGTCTGAGAATATGCAGGGAATAATCTCAGTCTTTTGGTATCGATTGAGACCTGTTTTGTGATCCAGTATATGGTCTATTCTGGAGAAAGTTCCATGTGCATTTGAAAAGAAAGAGTATTCTGTAGTTCTGGGGTGTAGTGTTCTATATATATCTATGAGGTCCATCTGGTCCAGTATATCATTCAAAGCTCTTGTTTCTTTGTTGATTTTCTGCTTAGGTGATCTGTTTGTTGCTGAGAGCGGAGTGTTGAGGTCCCCTACTACTAACGTATTATTATCTATATGTCTCTTTATTCTGGTTAGGAGTTGGCTTGTGTATCTTGCTGCTCCCCTGTTGGAGGCATAGATATTTATAATTGTCATATCCACTTGTTGCATACATCCTTTAAGAATAATATAGTGTCCTTCTGTATCTCTAACAACCGTCTTTAGTTTAAAATCTAATCTGTCTGATATGAGAATTGCTACCCCAGCTTTCTTTTGAGGTCTAATGGCATGAAAAATGGTTTTCCATCCCTTCACTTTCAGTCTGAATGTATCTTTAGGTTCAAAATGAGTCTCTTGCAGACAGCAAATAGGTGGGTCATGTCTTTTTATCCAGTCTGTAACCCTGTGGCACTTTATGGGAGCATTTAGGCCATTCACATTGAGAGTGATTATTGAGAGATATGATGTCATGTTGCCTGTGAAGTCTTTGTTTCTATAGATTGTGACTTTCTGTTCTGTATCACTCTTGGGGCCTTTTTACTTTTGTAGAACCCCCCTTAAGATCTCCTGTAGGGCTGGTTTAGTGGTTACGAATTCCTTTAGTTTCTGCCGATCCTGGAAGGTCCTTACCTCTCCATCATTTCTGAATGACAACCTTGCTGGATAGAGGATCCTTGGCTGCATGTTCTTCTCAGATAGATCTTTGAAAATACCCTGCCAACCCTTCCTAGCCTTCCAGGTCTCTGTAGGCAGGTCTGACGTTTTTCTGTTATTTTTCCCTCTGTACGTAAGGATTTTCTTCCCCTGGCCACTTTCAATACTGTATCCTTGGATCTAATATTTGCGAATTGCAGTATGATATGACGTGGTGTAGGTCTGTTCTCATCGACCTTGGGAGGGGTCCTCTCTGCTTCTTGGACACAAACGCTTGTTTCCTTTGCCAGATTAGGGAAGTTCTTGGCTACAATTTATTCAAATATCTCTTCTAGACTTCTCTCTTTCTCCACCCCCTCAAGGATGCCGATGATTCTGACATTGGAATGTTTCATTGAGTAAGTAATCACCCATAATCTACATTCTTGAGATTGGATTTTTTTGAGCCAAGTTTCTGTTTTAACTTTCTCTTCTACCATCCCATCCTCCAATTCACTAATTCATTCTTCTGCCTCATTTACCCTGGCCATCACAGCATCTAGTTTAGACTGCATTTGATTTATAGCATTTTTAGTTTCTGCTAGATTCACTCTCATTTCTGCCCTTAGAGATTCTATATTCTCGTTAATATTTTCATTAATAATTTTTTCAAGTCTACACATCATCTTGACCATTGTTACTCTGAACTCCATTTCTGACAATTTGGTTATGTCCATAGCCATCAGTTCTGTGGCAGAAGCCACAGACTCATTATCTTTTCTTTTCTGGGGGGGATTTCTCCTCCTTGTCATTCTGATGAGGAGAGGTTGCGGGGTTGTCCAGAGTCCAAATTATTGACCAGGACCCAGGCAGTGTGCACTTGTTTTATAGGGACCTTAGGGATGTGGGCTTCTTGATTTTTCAGCCTGCCTTCTGGGGGAGGGGCCTGCTGCACTGATATTCAGGCAACCCTGTTTGGGTAGAGTTGCCCTGTCCCCTGCGAGGGGGAATGGGGATGGGTACAATGTGAGCCAGTATTTCCGGACTTTTGTTCTCTGGCGGCTTTCCCTGGCGGTTTTCTGTGTCTTCTGAGAGTCAGAGCAGCAGTCGCCATATCCTAGCCTCTGCCTTAGAACAGAGAGATCGCAGTCCACTCTCCACTGAGCTCTCTTGGCCACTTTAACTCTGTTTCTGTTGGCGCTGTGAAAAACCCTGCAGCATTCCAGGTTGTGTGCCCCACAGCCGGTGTCCCAGCCCTCACTTCCAGGGCCGGCACGTCTCTGTCCTTTGTGCTTCTAACACCGCCAGCCACCCCCGGTGCCCGCACACACTCCCGAGCTCCCTGTTTCAGTCTAGTCACGCGCGTTCCCAAGCTCTTGGTTTCAGTCTAGTTCAAGTGTGCGCTCCGGAGCTCCAGTTTTCAATTTGGTCACACGTGCATTCCCAGGCTCACGGTCTCAGTTGGCTTTCTCGCGGGTGCCAGTCCCCGAGTCCGGCCCGCTCCCCGGTGCAAGTGGCTACTGCTTCCCGGAGCCCAAGCACGTTGGCTCCCTCCCCCTTCCATTTATCTTCCAAAATCTGTTCGCGGATTCTTGGCTCCCTGGTTCGTACCTCAATATTCAGCGCTGGAGATGTTCATTTGTAGAGATCCAGATGTATCTTCTGCATCTCAGGCTGATTCCATGGGTGTTCAGGATGGTCTGGTACCTATCCAGCTTGACTCAGGGGACCAGCTGAGAAAGGGATCCCCTACTCCTCCACCATCTTTTCCCCTCCTTGCAGAAAGTGGTCACTTTTCTGTTCATAGAGTTTCTGCTACTCTTTTCTTCGTTCTCCAGTTGCATTCATAGGTATTCAGAATGGTTTTGTAGCTCTCTAGCTGAATTCCTGGGATCAGGGGAACTTTAGATCTCCTGCTCCTCTGCCGTCTTGGAACGCTTCCCAACTTGGCCACATTCTTAAAGAGTATTTTTTTAAACTGAGCTATATAGAGCTGCAGTGGACCATCTGGTTGGATTGTGAGCAGGCTTGAAGGGTCTGCTCCCATTTCCAACACAGCAGTTCCACTTGTGTGTGTTCTATGTATTACGTGTCTGTCTAAGGCTTTAGGCATAAATGAGTGAAAGAATGAATGAAAGAAGTAATATATAATGAGGATATATTTTAAATCATTGTTCTAGCCTATTCATTTAAAAGGTTTCTAGTCTGGGAGAGAACTGGTTAGGACAGTGTTCATCCTTTGTTTCCCTATTTGTTAACTTAAAATGTGAAAATGAGTAGGTATGGCCATTTGACATTTTTATTTTTCTGCATTTTTTAAATTAAATAGTTGAAATATTAATGGGCTGAGGGGTTTTTGTTTGCTTGCTTTTTCTGTTTGTTTTTAATCTGTAGAGACCTTTTACTATATGTTTCACTGAAAGGGAGAAGTTAGGGACATCTATGTGGTGTAGTCAGTTAAGAGACCGACTGTTGCTTTCATCTCAGGTCCTGATCTCTGGTCCTGAGATTGGGCCCTACGTCGGGCTCTGTGCTCAGTGATGCCAATGTGCTTGAGACTTTTTCTCCCTCTCTGCCTCCCTCCATGAGCACTCTCTCTCTCTCTCAAATAAATAAATAAATCCTTAAAAAAAAGAAGAAAGAAAGAAAGAAAGAAAGAAAGAAAGAAAGAAAAGAAGGAAAGAAAGAAAGAGAAAGAAAGAAAGAAAGAAAGAAAGAAAGAAAGAAAGAAAGAAAGAGAGAAAGAAAGAGAGAGAGAGAGAAAGAAAGAAAAGGGAGAGGTTAATACCAGATAGTATCATTTGATGATTGTGAAATACAAAACAGGACACAATCTTGTACCAAAATTACTTGCTAATAAAAGAAAAGGTCATCATGTATATTATTAATTATCTTTAGGAGGATGATTATCAAGTAATATATATTAGGAGTGGAAAAAAAAGTGCAGGGCAATTTGTTGTTGTGCCTACTGCAGTAACCTGCTTTGGCTGTGTTTAGATTAGCCCTTAGACGATAAAAGGAATCAATGTTCCACTAATTCACAGTAGTGAGCAAGTCAGGGGGAAAGAGATCCAGATCCTTCGGGAACAGTGCAGTGTGTTATGGGAATGCACTAGAAAGCCCCTGCTTGCCATGTGCAATGATGACAGCTTTTTTAGCCTTTGTTTTTCTTTTTTCATTTTTGTGAGTTGAGAGAGTTCATAAATTTCTTTTTTTTTTTTAAGAGTTCATCAATTTCTGTAGGCAAAAGTACTCCTTCATGCAACGTATTTTGGAGAATAAATGCTGTGAATCTATATCCACTGGAAATTTATGTTAATCTTTAAAAATGAGGAAACAAAACACAAAGCAGGAACAATGTACAAATAATTTAAATAGGAATCTTGGTTTCGTGTTCTTTAGTTAACACCTTCTATTCTAGATTTTCCTCTTACAAATTCAGGCATTAAAATTATTTACCATATGAGGAGTAAAGTCATTTATTTCCATGGGACCTAAGTAAGAACTGAGGAAGACAATTACCTTCTGAGAGTGAAAACTTAATTACTGTTTGTATGCTGCCATGATAAAACACAGAAATAATTATTACTAAAACAAACAACAGAGCTCTCAAAATTGTGACCTGACAAGATTTTGGTGACCTTTTTTCTCTTCATATGGTGTCCCCTGAGCTTTGAAGCTTGCTTTAGTCTGTCTCTGGTGTTTGAAATATAGGTTAATTATACTAAGTAGTGTGAAGTCAGAAAAATAAAATGAGTATAAACAACAGTAACATATTTCAAACTTGCCTGAAATAATTCTCTGAACATTTATGCATTTATTAGACCCTAGTTTGTTACTGGTATTGTACTTGGAAGAAAAAAAGGTCAACTTTGAGATCTAGCAGATATTTCACTAGTGACAACAGAGAGCTGGCTTATCCGGGGTTAATGATATTTTGCAGAATTTAAATGTTATAAATCCCCAAATACATAATTATTATAAAAATCATACCTATTGTATCACACAACATATCAACCACAAGTGCAACAAAAAAATAAAAAATTAAATAATAAGTAATAAATACAGAAATAAAAATGTGTATTTGTATCATCAGGAAAATATAAAATGCTCTCAGTATTTAAATGGAAGGAGTGTAGCGCAAGGAGGTGGTTTCACAGGTAATGGAATTGTTGATAAATCATTCCTTATTCCCGTATATTTTATGTGATATAATCCCTAATTCCTTTCAGTTCACTGTACCTCCCTCTTCTGTAGAAAACACTAACATCAAAGCTAATTCTATCAAACTGTAATACTTAATACCTCTCTTTGTTACAGTCTGTAGGGCATTGATCAATCCTCCTTATTCCTTGAAAATGTTAGCTCTTAAATAATGGATCTTCACATTGCTCTCACTTGTGTTAAAAATTGATATATTTGTTAAAAATTTTTTCTGTAATAATTGACCCTTTCAATTTTTTTATATAATTTCTTTGTCCTTATCTTCTCCAATATTCTTGTCTGCATTCTAAATAAGACATCATTTCCTATGGCCTTACCTTAGATGAGTTCTGTTTAATAAAACTTTCTGCAGTGATGAGGATGTTCCGTACCAATGCTGTCCAGTATAGAAGTGCTATAGACTGAATGTTTGTGTTCTCCCAAAATTCATATGTTGAAACCTAATCCCCAGTATGGTGGTATTTGGAGGTGGGGTCTTTGGGAGGTGATTAGGTCATGAGGGTGGAGCCTTCATGGATGAGATTAGTGTCCTTATAAAAGTGATCTCAGAGAACTCCCTTATCCCCTCTGCTATGTGAGGATACAGTGAAAAAATGGTCATCTTTGAATGGAAGCAAGTCCTCACCAGACACGGAACCTGTTAGTGCCTCGATCTTGGACTTCCCAGCCTCCAGAACTGTGAAAAATAAATTGTAGTTGTTTATAAGCCACCCAGTCTATGGTATTCTCTTATTCTGGGAGCCTGAACAGAGTGAGACAAGAAGCCAGTACCACATGTGGCTATTGAGCACTGAAATGCAGTTAGTGTGACTAGGGAAGTTAATTCTAATTTTACTGAATTTTGATTGATTTAAATAGCCACATGTGGCTAGTAGTTACTGTCTTATATAGTACAGCTTAGACCTTGTCTTTAATAACTCTACCCACTCCTTAATCACACTTTGGTGTATAACCCCTCCCTCACCACTCTGCTTGTACTTCTAGCTCATTTTCTTTAGAGTTTGTCTCCAACAATTGTTAGATATCTGCCCCCTAGACCTTGAATCCATTGATCTTACCACTTTTCACTGTCTTTAACCCAATGACCTTCTCATTAGCCTCTTTACACAACTCTGATTCCATGATCCATCATTGTAATCGCTTCTTTGTATATGCCATTCATCTTGCTTGCCCTTCTTTTTCTTCTGGGTGTTTGGTAAGAAAACCTCCAAGTCTGCTTAAATCTAATCCTTTGCCTGCTCTGGACACTTACTTGTGCCCTGAATGTAGCTGGAGAGAAACATGCAAGCCTGTAACATCTCTCTTTAACTTCCTGGCCACTTAACCACAAGCAGACCCATAGAGCTACTAGAAAATTCTATTTACCTAGTTCATTCACTCTCTCACTAACCTATCAGCCATTTCTTACCTTTACCTCTCTCCTGACACCCTGAGGCCTCTCTCATCCTTCCTCTCAATTGATGCTCTTGCTTCATACTGTACCAGAATAGAAGCAATCAAAAGAGAACCTCCACAAGCCCTTCCACTATCGTGTACCCATGTATTGATCTGTGCCTACATACTTGACAATTCTCTCCTTTTGTTGAGGATTAAATGTTACACTCTTAGCTAAGGCAATACTTGCTGCAGTTGTGTATTAGATCCAATTCCCGTCATCTTACTCAAACTCACCAAAGAATTTCTTTCAGAAATCATCAATTTTTCCCTTGTACTCCATCATCCCCATCAGCACACAAGCATGCTGTCATTACCCCCATCTTAAACAACAACAGAAAATCTCATAACCATAAATTTTAGCTATGCTCTATTTTTCTATTTCCATTTACAGCAAAATACTAAAAAAAAAAAAAAAAAATCGTCCATACGTTCTATTTTCACTTAATGCCTTCCTTTTCTCTCTTGAGCCCACTCAAGCAAGTTCTTTCCCTCTTCATCAAAATTGCTTTGTCATGATCTCCAGTGACCTTCACCTTCCTAATTTATTTATTGATTATTTTTTTAAAGGTAAACTCTTTTCTTGGGGTGCCTGGGTGGCTCAGCCGTTAAGCATTTGCCTTCGGCTCAGATCATGATCCCAGGGTCCTGGCATCAAGCCCAGCATCAGACTCCCTGCTTGGTGGGAAGCTTGCTTCTCCCTCTCACACTCCCCTTGCTTGTGTTCCCTCTCTCACTGTCTCTTTCTGTCAAATAAATAAAATCTTAAAAAAAAAAAAGGCAAACTGCTTTCTTTATTTTGTAGTTTTTTATGTTTGTTTTGTTTAAGTAATCTCTATGCCCAAGGTGGGGCTTGAACTCACAACCCTGAGAGTAAGAGTCTCATCCTCTACCAACGAGTCGCATCCTCTACCAACTGAGCCAGCCAGGCACCATTTCACCTTCCTAATTTAATAGCCAGGTGTCAGTTGTCTTTTGACAGAGCATTTGACCTAGGTGATTACTTTCTCCTCCTTTTATAAGATTCTCTTCAGTTGGCTTCCAGGACACCCCACACTCCCATGGTTTTCCTCCTATTTAACTTTATTAGCCACTTCTTTACCCTCAGAATTCTTCACTGGTTCTGTACAGTCACCTTATTTATCAGCTTTGTACTACTCTGGGGATGAATCCCTAAACCTCTTCTCTATTTTCACTTAATCCCTAAATGATTTCATTCATCTCTTGGCTTTAAAACACATCTACATGCTGATTACTCCCAAATTTGTACCTGCATCCCAGATCTTTCCCTTAAAGTCCATACTCAGAAAGAAGTATCTAGCTCTCTACTTGACACTGTACTTGATGTTTAATAAACATTGCAAATTTAAATAAAACCAAGTTTCTAATCTCCCCTTCTCCAAAACCTAACATTTTATATTGCCCCCCTCTCATTAAGTGACCACTTCATTTCCCTAATTGTTCTAGTCCAAAACCTCAGGGTCATCCTTTATTCACCTCTCACCCTTCTTCCTACTCCTTCCCCCAAACCACATCCAAGCCACTAAAAATGAATCCAGAATCTGGCTTCTTCTCTTCCTAGTTACCACCCTTGCCCCAGCCATCATAATCTTTCTACAAAATTACTGGAAGAGCCACTTCATTGGCCTTACTGAAGGGCCTGCAGTCTCATCACAGCCAACAGCTAGAGGAATCCTTCTCAAATCAGGTTAAATTTAGACTCCTTGGCCCATTCCCCACTACCTTTAAAGCCTCATCACTTTCCATGCTCGGATTCTCCCTCTACTCCAGCCACATTTTCTTGCTTTTCCTGGAACATTATCAGACATGTTCTCTTTGGCATTTGCCCTTCCTTCTGTGTGCAGGGATGTTTGTTGTTATCTCTGCATCTTTACTGTCCCCTTCTATGGACTCCTCAGCATCATGTTTTTTGAAATGTCTTACCCTAGATGGCTCTGGATTAGAATCTACCAATAGAGCTTCTGGAGGTTCTGAAGATTCACAATGGTTTAAACTCTTAAGAACTTAAATTTGAAAGGCAATGTTCAGTGTAGCTGGCTGAGATCTCTAGTAACAGATTCCCTGATCTTCTCTCCCCAGCCCTTCCAAAGCTTATGTAAGTTTCTAACATCCTGTATGAAAACACTTCATTCTTAGAATATAAAGAATGGCTTCTGTTTTTCTGAGTGAAACCTGATATACACTCTTCAGAAAAATAATCTTCCTCTTAAAGCTATATCCTACTTTTTTTGGTTTCCTTCAGATATCTACTCCCTGTCCTATATTAAGTAATACCCCCATTTCCTATCGGCCTTTCCTGTTTTATAGGCACTGATTGAACTCCACAGTATTTATTACCATATGACATACTTATATTGACTTGCTTACCGTTTAATGTCTGGGTCTTCCCAGTAGAATGTAGGCTTCTTAAGGCAGGGATACTTTCTTTTTCATTCATTGCTACATTCTCATTGCCAGAAGCATGTCCAGTATATAGTAGATTCCCAATACATACTTGTTGAATGAAGGAAGGAATAAATCAGGTTGTACTTTAAAAATGAGCAAGATACTAATGTTTAAATCATGCTATTTGCTGGAAACAGTTGTAAGGGCTTTATATACATTAACTCATTCAATCCTTTTAACAACACAATGAAGTGGATATCAGTATCACTCCATTTTGCCAGGGAGGAAACTGAGACATATGTAGGTCAAATAATTTACCCAAAGTCACACAGTTAATGGAGATTGAGGGTCAGGGTTTGTTCTTTGTCGATCTGGCCCTAAAGTCTATACTTTTATTTTTGGCATTTTATTGCTTCTCAAAAAACAAATGCCAAACAAAAATAATAAAATCAGAGAGGGGAGAACCCATTTTAAAATTTCAAAATATACTGAATATTTTGTGACATAAATCTATAAAATTCTTGTTACTTATTAATTCTGGCACAAAAGCATCAGAAATTGTAGCATGCATTCTTACATTTGAAACATAACAAAAATAGTGTATGATACTTATTATTAAGAAAAAACGTTTTTTGATCTGTAGATAGTGGTTTGGCAATAATCACTTACCAAAAAGATTTGTTATAAGGGTATATGCAGAAGATGGAATAAGAGGGTGATACAGTGGACAGAGTCACTGTCTTAGAAGTTACGTCTTCTCGTCTATAAAATACATTAGAAAAAGAATCAGGATCATAACATGATTCTCATTGCACATGAGGGATGACCAAATGTCACTCGGGAGATACTCAGACAATTTTGGGACTAAGTTCTGAGAAATTTGATCAGGATGCCTTTGGTCAATCTTTTATCTATTATCTATACCTTTTTTATTCCACCATGTGACATATATTTGTTGGAACATGTTTGACTGTACTACATGGTGATGAGACTATATCAAAGACTATGACACAGTTCCTGCTCTAATTACATTTATAATTCAGTAGGAACACTTAAGAAATTACCATATTATATAGTCTTTTTGTTAAAGGTGAAGCCTCTGGATTCCCACTATGTGTTTCAGATCCTGGTTCCAAGATGGTATCTGAACAAGATATTTAATCTTTCTGTACCTCAGTTTCTTCATCCCTAAAAAGAGATGAAAAGAATATCTACCTCATAGGATTTTTTAAATTAAGGACACAGTTCTTATTATTTACAGCAAAAAAAAAAAAGGCTTAAAAATTAACTAAAAGAGTGGCATAATGAATAAATGCTAAGATAAATAAAGAGCGCCTACAAATCATTTTAAAAAAGACTAACAACCAATAGGAAATTAGTAAGGGCTATTAGCAAATTGCTCTTAAACCTGTGAAAAGATGCTACTTCACTGAAGATAAGACAAATGGAAAATAACACTATAGGGAATACCATTTCTCACCTACTAGATTGGTAAGGATCAAACAGTTTGAGAGAACCGTGATACAGAGGGAGGGGCCAAATTCTCAGGCTCCTGTGTTTCTGGTGAGAGTATGTGCTGGTCCCACACCAAAGAACATCAGTTGGCCACACCCATTACACTCTGAATGTGCAGCCTCTTTGACCTGCCATTTGACTCTGTGGATCTTTCCTCCCATCTGTGCTCTCACCTGTAGAAGAGATGTGTATCCACGCGTGCTCACCACAGCACTGTTTGTTAGCAGAGGGGTGAAGATGACTTCAGCAACCATGGGCGGGGGTCCCAGGATGCTCTGGGTAAGCCCTCTACAGACCTTGTTCTTCCTTCCCTGGAATCCACTGACCAGGTTGGCTTCAGGCGCCCACAGAAGGGCTTTTGCAGTCTAAGATTGAAATTTGAGATTTGCGGCTGATCAGGAACCAACTTTGGCTCCAAAAATCTGCCTTCTTTTCTCTGCAAGAAGCTGGTATAGTCAGAAGGACTTTAGAAACAGTAAGAAGTGCATTTAGCATATGTGAAATTCATATTTTCCCTGTCCAGAGCACATGGCTATTGGTTGGAGTCCTCAGTTCCTTACTGCCTATTGGCTAAAGACCTCCAGATTACCCCTTGGGCACCTCCAGACTCCACGTGGGTGTCTCTAGGATACCAAGCTCCCTCAAAGTGAGTAATCTGAGAGAGAGACAGACAGAGAGACAGAAGGAGACAGAGAGGGAGAGAATGCTACCAAAATCAAAACCTCAGTGTCTTTTACAATGTTATAACCTAACTTCAGAAGTGACATATCATCACTTCTGCTGTATTCACTAAATCCAGTCCACTCGCAAGGAGAGGAAAGTTACATTAAGGAGGCAAAATCATTGGGTGCCATCTTGAAGTCTGGCTCCTATGGCTATTCACCATGAAAGGGCCCTCATAGGACTGTTAAAGGATTAAATGGTTTGATGTTTATAAAGCACTTAGAACAGGGTCTGGCACGTGGTTAAGACTCTTTAATGTTACTCATTATGATTATGATTATGATTAATTTTAAAGACTTTATTTATTTATTTTAGCCAGAGAGAGACAGTATGAGTTGGGGGAGGGGCCGGGAGAGGGAGAGAGAGAATCCCAAGCAGACTCCACACTGAGCAGGGAACCCAACTCGGGGTTGGATCTCAGGACCCTGAGATCATGACCTGAGCCCAAATCAAGAGTTGGACGCTTAACCAACTGAACCACACAGGCACCCCACTCATTATTTTAATGTATTATATATTATCATGATTAATTACTTGTGTTCCTAGAATTGGCATTTCATTCCAGATCTTTCTGTTTCCTGAATTCTTTTCCTTCTCCCTAACATGTTATATTACAAAAAACTAGAGTCTGCCTGTGTTTTTCTTTTGTTCTCACACAACTATGACATGACATTTCTGACACCCCACATGTGGGAGATCATCCCTGCAATTCTTTGCAACACCAGCTGGGTGTCCTGTAATTTAATTCAGTTCTAATACTTTTTACCTCAAAATAGTGTCAAATACCACAAGATAAGGGCTCAGTCCCACAAGACTACCCCCATCACATTTCAGATGCCAATCACAAGTAAAAAGACCCCTTTCTATATAATTTCTGTCCAATTTGGCTATCATTCAAAGATTCTTATGACCCCCTCCTTGGGTTCAGTTAATTTGCTAGAGTAGCACACAGAACTCAGGGAAACACTTACCTTTATCAGTTTATAAATGTATATGATATGGGACACAAATGGACAGCCAGGTAAAGCAATGCACTGGATAAGGTCTGGAAGGGTTTTGTACACAGGAGTTTCTATCCCTGTGGAGTTGGGTATGTCACCCTTCCAGTATGTGTATGTGTTTACCAACTTGGAAACTCTTGTAACTTGTACCATCTTCCTTACACAAGCATGATCAATCATTAATTACATTTCCAGCCCTTCACCTCTCCCTGAAAGATGAGGAGTGGGACTGAAAATTCCAAGCTTCTAATCATGGCTTGGTCTTTCTAGTGACCAGCCATCATCCAGGAGCCACCTAGAAGTCCACCCTGAGGTGCTTTATTAGAAAAGAAAAATACTCCTAGTGCTCTTATCAGTTAGAAATTTATAAGGCTTTTAGGAGCCCTATTTCAGGGACTGGGTCAAAAAGCAAATATTAAAACGAGATGCTCCTAGTGTTCTTAACACTTAGGAATTTATGAGGGTTTTAGGACTCTGTACCAAGAACTGGGAGGAGACACACACACACACACACACACACACACACATATGTATACTTTTTTTTCTATTATCTCACACATGTCATCCCATAATTCCTCATTTAACATTAGCTTATTAATGAAAAGGTATCAACTCAGAGGTCAAATAGCACTTATTTGATACCATACTGTAATAGTTGCTGTAATTTGTTGTATATGTTGATTTACTTAGATATGTGCCTCTAGTTTCACTGGGGTTTATATTGTACTGTTTTGTGTCCTCGGCATCTAGCACAGTATCTGGCCTGTGGAATGGAAATTAAGCAGCAACAACCAAAGTAGTGCTCGCTGCATACAACACAGCCAGGATATGGAAGGGATGTTATGCTTCCAAGAAGAAGGTCTCAGGCTGCCTCCCAAGAAACCTTCAGAGGGCTTTATCTTGACAAATTTCCAATTATCTGTCTGATTCCCAGCCTTAAGAGTTTTGTAAACGACTTGGCCTGCACACCAATATATGATTCACTTTTAGGAGAGAGTTCTAACCTAATTAAACAGATATATAAAACTAGACTACAATTTATTAATTAGCAGTGAGAACCTTCAAAGTGCAGTGATCAGCATGTTGTCTTGCTAAAGACAGACCTACAGGAGGATCTTTAACAAATATATGTTGAATAAACAATGGAGCAAGGTAGCAATGCACAGGTGACCATTGGAAATAGGGGTCCAGAACTCAAGGGAGAGTTCTGAGTTGCAAAGTTTGGTATTTGAGGATGTCAAAATGGAAGTCTTTTAGGCATGAGAATTTGGGGCAGGGGAGAAGAGGATTTAGGGTAAAAGTTTAGGTAGCCCTTGACTTTTTCATCCAATTTTTTAAAAATGCCTCTTCATCTTAAAGGAGGAGGCTTCCTTGCACCCCATGCCCGATGTTCTGGCCTTTGAACTTATCAGCATCAAGGATCTTTTAGATTTTTTTTTTCCTGCCAAAAGCCCCATCTTTCCTAAACCCTGATCTTGGAAAGTGAAATATCCTTGTGCTTTGGAAATGAGAAATGCTATGTGGTTTCCTTCCAGTAACAAAAGGTCTTTCATCCTTCAATTATATTTGCATTTTCTGTCTTTTCCTCATATGAACAAAAGAATCTCCAGCCTCATCCTCTTCTCTGTTCACTATAATGAACTTACTTAACCACAGAATTTGGATGATTTTTGGTAACATCTCCCTCACATATATTTTCTTTACAAACTGCCTGACAATAATTTAAACCAGGGGTCTCTAAAAATTTTTTTATGATAACACTATTATTTAAAAATATTACTACACATTCCTCAATTTATTTTATTTTGCTATATTTGTTAATAAGCTATATACAATAAGCTATATCCTGGATCATTATATTGTGTAAGACTATAAAACACACAGAAAAATAGAAATTAAAAAAAATGAGAATGGAAAAAATATGTACCTTAAAATTTATTATATTTTTAAGTGTTCTCTATTAAAATGGCTGTATGTAATGATTAGCTAATATTGCAGAGTCCAAATCACAGAGCTAGCATACACCATTGATGATAGAGAACATGAAGCATCTTTCAAAATAGCAATCTTAAGAATTTTATTGTTATTCGTGACTCCATTTAGGATCCACTTAAATCATCAGTACTTTGCATCTGTAATGTGCCTGATGAAGAGTCTGATGTCCCTTTTTACAATAATTTTTTGACTAGTTTTACTTTGTTATCTTCAATTTTGTGGTTTCTTATTTAAGGCAGCTATATACCACTTTGTCCAGTGATGAAGGTTAATTTACTGGACTAGATTAAATAATCTTAAAACCCATTGAACAGGGTATGTCCAAACCAAGGGAGGTTGAAATATGGTGAAAATAAATGAGCAAGGGAGCCACTGTCCATTCCTCCTCAAGAGGGCCATGCACTTTTCCCTCAAAGAACCTTGCAGACTGTGTGTAACAGACTGAGGATTCTGGTGCCAGTCACTGCATATTAATGTGTAGTAAGCTTAGGTTTCTTTATATTTACATATATGTAAATACATATATTTTCTTCCTAAGTCCTACGCACTGCCTCATTTGCTTATTCTACTTTGGATCCCCAACTGACTTAAATGCAGTAAGTACTTTTCCAGATTTATACCCAAATGTCCCCCAGCTGCATAGGAAAGTAATTCACATTCCTGGAGATTGGGGCATTTGCTTTAAAGTGACAGTCATTTTCTAAAATGTATGTCATGTCTATCTTCTGGCTTGGGCTAACTCCTGGTATATAACTATGTTTATGTAAGTTTGGGAAGCAGGTTTAAGGGTGCAGTTTAGACCAAAGATAAAAGAGATCTCATTAAACGTATTCAGGGTAATTTTAAATCAATCATCTCTGTGCTATTTATGTTTCAAAGCCCTGGTGACCCCAGCAACACCTGTGATCTTCCTAGGTACCAAGAGATCCTGGAACTGGGGACTATCAGTAAACACGAGAGATAAGGGGAATGGGGTAAAGGTGCCAGTAGTAATGTTATTTTATTATCTTTGTTCCCACGGCTTCTCAGAGGGAAGACAGGCTAGGGACTGTCCATTTTAAAAAATTATTTATTAATAGAGTACATTTTAAGATAGAAAAGGAAACAGTCTATATTCATGTGATACTACAGATATGTTTATTTTATAATTATTAAGTTTACTTAATATAAGGCTCCCTTCCCCTTTTTCTGGAAATATTTTAAACAGCAGTTTGGTGCCCAGATCCTAGAGGATGAGTTACCCCTATAGGGTCTCCCCAGGGACCACTTAAGCTGGACCATTCTACAAAGTTACAGTTCCCTGGGCTACTCCACTAAGTGACTTGGACACATCTGACAATCAGCCATCAATTCCTTTATTCAGAAACCAGTTTCCAGACACTATTTATAAAACCTAGCAACCAGGGATTTCTCCATCATTGAATACATTAAGAACTATTTCTTTATCCCACTATAATAATTGCTAGAGGAAATGATCAGTAATCACACTATATGTGATTCAAAGGTACGTTTATACTTTCACCCACCAAACAAATATTTGTGAACACCAATTTGTTGTTTTGTGATAGATTTATTAAATGTCCCTAGATTGGGGAGACTGGGACAGGCAAAGAGCTCAGTATGATGGTATAGGGACTGAATATTTACCAGCAGTGCTCTATAAATAGGATTGCTAGATTTAGCAAGTAAAAATACAGGACACCCTGTTAAATACTAACATAAGAAACAAGTAATTTTTTAATACAGGTATGCCCCGTGCAAAATTTAGGACATACTTATACTAAAAGATATTTATTATTTTTCTGAAATTCAGATTTAACTAGGCATCTTGTGTTTTATCTGGCAATTCTATCTATAAGCTTCAGGGAAAAATATCCCAACCATAATATGATTCTAAAATCTCTAGTGTTGGTCCTCAGTATTCTGTTACCGCAGAGTACATTACCTGAACATTTTTTTCATTACATATCTTAAGACACCTTAATTAAGAGTTGGATTGCTTACTGGAAAATTTCAGCAAGTTGAGAGACAATAAAGAATAGGGTTAAGAGCCCTTAATAACTGAGTGATTATGAGCTATCTTCGTATGTAAAATGGAAAAAATACCTCTGTGTATAATTATCTGTTTTTAAATAAGGATCAATAATAAATCAACTAAATGGAATTTATTTATCAGTAGGATAGAATGTAGTATCATTGTTCATACTCTATGATAGAAGACAGAAAAAAAGGATATTTACATCTGCTACCCTTTCTAATCTTACTTCGAAAACAAAGTTTTATATTTAAAAACGCAGAGTGCAATGCTTAATTGATTTTCCTACCTTTGGTCATATTATCTGTGATATGGCAAGCACCAGTTCCAGCTAGATATATTTCTAATGCATCTTGAATATGTTTTGCTGTTGACTTTTATTAAATTTAAAATGCCCTGAATTCCTATAAGGTCATACCTATCCATACTCCAGTGTAAGTATCAAAATGCATTCCAGAGGTGATGAGATAGAAATACATATGCTGTGGTATATCGCGAAAAGTAGGAAAATGGATTATTTGGAGGAAAGCAATAGATGTGACCCACCAGACCTCAAATTCTCATGTTACACCAACGAATCAGGTAGAAAGGTAGCCAAGTTCCAGGTGTCAGAATGGAATCTCATGGATGTAACATAGCTAAATTCAAACCAGAGATGCCCACATCTCTGTTTGTTTGAATGATGTGTGGTTGACGGTGCCTCCTTTGTTAAAGTTACTTTCCAATCATTAGGTATTTTTATTTCCAGTGGTGGGGAGCTATAGAGGCAGAGAAAGTGATAGCAAAGGGAGCAACTCCTATTCTTCCAGAACACCCAGAAGTAAGTGACAGTATGAGGTAGAAGTGCTGTGGGCTTCTCTTCTGCACAGCTGGCTCCCAGGTGCTGACTCGTGTATATTTCATCTTCTCTGGAATGTGAAAATGTATTTATGAAATTATTTTTTAATATTTTACTTTGGTATCAACATTGGGCATCTAATATCATAATAGAGGAGAAAGAAAACCTATAAAAAAGTGAGCTAATGGTGTCCTTCAGCAGGCTATGTGAGAAGTCCCAAGAGACAGCAGTCAAAATAAGACAATAATTCAGACAACTTCTATAAAATGATGAAACCTATATATAGGGAAATTTGTTTATATATTCATAATCCCTTTAATAATATTACAGCTGCTTAGCTGAATGCAACAGCAGGTTTCTGCCTGAAGGCAAGAGCCTAAATTAAATAGCTTCTAAGATTCCCTCTTCCCTGGGACCTGTGAGCTTTTGGGCTGTCTGGGGACTTTATGATAGCCCTCAGTAGTGTAGGTTAGCATTATTGTGTCATCTTTGCTTTGGCAAAACGAGGTTAAGTGAATTCACTGGTTTAATTATTTCCACCAAGTCCCAGAGACACAATCTTATGTTTATTTCAATGATAAATGTTTCCCATATTGTGGACTCTTTTAAAAGCTTTAAAACCAGATATCCAAAAATGTCCTCTTTCATCTCTGCTCTGTGAAGTACTGTATTTCTGCAAATTAAAATGAGAAGTCTCTTGCCCTGTAGAAAGCGAAAATAAATCAGTAAATAGCATCTGATACTGCAGACAGTACCCACAATTCACTATTTATGTAGTTTTCTTCATCAAGTGACAAAGAAGTTTTTATTTATAGATGTTTTTACTGGGGTAGACTCATAATCAGGATATTTCATTTTCATGGTGCTCCCTTGAGGGGATGACAGTCAGGAAACATTAGTCTACCATGTTTCCTCATGTGTAAGAAGTGGAGTTCAGGCTGCTGTCAGATTTAATAAGTAGTGCCCATCCACATGTGTTTGACTGTTATTATTGGTGTTATGTGCCCAAGTTCAAAGGTGCATTTCTGTTCTTAAACATTTTCCATATATTTCTGTGTAGTATTTCCTACAATTGATCTATTCCTCATCTCTTCTCCCACCTGATTCCAACCAGATTGACTCTCTTTAGTTTAATTACTTCTCTTCCCCCTTCCCCATATTCACTTATTTTGTAGATGAGACTCGTGGAGGGCAGAACACATGTCATAGTTATTCTCCCCCAGTGCTTAGCAGTGCCAACCACAGAGTGGGTGGCAAGTATATGTTTGTTGAAAGGGTTTATTCCTCACACTTCACAGAGTGAGCTGGAAACATTCTGTGAGTTTAAATGTGTGCTTGGATGTGAAGAGATCACGAGGTGTGAAACCGTGGTGATTTCCAGCTCTCCCGTGTCTGTTCCGTGCTGTTGCCCGTGACGATGTCTGTGTGTCAGGCTTCTCAAGCTGTTTTTTAATCTATTTATTTCGAATTCATTCTGCAGTAAACATACTCCTCTCTTCCTCAAGTGATTTTGTCGGTATGGAATGATGGTGGCGCACTCACATGGATAGGACAGGACTTGTGGAGCAGGAGTTCAAATGGAAACTCAGGACATATGTTGAATATTTAACAGCTTTAAGTCAAGCTAATGCATTTTAAATAAATACATTCTGTACTCCTACATTGGAAAATATAACTTTATGAAATAAATTGCTTTTAGAAAGTATAAAGCTATGTTTTTACATAACTACAAATTGACAAAAATTCACAGATATATTAATGTAATTATTGTTGCTCAAGTCCATGTGTGCCTCATTAATGGAACAACGTTTAGTGGGATAATGCAATAAAACCTCCTAATTCATATTTTATATTTGCTCAAGAAAAGTTATTTTTTTGCTTTTATTTAGACAAAATGACTATGTTGTTACAATCAATATTTTTCATATAATTTGGATTCCAGGCAAAATAATAATCAAGGATTGAAAGAGTAAAGTGTAACTGTATTCAAAATATAGACAATGCAAGTATATTATAACAATGTCCATGAATGTAAATATAACATATAGAAAGTTTAAATTATTTTCATATTAGTTATTAAGAATTATTTTTATAAATATTTAGTTATCTATTATAATTAAAAGGCAATTATAAATTATATTTAATAAGCACCAAAATTTGAAAGCAAAATTATTGTAATGGTGAAGTTTCAGTTATTAAGTTTTTATTTAAATTCTAATTACTTAACATTGTAATACTAGTTTCAGGTGTACAATGTAGTGATTCAGCTATCACTGAATCACCCAGTGCTCATCAGAATAAGCACTTAATCTCCATCACTTATTTAACCCATTGCTCTGCCCATAAAAGTGAAAATTTTAAATTTAAATTTATTTTCTGAAAAATTTCTTATACTTTATTAAATAATTTTATAAAAATAAAAGTATTTCCAATGCTATGTCTACCTAGTTGGTAATGTATTGATCAGCATCAGTTTTCATGTTATAATTAGTGTGTGTGTATATATATATGTGTGTGTGTGTGTTTATATAGTACATGTGTATATATGTACATGTATATATACATGGTATGTGTATATATTTATATATAGTACAGGTATATAGTATTTATATATTTATTGATGTATTTATAGTATACATAATACTTATATATACTACTCTATATGTAGTATTATAACATTTAACAATATTATAAATTATTTAATACTGTAAAATTTTCATTATCTACCACGGGCAACTGTTGTAAATACCTTGCTCATTCATTACATCAAGCACCATGAATTGGAACCTAAAGACAAGTAGAATT
This sequence comes from Ursus maritimus, assembly GCF_017311325.1. Lineage (NCBI taxonomy): Eukaryota > Metazoa > Chordata > Mammalia > Carnivora > Ursidae > Ursus > Ursus maritimus. The sequence continues at coordinate 50,889,619 of NW_024423453.1, read as the reverse complement.
TCCAAAGAGTCCCCATACTATATTCACTGTCATTTATGTTCAACTTTTGATTTTAAGAATACATAAGGAATAGCATGGAAGACATTAGGAGAAGGAAGGGAAAAATGAAGGGGGAGAAATCAGAGGGAGAGAGGAACCATGAGAGACTATGGACTCCAAGAAACAAACTGAGGGTTTTAGAGGAGAGGGGGTGGGGGATGGATTAGTCCGGTGATGGTATTAAGGAGGGCACGTATTGCATGGAGCACCCGGTGTTATATGCAAGCAATGAATCCTGGAACACTACATAAAAAACTAATGATGTACTGTATAATGACTATCATAACATAATAAAATAAATTTTAAAAAAAGAACCACATACATGCACACACACACACCCCTCTAACTCCATTATCGAATAGATTTTTGAATTATTAAAATTACATATGTTTCTTGTAAGATTCAAAAAATATGTAGCATATAAAGTAAAACATGAAGTTCCTTTCATGGAAGTCCCCTTCCATAGTCTACTTTGCCATTAATTAGTTAACAGTTTTGACATAAAACTTTCTAGATACGTGCCTGTGCATGTAACACACATACACATACATGCATGCATACATGTGCACACTGTTTCTAAATGTAGAGCATGCTACTTTACATGGTAGCTGAAACTTGCTCTTTTCACTTTAAATAATGCATCATGGGCATCAGCCTCCTTCTTTGTTGAAAATGTAAAGTGGATTTAATTGTATCTCATGAAGGATGTTCAGATTTTTCCTACTTCTTTTTTATAATTATAAATAACTGTTCCATGAAAATTATATTTATATAACATCTCCTTGGCTCCTTTGTCCCACATCTGAACCCCAAGACCCTGCATACCTCCTCCTGATAGAGAAACTACAGAAGGAATATCTGGCCAACAGAGAGTCTCCAGGACTCTATCACTACGTGTTTAAGTTATACAAAATTTTAAGAAAGCATTTTCTTCATAATAGCTCTATTTAAGACCTCCTGAAAAATGAGTTTCCCTTCTGAAATTCTTCCTTGGTGAATATCTGAAATTCTTTACTGTTAACAATTGAATGCTTAATACTGTTTTACTGTGGGAGCAGGTTGTCCTTTGTTCCTTGTCATTTCTCAGAGGACAGATATTTTGTATGTCTCTGTATTACACAGTGCCACACAAATGAAGGCTCTCATGTTTCTATCCAGGTCCAGTCCTGAACATTTCATGGGTGGGAAAGGGGCTTCCAAGTAGCACCAAGAATAAACTTATCTAATTAGCCTGCAGTTGCTAGTACAAAAGTTGACTTCAGATGGCGCACAGATGTATTTTTTAATTCTACATGAACCACAAACTACTGCGGACAGTTTATTTTGTGGCTTAGGAAAAGAGTCCTTCAGTTATGTTTGTTTGTAGAGAACCTTCTATAGTTTTTCTCAGCACCCAAGAGAGAAATGGACTCATAAATACTCATGCTGTTGGATTCAAGGTCACGCCCTCAGTCCTGCCTAAACTCCAGAAGAACAAAGGGATGGGATGGGATTGAATCCAAAGGGGACTGAGGACATCCCAGATCCTCGGTTAGAAAAGCCAAAAGGCAGCACAGGAGGATGCCCTAACCTGCCCCCCTCCCCAAGAGATTTCCAAATCCTTAAAACCCAGGCAACCCAGAAGCAGTACCTTCTTGATTAACTAACAGGGCACAGGTTCAGTCTGTTTACTATCTGAACACAGATAAAAATCATAGCAATTACAGATTCATAAGGGTGAGCAAATATATTATTTTATATATATATATATATATATTTTTTTTTAACCAATACCTCCCACTCTGCTGCCTGTATCCACTACTACTCACCGCCCCTTCTTTAATGCTCATCAGAATAAAGAAACAAACTTGTACTTGGAAAGTATCTGCCAAAATTATATGCTGCAGGGCATTTAGCAGAATTTCTACAAGTGATTGCCAAATGAGGTCAAGGAGAAATAGAGCAAGCAAAGGGAACAGAGTGCTTTGTTCCCTGACAAAGTGGCTGGAAGAGAAAAGTGAGAAACATGCAAAGAACCTCTCCAGATAGCTTTGAAAATCTTCCTACAATTCCACGTCTGGAAATACATACTCATCTCCTCCACTTGCATGCCTGTGCATATGTGCACACATGTTTCATGGACATATATGAAGGCCAGGGGAAGAGATGTAACCAAATCATTGGAGGGCTTTAAGCAGACATACAATTTACCTTTTTAAAAGTAAACTCTGACTGCTCTGTGAAGATTATGCTGTAGAAGACCAGGAATATGAACAGGGACATCAAAGGTGGTAGCAATGTAAGTAAAACTTACTGTTTTTTAGATAGTTGGCATGTAAGAAGGTGAATAGTGAATTGGAGAGAAGCAAATAAGAGTTTGGGGATGTAGAAGGTTGAGATGTTGAATGGGAAAGGGTATATTAACTTATAGGTAAGGAGGGGCGCCTGGGTGGCACAGCGGTTGAGCGTCTGCCTTCGGCTCAGGGCGTGATCCCGGCGTTGTGGGATCGAGCCCCACGTCAGGCTCTTCCGCTATGAGCCTGCTTCTTCCTCTCCCACTCCCCCTGCTTGTGTTCCCTCTCTCGCTGGCTGTCTCTATCTCTGTCAAATAAGTAAATAAAATCTTTAAAAAAAAAAAAAACTTATAGGTAAGGAAAGTAAGAGGTTGGGGTGGCAAGACAGTCTGAGAGTAAAGAGATTCTATTTTCCAGACAGCAGGAGAGAGCGTACAGCAGTGATTCTCAACCCTGTCTCTCCGCTGGGAAAAAAATAACAGCACCCACATCCAAGTACAAACTGATTGACTAAAAATGGCTGGGGTGGGACTGAGGTAACGGTAACTTTTAAAAACTGTCCAGTTGATTCTGATGAGGGTTGAAAAACATTTTGGAAGAGGACTAAATCTTGGACATGTACAAAGAACAAGATAAATGGTGAACATATTGAGATTAAATCACTGATGCCTCCATCACAGAGACATCTAATCAAGAACATTTCTGTAGCAATGAAAATAACTGATCTGGAGATCACAAGTGATGACGGATAAAAGGAGCTTATAAGATAAGGCTGTCATTACCATTTATACAGTGCAGTTCTTAATATGGTCTTCATATAGTTAAGCACAGATAACAGCTATGATTCAGAAATCTGTAGAGTTTTTAAAATATATTTTGGGGCTACTTTTTGCTTTCTAAATCCTCAAAGAAATGGTACTAATTAAAGAATGGTTTAGCACAATTAAATTTATGACTGAACCCATAGTTATTTTATTGTGGCTGATTAATTCATCATCAAACATTATTAGCTCAGCGTTTTGCTCCACATAGTCCTCTCAACTACCAATATTTCTTCTTTTAATTACTTGGAAAGTCTAGCTAGTTGATTTTCTGACTTAACTAGTGAATTGATGAAAAATTATTTCACATCCACATGCAACAATTTCAAAAATAATCAACAGTAGACTGTAAAAATGCAAAAGATATTACTTTGCATTTCCATCTTCAACTGTTCTTTTCAATCTTCCTTTTTGGGGCGGACAATACCAAGTATTTCCATGATTTCTAATATTACTTCTATACCAACAGCTACAAATTCTATAACCCTAACCCTAAACTCAATCCTATTTCACAAGAATTCTTCAAACTGTTAGCTGAGGAGGCTTATATGCGGGCCCTGCTGGCATTCCACACTCCACACTGACTAGGGAGAGTAGCTAGGAAGCTGGGTTTTTTTTAAAGTTTATTTATTTATTTGAGAGAGACACAGCAAGCAGAGGGAGAGGGAGATAAGCAGACCCCCCGCTGAGCTGGGAGCCTGACATGGGGTTCCATAGTTCAATCCCAGGAGCCTGACATCATGATTTGAGCCAAAATCAAGAGTCAGATGCCTAACCAACTGGGCCGCCACCCGGGCGCCCCATGGAAGCTGTTTTAATAATCCAAATGAGAGTTGGAGCCTCTGAATTAAGTGGTAGCAGGAGGTAGTGCAAAGATATGGATTTGAGACATATTCTTTTTTTTTTTTTTTACGTCAATCTTTGTAATCTGGTGGCTGACTAGAGGTTTGGGGAGGACAGTAACCACAGATGACATCTACATTTCCAAATTAGGAAACTGAGGGGATGAGAAGTCTTAGCAAAAGTGGAAGTTTTAGGGGACAAAACAATTTTTGAAGAGAAGGTCCATTTTAGACATAGTACCTCTGCCATTCCTAATGGACACTGAGGTGGGTGTACTTGCAGTTGGCTGTTAGGTTTGGATTTGGGGAAAGAAGTTAGGGCTACATTTTTAAAGTTGTATTCAAGTGTCAATTTTTGCTGTCTGGAGTTTGTTAAATACAGTTTCTGGACATTTCTTCACCTTTAAAATGAGGACATTGTGTCCAATAATCTCTTAAGTTTTTTTGTAAATTCCAATTCTAATATTTTACTTGATCTACCTATGCGTGTGTCTTTATGGTTCTGTGTTCTCCCATTCTGTCATTCTCTTTGCCCAAAATCTACTTTCTTCCCTTTCCCAAATATCAGTTCATTAGTCAGCCTTCAAGGTGTGCTACATTGCCTCTTTTTAGTACTCTTGGTCAGAATCGGGTAATTATTCCTCTGTCTCCCAAGCAATATTCCCCCAAACAAGTGGATTTAACTTGACCCTGTAGTCGTTTTTGCATAAGTCTTAACAGTTTACAAAATCCGAATTAGTTCACTTCAGTAAAGGTTTTATAGTTTGGTTTAAACATGGAAAAACCGAGTTCAGTTTCCACACATTAGCACCTGCAATAAAAGGGGACAAATAAAGATTTCAACATTTTGTTCAAAGCAAAAGACAAGGTTCATGAGCCCATTTTCCATTCTGTCACTGAATAGGATAGGTAATGCTCTGGAATTTGTGAGTACTTCTCATTGCATGTGGTGATGAGGGATGTAAGGAAAGGACTGGATTTTCTTTCATATTGTGATTTTAATCATCACCAATTTAAAGTTACTTTGGAAGAAACTGTGACAGATTTTTGAGGTTTAGTATATTTTGTTGCTGAGTCTTGCTGAGTTGCTTTTTCCCATCAGTGACTTTGGCATTGAAGAGTTCTAAGAAACTCAAACTGTGGTCCTCCCAGTGAGTCACTTGTGTATGTCATAAAGCTACCTGAACACATTTAACTAAATTCTAACCGAAGAAAAAATTCACAGAAAGTGTCACTGGTGCATTAAAGAGAAATGCAGGCATTCAAAATCAAATTCAACATGTGTATTAAGTTAAAGCAAGTAAAAATGAGCTCATTCCACCATTATGAACTGTCCTACACTGACTAGAGTTACAGAAAGAGGTGAATTATAGAGAGATACTATATAGACGCAAAGTCAAAAACTGCAAAGAGATTCATACATTTTACTGCATTTAAAAAGTATTTCATATCTCTGTGATTGAAGCGTAGCCCTCAGAGTGTGTGTGAAATGTGAGTGGTGGTGGTTTTTGTTTTGTTTTTTTCCCCTGTACATTTGGATCCATTTCGGAAAGAACAGGCAGAAAACTTTCCTTCAAATATCTCAAAGGCAAGTACATAAAGCGCAGAAGTTTTCTGAGAATTTCAGTAATTCAGTGCTTCTATTTGTCTAAAAAATCTATCCTGTATGAACTTTTGTAAACTAAGCTTAAGTGCCACGCCAGTGATTTAAAATTGGACTAAAATAGGGGCGCCTGGGTGGCTCAGTCGTTAAGCGTCTGTCCTTGGCTCAGGGCTTGATCCCGGCGTTCTGGGATCGAGCCCCACATCAGGCTCCTCTGCTATGAGCCTGCTTCTTCCTCTCCCACTCCCCCTGCTTGTGTTCCCTCTCTCGCTGGCTGTCTCTCTCTCTGTCAAATAAATAAATAAAATCTAAAAAAATTTTTAAAAATTAAAAAGAATAAAATTGGACTAAAATAAGCAAGGCCCTTAAGAAATATCATCTCCATTGCTTACTTTATTAAATACCATGTTTCTCACTCAGTATTTTCTCAACATCAGTCCGTATCTAGTATATGTCTCTAGCCATACAACTTTATAGAGTGTCGATATAATTTTTTTAAAGTACACTTTAACTGCTAGCAGACTATACTTCATCAAAACATCAAATGTGAGTAGAAACTATAATAAAATACTCGGATTTTGTGGCCCAGTAATGAAAAATGTCAGCCACTTGGATATCCCTTTGTTCATGCTTCTTTGGGACCTAGAGTATTAGGGGTGCAGAGCTTATGTTACACACCAGAACTACCACACCTGCTAAAATAGTATATACTTCTACTCCAGTTGGTAAATAACGCAGACCTTAGCCTTCTGAGTGTATTCTTACTACTTAGCTGCCCCAGCATATCTAGTCATCTAGCAACCGAAAGGGTCGTATCGGTTGCAATTATTAACACCCACGCTATACTGGATGTTAAAGACTTTGAATGTCACTTTTTGGGTAATTATTGCTCTAATGTGTATATCTATCTCTTTTGACAGACTAAGATCTCCATAAGAAATCAGCCTAGACTTCATTCATATTTATAGCTTTCCAGTGTCTGAGATATAGACGGGGATATTTGTTACATTGAATTGAATTCTTCCAGATTCTTTAAAAATAACTGTTGAACCAATATTCAGGTTTCAGTTACTGTCTTAGCCCAGGTAGTCTAGAAAAAAAAAAAAAAAGAGGCTGAGGTAAGGCTTACGTGCTATTGCTGTATTAGGCGTACAATTTCAGAGCAGCACAGGTGAAGGAAGGCGTTTAAAAGATCTGCATTATCTTTCGTCCTACAGCTTCACAAGAAAACTTGACCAGTTGGTTTGCACAAAGACGTGTCGAGAGAGAACATGTTGAACCACTATGCCCCAGAACCGTCCATGAGCAGGGAGGAAGGGCAAGGAATATTGTGTCCCTTTTTCCATTTTACGTCTCTTGCCGATCTTAGTTTTTTTTTCCATGGGGGCATTAAATTGCACACTTCTGGATTTTGTGAGTAGGCCACTAAAGGCAGATGCTGGGGAAGCCAGAGCTCCCGTGAACTACCATCAAGTAACACAGGCTGTCAGAACAGCTGCAGCTCCCACCAATGAGGAATCTGATAGATGCCGTGCCAAAGCCCAGCTCTGACAAAAGCCTGACTCTTGAAATGAGTCTGAGATAACTAGAGGTATTAGGAAATGAGGCAATAGCAGCAAAAGCCAGAGGGCTGTGATGTGAGCAAAGGGCTGAGTCCCAGGGTCTAAAGGAATCTGGATTGACACATAAATAAGAAGCAGTACAGTTTCTAAGAAGCTATTCATTTTGGACACTTAAACTTGGTCCCCTCACCCCACACCCTAACCCCTACTACCATTCCAGAGCTGTGAACTTGCTAGATAGAAAGCATAAAGATAGACTTTACTTAGGCTTCAATTTTATCAGCCTGATAGAAGGAGAGATACAGTTGTCCATTAACTGGAGAAAAACCTTAAGAAGTTGATTGTTTTTCCAGTTTCTAGTGAATTCAATCTTCCTAATATGACTTTATTATTTTGAAATAAATGCCAAGAAATACCACAACATATGACCAGATAGATAGATAGATAGATAGATAGATAGATAGATAGATAGATAGATATGCACATATTTTCTGGTATTCTGGTATCGACTATCTTGAAACTCTGTTTAAATAATTTTTTGTTGTTTATTTCCTAACTTTATTGAGGTACAATTGACAGAGAAAATTATATTTTTTAAGTGTGTGATGTGATGATTTGTTATACATATGCATTGTAAAATAATTACCACAATCAAGTTAACACATTCATCACCTCAAATGGTTACTTTTGTGTGTTTGTGTGTGTGTGTGTGTGTGTGTGTGTGTGTGCTGAGAAGACTTAAGATTATTTCTCAGCAAATTTCAAGTATATAATCCAGTATTATTAACTATAGTCATCGTGTATATATCAGGTCTCATAAGTTTCTCATCTTATAACTGCAAATTTGTACCTTTTGACCAATGTGTCTCCATTTCCCCCACCCCCAGGCAACTGCCACACTACTCTGTCTCTGCTGAGGTCACCGTTTTTTTTTTCTTGAAACTATCTTCAAAGTAAAATATGGATGATGAGTTTTGGCAAAAACACTTTGAATGCAGATAACTTGTAGTTGACCATATTTATCTTTTAGTTAAAGATATAGCAATAGTGTGATATAATCTCTTCTGATGTAAAAGCAAAGAAGTTACCTGCCATACTACCTATTGGTTGTAGAAAAGGCAAGCGTGATTGTCAAGTGTTTCTTGCATCAGATAGTTCTTTGTTGAGAGCTTTCAGCTTCCAATCAACCATCCAAAGAGTCTGCTTTCATCTTCTGTTATGGGTACAGATTTACCAGTTTTCAAGAGTTTATTTGTGTATATTTAAATGACAAATTAAGTGTTCTTTGGCATTGCATTCTAATCAAGTGTTGTCTTTGTCTTCCCTTCGGGCAGGCAATCAACTCAGTTTTACTTCAAGGTGGCACACTTGCTTAGACAGCTCCAGAAAACATTCACATTACATATGAAAAAACATTTGGCCAAAACAATGCAAGATACCTAAGGTTATTTTCAATTAGAATTTAATGGCACTGAGATATTTAGAAATTAGTTCTATTGTGTCTAGCAAAACATCCAATTCCATCAAATGTTTGATTTTATTGTATTACTTATCTTAATTTTTTTCCTTTTAAGCTGCTTCTTGATTAAATTAATTAATAACAAACTCTGATATCAAATCTCCTTCCTTGCCTAATAAAACTCAATTATTTTTGACATTATAGGTCATGAAATTAGTCATTTTAGGGGTGCCTAGGTGGCTCAGTCATTAAGCGTCTGCCTTCAGCTCAGGGTGTGATCCCAGAGTTCTGGGATCAAGCCCCACATCAGGCTCCCCCCTCCGCTAGGAGCCTGCTTCTTCCTCTCCCACTCCTTCTGCTTGTGTTCCCTCTCTCGCTGGCTGTTTCTCTCTCTCTGTCAAATAAATAAAATCTTTAAAAAAAGAAATTAGTAATTTTAATAAACTGTATAAAACAAACTTTTACTGCATTTGATTTTGGATTGCCCATTAACTAATAATCCCTGGGCTCAAATATTAACAAATAAAGATGTATTTTATAGAACTACATAATAAAGGAATAAGCATTTAATTTTCATATAGTGTAAATGAAGATAAACGCATATCTAAAACCATTATCTTCTATGTCTGACTTTACAGTCACATACATATACTTTAAGATAATAAATCAAATGTGATAAATTTATTTTAAAATATTTGTGTCTTTCACAGCAATTCACTCAACTATTCTGCCTTTCACTTTTCTGTCCCTTTTACTATGAAGTCCTCCGGATGGCAAAGACTTATATTAAGTTCTCTGCATGATCTCCACATAGCACTGTGAGCAAGAATGTACTAATAAGCAGTTTTGATATTAGGATAGACATAAAACCAGTCAAATATTAGTTGCACTATTATACTCTACCCAAACAATTTGATTTTTTCCCCAATTAGATCTTTCATGAAACACCTCTAATTGTGCCAGACTATGTAAAAAACAATACTGCTTTGTACCAACTTCTCAAATATGATTGTGAATGAGAATCTTATCATAATACCTAAGAAAAAAAGGTACTTTGTTTTTCACATATGAAAGCCCATGATTTATGTTTTATTAATTGTTTTCTTTGGTTTCAAGCTATCTTAATCTTTCTCAGAGCTAGTATGGGAAAGGCAACATCTCTAGACTGAGTTTCTTTTAATTCATCGTATTTTGCTTCACTATCATGTTGGGTAAATGGGACAGCAATCAGGGAAGAAATATGCATTTCAGATTTTTTGTCATATAAGTTAATTAATTTTAAATATTATTTTCACACTGCAGTATGAAAAACACTATTCATAGTATACCAACAAACAAAACCAAACAAAACAAAAACCTTGAGTACTAGGCAGAAATTCAACAGCTCTGCTCTATTTTGTCTGTATCCAAAATATAGTTGGACAATGGCAAGAGTAATAGAAAATGGGATTGGTCTGAATGATAAAGGTTTTCAAATAGAAAATGTTTCTGACACATCTTAATGAAAATAGTCATTTGGAGCAAGTAGACACTTTATAACACAGGAATTCAGGAAAACACTATATGGAAGATTGAAAACTAATTCTTTCTATTATCAATCATTATTTTTTTCTTATATTGTTGTATTTGAACTATATGGAAATCCTGACTGTTAAACAATGTGAAATGTGGTTATGTGTTGGACCTTTGACTAGGTAACCAAATTCCTAGAACAAGACCAGTATTTAAGTATGTAAATTTCTTAGGTTTTACATTTCTCTCATATTCAAAGACAGTCTTAGGAGAGGTCACTATTTCACAAGATGCCAATCTCCAGTATTATTCTTACAACCTTCTTACAGTTGACTAAGTAAGATATCAGTGTGAGATTTGGGGGTACTGGTTAGGGTTTGGGTTAGGGTTAGGGTTTTCCACAATATATATTAATGACAAGAAAGTCTTCATTTTTAACAGTACAAAATCTGAACAGGGTATTATATCAACTTACCTAAATCATGAAGTGATTCATAAATATAATGACATAATTTTGTGTAATATAGTCATAGGTTTAATATTATTTAATAGACTTAGTGGTTTTTTATCTTAAAAAATAGACCTTAGTAATATTCTTTAGTAGATGAACTGCTTGAAAATGCTCTTTTATTTCAAGATTTTTCTATCTCCCTTGTTGTCCAACAGAAATTATGTGGAGAGAATTTCCAGGAGTAGCAAAGTATAATATGTAATTTGTATTTTTATTTGATGGTGAATTCTGGGGTCAAAGAAAGCAAGAGATTAATGGCCCTGAGGCAGATTTTACACCTGTTCTGGAATTATAGTCTCCCAGGTCAGGGCTTCATTTCTGCAACCTCCTGGATGTGCAAAATTGAGTCAGTTTGCTCATCACCTGAGCAAATCTGTTGGATTGCTCTTGTTACTGAGATTTGTCACGGCCAAAGGTCATTAATCATCTTTATAACAAATTCCCTAAAGAATAGTCTGCTATTTAAACCTGGCCACTCAGAGGCCCTAGTTAAGCTTGCAAAAATCCTTCAAGTTGTCATGAATCTGGAATATGGTTGGGGGAATAAAGCATGACATCTCAGTGTTACTGAACTCACTCATGTAATCCCTGAACTACACCATGCCTTCCTGGTTTTCTTTTGCATCTCTAGAAGTCTTTTTTCTTTGCCTGCAGTGACCTTGCTCCTTTTAGGCTATTGTTTAAAGCTTCAAACACTTCTTATGCATTATGAATTAAATTTTAAGAAGCTGTTTGGCATATTGTAAAGAATCTATTAAATGTTACTGAAAACTGTGGTCAGGGATATAGCAGCAGGGCATAGTGTCATATCAGAGCTTTCTATTTCACATGACTCTATTGATCTTTTCTGGAAAACATCTTCTGAAGTTGATTGTTATCACACAGACAATCTTTAAAGGGATAAGAAGTCCACCAATATCCCTTTTTATTTTACTGTGTCAAAAAACAAAGTTTCCTTTTTTTCTTTTATCAGCAGTTCAACGTTTTTCTCCACAATGAAACAGAATACATTTTAGTAAGGAGGGCACGTATTGCATGGTGCACTGGGTGTTATACGCAACTAATGAATCATCGAACTTTACATCAGAAACCAAGAATGTACTGTATGGTAACTAACATAATATAATAAAAAAACGTTAAAATAAAAAAAGAAAAGAAAATAGGAGAATGAATATATTAATTGCGAAATGGTCATATAAAAGTTACTGCACACCAGCTAAAATAACTTTCTAGATTAACATGCAGTTCCTAAATTAAAAATAAATAAATAAATAAATAAATAAATAATAAAACATTTCCCATAAAAAAAAAAGAATACATTTTAAATGTCAAACTTGTCTTCAGATGGATCTTCACAGATGCTGTTTTAAAAGTTACTATTCACATATCCAGATTTAGCTCTCATGGAATCAGTTCCAAATTACACATGTGTTTATGTATATATATATGTATATTCTTTTCTCTTTTGTGGTGAAATTAGACAGTGACAGTAGAACTCCTCAAAAGCTCATGAGTTTTGATGTATTCAAATTAACTTTTATTTTTCTCTTTTAGCATCGACTGAATAGTTTTCCACGATATATCTTATATTCACTGGTTTGGTGCCACATCTTATTTGTCATTAAAGTAGTTTGCAGTTTTTGTGATATCCTCACAAAATGACCTTCTCTCTTTATGACTTTAATTTTAACATGCATTTTTAAAAAGAATTCTTATACATTTTGTGTGTGGACAGTGTTAAGAGTGTTCAGTGTTGGTTCATAAGTTTTTACTTTTCACTAGTATATAGAAAGTATCTTCTTTATTTTGACTTTCTGCATTTCTTCTTCCTATTTCAATATTCATTGAACATTATTGAGTATCTGCTGAGTGCTATGATCTGGTTTTGGTCTTGGAGATGTAAAGGACTCATCTGAAAACACCCTTATCCTTTTCTTAGAGTACTCTTAATGTAGGTGGAAAGGCAGACAATGAACAGATAATATGAATGCAATGCAAAAGGCACTCTGATGGTGGAGTAGAGAAACTATCACTTTCACATATAGGGAAGCAGATAAGTAGCCAGGCAAAATATTGCAGGGTTATTGTTGAAATAGTCTAGTATAAACAGCCTGACAAATGTATGAGTGCAGGGCAGAGACATCATAGACAGATGAATACAAAAGAGACAGCAAGGTGACTTACCAGAAGGATCAGTTTCTCAGAAAAATAATTAAAAAATAATTTATTGAAAGTTAATATACCTAAAAAAAAAAAAAGAAAGTATACCTTTTATCACTTCGCATTTTGGATATTGCTTTATAATCAGTTAAACTGTGATATTTAAATTTTGGATATTCCATTAATTAATTAATTTTGTATATTCCTGAATATTTATATCTATGTTTTTGGAATTTGGACAAAGTAATTTCGGGGAATGGCAAAGAATAATTTGTGGCAAATAAGTGTACTATAAAAAGAAATTCTTGGTTGTTGATATCTATTGGCGTTATTAGGTCAAGTGTCCATGATAAAAGGATGTTGAGTTTCAAGAGCATATTCATCATATTTTTCACATTGAAATGTAATTCTGATTAGGTCATACACAATAATTTGAAAGTCAAAAAGCTACCTTTTACTGTATTATAGATATTGTGTGTTCATTAACCTTGTATATGAAAAGAAGTCTACAGTTTTTATATGTTTGGTATTACAAAATTTTGTTTAAAAAAACTTATATTTATCATGAATATTAGTAGTTATCTAAAAACCTAAAGACATCGGATGGCAAGTTTAGACAATAAAATGTTGGAATTCTTCCTTTTTTTTCTTTCATTTTATACAAGTATCATAATTGAAGACTAGGAGGAGAGGGAAAAAGAGAGATTCATTGTGAATGAGCAATAAGAATTTACTGATTTGGGGCATATACTTGCAGATAAGAACATATTTATCTGAATGTAACCCTTATAACTTACAAAAGAAGTTTGACCTGAAAATGTTCTTGAAAGATCAGGTTTTAAAATAGGCCAAAAAAAAGGGTGCCTAGGTGGCTCAATCAGTTAAGTGGCTGACTTTTGATTTTGGGTCAGATCATGATCTCAGGGTCGTGGGATTGAGCCCCGTGTTGGTCTTGGCCCTCAGCAGGAAGTCGGCTTGAGGATTCTCTCCCTCTCCTTCTACCCCTCCCCCTACTTGTGCTCTCTCTCTAAAATAAATAAATAAATCTTTAAAAAAAATAGGCAAAAATGATGAACACCAATGGTTGATGATATTCAAACATTAACAAATGCTCAGGGTTCATTAAAAATGTAAAATATATACTAGAAGCATTAGAAACTATTAAATTATACTTTTAATTGACTTCTGGCTTTCTAGAGGCCAATGTAAAGAGGGAAACAGCCTTTTTAGAAGAGTTAAATTGTCAAAAAGATAAAATCTCTTCTTGATAATGAGAAAGTTAGTAGAAATTTCATCTGGTAGTACAGGGAAGGGTAGGAATAGAGATCTACAGTCCCTTAGCATGGACAAAACAGAAGGAAAGTTGTATATAACTTTTTTTGATCTCACAGATTTTGCCAAACCTGTCAGAAAAAAACCTACATTCATATAAATGATGAAAGTCCACAAAATAAACCTAGCAATTCAGGCAAGCCTATATTTACATTTGTATACTTTTTAAATATGTTAACTATGCAGAATTTTACATTTATATTAAATAATGAAATAACCCAGTTGTTATGCTTTTAAATGGGGCTGTAAAAGATGTTTAAAATATTAGATAGGAAGTTTTGTGTCACATTTATCTGTTATAAAGGTATGTGCCTTTCAGAAGCTTTCCTTGAGTAAGGAGTGACACATCATCTTGAAATCAGCCCAAAGAGAAAGAGTTAGAAAGGAACCTTCCTGGAAGCCATGTTTTTAGGGTCAGTGTGGATAATAAAAACTCTTTATTTGAAAATTTTAAGGGGCATCTGGGTGGCTCAGTCAATTAAGCATCTGCCTTCAGTTTAGGTCATGATCCCAAGGTCCTGAGATTGAGCCCCACACTGGTCTCCCTGCTTGGTGAGGAGGCCTGCTTCTCCTCCCTCTGCCCTCCATGCCTGCTCATGCTCTCTCTCTCTCTCTCAAATAAATAAATAAAATCTTTAAAAAAAAGAGAAAATTTAAAGCAAAACTACCAGATAGTCCAGTGATTTTCAAAATGTAAAACATAAATCTCTAGAATGGATTAGAAAGTTATTACAATCAGAATTTAAATACAGATGGCAATGCATTTTCTCAATAAAGCTGTATTTAAAATATACTTACTCTTAAATCAATGGCTTACTAAACTTTTATAATGAAAAGATGTTTCACGCTGGAAATAGTTGGAAGTCCATATTTTATTCAAACATCTTTAAGTTTGTTTATAAAGCTACTCAAGAATCATGTTTCCTGATTTTTTTTTTTTCCCCTTCTTACACACTCACACTTTCCTGCCCTTGGTAAACAGAATTCTTGAGGAAGTGGACATTTCTGGTGCACAGAACAAAATGTTTTCTTCAAAAACATTGCATAAAATTCTATGAATTTCACTCTCTCACTAAATTCTCTCATTCCTAAGAGAAATGGGGGGTGGAAATTAGCTTATTTTCAGCCCAATGGTGATTATTTTGTTTGGAACTTTTAGTAAAATCTCTTTGGTCACTTTTTTTTTTTCTTTTCCAAGTCTTTGTTTAAATTTCAGTTAGTTAGCATATAGCATAGTATTAGTTTCAGGTGTAAAATTTAGTGATTGATCACTTCCATACAACACCCAGTGCTCATCCCAACAAGTGCCCTCCTTAATCCCCATCACCCACTTAGCCCATCCCCTACCCACCTCTTAATCCAATAACCCTCAGTTTGTTTTGTATAGTTAAGAGTCTGTTTTTTGGTTTGCTTCTCTCTTTTTTTTTTTACCCCTTACATTCATCTGTTTTGTTTCTTAAATTCCACATATGAGTGAAATCATATAGCATTTGTCTTTCTCTGACTGACTTATTTCACTTAGCGTAATATGCTGTAGCTCCATCGACATCATTGCAAATGGCAAGACTTCATTCTTTTTTTATGGCTGAGTAGTATTCCATTGTATATATACACACCACTTCATCTTTATCCATTCATCGGTTTATGGGTATTTGGGCTCTTCCATTTGGCTACTGTTGATAATGCTGCTATAAACATCAGGATGCATGTATTTATGTATTTTTTGGTTAAATACCTACTAGTAAAATTGCTGGATTGTAGGGTAGTTCCACTTTTGACTTTTTGAGGAACCTCCATACTGTCTCCCAGAGTGGCCGCACGAGTTTGCGTTCCCACCAACAGCTCGAAAAGATTTCCCTTTCTCTACATCCTTGCCAACATCTGTTGTTTCCTGTGTTGTTAATTTTAGCCATTCTGACATGTGTGAGTGACATCTGATTTTAGTTTTGAACTTTAGTCACTTTTTAATCCTAAACAAGTAATATACATTCTTCTGCCAGTATTCTGTAGTTATTTATTTTTCCTATTAAGGTGAAAATAACTCCAGTCAAAATTTCTAACTTCATCTACAACCTTTCTCTGTAATAAGTGCCTGAACCATATAATTTAGAATAATTTCTTGGGAGTAATTAAATCATTAGTCTTTGGATATGTACACTTTTCTACTGACTATTGATTAGAACTACATATTGAAATAAAGTATAAAAGTTTTCAGAGACCTGAAAAGTAGCATCCACATTTCATTTCTTAAAATAAGGTTTTTTTAAGTTTTGTAATAGTTTTAGATTTACGGAAAAATTATGAACATGATACAGACTTTCCATATACTCTTTACCCAGTTTCCCCTGTTATTGTCTTGCGTTAGTATGGTACATTTGTTGCAATTAATGAACCAATACTAATACATTAAAATTAACTAAAGTCTGTACTTTTTTTAGCCTTTCTTCATTTTTACTTAACGTCATTCTTTCAGCATCCCTTTCAGGATACGTTACATTTAATCCTCATGTCTCCCGAGGTTCCTCTTGGCTGTGACAGTTTCTCAGATTTGCCTTGTTTGAACATCTTGACAGTTTAGATTATTGGTCAGGTTTTATGTAGATTGTTTCTCAAATGAGATTTTTCTGATACTTTTTCTGATTGTTGGACTGGGATTATAGGTTTTGGGGAAGAAGACCCCACAGGTAAAGTACCATTTTCATTATATCTTAAAAGTGTATGTACTATCGACGTGGCTTCTCACTGTGGATATTTTGACCTTTGTAACTCAGCTGAGGTGGGCTTTGTCAGGTTTCTCCACTATAAAGTTACTCTTATTTTCCATCTTCCCGTATTGTGCTCTTTGAAAGAAAGTTACTATGTACAGTCTGTAATGAAGTGTGGGGAGTTAATGTTCCTCCTCAGCCTGTGAGGGCAGTCTGTCTGCATAAATTATTTAGAAATCTGCTTGAGAGATTTGTCTAATCTTCTCCATTTATTTATTTATTCAATCATTTATTGTTATCAGTATGAACTCATGGATATTAATCTTATGCTTTAGGTTACAATCTGATACCAATTTATTTTCTTTTCAGATAGTTCCAGCTTTGGCTCCTGTGTTTCTTTGGCATATACCAGTAATTGTGTTTGGTTTGTTTGTTGTGTTTTGTTTCTCAGCATTTTCTTACTTTCTGGCACTACAAGTTGCTCCAGGTTCATCTTGTATATTTCCTGTCCCAATCCTGGAATCAGCCATTTATCCAAGCGGTCCTGGTTCCTTTTAGTGGAAAATGGTATTAGTAACCAAAATCTGGGCACTAGGTATATTCAGTGCTACTGTACTGGCATTGTTTCTAGGCCTTCTCAACTGACAGAGCAAGGAGATGTATGTATGTATACTAACACATGTATATACACATATTTATAAATATTTCTATATATAATCCTATGTATATATTCTAAACATTAGTTCTTACTGATGTGTCCAATTAGAATCATACTGATGTCTCTATCTCTGATGCCACACGGCATGTGTCTTCTCTCTTTGCTTATCTGTAACCTTCCACTGCAATACTGAGAAACGTGGCCCTTATTATCTGCCAACCACTTATTTAATTGTTCAATTCCAGTATATGTGTACAGTATGACAGTTATGAATCCATACCTCCATGGGTAACAATTTTATGAACTAGAGCACTGTGCCTGTGTATAATATTTTTTGGTTCAATCTTACAGACTTCCCTCATTTCTAAGTTTTCTTGGATCAGTACATTTTCTCTCACACCCTTCAGGGTGATAGCTTCCTTCATTTGTAATACACTTGGATTGTATTTTTCACTTCCATCTTGGGATCCCCCAGCCTCTTTAATGATATGGCCTAATTTGCATACATTTCAAGGTTTATGCTTTGTGCTTTGAAGTTCTGTAGATGTTCACAAATGTACAGTCTAATGTATCCACCATTACAGTATCATACAGAATAGTTTCACTGCCCTGCCATGGGTCCTTTTACTGTTGATATGGTTTTGCCCTTTCCAGAATGTTATATAATTGGAATCATACTTAAAGTAGCCCTTTTCAGACTGGCTTCTTTAATATAGCAATATGTGTTTAAGATTCGTCCATGCTCTTTTTTTTATTCACTTAAAAGCTCATTCCTTTTTATTTCTGAGTAAAAAAATTTCTGAATAAAATACCATTATAAGGATGTACTACAATGTGTTCATCTATTGAGGAATATTTTGGGTGCTCTCGGTTTTGGGCACTTATGAATAAAGCTACTATAAACATTTATGTACAGGTGGAAGCATAAGTTCTTAAATCAGTTGGGTTAATAGCTACGGGGCAATTGCTGGGTTGTATGGTAGACTATGTTTACCTTTGTAAGAAACTACTAAATTGTCTTCCAAGTGGCTGTTCTTTTTTGCATTCCCACCAGCAATGTATGAGAGTTCTTGTTGCTTTGTATTCTTGCTAGCATTTGGTGTTTTCAGTTTGTTGGGTTTGAGCCATTCTAACAGATGTATAGTGGTGTCTCATTGTTTTTATTTGCAATTCCCTCATGATATATGATGGTGAGCATCTTTCATATGCTTGTTTGCCTTCTGCATATCCTCTTGGTGAGGTGTCTGTTCAGATTGCCATTTTTTACTTGGTTGTTTGTTTTCTTTTTGTTGAGTTTTAAGAGCTCTTTGTATATTTGGATGCAAATTCTTTATCTGATATGCAGTTTTTTAAAATATTTTCTCCCAGTCTGTGGCCTGAATTTTTCTTCTCTTAAGAGTCTTTCACAGATAGAAATTTATAATTTTAACAAATTCTAACATAATTTTTTTGTTTCACAGATCATGATTTTAGCATTGTGTCTAACACTTTATCACTGAACCCAATGTTACCCACATTTTCTCCTTTGTTTTCTTCCAGAAGTTTTATAGTTTTGTATTTAAATTAGTTCTGTGATTAATTTTGAGTTAATTTTTGTGAAAGTTGTTAGGTTTTGTGTCTAGATTTGATTTTTTACATGTGGATGTCCAATTTTCCAGAACCATTCATTGAAAAGACTTATCTTTTCTCCATTGAATTACCTTTGCTCTTTTTCAAAGATGAGTTGTCTATAATTGTGAGTCTGTTTTCAGACTCTCTATTCTGTTCCACTGGTTTATGTGCTTTTTGCTTTTGCCAATATCACACTGACTTGATTAGTGTAAATTGATAGTAAATATTGAAATTGGTAGTCTGAGTCTTTCACTTTTGTTCTTCACTATTGTTTTGGACGTCCTATGTATTCTGCCTTTCTATATAAACTTCAAAGTAGTTTGTCAATATCTAAAAAATAGCTTGCTAGAATTTTGATGGGATTGTGCTCAGGTCTTAACAATATTGAGTCTTCCAGAATATGTCTGCATTAATTTAGATTTTCTCTGATTTTTAAAATCAGAATATTGTAGCTTTCCATATAGGTCCTGCAGCTATTTTGTTAGATTTATATCTGAATTTTTTTTGGTGCTATTGAAAATGGTATTCCTTTCTTAATTTCAAATATCAATTGTTCATTGATGGTATACAAGCATACAGGTATACAGGAAAGTGATTGACTTTTGTATATTAACCTTGCATCTTACAAATATTTCTTCCATTTTATTATCTCTTTTTTCTCCTTCTGGTATTCCAATTATGCATATGTTCCACATTTTGAGATAGTCCCACAGTTCTTGGATGTTCTGCTCCTTTTTCTTCCTTTTTTTCATTCTTTTTTCTCTTTGATTTTGAGTTAGAAGTTTCTGTTGTTTCAAATGAAAGTTCATTGATACTTTCCTTGGGCATTTTCAGTCTACTAATGAACCCATCAAAGCATTCTTCATTTCTGTTGCAGTGTTTTGATTTCTAGCATTTCCATTTGATTCTTTCTTAGAGTTCTCATCTCTCTGCATATGCTATCCATCTGTTGTTATGTGTTGTTTACTTTTTTCAATTACAACCTTCAATATATTAATTATAGGTATTGTAAATTCCCTATCTGATAATTCCAATATCTGTGTCACATCTGAGTCTGCTTCTGATGCTTTTTATGTGTCATTAGACTGTTTTTTTCTTGCTTTTAGTATGCTTTCTAATTTTTTTGGTTGAAAGCCACATATGGTGTATCAGGCAATGGAAACCAAAATAAATGCATCTTTAATGTGCATTTCTGTTATCCTGGTTAGAAATTGAGCTGTATTTAATGTTTGTTATAGCTATAGCTATCAGATGCTCCAGATTCTTCTAGTATCTATGTGTTTGTCCTATTGACTTTGAGCCTCCCTAAGTACTCCTCCTCAAAGAGAGCTTGCATCCAGTTTTTTCATCTGTGATCTGTTGTTATTATCCTGAAGCCCTCTTGGTATGATGGTAAGGCATAGTAGATGAGAAGTATGCTATAATTTTATGATTAAATCTAGTCTTTTAATGGCCTGTGTTCCTGGGCAGTGGTCTTCACATGTGTTTCTTAGTTTCCCTCCCCACCTTAGGTGAGGCAGGAAGGCTATGAAGGCTTGAAGTGGGAGAAATGCCCTTCATTCAAGTAGGTTAGTATGACTCTGCTAAGATATTTTCCCTGAGTAGGTCTTCATTATAGGACTGTTCTAGGGGCATTTCATGATGGTTACTCTTCCCTTTTCCCTGCTAGTACTACAATGGAATCTTTCTCAGCTATTTATCATGAGATATAGGTAAGTTTCCTGATAGTAAAACTCAGCAAAGTGTGGGGCCTTCATTAAGAATGCAGCCTCCAGGAAGTTCTTATTCTCAAGATAGTCCGCATTGTTCCTCTGATAATACATTAGAATTCCTGTATGTCTCCACCAGTTTATGGCTTCAGCAGCTTCTCTTCATGTATTCTGAAACTGGCCATGATTCTCTGTATTCACCTGTCTCTCCATATTTTAGGGTGAAGGTTTCTTTTACAATCTCATTCTCTGATGGTTCCAAGAAAACTAATTAATTTTCAGTTTGTTCAGTTTTATCTTTTTATAAGGATGGGAGTGATGATTTTCAAACTCTACATGTCAGAACCTAAACTAGAAAACTTCTCTTTGCACTGCTTCACCAGAGGAGGCAATGAGAACCTTACTTCCTTTTATTGTGCCATTTCTTTATTCACCACCAGGCCTCCTCACAAAGCTAGAGTAACTTAGAAGACTTCCCAGAAAAGTGGATGCCTCTAAAAGTAAATTGCAAGGTAGAGGGGGAATTATTAAAAAGAAAATTATATACTAAATATCTTTCCTATAGTTCAAGCAAAAAGCACTTAAGATTTTAAACCTTCTCTATGAGTCACCTTATGGTGTTCCCATTGCCTAATTTTACTCAAAGAAGGAGAACTCTTCTTTATCTTCGCCATTTTATTATCAACAATTGTTTATTGGGCTCTATGTCAGTTAAGAGTTACACGTCCTACAATATAACTATGAACCTCTCTCTCCATTTGAGAAACTTCACACCCAACTCATAGAAATCAGAAGGTCCTCAGGGCACATCTTCATTTTATTGCTGGGTGAACTGGGGAGACCCCAGACCCTGGGGCCTTGACCTCGCCCATCCCAAAGGTGTTGCTGAAGGTTCTTGGTCTTGTCATGGAAAAGAATTCAAGGACAGACATGCGATACAGCAGAGGAGCGACACAAGTGAGAAAGTTTATTAAAGTGAAAATACACTCTCAAGATGTGAAAGCAGGGAAGATCAAGAGAGAGCTGCTACCCGGTTTCTATCTTTTATGGGAAGTTGTTAACTAAGGGGGTGAAATATTCATTACTTGGGACAGGGAAGCAGAATTTCATGCTTTTTCTTCCTGTTTGGTCATGGGTTTGGTCAGGGGCTTCCTGTCATGGCACCTGCCATCTTCGGCCTGTCCAGTTTGATCCAGCTACTTTGGAGTGCCGCCAGGACAAACTTGTGACTTTCCTGATAGCTGGCCATGACTTCCTCATTGCTGGCCTCCAGTTATCCTGTTAGAACCTAACTAGCTGCTTACTCTAACAATTTCATAGCAGTAAGCTTAACAAATCTTGTCTAAAGATTCCCAAATTCATTCTCAGTAGATAGTCTTTGGTGGTCTTTAGCATTCCAAGCCTTCAAGAACAACTCATAGTTGTATGTGAACACTTCATACTATCCATACAGGGACCCAGGGTTGCAGCAGGTGTGTGTTTTAGGCATGCATACTATAGTTTTCTGAGTATCTAAGGAGGACTCTTGAAGTGTGTGTGCACGCACACACATACACACACACACACACTACTCTAAGAAACAAACCTTAATTCCCAGAGATATTGCAGTTCAATGAGGAAGGGAAACATGTTCCATCCGTCCCTTATTTATGAGTTCTTTCTTTCATAATGGAGATTGACTTCATTATTATTCTGGAGGTAGAAAGTGTTCAAAAGTTTAGATTTATATTTCTCTTTTTAAGATTTTATTTATGTATTTGAGAGAGAGAGAGAGAGAGCACAAGCAACAAGAGGGGCAGAGAGAGAGAGATAATCTCAAACAGACTCCACGCTGAACACAGACCCAACTTGGGGCTTGTTCTCATGACCCTGATATCATGACCTGAGCCAAGAGTCGGGTGCTTAAGTGACTGAGCCAGCCAGGTGCCCCAAGATTTATATTTCTTAATAACACTTAGCTAAAGAAAGGTACAGAAAAATCTCTAAAATTTTCAATTGAAAAATCCTTTCAAATCATTAGATAAGGACTGTTCTCAAGTCTCAAGTTTGAGGATGGTTGTCTGTATGAGATGAGCCTCCTCTCTCACTTATAAGTGCAGGGTGAAGAGAGGGAGCATTTGGAGCCTTAGCTATGCTGAGTATGCTATGGTTGGCAAATGTTAGAAAGGAAATAGTTGAGAAGGCAGAGAAGCAAGGTAGAGGCAGGTGATTGCATTTTTTTGTGCTGGGGAGATTAAATTACAGTAGGCTTGGGGTACAATAAAGTGTGTGTAATAAGCTTCACTGGGAGAAATGAGCAAGGCTTTCTCTCTGCCAGACTGCACAGCTCCAGGAGCACCACTCACATGGTGTTTTATGTGAAAAGCATCCCTCGAAGCACAGCACCATTTATAGGGATTATGATGTGAATGAGCCTCCTGGAGTTGCACAGCACAGCTAGTAGTGCCAGAAACCTTTGGAATAGTAATAATTTTAATTTTCATGTAAATTATTTGTAATTTTCTTTTCTTTGTAAATTCATTTGAAATTAACCTTTTCCATCAGCTGATACTAAGGCAAGTGTCTTTTCTCAAAGTTTTCATAGTACTTGTTGCACTGCTATCAAAAGTTTGTTTACTTATCACTTTCCCCTACCAGTTCTAAGCTCTGGATCTCTTTAACCCCTGGACCGATAGTTCTGAGCACAGTGTCTGGCACAAAGGAAGTATTTAGCAAATGTCTCCTGAATTAAAAGTAAATTATTCTCCATGAGATATACCAAATTGCCTTGCATTTTTTTCTTCCTAATTTTAATTTGTTGTCACTTTAGTTCACAGAGAATGCACTGTGCTCCTATTTATTAAATTAAATATCTGCTTGAAGTAGCATATTAAAATTAAGCTTAGTTAAATCTCAATTTCCTGTGATCATTATATAAGTTGCTCATTGCTGCACCTCACATTAGCTTGGTTTAATGGTTAGATAGCAATTAACATGAATGCTTAATGACCACTTTCCTATTCTGATATATTACTAATGATACTTACAGTTTAAAGTGCTTTAGGGTTAATTATAAATGCTCATAATTTGCCTACCCTTCTGACTGATAGTACATTCTTACACCTAAGAACATGATAAGTACTCCAGCCTGTGTGGGAAGAATGTTAGTCTACAAAGGCTCAGGAGTCAACAGTATTAACCCTTCAGTTATCTCAAATCACCTAAACTATTTCTGAAATTTCTACATTATCATCAATGATGCAAAAAAAAAAAAAGTCTTCAAAATGAGACCTAAAGTCTAAGGCTTTTGTAAAAATAGAAAAGCAGATACTGTTTTGAGCAACTATCACAGCCTCTTACTCAGAGGAATTTATGAGATGAGGCAATGGATCTCTCCTATTCTTTGCTATCTCTCTCCCTTTCAATTTGCCTACATCCATGCTGCTTTTTTTGAGGCCATTGAAACTTTATTTTCTTCCAGATATAATTCTTTGATTCTAAAGTAGCTGGTAAAGCCAGTAAATGTTTATTATAAAGAGCGAGTCATTAGACAAAATTTCTCTCTTATAATATTATGTGAATGTCCAGACATAGTAATAGAGCCATCGTAGGCCTTTTTTATATTTTCATATATTCTTAATTCATGTAATAAAAAGCTAAAGTTAAGCTTTGGAGTTGGATTACTCTTATCATTTTACACATTAAGCTTTCTTTGTAAATATTTCTATGAATATGTTGAAATTTAATTATAAGCTTTGCCATCTTCCGGACCCTAGCTGTGTATCATTTTTTTTCTTTTTTTCCCATAACAGAGATTACAGTGTCTATGGTGAATATTCTATGACGACTATGAACATATTATTTAGGTCAAAACAAGATGTATTTTAATTTGTTGAATTATTTAGCCTACCCGGTCATTCTAGAATTAAGATAATTATTACATGCAAAAGAAAATTAGAATGCAGTTGACATTTTATTAGACTACTTCATGTAGAACCAAAATTTAATAGTTCTTGACATGATGACTTGTTGATAGCAGTTCAGCAAAACAGTCCGGGGAGATGATTTGCACAGGCCAACTTCAGGGAGGACAATGTAAGACCAAGAGGAGCAGGTCATCGCTTTGGAATCTAGCAAATAAGTTCACAAATCTAAAAATCAGAGAGTCAGAGAGATCCTAGTTACTTTTAGAATTTAAAATTCTTGCCATTCTAACTGGTGTAAGGTGGTATCTCAAGGTGGTTTTGATTTGAATTTCCCTGATGGTTAATGATTTTGAAGATTTTTTAATGTGTCTGTTAGCCATTTGTATGTCTTCATTGGAAAAGTATCTGTTCATATTTTCTGCCCATTTTTTGATTTGATTATTGGTTTCACGTGTATTGAGTTTGAGACGTTCTTTGTAGATCTTGGATACTAGTCTTTTATCTGTAGTGTCATTTGCAAATATCTTCTCCCATTCTGTGGGCTGCCTCTTAGTTTTTTTGACTGTTTCCTTGGTGTGCAGAAGCTTTTTATCTTGATGAAGTCCCACAAGTTCATTTTTTCTTTTGTTTCTCTTGCCTTTGGAGATGTGTCATGAAAAAAGTTGCTGTGGCTGATGTCAAAGAGGTTGCAGCCTATGTTCTCCTCTAGGATTTCGATGGATTCCTGTCTCACATTGAGGTCTTTCAACCATTTGGAGTTTATCTTTGTGTATGGTGTGAGAGAGTGGTCAAGTTTCATTCTTTTGCATATAGCCTTACACCAGTTAGAATGGCAAAAATTGACAAGGCAGGAAACAACAAATGTTGGAGAGGATGTGGAGAAAGGGGATCCCTCTTACACTGTTGGTGGGAATGCAAGTTGGTACAGCCACTTTGGAAAACAGTGTGGAGGTCCCTTAAAAAGTTAAAAGTTGAGCTACCCTATGATCCAGCAATTGCACGACTGGGTATTTACCCCAAAGATACAGATGTAGTGAAGAGAAGGGCCATATGCACCCCAATGTTCATAGCAACATTGTCCACAATAGCTACATTGCGGAAGGAGCCGAGATGCCCTTCAATAGATGACTGGATTAAGAAGATGTTGTCCATATATACAATGGAGTATTTCTCAGCCATCAGAAAGAATGATTACACAACATTTGTAGCAACATGGACGGGACTGGAGGAGATTATGCTAAGTGAACTAAGTCAAGCAGAGAAAGACAATTATCATATGGTTTCACTCACTTATGGAACATAAGAAATAGGAAGATCGGTAGGAGAAGGAAAGGAAGAATGAAGGGGGTAAACAGAAGGGGGAATGAACCATGAGAGACTGTGGACTCTGGGAAACAAACTGAGGGCTTCAGAGGGGAGGGGTTGGGAGATTGGGATAGGCCAGTGATGGGTATTAAGGAGGGCACATATTGCATGGTGCACTGGGTGTTATATGCAAATAATGAATCATGGAACATTACATCAAAAACTGGGGATGTACTGTGTGGTGACTAATATAACAAAATAAAAATTATAAAATAAAAAAGAATTTAAAATTCTCTGGAATGTTGCGTGAATCCAGCTCAAACAGAAAATGAAAGTGTAGCTCCTCCATGCCTATTTCAGTTTGTACAATAGAGTAGGGGTTCAATAAATACTTAAGGATTAACATTGACTGAGTAAGGAGGAACATAGCTACAACCACCATTACTGCCACACAAGTGTGCCGCAAACGAAGTTACACTGTCTTATTTAATCTCAAAAACTGAATGGGAAATAAGAAGTTGGTTGCCTTTAAAAACATATCCCAGAATGGGTACTAATGATAATCATAATTTTGTGGGCCACTTTGTTATGCTTTTTATTCATGCATGAATTCAGCATTTTACTATAAGCACTGAAGAGATATTTAATTATAGAGTTAAATTTTTTTTTTAAATGGCAAATGACTTACAAGTAGAACATTTGTTTATACTTGATTAAACTGTTTTGGTCATTATGTATCATTTCACTCCTTGCCTTTGAATAAAGATACTCATTTTCATTTACTCTTAGCACACTTGAAGAAATGTAATTAAAAGCTGATGAGTAACCAAGATACTGTGTACTGGGAATGTGGAAATATTTACTTTCTGTGCAGTGTGAATTAGTAGGATATGCAGTTTTTGTATAACATAGATAAGAATTTTCAATAAAATCTCAAGCAATTGAATGGTTGAACATTAATAATTTGTTGCTCATTCAAGCAATTGTTTTCAAGCTCCCTTCACCATTTCCCTGTATCTCAAATGAATGATTCACTCAGATTGATAGACTTATTAAGAAATCCATTCCATTGATATCTTAAACTTGCTTTATATGAAAGGGTTTTTTTTATTGAGGTATAATTGACATACAATATTCTATTTGTTTCAGGTATACAACAGAATGATTTAATATTTGCATGTAATGTGAAATGATCATAAATCTGCTTTCCCCTATCACCATATAAAGTTACATAGTATGCAAATAATATTATTGACATTATTTACCATGCTGTACATTATATCTCCATGACTACTTATTTTGTGACTGGAAACTTGTACCTTCTGACTTCTTTTTGTCTGCCCCTCAGCTCCCCTCCCCTCCAGCAACCACCAGTGTTCTCTGCACTTATGAGTTTTGTTTTGAAAATTTGTTTGTTTTTTAGATTTCACATACAAGTGAATTCACACAGTATTTGTCTTTGACTTATTTCATTTAGTGTAATGCCTTCACGGTCCATCCATGTTGTCGCAAATGGCAAAATTTCATTCTTTTTTATGTCTGAGTAGTATTCCACTGTACATATATTTACCACATCTCCTTTATCTGTTCACCCATTGGTGGACACTTTGGTTGTTTCCATATCTTGACTAATGTGAATAATGCTTCAGTGAACATAAAAGTGTATATATCTTTTCAAATTAGAGTTTTCATTTTCTTAAGATTAAATACTCAGAAGTAGAATTGTTAGATCACGTGGTGGTTCTATTTTAACTTTTTGAGGAACTGACATTCTGTTTTCTGCACCGGTTTCTTCAGGTAGCAGACATTTTAACAATATTAATTCTTCCAATTCATGAGCATGGAATATCTTTCCATTTATTTGTGTTTTCTTCAGTTTCTTTCATCAGTGTCTCATAGTTTTCAGTGTACAGGTCTTTCACTTCCTTGGTTAGATATATTCCTAGGTCATATTGTATTCTTTTTGATGCAGTTGTAAATGGGATAGTTTTCTTAATTTCTCTTTTTGATAATTTGTTATAAGTGGACAAAACAACAGATTTTTGTATATTGATTTTGTATGTTGCAACTTGGCTGAATTTTATTATTCTAAGACTTTTGGTTCAGTCTTTAGGGTTTTCCATATAGAAAATCATCTCACTGACAAATAGTGACAGTTTTACTTCTTTCTTTCCAATTAAGATGTGTTTTATTTCTTTGTCTTGCCTAATTGCTCTGGCTAGGATTTTCAATCCTATGTTGAATAAAAGTGGTAGGAGTGGGCATCTTTGTCCTGTTCCTGATCTTAGAAGAAAAGCTAAAATCTTTTCAGTACTGAGTATGATGTTAGCTGTGGGCTTGTCATTTATGGCCTTTATTATATTGAGGTATATTTCCTTTCTACCTGTCTTGTTGAGAGTTTTTATCAAAAATGGATATTGAATTTTTCTCAAATGCTATTACTGTATATTAAGATGATCATATATGATTTTTATCCTTCATTTTGTTAATGTGGTATAGCATGTTGATTGATTTGTAGATGTCGAACCATTCTTGCATCTCTGGATAAATCCCACTTGATCACGGTGAATGATCGTGCTAATGTATTGTTGAATTTGATTTGCTAATACTGTGTTGAGAATGTTTGCATCTGTGTTCATCAGGGATATTGGTCTCTGTGTGTGTGTGTGTGTGTTTGTGTGTGTGTGTGTGTGTGTGTGTCAGGTGTCCTTCTCCAGCTTTGGTGGCAAGGTAATGCTGGCCTTGTAAAATGAGTTTAGAAGGATTCCCTCCTCTTTGATTTTTTTGGAGAGTTTGAGAAGGATAGGTATTAAGTCTTTGAATGTTTGGTAGAATTCACTGGCAAGGCCTTCTGGTCCTAGACTTCTGTTTGAGGGGAGATTTTTTATTTAATCTCCTTGCTGGCAATTGTTCTATTCAGATTTTCTATTTCTTTATGATTTCATATTAGAAGATTGTATGTTTCTAAGACTATGTCCATTTCTTCTAGGTTATCCAATTTGTTGGCATATAATTTTTCATAGTAGGCTTTTATGACTCTTTGTATTTCTTCAGGATCAGTTGTAACTTCTCTTTCATTTCTGATTTTATTTATATGAGCTCCCCCCTTTTTTTCTTAGTTAATCTAGCTGAAATTTATCAGTTTTGTTGATAACCAGCTTAGTTTCATTGATCTTCTCTGTTGTCTTTTTAGTCTTTATTTCATTTATTTCTGCTCTATTCTTTGTTATTTTCTTCATTCTACTAACTTTAGGCATCATTTATTTCCCTTTTTCTTATTCTTTTAGGTGTAAAGTTAGAGTGTTTGAGAATTTTCATGTTTCTTGAGGTAGGCCTGAACTTCCCACTTAGAACTACTTGTGTTGCAATCGACAGATTTTGGTACGTTGAATTTTTATTTTCATTCATCTCAAGGTACTTTTTAATTGTTTCTATGACCCCTATAATGCAGATATTGTTCTGCTTAATGTTGTTCCATAGACCCTTTAAGCTGTCTTCACTTTTTGAACTTTCTTGTTCTTTTTGTGCTGTATTTGGGTGAGTTCTGTGACATGGAGGTCACTGATATTCTCTTCTTCATCAACTAGTAGGCTGTCGAACCCCTCTAGTGTATTTTTCAGTTCAGTTACTGTATTCTTCAGGTTTGTGACTTCTGCTTGGTACTCACTTATATTTTTTTCTCTCCTTGTTGAATTTCTTATTCCTTTCAACCATTCTTCTTCCAAGATTGGTGAGTATCTTTATGACCATTACTTTGAAGTCTTTATCAAAGAAATTACTTATCTTCATTTCATTAACTTTTTTTCCTGGGGTTTTATCTTGTTCTTTCATTTGGAACTCATTCTTCTGTTTTCTCACTTTGTTTGGCTCTCTCTGTTTCTGTGTATTAGGCAAAAGAGCTATCTCTGTCTGTTTTGAAGAAGTGGCCACAGAGAGATGACAGGTATTTTAGTGCTTGGGGTGAGAGCTTTCCCAGAACTGTCTTTGACTGTTTCAGTCCTATGGAGTCCGGAAACACAAGCTCCCATGACCACCAGAGCCAGGTGTTCAAATGACATGCCCTGAGAGGGCTGCATGTACCTGTTGCCTTTAATGGGGCATGGGGGAGCCTGCCCTTTGGGTTTAGCAAGGCAGGGCTATGGTGAAGCATCAGGCTGGAGCATGCCCACCTGCTGGGTTTAGCAGGGCAGGGTTGAGGGTCAGTGTAGGCAGTGATGACAAGGTAGAGGGAGAGTGCAAAAATGACACCCACCAGCACCTTTGCTCCTAGAGAGAGTTCCAATAGGCCTCTGACCCTCCAGAGATGCTTTAATAGTAGGCAGTGAATCTTCTTCATATATTGTTAAACATTTTTCAACCTGCTGCTTTTGTGCTGGGTCCCAGGGCAAATGAACCTGTGCAAACCCTGAAAGTTAGAAGTCTTTGTTTCCTATGGCCCTTTGGATCTCCTGGATATAAGACTCTGGTTTTCAAACCAGACTTTTGGGGGCTTGTATCTCTGGTGCAAGTCCTAAGGGTTGGGGTCCCTGATTTGAGGCTTGTGCCCCTTGCTTCTCAGCAATATGATTTTTGTATCTCTGGTGCAAGTCCTAAGGGTTGGGGTCCCTGATTTGAGGCTTGTGCCCCTTGCTTCTCAGCGATATGATTTTTGTATCTCTGGTGCAAGTCCTAAGGGTTGGGGTCCCTTATGTGAGGCTTGTGCCCCTTGCTTCTCAGCGATATGATTTTTGTATCTCTGGTGCAAGTCCTAAGGGTTGGGGTCCCTTATGTGAGGCTTGTGCCCCTTGCTTCTCAGCGATATGATTTCTATTTGTGAGACCCTTCTTCCTTGTGGGTCTGGTTTTGCAAAAACACTGGTTTTTGGCTAGACCATATCTCTGCATCTCCTACCCATCTCAGTGTGTCCTTTTTATCCTTTGTTGTGGAGGGGCTGTTCAGCTCGTTTTCACATTTCTTTCAGAGATAATTTTCTATATGTAGCTGTAGATTTGGTGTGTCCATGGGAGGAGGTTAAGTTCAGGGTCTTCCTATGCTGCCATCTTGAACTGCCCCCTTAGTTTTTTTTTTTTTTTTTAATAACTTCCCTATTTACATTGTTCAGATCCATTTAACTTGAGTATTTTGTCATTTAGAGTAATAACTCATCAATCTGTTAGTGCAACCTTTCTTTATGTTACTTTTCTTAGTGCTATGAAATGTGCTATTTTGAATCTCTGAAATGTTATAAACCACCAGATTGCTAATTGCTTTGGATGCTGTGAAAAATAATTACTCCACATTATTTTTGATATTTAATTGACAGTGTAATGCATTTAACTAAAGACCTGCAATAAACTATTTCTAATTACTGAGTGTGGTGGAGTGGAAAAGTAGGCTGTAAAACTTTACAAGGGAAACAATGTTTTCTCCATTACATTAAAAAGTCATTGTCGATCATACTTTCTCAGAAATGAAAAACAAAAACAAAAACTTTCCCAAATGGAAAATTCTGGAAAGCTAGAAAGAGTTGTAGAAAACTTTTACTCAGGCTACAGTAGGGAAAATTTTTAATTATTATTTTTGCATAAAATGTCCTGGTGATGAGGTGATGTATGTCACATACCACCTTTTCCATGCTTGCACTAAAATTCCCCTTCTTCAGTTGGCAGAACTTTATGAGGGAGATAATCATGCCCCTGTCAGAATGAGTAATCTTGATCACTGACTGGTGTTCAATTTATTTTGCATCTGTAAAGCATTGAAATATGTAGATATATCAGGAACTGGAATTGTTTTTAACTCCCAAGGTAAGAACTCATGTTATAAATTGATTCTTGAAAATAACACTTAGAACCTGATGCAAGGAATTCCGACAGTTTAAAAGTGTTACAAATTGGGGTATAAAAGATGTTAGGCTCTTTGAATAGATATGTACTATTTTCATTGCCTTGTATCTTTGGGATATTATAGTAATTGGCATATTCTTCTTTTCCTCCCCATAACTTCTGACTAAAAATGTCTCCATTGGTATGTCATTAAATTGCTTATTTAATTTCAATGATGTACATTTTCCTAAAACAGACAACTAAAATAAGTGACCTGTTTCAGGGAATGTAAATTATTTTCAGAATTTCAGAAATTGAAAAGGGATAAGAGGAAGGAGAAAATGCTGGGCTGGTGTGAAGCGATAGCCCGTAACCCTCACAGAAACCCAAACAACACGCGAACACCCGAGATCTCAGGGGATTTGGCTGATGCCTCACAAACCTCCACACTGGTGAGTGAAAAGTTACTTTTCCTCAAAATGGCTTGTATGTAAATGGAATGCTAAGGAAATGTGGAAAGGGGTAACTTTTTAAGTAAACATTATTCTTGTTTACAATATTTGCATTTGCATTATATTGTTCATATAGATTCAGTGTAATTTATTTTAATAAAAATATCTAATGTCATATACTACTAGGGCTTAATTCAGATTAAAGAACAGTTTCTTTGTCTTTATATTTCCTTGAACCTTACCCTTCCTTTATGTTAGTCACCTTAAAGAGTTACTTAAAGTTTATATCTTGCATTCTACATATGTGTAATAGAATCAGTGGAGAAAACAAGTACAGAGTTATCCAAAAATAATGAAAAATCAGAATCATGCCTTCTGTGTTTTCTATATATATTCTAAAATTCTCTGAAAAGGGGATTAAAATTATAAATTTTATATAAAATTGTGAATTAATAATTGCAAAAATAATTTGAAGCCTGAATCAGTAATATACTCTTTCGCGTTTTGTTTTCTGCGTTAAGTTCACATACCCAGCTGTAGGTAGCCATTGTTTCCTAGTGATTAGGGAACTCATTACCAGAAAGGGGTTTTATGCATTCTTTGTTTAGATTTGGCTACAACATTCATTTTGATTTAAAGAAGAAAAATGCCATTTGGTCTCTAAGTTTTAAATTGACATTTTAGATTTTTTTAATTATTATTTTGCCATTTTATATGAATACAAGTGTTTTCATTAGCCTGATTTATTAGTTGTGAACATATAATTAAATATGAGCCTAGATTTTAGGCTTATTTTTTTACTCTAGAGTTATTTGCTAAGTTCCATTATTTTAAATAGAAATAATGATCCTGAGCAAACATTATTGAGGGAATGTCAAGAGGAACCACCTGAAGGAGTAGGCATTCAGTTGACAAAACATAGACGTGAGAATCCTACTTAAATTCCATCATCTTATATTGTGAAAAGAGGGCTGAGGGTATGAAGAAATGTATATAACGTAATGACATAGCCAAAGTTCTGGGGAATAAATTTTTTTGAAATTATTATCTGCACTGTTTTCTCTCATTCTAGCATGATCTTTTGTAAATTATTATTTTCAATAAAACTGCTTGGCATGAGCTAACACCATTTAAAATGTGTTATGCAATATTTATATATAAAGCTGGACTTTGTCAGGTATCATGCAAAGGCTAAAAATTTTAAAATAAAAAAAAATACTTCTGTGCTTTTATTAGAATGGCCTTAGTGCTTAATTACTATTTCATAGAACCATATATCAAAACCATAAAGATTCTTGAGTAAACTTTTGGCCTGGCTTTTTCCTATAATTGGGTAACCTAATATTAGCTTAATTTTCCAAATGTGGACTGTGGCCCAGAGAAATTAATTGACTTCCCCAGTGTCATTTAGCTAGTAAATGATAAAAAGATTGCTAGAAGCCAGGATTCTCAAGGCAAGGCTTTATTCTACTACACCATGCTGCCTCACTTTCTTGATATTTTCTTCCCATCCAGATACTTTTGGTAGAAAGAAAAGTCATCAATTTACCAATTTAATGAATCCAGTAATTCATATTTTAAAATCTAATGTCGTATTAGGTGGATAGGCTGTAGCCACTGAAACATAATTTCAACATCTGTTTCTCAACATAGAAAAATAAAATATGTCTTTCTTATGTCATAGCCAATGTGACTTAGTCAGCTCTCCTTCACTGTCAAATGATGATTCAAAGATAAATATTCCTTTCATCTTTCAATGCTGCCTTCTTAAGGACATGGTTTCTTGGGTTCCTGAGGGAAAAGAAGAGACTATGGGAGCCATTGTGCATGTGCTGTTATGGAGTAGCCTTGAATGTATGCGTATCCTTCCATTGGCCAACACTAGTCTCATGGCCGCAACTGAACTTCAAGGGAGGTTGGTAAATGTTAGGAACCTGCATGACAAGAAGAGCAGATGGAGTTAGGGAGCACCTCGTCCATTTCTGCCATAGACTTCCCTTCTGGTTGCCAGATCTTCAGGTCATGTTTCCACGCCCTCATGAAAAAGGATTATTACTTTCCAAGAGAAATAGCAAAAGTATTTCAGTCACTGGATTCAGTTCAAGTCCATAAGCTCTGGTTATTTATTGTCCTTATCAAATGATGATGATGATGAATCACCTAGGAATAAATTATCTGTATGTTGCAACCAGCTCCCAACATCCATATATATCCAATATATAGGAGAGGAGTAGGATGAGGGAAATCACAATTATACTCATGCTTGAAAAAAGAAAGAAGCAGATGCACATTGAAGTCGGAGGTGAAATCCTGCTAGGCAGATATTTTAAAATCTCCCTAACCTAGAAGTTAGGGAGGATCCTTGAATAGGCTTTGACCTTGCTCCCTGGGAGATCTTTGTTCATGGTTTTCTGGCCTCTGAATGTACTCTCCGGGGAGTTCTTCATTTTCTTTTATTCTCCTTGTCAACATTTAAAGTGTTTATTGAGGATTGCATAGCCTTAAAATATTTTTCCCTATTTTGGGAAAATTATGGTACCAAGAGTTGTTTAAAGTCTTAAATATTTCAAGGTTTGTATTTCTGGGATCATGGTATTTTAGTACCACAATTTTCAGAAATCTTCATGGATTCTGATCTATTTACTTCCTGATAGTCCATGTGCCTAAGAAAGTTCTTTCTTGGATGCCCTTGACTTTCTCTTCTCTCATGCCTCTCTCCCAAGATAATATTACCTTGAAAATTAGGATGGAGGACCACATCCTTAATCTTTGTGAAATGATCTTTGTACAGAGATACGTTGTTCAATTGAGAATTTTGCTCAGTGTCAGCTTTTAATCTCATGCTTGCCTTGAGTCACTTTATACAAATGTACATTTTTACTGCATCTTTGTTACTCAACACGTGCATTAATGTCATATCCCATCATTTGGGGTTTAGAAGAAGCCAGGCATTTTATCTAATAAGCCCCAAACTTCTATAGTCCCTTTATTCCAAGTCAGATCTGCTTTTATACTAGTTCCTGAGCTTCTTTTAACACTTTGCTGAATGTAGCCAATAATTGTTAACATACATTATTAAGTTTTGTTTTCAATCTAATTTGAGTGTTGCCAGCCCAGGAGGCCCACTGTCTGCCTCTCAAGTTAATTTAAACAGCAGTTTTACCAAGAGTTTTGCCCAAACATCAAAGAGATGGCTTTCTAGTTTTGAAATTAGTTTCCTTGCCACCCACTGCCCAACCACTAAACAAATGCCACATATTTTCAATTTTTGTTATGGTAGCACAGGATTTGGCTATCAATTTCTGTATTTGGGTGGTTATAAAAGTTGGGGTACAGGAAGGAAAACAGGAAACAGTAAGTCTAACAAAGAATGTAGTATGAACATTTATTTAATTGGCTCTTGGAGGACTGAAAAGGTAAAAAAAAAAAAAAAAAAGTATATGTGTTTAGTAACTGCAAGAAGTAACGACCATCCAGAGAGGTAACACTGGGAGGAGGCAGGACTTATTCAAACCTAAAAGGCTGAAGAAGAGCCCCCTCAGAACTGTACCTCAGACTTTGAGGAGGGATCCTTCTCAGCTGGTATAGGAAACTTGAGTTCTAGGGAGGGACCCTGAGGATCTTGGACCTAGACACTGAAGGAGAGGCTCTTCTCAATCCTTACATAT
This sequence comes from Ursus maritimus, assembly GCF_017311325.1. NCBI lineage: Eukaryota > Metazoa > Chordata > Mammalia > Carnivora > Ursidae > Ursus > Ursus maritimus. The sequence continues at coordinate 50,853,688 of NW_024423453.1, read as the reverse complement.
TCAAGTGGGAGGAAGGGAGGGTAGCACTAATATTGGCCGAAGCTGACCAAGAGGTAAATGTCAAAGGAGAAATCTGGTTTGAAGGCCCCTAGCTCCAGCATCTTGAAGTGGAATATGGAAGAAGTGATTTAGAACTAAGTAAAATTAGCTTAGTAATCAGTTAAAAAAATTAAGAATAGGAGCTTTAACAAATAAACTCGGAAATTTCAAAGGTTTAGCATGTCTGAGCTTTGCTTTTGCTCATGACTCACTCTGATAAAGGTCATTTGACTCTCCAGCAATGAATGCCGGGATCCCTATTCCTTCCATCTCTTGGGACTACTGTCTTAAACATAGGCCATCTGAGTTTATCAGATAAAATAAGGAAAAGAATGAGTGGGTGACCATAGAGATATCTGGTTATGTTTGGAAGTGATGCATATCACTTGATGCCTTTGGCTGGAAATCAATGACATACCCCAGTGTATCTATCAGAATGATGGGAAAAACGGTCTTCTTATATGACTAGAATAAGGAAATTGAGAGCACTCCGACAGCGACAGCCTCTACCACAAATGCATTCCTTTGAGAGGTAGCAGTTTTGTCTTACATTTCCATTTTGTATACCCATATTTTATTATTACTCCTCTGCTGTCATTCAGAGCATTTGAGGCTTTTTCTGTACAAATCTAAAGATGATGGTGGTGGTGAGGAGGAGGTCCTCGGAGAAGGGAGATGGCTGATTATTAAGTACCAGCAGTTGTCTAGGTATTTAACACATATTCTCATTTTTAATACTCACAAGAATCTGATGAGGTAGGTATAACCATTATCCCTATTTTGGAAAGGAAACTGGATAAGTTGGATATGGAAACCGAGGCATAGAGAAATTTGAAAACTGCCCGAAGTGACCCAGGTAATATTAGTGAGGCTGGAATCCCAGCAATCCAAACAGTCTAAATCTGGAGGGCCACTCTGTCATGCCTCCTCAGGTTGGGGGGTAAACAGTCATTATTTGAATTATATGCATTTAGCTAAACACAAAGATTGTGAATGAGATAATAATACATGATAGTGTGGCATAAAGACAAATAGGGCCTTTTCTTTATAATCTCATGATTATATGTGACTGTTAGGTTATTCTCTGCTCTGCACTGTCCGACATATAAATATGGCCAATTTTATTGCCATTTTCACCACTATGTCATCAATAACTGACCTAATTGAAAAGAATAGGTTTTGGGTTTTGTTTTTTTTTTTTTTTAGATTTTATTTATTTATGAAGGAGAAAGAGAGAGAGAAAGTGTGGGAGCCAGGAGGAGGGACAAGGGGAGAGGATGAGGGAGAACACTCCACGCTGAGCAGGAAACCCTACAAGGGACTCCATCCCGGACCTTAAGATCATGACATGAGCTGAAGACAGATGCTTAACCAACTGAGCCACCCAGGTGCCCCAGAAGAGGGTTGTTGTTGTTATTTTTTAATCTATTAGGCAATTCAGACTACCTGCTTTTTCAATTCAGAAAATATTTATTTAGCGTGTTTCAGATTGAATAAAAACATTGAGAGATTTGAGAGATTATGCTTATTAAACAACTATCTTCACAATTGCACCAAAGGGTTGGGAGAGCCCCTTGTATGACAGGTAGGGAAGAAATTCCTCTTTTAAATTTATTGTAACACAGTTTACATGTCAAAAATAAAAGCAAAATGACCTATACTGACTGTACCCTTAAGCAATATCCTGAATCAAATCAGAGTTTCAATATTAAATTTAAAATGAGAGTAAAGGAGATCACAATAATCAGTAATAAAAAGGGGAACAATTTTATGTGTTGAAAAATGTCTATGGAAGACAAAATAGGGAGATCAAAAATGTCATTTTTTAGGTAGTCAGCAATGACTCCAGAGAAAACTACATTCCTATAATCAATGATGAGTCTTTGAGGCTATAAATAGATTATCGTTTGGTAGGGAAGAAGAACAAAGTATCACCTGATGTGTTTGATGAGGTGATTTGCCACTTCTAACCATGTATTCATCAGCTCAGGCACATTTTGCATCTTTCTATGTACATGGTCCAGGATGAGGTGCTTGATAAAGATGGAAGACTAGATAAGAAAGCTTTCAAGAATGTATATATCTGAATGTAATACATTTATAAAGCTGTGTAATTTTCAAAGCAGTTTTTATGTCCATTGTTTCATTATAGCTCACAACCATAATGAGAGGAACACAGTACAAATTTAATTATTCACATAGGTAATGATACAGAGATGTTCTTAAGAATTTTGGGTAATTCACTTCAAATCATAAGGCCACAAGTGTTCTAATTTCTAGGTTATTCATATGCCACACCTATTATAAGAAGTTGATACTGTTGTTTGCATTATACAAGTGAAAATATCCTAACTCAGAAAGGTTAAATAAATTGTCTCAATAACGAGTAAGAAGAGAGAAATGGTAAGTCTGATTTTTGTCTGATTTTAAATCTTAAGATTTTTCCAATTTGCTATAAAGCCTTTCTAAAAATAAGACCTATGAAACTAATGAATCATTGAACACTACATCAAAAACTAATGATGTACTATATGTTGGCTAATTGAATTTAAATTTAAAAATATAAATAAAATAAAATAATTAATTAAAAAATACACATTTAAAAAATCAAATGTGCAGCTATTGGGCAAAGTACCTCCTTACACAGTCTGGTAAGTGTTTATTAATAAAACATGCAGTTAAAAAGATTCATGTTTTATTGTGTCATAATCTTTTATTTTCAAAATAGGACAGTTATGTTGAAAGTTAAAGTTCCATACTTATTAAGCTTATCGGAAATGAAAATGAAGCATTTTTATTTTACTTTCAGAAGCATATAAATGGAACATTTTAATTGAAGAATCATAGCATTATCACCTTTTTTGCTATTCTTATTGTTCATAAACTGTACTGTTATTTCCTTGGTTTTATATTAAACTAGCCCACTTGGATATTTGTGTAATATAGAAAAAATGAGCACCCGAACTTGAGACTTTTTCATTTAAAATCCCACTTTATCATTTGGTGAATACAGACATCCCCTGGATATCATACAGAAAATGAATAAATGTATAGAATTTGTATAACTTAAATTAATTACAATGATCTCACCATTTAAATAAACAATAATGTCACAAAAGAGCAAAATTTGATGAAAACAAAGGTAATAAGTCAGGTAGAACTTCTGCTATGGACAGATAAATTTAACATTTTTTTCCCTTATTCTAAGCCAAAACTTGTAAAAACGAGGTGGAGTGGGTATTATTTGCTATGCATAGCCATATCCAAGTCTAGTAGGTTGAAGTACTTTGTGTGAAAATTAACAAAATGTTTTAAATTGTTTGCCTTCTATTCATAACATTCAGCAGAATTGGTTAAATTGATTAGACTATGTTGTATTGAATCTCATATATAATATTTAATCATCAAATTGGGGTGAAGAGTTACATCCTTTTGATTACTGACCATAAAATTTGATCCAAGTCGACTGTTGATGTTAGCACAGATGTTAGCATATCAAACTGAGGAAGAAAGTAATCTGCTTCATAAATTAGTACTATGGAGGTGATGTTTATTATATAAGTTAAGGAGATGGGTATGAGGGCTGTATATGTGACCTAGATTATATATCTAAGTTTCTTTTTCTAGATCTTTCCATGACTAGTTTCTTTGTTCAGGACTTGGTGTACCTATCCTAACAACTTTGATTAGAGTTGCTCCTCATAGTGCACCCAGTTATGCCTCACCCATTCACACTATGCCAGTTCTGTGTTGCTTTTTTTGGCAGACTCATCTTTATCTCAAAATATTTATGTAAATATGAATGTGTGTTGGTTTATTTTCTCTTTCTCTATGCTTGGATATGAGAAAGGGAAGATCTGTCTTATTTAGCTCTGTATCCCTGGTGTTTGAAACATAACAGGAACTTAATAGAATTTGTGGAATGGATAAACAGCTTGGGCAGAGAGCATGAACTAAGTGAAAACGAGTTTTGTTTGTTTATAAAGCTCTATTAAGTATAATATCTCATTCTATATTAAATCCCTTCTTATTAGAAATGCCATATGCCTTAAGATATGGAAGAGCTTATCTTAAAGATCAAACAATTCTAAGATGGTTTCTATGACCAAAATACATAGTCCAGGTTTTGGAAACTAAAATCATGATTCTAAAAAAATGTATATTCTACTGAAATAAGATTCTGCTTTCAGTAAGTAGTATTGGAGGTAGTTTGCTCTGTGCATAAGGTAGTGAAATGTAAATTTGTCCTTAATTAAAAAAATCATACTTACCAATTAATATTTGCTAGAGTCATTGTCCTCACTTTCTTCCCAAATGTGCCCATCATTCACTTTTAGTCTGCTCAGACTGACGAAATCATACAGCTGCCTATAGAAAATAGACTGGTATTGTCCCACAAACATTACCTCTCTTAGAAACTAAATAAAAGGGAAATAGAAAGAGGAACTTGAGTATATTAAATTTATCATTAAAACCATAGACTTATTTTCAACAGGTTCACCTTGCTTCTCTGAGCAAGTGGGCCAGTTGTTCATTGTGCAGTGGTCTTTATGCATTCTGAAAATAGATTATGTCAGGGAAGATAGAATTTGTAGAGTTTTTTTAAACCTCATTTTCTTTTCCCTTTTAATTCCTTCTTATGTGGTCATTTATCAGTTATTGTCTTTAATCGCTATTACAAAGCCTTTACTAAGTACTGCCAAAGGCAATAGTGAATGAAATCTAAAATTTTATTAGAATAACTATAAAACACAAATGAGGGAAATTAAATAAAAGACATTATGCCTTTCAAGAGCTTTGATTTTTGTAAGAAACTAAAATCATTAAAAATATATCCCTGTGGTTGTTATGGAAACAGATTGAACTGAAGACTGCAAAGGGAGAGATTGGTGCTTCAAACATCACACTAGGAAGAAAAATTACATTCACTGTGCAGCTTAAAGTAATGTATTAACTTTAATTGTATAGTTACTGAACAGTGTCAAAACATGATTATTCACAATAGTAATAATTGATCTAAAAACACTCCTCATATGAAGAGATCTTTTCCTCTAAGGAGCAAATCACGAGATCATGTTCACAGCTGTTTCTTACCAAAATGTGTCATGTCTTGTCTGTTTAATTTAGATATAAATTAAGTTGTGAGCTCCTCAGAAAGATGTTGAATCCTCAATAGTTGTTGAATTCTACTATCTGTATAGTATTTAGAAAGCATTGATTTTCAAATATTTTAATTTCAGTGTGAGGACCAAGGGGCAGAGTTACGTATGCCCAAATAGGAGAGGCCTTCTGTGTGTATGTGGAACTGTGGCATGCTGTTTTTCTCCACTCATAAATGACGCAGATGGCAAAGATGTCTTCTTTGTCCTTGCTTTTGTGGGAGTGTTGTGCTTTATAGAGAGGGGACAGGGAGGATAACTTGACTTGATATTTGTCGAGTCAGCTTGTTTTTGCCTCAGAATAAAAATTGTACCTGGAAATAAGTGGAACACGTCAGAGTAGGACTGAAGAATAGCTCTGGAGCTATTTCTGTGCATCAGTCTTACTCAATCTTATTCAAAAAATAAGTAGGATAGAGGTCTTAGGTAAATTTATATCTCAAAACACAATAATTATTAATATAATGGTTTTTCCATGCTTTATCTATGCCGAAGAGTTTAGATGTGTATATCAAAACTTCATGGTAACTCTGAAAGTAGGTTTTGCTGTTCTCATTACACAGACAGTGAAAGTAAGGTTGAGAAAGGTTAAGAAAGTGGCAGAGCAGGAATCTGGAGTTCTAAATGTTTCCGGTCCTCTATGCTACTTTGTAGAGAATATTTTATTCATATAAATATTTGACAGGCAGTTACCTGACATAACATGACCATTCTTATCCTAGAACAACTTCTCTTTCTCTTTTTTAAAATATTTATTTATTTATTAGAAGAGAGAGAGAGAGTATGCGCACAAGCTGGGGGATGGGCAGAGGGAGATGGAGAGAATCCCAGGCAGACTCCCTGCTGAATGTGGAGCCCGAGGACTCAGAGCTTGATCTCAGGACCCCGAGATCATAACCTGAGATCATGACCTGAGATTAAATCAAGAGTCGGATGTCCATCTGCCTGAGCCATCCAGGCACCCCAAATAACTTCTCTAATCCACCATTATAATTACTGCACTACCTAATGAGTGAATTGTTTGGTATCCAGGGTTGTGAATGGTTGAGTTGTGGTTGGGGATCCAGAGCTGTCTGTTATCATGGAACAAAACAAAGGTAAATGAATCACAAAGGAAATCAGTGATTCAGAACTGTTCACTCAGTTTAGAAGGTCTATTTATTTATTTATTTATTTATTTATTTATTTAACTAGTCTCTACTGAGAGTCAGCTATGTACCAAGCACTATACTATGCAATAAATATATATTATTGGAGGAAAAAAGACATGATGCTTAACCTCGAGAACCTAGTGAAGAAAACAGGTAAATGACTAGGTCAAGAGCAGAATGGGGTGTACGCAAAGGGTGTTAGAGGAGCCCTTAGATGGGTACCTAACCCAGCTGTGGAAGTTAGAGTGTTACCGAAAGACCACTAAGAGTTGGTGATATAAAGAGGATGGTGGTAAGGAGAGAAGAGAAAGGGGCATTCTATGACTCTATATAAACATTTATCATGGAAAAATTAAACCTCTGTATTCTGTTTACTTTTAAAGACATATCTATTTGGTGTAATAAGTAAGCAGAATCATCTTCAGGAACTGAGAGAAATACACTTAAACTAATACTAAAGATTGTACTTTCTACAGTTAGTGGAATTAAACTAAATATTTTTGTATCATTTATTCAGCCTTAATATGCAACATGTAGTCTTATATATTAGACTGTAACAGCACTTCTAGTAATTTAGTGGCCACATAAAGGTAGGTTCCATTGAGAGAACAATGAGGCTTCCCAGTGAACAATGCAGAGGATCTGGGTGTCAAAACATATTCTTTTGGACAGGAAACATGTACGTGTAAGTGTATATGGATTTGCTCACTTGGCAAAACATATGGTGGGAAAATAATACAATAAGAGTTAACATTTGTTGAATACATTCTATGTACCAAGCACTGTTCTGAACACCTGACATCTTAACAACTCATGTAATCCTCATTACAGGACTGTGTGAAATGTACAAAATCCCTATTTTGCAGAAGAAAGAAGTAACTTGCCAAGTTTACTCTGCTACTAAGTCTTATTCGAGCATCCATGCTCAAATACACTTTTCTTTTCTAAGATTTTATTTATTTATTTGAGAGAGAGACAAGAAGAGCACAAGCCATGGGTGGGACAGAGGGCGCGGGAGAGGGATAAGCAGACAACCCCCGGAGCCAGGAGCCCAAACCTCGGCTTGATCCCAGGACCCTAAGATCGCAAACTGAGCCAAAATCAAACAGTTAACTGACTGAGCTACCCAGGTGCCCCTCTAATATACTTTCCTATGCTGCAAAAAAAAAGTTCAGAGAAAGATAAAAACACTGACTTTATTAGAAATAAGTTTAATTGAGATTCGCATTTAAATCTGAATTTGTTGCACATTTTGTTGAATACATTATATATTCTATTGCATATATTATATTGTGTGTATTTTATATATTGAACCGATTAGATTGTATATATTGTATTGAATATATATATATACACTTTGTATATATGTATAATGTATATACACACTATGTATATTAATATATACTTGTCATTTATAAAATTCTCATAGCAGTTCTATAATATATATATTCTCCATTTCACAGATAGGAAAGCTTAGGTTTTGGCTAATTATTTGCCAGGGGGATTTATCAGGATTGGACATAGGTCAATTTAGTGTATTCGTATAGGAGTGGTAATCTCTTCTGAGATTTTTATTTTCACCTACCAAATGTTAAAGTGCAAATGAAATGTAGTTTAAATAATGTTTAAAATGAATTTGGAGATGAAAAACATACTTTCCAGATTTATGCCTGAAATAATTGATTGGTTGATTATCCTCTTGGATACTAATAATTATCAACTACATTTCTGGGCAAAGGAATAAGGTTATTTAATATATTCTCTTGTGTTGGCTTAATTTATTTTTAAATATTTAGCACAATATCATCCAGTAAAATGTCTGTTCAACATATGAGGCAAATCCCTTAGCTTAAAAGCAACCTTTTAGCTGATGGACTGTTAAATTATTTTTATATCACCTTAGTAATTGTCAACTGTAATTATTAAGTGGAATAATTCATAAGCACAGCTTTGTGACTCCCCATTAGGAAACCAGCAACTCAAATGCAGATATGGGAACTTAGACACCTGGTTTCTCTGTGTTTGATGCAGCCTACAGGAATAAAATTTAATTTAACGATCCAGTAATTCTTTAAAAGATAAAAAATGAAATAGCTTTCACACTGCAGTTACCAACTTGTCAACTTTCACAGATACATCATCACACCAACCAAATTTTATTACACATACAGCAATGAGACTGCAAACAAAAATTGGTTGTCCTGTTTTCATGGGTTGAGTAATTTCACCTGTGGAGATGAGACGAACCAATGCTATTCAGTGTGCATAACATTGTTGATGTTGTTATTACCTCTTCAGTGTAAGAATAAACTTAAAAATTAGTGCAGTTATGTGCACAGTGTTTTATCAAAGCCCAGAACCACATTATTCACTATATTTTCTGAAATGTCTCAGGATTAGGTCCACCGTCACTGGCTTGTATTAATTCTTTGTATTATAGAGACGTGCTTAACAGTGAAAAATGTTTAAGAAAACATGTTCATTTACCTAGTCTTTGTGCAATGTGTTTGCTAATCTTTGTATTACTATAATACATTGTTTTTGTTACACACAAGGAAATGCAGAGTGAAGATTAAAAATAAGTCTGCTTCTCCATAAAAAAAAAAAATTTTGATTTTATTCTACCTTCTTATTTAAAAGGGACCAAGTGATGTTTTCTTATTAGATTAAAATTGTCTCTCTCAGATCATCTACTTTTCTTTAATACTTGCTTTTCTATTCAAATGTATACTTCCCTTTCAGGGTAGTGATTTACTCCTTTGTCTTCCTGAGATCCCAAGGAAGAAGTATATAAATATTCAAAAAAAAAATAAATCCATGAAAATGAAAAGAGATTTCAACAAATTTGAGAAATATGGAAAGCAGAATTTATTTCATTTCTCTTTCAGTTTTGGGATGTGATTTTTCCTAGAAATATGACAATTTCATCCAAATAATATTAGATTCTCAAACTTATCAGTATAAAATTGGTCATATTATTTTTTAATGCCTGTAAGATCTGTAATGATGTCCTATTTTCCTTTCTGACATTGGTACTTTTAATTAGTCTCTTTTTATCATGATATTTCTTGCTAGTTATAATCATTATATTTCAAAAAACGAATTTTGTATTTTGTCATTTTTTCTTGTGTATTTTGGGGGTTTTTTTCTTAACAGCTCTATTGAGATATATTTTAAATACTATTAATTCTACTCATTTAAAGTGTATGATTCAACAATTTTTAGTATTTTACAGAGTTGTGTAACCATCAGTCTAATTTTAGAACACTGTCATCCCCAGAGACATTTTTATCCATTAGCAGTCACTCACCAGCCCTCCCTCTAACCCCTCAGGCTTAAGCAAATACTAATCTGCTTTTGTCTCTATAGATTTGTCTATTCTGGATATCTTATACAAATGAAGTTATACAATATGTGGTCTTTTGTGACTTCTTTTACTTAGCATGATGTTTGTTTTTGTTTTGTTTTGTTTTTCTTTTCTTTTTCTTTTTTTAGAGAGAGATAGAGAACACTTACATGGCAGGGGGCAGGGGCAGAAGGACAGGAAGAGAGAATCTTGTGCAGGCTCCATGCCCAGCATGAAGCCTGATGCAGGGTTCAATCTCCCTGAGATCATGACCTGAGACAAAATCAAGAGTCAGACGCTTAACTGACTGAGCCATGCAGGTGCATCTTTTTTTTTCAGCATGATGTTTTTGAGGTTAATTCCATCTTGTAGCATGTGTCATTACTTTATTCCTCTCTATTGCCAAATAGTATTCCATTGTATGAATACACCACATTTTGTTCTTCATTCATCAGTTGATTTGAGTTCTTTCCACTTCTTGGCTATTGTGAATGATGCTGTTATGAGCATTCATTACAAGTATTTATACAAGCATATATTTTCATTTTCTTCATTAGATACTTACAAGTAGAATCAAGTGGCCTTATGGTAACTCTATATTTAACAATATGAGAAACTGCCACAATGTTTAAACTGCCACAGTGTTTTCTATAGTGGTTGTACCATTTTACATTTTCATCAGGAATGTATGAGGGTTTCAGTTTTTCTACATTCTGTCCAGCATTTATTATTGTCTGGCTTTTTATTAATTTATTAATTTAGTTATTTATGTATTTATTGAGAGAGAGAGACAGAACAAGCAGGGAGGAGGGTCAGAGAGAGAACTCTGAGCAGGGAGCCCGATGTGGGGCTTGATCCCGGGACCCTGAGATCACGACCCGAGCTGAAGGTAGATGCTCAGCTGACTGAGCCACCCAGGTGCCCCTGGCTTTTTAATTTAACCATCCCAACAAGCATAAATGGTCATTGTGATTTTGATTTTTAATTTGCCTAATGACTAATGATGTTTTCAAGTATTTATTAGCTACCCATACATCTTCTTTGAAAAAACGTCTCTTCAGTTGTCTTTTTATTACTGGGTGGTCAGAATTATTTATATGTTCTGGACACATTTCCCCTATTCTATGTGATTTTTATATATGGAAGTGTTTGCAAATATTTTCTCCCAGATTGTGAATTGTCTTTTCACTTTCTTGATGATGTTGTTTGAAGCATGAAAACATTTCATTTTGATGAAACCCAACTTGTCAATTTTCTCTTTTATTGCTTGTGCTGTACTATTGCATCCAAGAAATTACTGCATGACCAGAAATCACCAGAAATCACAAAGATTTACTCCTGTGTTTTCTTCTAAGAGTTTTATATTTTTAGCTCTTACATTTAGGTCTGTGAGCTACTTTGAATTAATCTTTGCCCATGATGGGTAGGAGGGATCCACATTCATTCTTTGAATGTGGGTATTCATGTAATCCAGTTATTTCTAGTACTATCTACCACTAACTAGAAAGACTATTCTTTCTTATTCAGTTGTCTTGGATGAATTTTTTTTAATTTAATTATTTTGTTCTTTTGATTTACTATTTTCTTTCTTCTATTTACTTCGGGTACAATTTGTTATATGTTTTCTTAGGCAGATACTTAGATCACTGAATATCAACTTTCTTATTTTCTGATATAGGCATTTCAAGGCTATAAATTTCCCCTTTTAAAGTGTAACCTTTTTTTTTAATTACTTATATAATATAGGAAATATATTGTTTTCTTAAACTATTATGCAATTCAAAATAGTTTCATACTTTCACTGAATTTTTTTTTAACCCATAGGATATTAGAAGTGTATTTCTTAGTTTTCAAATTTTGGGGGACATTTTCTAGTTATCATTTTATTTATTTCAATCTTTTGAAATCTGTTCAAATAGCTATATATCCCACCAAATGGTAACTTCGATAAATGTTTCATGTGGACTTGGAAATAATGTGCATTTTGCCCTTGTCAGTTGCAGTGTTTTATAAAACTCAATTAGCTCAAGTTTGTCAATCATGTTTTTCAAATATTCTGTATCCGCACTGATTTTCTTTTTGTTTGCTTGTTCTAGTAGCTTCAGGGAGGTATGTTATTATCTTCCACTATGATTATAGGTTTACCTTTTTAATATTGCCTATTTAGCTTTATATGTTTTGAAGCTATGGTATTGGTTGCATAAAATTTTATCTGTCATGTACTTTATCATTATTTTATCATTATAAAATATTCTTCTTTATTCACAGTAGTGATTCTTCCCTTAAAGTCTACTTCAATATTATTTTAGTTATACCAACTTTCTTTTTATTAGTTTTTGTATGATACATCTTTTTTACATTATTATTACTTTTATTTTTCTCTGTCATTATATTTAAGTTGTGCCATATGTATATGTGTAATAGTTGTCCTTTTTTATATTTGGGGAATATTTGCTTTTCAATTGAGTTTAATCTGATGACTTTTAATTTTGGTGTTTAAATCTACTATCTCACTACTTTTGCATGTGTGCCAGTTGTTGCTTTGTTCCTATTACTTTGAATCATAGTTCTGCCACTTCCTGCTTGTGTAATCATGGGCAAGGTTCAGAATATTTAACTGATTTGACCAAGTGTGATAGCCTCAGACAGAGAATTCAGTCCTCCTAGCTCCTAATGCTGCTTCTGACTGACTCATGGTATTTTCAATTCTGAATCTGCCACTCACTACTGGTGTATCTTTAAATTAGATATTTAACTTCCCTGTGGTTGTAAGCATAAGGCGCTTTTAATGTCCCTTGTTAATTACATTCTTATCACTACCAAACTATCTTATATTTAGAGCAATTATTAAAACCTATATTAGAATGATTTGCTTCAACTTAGTCACCTAAAATTCTACTTCAAATGATTCTCTCATATGCTTCTGTGATAGCCCTATGATCGAGCAGCTTCTATGCTTGTTGCTGCCAGCAGTCCACTTGGTATCACTGTTTCAGGGGAAGACACTTTCCTCTGCTGATGATTACTGTTTCTGCCACTCTGTTAGCTTTGGCCAAAAGGACCCTTCTTTTTTCTTGTCTTTGTCTACCTTATTCCAAAGGTGGAAGTTTATTCCTCATAGCAGAGAGACTAAGGCACATCTTTTAAGAAGCCCTGAAGTGCAGGGTAAAGAGTAAGTGTTCATCAAAAAATAAATTACAACTATCATGTAGGTAGGATTCTGAAGATGGATCCCTATAAAGCCAGTTCCTTCCAATTACAGGGAAACCTGTCACTGGCAATATTCTAGAGAGCTTTAAGCTAATTCCTGATGCTAAGAAAAGGAATAAATATTTCACTCAATCTTGCCCAGACTATCATACATTGCCCATCACCAACCTATTCTGGGGAAACGGTGCCAAGCTAAGTCCAGTTCATTTTTATTTTTTCTTCCAAGAGATACTTTATTATACTATTTTTTCCATGTTACAGATGGGAAAACTGAGATGAAGACATTTCAAGCAAATTTTCTCTTGTTACTAAGCCAGGTAATAATAAAGAAAGAAAAAGAAACTTTTTCTAGATATATTAACTCTTTATATAAACTAATCATGTATGATTTTGAAACACATGTGAAATTCTCAAGTTTGAGATGTATAGTCAAAATCCATATATACAGTGGACTATTACTCAGCCATCAGAAAGGTTGAATACTCACCATTTGCACTGACATGGATGGAACTAGAGGGAATTATGCTAAGTGTAATAAGTCAAGCAAAGAAATTCAATTATCATATGGTTTCACTCATACGTGGAACATAAGGAATAGTGTGAAAGACCGCAGGGTAAGGGAGGGAAAACTGAATTGGAAGAAATCAGAGAGGGAAACAAACCGTAGAGACTGTGGACTCCGGGAAACAAACTGAGGGTTGCAGAACGCGGGGGTGGAGGGTAACCGGGTGATGGGCATTGAGGGCGTGTGTTGTGATGAGCATGGGGTGTTACACACAACTTATGAATCGTTGAACACTACATCAGAAACTAATGATGTACTATATGTGGTCTAACTGAACATAATAATAAAAAAAAAATAAAATAAAATAAATCCATAGATGAGTTGCATTACTCATCTGCCTACCTATCTAGAAAAATTTCTGACTCAGATTTTAAGAACCGGATGTTGTCTTATCTCTTCCTATATATGTATCATAAATGATGAAAAGAATGTTATCCTAGCTATTATATTGGACTTTATTTACTATAAATATAAATAATATATTTACGTGATTTTGCAATAATAAATAGGTCTACCTATTTAGAAAGCTACACTGATCTGAGTATATGCCTAATGAGGACAAGGTATAACTATAAAGAGATTGACTTAAGATTCAATATGTGAAAATGGTCGTATTTTCTCATAACACTTCATAGAAATTGAACAAGCATAATAAATCATGTTTGTCCTATTTTAGTTATATATCGCAAAAATTATTTGGAAGGACAGAGAGCATTCTATATAATTTCTCAGTTAGTAGAGTTAATTTGACAGGTTTTTGTCCAATTCCTATTACTATTCTCTTAAAGTTACAACTTTTATGTGCATAAAACAAAATTGCTTTTCACAGACTCTTATTTCTGTGTCAAACATGGAATTAACTCAGGTGCTGATTTACAAGTACAATGCTTTTGTTGTGTTGTGTTCTTGGTGAAGAACATATGTGAAGTACAAAAACAGGTTGCAACTTCTTTTTTTACTGTAACAAGACAATACATAAAATGGTTTATGTTTATTGCCTTTTGCTTGTCAGAACAGTTAAAAAATGAAGACAGGGCTCCCAGTGGTTCCCATTGATCACTGTGGACATGGACCTGATGATGAAATTACAGTTCACTGTTTTCCTTCTAATTGCCTCAGGGAAGTTTTGACTGATGTTATACAAGGGTATGCACAATAAACCGAAACACATTATTCCACAGTAGTTGTCTCCATTTCCATAGAAATCTCTGAATTACATCCACTTTGTTCAGTTGTCTTTCTAAATAAAATAACACGCTCCATAGCATGTTATTCCTTTTTCTGTACAAAAGTAGCTCAGATCACCAGTCTGAGGTGAAAATAATAAATAACATTTTGGATCAAACTTTCAACTGAGCTATATGAAGGAAATTAAATCAGATTTTTCAAGTTTGGGGAGTTTTTACTAGACCTTTCTAATTTTGCCAAATGAATTATAATAACAATCAGAAAACAACTTCATTTTTAATGTCACCATCACTTCAGCTCATGTTATTCTCACATCAATTACATGTATTGTGGAGGACAGACATTATTAACTCCATTATACACACAAGAGAGCTTGAAGATTAAGGGATTGATTTAGGGTCACACAAATTATCAAGGACAAAACCAGCACTGAAATCATATAATCCTGACTTTCTACCTTGCTAAGTCCTAAATTCTTCTTTATTTCCATGAATTCTGTACCATTCTATATCTTTATGAAAGGCATTACATTTATCCATTTGCCCAAATTAGAAAGTATATTTTTTTCCTGTCATGTACCTCTGATCCTTTTGTCAGTATCTTGATAAATCTACCTCAGATACATCTTTTCAATTTGTCCTTTCCCCAGTTTGTGCCTTCATATCTGCCCTCTAATATTTCACTGTCTTGTAATTTATCTGTCTATTATCAGGTCGTACTGTTTCTAACCTGTTTTGAACTTTGCTTGAAAGTTGTCTTTCCAAAGCAAAAAAGGAACCCAGTGCTCTAAAACCATGAATGGCTCAGTATTGTCTATAACATTCCCCAAGCTTGTTAGTACGGTGTGTGAATGAGGACCCTCACACTCAGCCTCTGTATTTACTAACATAAATTCCTTAGATGGTTCAAACTGCCACTCCAAATACTTGCCACAAAAAACTGCAAAACAAAACAATAACAACAACAACAACAACAAAACCCCACAGAAATGCTAAATGCCAGCTGACAAGTTCCTCTGGACCATTTTCTGTTTTCTTCCACTGTCTTCATGGATGAGCTTGTGTGCTTCCTTTTCCCTGAAACCTTTGATCTGGCAGTTTGACATTTTATTTTCCTTTACTTCTGTTAGGGTTTGGATTTAGTAAATACCTGACTTGGGACTTGGGACTTGGTTTTAATCTAGTGTTGGTGTTGTGCCCAGAAAAATCCCTTGGTTCTAAGAACAGAAAATTCAGTTGAGAGGTATCTGACTTTCATTCCCTTTATCGGCACAGGAAACAAAACTACTCTGGGAGGTCAACTAAGGTGAGAATTAAGTTGTTGAAAGGGCTGAAGAATTTTTCAGCTGAGCTTCTTGGAAATACTCCTAGAACTACACTCTTGGGCTTACCAAGGAGACTGCTAAGTCTGAGATCACTATTTGTCCTAGACCATATTGGAACAAGAACCCCCACCCACAATCACAACTATCTGTCTGCGTCTACAAAAAGAATAGCAGATGCTTTACTGCTGCTGGGGAACCTTAACATTTTCACAACCTTGACTGAAAGAAAGCAGCAAGTGGCACACAAGCACCACAGAGAAGACCTCATTTCAGCTTTCCTAAATCTCAAGACAGTATGTAATCAATGGACCTAATTTGCATGAGAACCCTAGCTGCAAAGGAATCTGGGAAAAGCTGTTTTAGCTTTATAAATCTGCAAGGATGGAGGGAGAGAGGATGGGTGAGCAGCCTAGAGTGCTCAGCATCGTGCCAGCTCTGGCTTCTGTGCTATTCCTCTGAAGGCTCCAAGATTCTCTTCCTCTCCCTTCTGGACTTTCTTTGTTTCAGGTATAGTCCAACTACTTTAGGCCAACTTGACCCATCAATTTGCTATGATTGCCTCTATAAAGATATATGTATTAATGATAAGCAGAAAAAAGAAATATTCTTAGATAATCCATGAAAACTTTTGTCAGTATCTTGATAAGGCATTTTTAGATCTAGTGTGTGGTTATCTTCCAAACAGCAAAACAGATAAGAAACTGGAGCCATCTGTAAAATGAATCCCATTCCTGGAATTCTCAAATATTTTGAATTAAACTTTTGGAGGCTCTAATTTGAATTTACCCACAAAATCCTGACATTTCGCCATTGCTCCAGGCTATAAACACTGTATTTTGGAAACTAAACCAAAAACTGGACTGACCAGATACAATCTATCTGCCATTTGAAAAATTAGTTTGAGAAAATTCGGAAGTCAGGCAAGGCCAAGTTAATAACCTGTCTGCTGGAAAAGGTGAAAAGGTTATCTTCTGTGTGTCGTGGGGCCTCTGGCCCAATTGTTTATCTAATTAATTTACATACAAACATAGCTGTTCACATTCCCTCCAGTACAAACCTGTAAGGAAAATTTTAAATTTGTAATACAAGTTTGCATTTCCAAAAGTAATGCTGGCAGTAAGAGTGTTTGCAGAGATGGAAGTTTGGGTTTTTGATGGTGTGTGTGTGATCACCATACTGTCCAGGGAGAAGAGCAGTCGCCATTTCTCTTTCCGCTTATTCTGGGGGCTGTATGCACTCCCTAAACATCCAGGGAAGGCCCACGGTGTGCTGCGGAAAGAGCAGTGAGGAGATTTGCAATTTCTCAATATTGAAGTTTCTTGCCCTGTGGGCGATTTAAATTGGTGTGTATGAAAATATGTAAGTCGAAAAGGAAAGTTACAAATATGCTAGTGACGCAGTGTCTATGGTAGGTTCCATGAGAAGATATTCAAACGCCTTGAATTTGGTAAAATTCTTCTGGTCTTCTCTGCCTCTATGTTGCAGAGTAAGGATGGAAAAATTCTTATCATTTATTTTCAAAATATAACAGTGTTTCACAAACTGTTCTGAGCATCTCTGAGTAAAATAAGTTCTTGGAAATCCACCACAGATAGGCAGTGAGTGAGGAAATATGCATTGAATGGTCAGAAATGCAGATTTAAAAAAATGTATCTTCCTTTTCACGTGTTCTTTTTTCTTACTTTTCGGGGTGTGAAAGTGTTCTGGCTGTGCTCTCCAGCACCCCACACTCCAGAGTGGATTCAGCTCCTCTGCCCAGCTGGCTAGGTGCCCCTTCCCCGAGTCTTTGTTCCTTGTACATCCCTTCTGAAGCTGTGTGTTCATTTGAAGAGAATGACCTTAGCGGGATGAGAAGCCCATGCTTTTGTTGTTCAATCAAATACACAAGTAACTGTACACTCCCTGTCTAGAACCTATAAAGACTATCTTCTGCTTTGGTTTAACAGGAATTCAAGATGTAGAAATTATCAATGTCTCTGATGAATTTGTCTTTTAAAAAAATCTAGAACCCATAGCACTTGTTTTTGACCTATTTTTTCCTAATATATAACACAGATTCACATAACCAGAATATCCACTGTTCAGGGCTAAGAGCGAAATTAAAATGGAATTTTATTGTCCACCGCAAATTGTTTTACCAACCAATTTTTTCCTTATAAGTTGTTTTTAAGGACTTGTGTGTATAAAACTGAACACTTACTTTTCCTGTTTTTAGTGTAGATACCTTCTTATCTCTCTCTGTCGACATCAGTTTTACTTGCACATCAATAAACATGTTTTTACTTTAGTTTCTTAAAAATAGTCCTTTTAATCCTTTGAAATGTGCCTCCGTTCAGCTGCATTACTTAAAAGTCATGTTTATGTAAGAAAAATAATTACAGAACAAAATTCTGTGGTAGCTGAAGCATTAGATTTTATTGAAAAATGAGAAAAATAAGAATGATATAAAATGTAAAAGTAAGTAGGAAAACCAGATGAATATAAGACTCAATTATTTCTCATGCTTCATTTTACTTTCCTAGTATCATTCAAGATGCTTCTATGAAGTTAAGAGCAAGTATTAAAGAAACAGGAACATTTAAAAAGTAAACCAAAAGCAAAAGCTGTCAGTTATGATGGATATCAGGATCACCAGAGAAGTCTGTGTGGGTGTGCGTGTGTGTGGGTGTGCATGTGTGTGGGTGCGGGCGTTTGCTCGGGGTAGAACACACATGATTGTGCTTCATCTCTGGTCCTCTGAATCAACACCTAGGGCATGTATTCCAATAAACACACTTACACCAGAGCCTGATTTTCGTTTAGATTCTTGCTTTGGTTACCTGTATTAGTTTAAGTCTCCAGTCAAGGAAAAGGTCTTATTTTCTTTGGCAACATGTGTAATTGTATGGTCCATTCAGTTTCAATTTTGCAAAACTGCAAAATAGGTTCAATTTATGTATAGGGTACATAGAATTAATGATATTACCTGTAACTTACAAAGCATCCCTGAAGTATATCCATGATTAATTTCATTGGCCGTAACTAGTAGAAAGGAGTTTCTCTGTTCAGCCATGTCTTACTGAATGCTAACCATATGACAAGCACTGGACTAAGCTGAGGGGCACTCTGCTTTTGTGAAGCCTCTTGCCTTAAAGGAACTTATAGTCTAAAAGGAAATATTTAATTCAATGTCAGAAATAATTCACTAATCACTATTTTAACCAACTTATTTATTCAGTGGATTTAAAAATCATGTCAGAGTACAAATTTAATCCAGCTATTACAAAGACACTATTTGACCTCGATTCATATTTTTTATATGTGACTGATTAGAATAATCCGCTACAAAAATGCCATGTGTTGTAATCTTCAGCTAGTTTTTGATCCCTGAAATGCCTACTTCTCTCTCCCCAAGACTTTCCTAATCCGATGGAGAAAAAGTCAATATATTGGTCAAAAATCTGGTTATTGACAGACAACTGAAGCTCCATAAAGCATCAACATTCCCAGAAGAGGTTCATAAATAGCTCTAGACCAGTACATTTCTAATATTCAGTCTAAGCTGAATGAATATAAGGAGATATTCATTACTATCTGCCTCTCAGAGCTGGTATAGGAATGAATATAATACGAATACTTTTAGTTTCCACTGGGAATGGCAGCCAAAAAAAGATGTTTTTATTACTGATTCCCTTTTTGATTCTAAAAATGGAAATGTTCACATTTTCTATATGCACAAGGAACATAAGTTTACATAATCTTAGACTGTAAAACATATTTTGTAGTCATTAATTCTGCAGAGATAACTGTGAGGAGCTCATAAATTTTACCCAGTTTTTCTTTGTGGGAATTGTAGGAAATACCTCAACATTGTCATTTATAAGTTAGGTTTGCTAATATTTGTTTCTCTGTCATGCCTCCTTTGATTGTGTTGTTTTCTCTGTTGGGAACAACTCCATACATTTCCTGGCTGCTTCCTGAATTATCCATGGACTTATGGAGCTAAGCATAAATATTATATCCTCATAGCAGCCGTCTAGCCTTTGAAAGTAAGTTCTTCATTATTCTGTCCAACACCTATTGTTTCCTCATATCACTTATCATGTTTTCCAATTATTTAATCAACATCTTTATTTGTTTATATTTGTCTGTTTCCTTTATGAACTCTATGAAACACACCGTATGTTGGTTGTGCTAAATATTGTACCCTAGTGCCTAATACAGCAATACAACACATTTAGTATCTCAATATATATTTATATTAAATCTATAAATACCATTTGAATATTCTGTAGTACAATGAGATATATGTTTACAACTTTAGGGTTCTTGTTTTTGTAACTATAAATCTGGGGAGTCACTTTATAAAATTTTTATATATTTTCCATTAAGAAGGGCAATCAAAAAGTAAAATTTTAAAAGTGAAATTTTTATATAATTAATTATGATTATTTTTCTTATGTTGCCTCTTTCCTAAAACAAAGAAAGAAGAAGTGTCTTCATTGATGCTTGTTAGACACTATTATCCTTCAAAGATATATTTATAACTGTTGGATTCATAATGTGCAAGTAAATTGCTACTGCCAGATTGCACTAAAAATTATAAATTGCATTACAACATTGTTACATTACTAGAGAATAAACTAGAGAAATTAAACAAGGTACAGTAATAAACAAATTAGCTAGAGAATAAAATATTTCATCAGTTATTTTTAACATCTTATAAAACCATATTGCTCATCAGTATTTGATGTCTGTAGAAGTTTCATGACAAACCAAAGCCAAAGGTCAAAACATATTACTTCCTATCCTCACTCACTAAGGATAGTTTTACAAAAGTATTCACTCATATGTTATATAACAGCCAGTGCACTCCCATGATCTCCACTGGAGGGGTATAAGACAGGACATTCAATGTCTGGATAGCCATGCATAATTAGCTTTAAGGAAGCCTCCATTCATACAGTGAGAGGTGAAAGATGGATCGCGAGGAGCTGGACTATATTATCACTTCACTGAAATTCCAAAATCAGTGACCAAACCTTAAGGAAAAATATTTTGATGAGGAATAATTAAATGATCAATTATTATGTAAATATGAAGTTCTGTGTTAGCATTTATACTCATTCCAGACTTTTTATTTAAAGATTTTATTTATTTATTCATGAGAGACAGAGGGAGAGAGAGGAAGAGGGAGAAAGCAGACTCCCCGTGGAGCAGGGAGCCCAATTCGGGACTCGATCCCAGGACACTGGGATCACGACAGGAGCTGAAGGCAGACGATTAACCAACTGAGCCACCCAGATGCCCCTCATTCCAGGTTTTAGAACTGAATAGTTTATAAGCTGAGAAAGGATAGATTGTGTTCAAAGATAATTCATTAATGGTAAAATCCTATATAAGAGGGAGGTGTTATACAAATAAATAATATGGGGCCTTTTTGAGAGGTAAAACCTCTAGGTTAGATTAACAGGTGCTCCCCATGATAAGTGAGAATCAACAAAATAAGGTTCAGTGTTGTTAAAAAGTAGAAAAAGAGAAGCACATCCAAATATACAGATGCTGAGAACATATAGTAACAAAAATATATGGGGTCAAATGTTACTTTTCCTCATACAACAAGTTTCAGCCTCTTGACACCAAATTTAGAACAAGTGTTCATTGTATGAATCACACAGCCTTTAGTTCCTACTATGAACATATTTATAATTCAATACCAACTCCACATAATGATCTGATGGAATGACTAGAACAGAAAAAGTGCTAGATCAATATAGCAGAGAAATTATCAGTGGGAGTTCCTGAGCAAAGAAGAGCAAAGAAACATAGAAAGAGAATACAGTATCTCATAGCTCACAGGGAAGTCTGTCCTGAATGGAAAACCCTTTTCTTCAAGAAAGAC
Source organism: Ursus maritimus (assembly GCF_017311325.1). Classification (NCBI taxonomy): domain Eukaryota; kingdom Metazoa; phylum Chordata; class Mammalia; order Carnivora; family Ursidae; genus Ursus; species Ursus maritimus. The sequence goes on along the minus strand of NW_024423453.1, from coordinate 50,831,825 downwards.
CTATGTGGAAACTTAATTTTAAAATATTAGGCATGGTGGGTGCCTGGGTGGCTCAGTAGGTTAAGCATCTGACTCTTGATTTCAGCTCAGATCATGATCTCAGGGTTGTGAGACTGAACACTGCATCGGGCTTCTTGCTGGGCATGGTGCTTGTTTAGGATTCTCTCTCTCCCTCTGCCTCTCTCTCTCTCTCATTCTCTCTCCATCTCTAAAAATAGCATAATAAAATAAAAAATTAAGCATAGAACTTTAATTATATATATATATATACACACACACACTTTTATTATATATTTATATTTTATTCATATTATATTTTTATATATGTGTGTGAATCCATATATGTATACATACATATATAGAAACATATGTATATATATAAATGTTAAAGAAATGTATTATTAATATAAAACCATAAGGGAAAGACAGAGAAAGACAAATACCATGGGACTTCATTTGTATGTGAAATCTAAAAAACAAAACAAACAAACATGGATACAGAAAACAAACATGATTGCCGGAGGCAAGGGCAGTGGGGAGAATTGGTGACCTTTATGAAGGGGATTAAGAGATATGAACTGTCAGTTATAAAATAAATAAGTCATGGGATGTAATGTACAGCGTTGAGAATATAGTTATTAGTATTGTTATAACCTGGTATAATGGCAGAGAGTAACTAGAATATCAAGGTGACCATTTAGTAATGTATAAAAATGTTGAATCACTATGTTATATACCTCAAATTAATATAATGTATGTCAATTATTCAATCAAAACATATATTATTTTAAATTTCTATAAAAAAGGAATATATTAATGTTTTCTCAATTTCTATTGCTAAATTTTTAAAATCACTCAATTCCAAATGTATTTTTGGTTCAAAGTACATTGATTATATTTCATTAAATTTACAAAACTGAAATATAATTTTCCTGAAGGCTTGACATTATTTAATCATCCTTTTTTTTATCATCCTTATCATTAGTTTTCTCTAGGTTATATTATTTCAACATACTTTAATTATCTCTTCTGATCATTCTACTTTGTAAATGTTTATTCTCACAGTGATAATAATAAAATAGTTGAATCAGGATGGAAAACTATTGACTTAGTTAATCATCTAAAACTAATGACCACTGATACAGTTTTCAAAACAACAATTATGGTTGCTCATAATATAATAAAAAACATTAAAAAATAAAATAAAATATAGGTAAAAAACAATTATGGTTTACATTTGATGATAACCTGCATTTGGTTGGGAAATTGTTTTTGCTGTAAAATTCAAAAAGTAATAGCTCTCTTAAAATCTCTACTATCCTGATGCATTCCTTTTGTCTTTTATTAGATAAGACTCAAACAGTAATCAGAGCAGGGTGTTTAGAGTTCATTAGACTCAGGTGCAGATTATGGTTATGCCACTTATCAATACCTGATCCAGGCCAACTTATTTTAAATTCTCTGATACCCAGTTTCTTCATCTGTAACATGACAGCAAAAATACCTTCCTTGCTGGGTAGTTGTGAGATCTTCCATACAAAGCAGGTGGCAAAGCAATTAGCATTGTAATTTTTTATGGCACGAGCTTCAGGCACCAGGATACTTCTGAAGGGCTAACTTAATATGGAAATGTGAAGGAAATTCTTCATCCCTTCCCCTACTCCTTGGGGGCCTAAAAGTCTACCTACTTTATAAGCAAGGTGGCATAAGACTAAAGAAAACAAAGTGAGACCATATGTGTTCGCAGCACAATGGATTTGACAGCAGGTGAAGGGGAAGAAAGGTCTATGAGTGGTTATAGTCATCGAGTTCACAGTTTATAGTGGGTTTTCTCCACCCAGATTCATGAATGAAATTAAGGGCACTACAAATCACCTTATGTTTAAAATTCTATGTGAAGTGTACTTTCCTGGAGGAAGGAGTCAAAAGTTTTATCATATTCTCAATTTGATCCGTGAAAACAACTGGCTGAAAAATATAGCACTCTTCTTTCTTTGCCTTACTATTTGGGTAATTGGCAAATAAATAGATGGCAGTGCTGTTTTTAGTCATTACTTTTGCATTTTCCCACTTGTGTATGCATGTTGCAGAGAGTAGAAATAATGATGAGGCAGGTGACTTTTAGAACGGAAACTCAACAGAGAAGGAATGAACCTTCTTTGTGATAAAACAAAAATCATGTGATCCAATGCACAGAGTGGATGTTCATGATAAGGATTGCAAACCATTTGTCCATATGATTATATATTCCTTTAGATTTCCAACTTAGAAATCAAACAACAAATGATTTGTATCTAAATAATTCAAAGCTGAGAACATGGTTTAAAAAGACAGGGTAAATGGGATGTCTGGGTGGCTCAGTCAGTTGAGCATGCAGTTCTTGATTTCAGCTCAGATCATGATCTCGGGATTGTAGGATGGAGCCCTGTGCTGGGCTTGGCACTCAGCACAGAGTCTGCTTGAGATTTTTTTTTCCCTCTCCCTCTGTCTCTCCCTCCACTCATGCTCTAAGTAAATAAATAAATAAACAAATGAATAAATAAAATCTTTTTTAAAAAAGGGTAGATGAAAAGCAATTGAATTTGCAAAGCTTATAAAGAATTATGCAAAGTTATGCTTTTATTAATTTTATCTAATGACATGGTCTTATAACCCCACCAATTTCTTTGCATGTCTGTTGCCAGTGGCAGTATAAGGAGGTGAAGTTATTGAGGGAATCTTTTGCTTTCTTTTGCAAGAGGAGCTTCTATTTTGTGATACCAGAGGCACAGATGGTGCTTTCCCAAGGTGGGGTTGTAATTGAATAGTTCTGTTTTCTGGACTAGTAAAAGAGAAACTCTTTACCCAGGGCCTTGGCAATCAGTGAGAGATTTAGAATTTGAAGTTGGAACTTTCCACTTTTATGGTCTTTTGTCTACAAAAGACATCTTTTCCTTGATTTGTTAAATTAGTCATTTCTCAATTAAATTGGAAGGGAAATGAAAAACTAGAGAGAACCTAAAAACTAATTAAGATAGTCATTTTCTAATCCTGCTAACAAAATTTTCATGGTGAATTTTTAGTTGATCTTCTTGGAACTTTTGGATTTTTGTCCCATAGTACTGTTTGATTTGCATCATAGTGTCAGTGATTTAATTTATAACAAATTTACCAGTCTGAATGTTTGATATTATTTATATTTATATTTAGCATTATTCTACAAATATTTATTGAATACCTACTATTGTCAACCCTATACTAGACAGTGCCCATACATGATTCTTGATTTCATGGTTCAGATGGAGAAATAGCCATTAATTAAGTAACCAAACACATGTAAAATGTGAAAGTGAAATTGTGATGGATGCTAGAGAGGAGTGATAATTGTGTAAAAGTGCATATAACTAGAAAGGAAGGCTGCCTGGAAGAAGCAACACTTGTGCGGAACCTGGAGGGTAAGAGTTAATTACATGAAGAACGGAGGGAAGCATGCCCCAGGCTGAGGAAACCACATGCAAGCACCCATGGTAACAAAGGTTATGGTGTGTGTGAAGACCTAGATGGACAGTGAGATTAGAGCAGAAAGAGCTGGATGCTGGAGAAATGGGGCAGGACCATATTGGACAGCATAGGCTGATGAGCTTTCTTTTCCTAAGCTTTCTTTTTATCCTAAGAACCCAAAACATTTTAAGCAATTAGGTTTCATGATTATGTTATACTTACATTTTAAAAAGTGCCCCCTGCAGTGTAGAAAATGCTGTGGGACAAGAACAGGTGTGGGTAGACCACCTGGGAGGCTGTTTTGGTGTCCCAGAGAAGAGATCATGAAAGCACAGACTGGAATTCATGGGAGGTGGTATTTGGGGGTAGAGAGAAGTGGATGTGTATGGAATCTATAGACTCAACTTTACAGGATTCAGTGATGGGTTAAATGTGGAATGAGAGGTTAAGAAAGATGCAACACCACCCTAGCCTTCCAGCTAGCAGAATTTGATGAATGTGTTCCTATTATTAGAAAACACCAGAACAGTGTGGGTTTGGGTAGACTGCAGAGAAGATAGTAAAATTCATGTTAGCTATTATGAATTTGAATATCTAAAATAAGATGTCAGTAGACTTGGAATAAAAGATTTGCTGCCGAAGAGTGGTCTGAGTTAGAGATCTATATTGGTATGTCATTGAATCTGTGAGCATGAATGATTTTTTCCAGAGAGAAGGGATAAAATGAAAAAAATGGATGGCCTAGAATAGAGTCTGGGAAATTATAAATTTTAACGGCCAGATAGGGAAGGGTGGACCTGTAAAGGGAGGCAGAGAAGAAGCAGCTGGAGTTACAGCAACTAGGTGAGGGTTGTGATGTGGAAGTTTCTAAATGGGAGTGCTTCAAAAGAACAGCTGAGATTGGCATTATAGAATGCTGGTAAGAGGGCAGATAAGAATGAAAAGTGTCTATTGTATTTGATGATGCGAATGTTAGCAATGACCTTATCAAGACCAATTTTAGTGGAGTGTCAGGAATGAAACCAGATTGGCATGACCTGGAGACTGAGGTAAGAAAGTGGAGACAGTTGGTACAGACAACTCCTTTGGGAAGTTTGACCATGAAGGAGAGAGAAAGCCTTAGCTGGAGGAGAAAATAGGGCCAGTCATCTGTTAAAAAAATTTTTAGATATATTTTCTTTTTATGATCACACAGTTTTGTGCATGTTTAAAGGATGATGGGAAGATTTCAGATGAGAGGAAGAGGCTGAATATAAAAGTCAACAAATAAATCATTTAGTTTATGATTTCCAGAAGGTGGTAGGGAATGAATGCACCAGGAGAGGGAATGGCCTTAAGTAGGCAAAGGTACAGGTTCTCTGTTATAACAAGAAAATGACAGGAAGGGTAGGTGCATTTGCAGGTTGCAGTTTGTGTGATTGGTGTCATGAATATCAGGGAGGGGGTGGTTTGGGAAGATGATGAAATTTCTATCTCAAGAGTTCTAGTTTCTTTATAAAGTAAGAGGTGAGATAATTTCTGAATATGAGGAATTTGAAGAGGTAGGAGGTTATCAGAGGTTCCTGATGAGATTTGGAAAGTTTGAAATGGTTGTAGCAAATTGGAAAGAAAGTTTTCAGAGAGACAGAGTAAGGTTCACAGAAGGTATTTCAGGGCATTTTTGAGTTTGGTAATCATTCATTTATGATGGAATGAATATTACCTACTGTGAATTCTCAAGCAGCACTTCTGCGGCTCTGGGGAAGCCATAGAGAACTCAGATGTGCATTGTTTCATTGAGACCTGGAGTTCTACCATCAAGTGCAACCAAGAAAACAGTGAGGCAGGGACATCAGAAAGTATGTTATTAAAATTAAAAGGAAAAAAACCTATATATTATCAGCTTGATAAACAGGGAAGTGAAGAACATAGAGAGGCAAAGGAATGGCATGTCCAAGAGTGGTTTAGAGATGGTTGTCGTGGGCGTGGTGGAACAATCAGGATGGATGTGGAAGTGCATTCATTAGAGACAATAGCAAGTCCAAGCTGACTCGGGGGGGTGGGGGGGCTGGCAGATGTGGAAAAGGAGAGAAGAGCTTTGGGGATAAAGAGAAGAGCATTGGACAGAGGAGGCCATGGTGATGACGGAACATTAGGATGAATATTGTCATGAGATGGATAAATATCAGCCTCTGGGCCAAACAAGGCTATGAGCCAGGTGCCAGAGTCCTCAGTGAAAGGGGAGAAGTGAACAGGATGTCTGCAGACGTTAACAATGAGAAGGTGGTCAGTGTGATAGTTATGCTTTGTGGTTTGTTTGTTTGTTTGTTTGTTTGTTTGTTTGTTTTATTATTATGTTCATTTAGCCAACATATAGTTTATGCTTCAAAAAGAGATGTAGGTGTAAGGGAGCTTTAATGAGGAACAAGAAGAATGCCAATTTCTGTTTTTGACCATAAAGTCCATGAGATGGGAGAAAATAGCCAAAACTGCAAAATTGTATCTTCAGAGGCGAACCAGAATTCAGTTAATGCCTGGAGAAGACATGGGTGCTTTGCCGGGTTTACAGTGACAGTTCCAGAGGGTAACATGGAAGGATTTGGGAGGAAGGGAGGGGATTAATGGCTGAGTTAGGGACAAAGAAGGCCAGAGAAATCTGGAAACAATAAACTTGATTTAAAATGTTCCCTTCTTGTAAACAGAAGGGGGAATGAACCATGAGAGACTGTGGACTCTGGGAAACAAACTGAGGGCTTCAGAACGGAGGGGGATGGGGGGATCCCATGATGGGTATTAAGGAGAGCACATATTGCATGGTGCACTGGGTGTTATATGCAAATAATGAATCATGGAACATTGCATCAAAAACTGGGGATGTACTGTATGGTGACTAATATAACGAAATAAAAATTATAATAAATAAATAAATAAATAAATAAATAAATAAATAAATAAATAAATAAAATGTTCCCTTCTTATCAAAGATGTCAGAAGATTATGTTCTACCCAAAAAGAGATATTAATTCAATTTGATTAGAAAAACAAATATTATTACATATATCCCTTATATCTGTCTGTATTCGTGAAACATGGACAAAGGGATATTGTCCAAAATCCCACAGGATTAACAAGTAGAGAATCTTTTATTATCTTTCCCCAGAAAGAAGCAGATTAAAAGAGCAATGGAATAAGAAACAATTGAAATATTAGTAAATGAAGCAACCTAAAACACACTAAAATAGCTAAGTAATAGTTTTATTATAGGTACTTTTCCCAGTTGATTCCAAAAAGTATATGAATGCTTAGCAGAATTGCCACGAAGTCCTGGTTGATGGGTAAATTTTATTTTTAATTCAACTGAAGATGCATACTATGTGGGTGCTGTCCCATTAGACGTATTCTTGAGTGCAACAGATGATGAGGTGTGGTCTATACTTGTTTGAAAGTAGCTCCTACTAATGAGTAAAGAGATACAAGTTAGGAACCATTTGACACCAAAGAAAGATGATATGCTCTCTGAAATATGTGAGATATAGATGATAGATAGATAGATAGATAGATAGGAGATAGATAGATAGATAGATAGATAGATAGATAGATAGATATAGATAGATATAGATATATAAGTATATATATCTATATTTATCTAGATGTTTATATATCTATGTGTATAAAACAGAAAAACACTATGGTTAGGAGATCAACCAGAATTGAAAGGTCAGAAAGTAACAGTGGTATAAATGGGGAGACATTGTTTTGTTATAATTTTGAGTGAGTTGTAATTGTTGATGACATGTCTAGCATTGTTTTTCATCTTATGACTATTTCCAATATATTTCCAAAATAGTCTGGCACTTGCAATCATGCAATTAACGTAAAACTGCTGAGAAAGTAACAGACGAAAGCAAAGCACAGTACAGTGAGCAGTGAATACATTTGAGGTCAGAAAGACCTGAGTCCTGCTCTGTCTCCACCACTTAGTAACTGTGGTCTTTCACCAAGTTCCGTAGTTCCCCTCAACCTCAGTTTCTTCATTTGTAAGGTAGAGATCGTCATGGCTCCTGGGGGGGGTGGCTGGGAGGGTTATGTGAAATTCTGCAGATAGTGTGACAAAGTGCCTGACACACAGGAGCATCTTGGTAACGTCCCCATGAGGTTGTGCAGTGTAGTCCTTGGCCATGGGCTTGGAAACCAGACACCAGATCCCAGCCCTGCTACCTACTAGCTGTTTAACTTGGGCCAAGTCACTTACCCCTCCTGCGATTCAGTGTTCTCATCTGTAAACAGAGATAATAACACCACTTATCTCAAAAGGGCTGTTGTCAGAATTAAACATATTTATGCCTCTTTAAACACAGCCTGATGCGTAGTAAGTATCCGATAAATATTTATTTGTAGAGATTGTATTAAAATTCATTCACTATAAAGTAGTATTAACTAATTAGAAGCTTTTATTTATAGTATCATTAAGGACCTTTTGTTAGGATATCCGATCAAGAAGGGGAAACATATGGAAGTAAAGAGTTGTAGTTGAACCATACTTTATTTTTAAAAATCACATTAAGGTGTTTCATTCATCTGATGTGGTCTCTATGCTTTTTGGAGATCAGTGTAATTCATGGTAATGATCTGCCAAAAAGCATATAGGACTCTATAAAAAGTAACCTCCTGCTCATTGATCAGCCTCGGGTTCCACTCCCTTTTCTCAGCCAATTTTTCAATGCCTTTGCAGCAGTTTAGATGTAATTACAAACATCTGGTCCCACTGACATCCCCTTAGTTTTACAATGTTATTGCTCAAGCTCCAGACACTCTTTTTAGAAGCACTATTTTATTGTTCATTTAGTAGAAATGAGGCAACTCCGAGTGCAATATGGTAGCAGTGAAATAAGTAATTTCTGGCAACCCGTAGAGACAATGTTTACTACTTTGTTCTTGGTAAATACGTATGCATTTCCCTTGAACATATTACTTGCAGAAAGTATTTACTTTCTTCCAGCCACAAAAAGGAGAAATGAAGGGAGTTAAGATGCTTGAAAAGGATGTAGGCCATGTTTATTGTCATTTGGTTGGCTCATTTCTCACATTTTTGCATCAATTATTAAGCAGATAGTTCTCACAATTTTTTCTATGAGGAAATGACTAGGTACTTTTCTGGAATGTCTCTTGCAATCTTCTGGTATCTTATATACAATTTACATAGACCAGACATAAAAATTATTAAAATTCTTAGAAGATTTTGGTAGCCTTAAGTATTTTGAGATCTTTGAAGAAAAAGGTCTTACTGAATGGGACAATAAAAGATAAGAAGATCAACTGTGGGCACAATGCAAAGAAACTGGGCCATGGGGGCTGGGATCCAACGGTTGGAATCTCAGCTCTCCCACCAGACAGCTGTGTAATCATTAATGAGGTATTTCCTTTCTCTGATCCTCTGTAAAGTAGGACTAATAATACCCATAAAGAGTGTTGTGAAGATTTAATGCAATCGTGTGGATTATTCAACCAGTTCTGTGCATTACCCATAATAAATGCTCTGTTGAATTTCTTCCTTTCTTTATCAATAAGCCCATGTTGCACATAGTTTTACTCAACAATTTTCTAGATCTGCCACAAAAGAAGTTTCTTCAAAATTCTAATATGGTTACTCAGGTATTCAAGAAATTAAGACTGAGACCATTTTATTTATAAATGTGTATGTACATTCATTATCAGTAGGATCTCTGGTTGTTCTTAAAGTCTTGATTTAAATGGAAAACTCATGAGAACATGTTATGATAAAAGTAAAACATACAAAGTTTTTCTTACTGTTTTGAAGCAGAAGTATTAAAATGTATTCACGTCAGATTTAAAGTAGGATGCCAACTTAAACTTAATCGTACTAATGTTGTCATTACTAATGTACTTTCCGGACAAACAAGCCAAACGTATTTTCTTTATTCATGAGTATATTCATGAGTATATCTGGTCAGCAACTGTGGCTTTTTCATTCTATCTTTTAAAAAATGATGTGGACCATTTTTCCACATGGATACACTTATTCTAATTTCAAAAACTGGTAGAAAAAAACTTCAAATTTTCAAACTCGGACAAACATATTTCTTATGATAAATAATGAAATTCTAAGAAGAGATAATGACATTTTATGCAGTTGTAGAATTTTTAAATTATTTTTGCTTGTTTACATAAAGTCGACATCTCGAAATCCTTTAGTGTTTGTTGACAGTGCTTTTTTTTTTTACAGAAAAGAGAACTAAAATAGAAAATAATTTGCCCAGAGTCATACAATATATAAGCGTTTGACCCAGATGGATCCTAAGTTTTCTTTTAGTCCATCTCAATTTCTATTATGTCATGCTGCAAAGTTTCTTTCCCCTAAATAACATGTAGTCATGGCAAACAATTTTATAGTCCTATTGGAATAATTTATTTTTCAATTATGTTACTGACTGGCTTCTGAGATGTGCGGGATTTACAATTAATTTAGTCATTTTATAGGTTTATTTTTGGCTGAAACTGCTTAATGAAGTAATCTGAATCTTGTATATAACAAAATTAAGTGAATGAACCTAATTTATATACTAAAATATGAATGGATGTAATGCAATTTCAGTTTTTGCTCTTTAATCTTTTTAATTAAGTTTTTTTAATTTTAATATCAGTATAGTTAACATACAGTGTTATATTCTTTAATCTCTTTTTCAAAATATAATTGACTACAAGAAGCTTTGTAGAAGTCCTATCTGTATAATAATCTAGTGTAGCATCCTGGTTGCCTTAGCAGTAACACACACTATGCATTGTCCTAAGGAAATCTGAGGGCAGAATCATCTTTTGAATAATGCTTATTTACCTATGACCAACCAGGATAATAACGTAGTTTAACAGAATTGAGGCAAGATATCAAGCAACATGCAAAGACACGGACATAAGAGTCTGCGAGTAGAGTCAATATTTTGGAGTCAGACAAAATGGGTTGGAATCCCAGGTCCTCCAGCAGTTACGTCTGTGATATGTGTGGTGAGGGGCACTTCAGCACTCATGTCCATGGATTCCTCTTCTTTGAAGTCGCTGAAAGGGGTGCAGTGGCAGTTGCCTAAGTTTAGAAATCAGCTTGCCAGCGTTCAAGACTCAAGTCCATGCATAACCAGACACGCAGCTTCCAGCATGTGCTAAGTCTACAATTCCAAATCCATAAACCTCTGAAATCCCAGTGATTTTAATAGCTCATTTGCCTAGAATACCCCTCCTGTGCTGACCTGAACTATTTATAATCTTCACTTATCCCACTTAGTGTGAAGGGTCTGTGTTTCGCTGCTGGTATCATCGGGGATACCCTATTGTGATATTAAAAATTTAGAATTCGTGTATCATGTTAAATAGTAAAATTCTGGATTCCAAAGCTCACTTAATTCTAAAAGTTTTTAAGCAGACGCTGTGAACCTATGTTTCAGTCAGCTTTAGCTTCCTCATCTATGAAATGAGGATAAAACATACCTGAATCACTAAGTTGTGGAGACTAAATGACATAAGGATACTGCGAAAGTTACCTGTGTCCTTTCATTTTGTTTTTGGTTTTGTTTTTGTTTTCTGGCAAAAACACTTATTATGAGCTCTACCCTCTTAACAAATCTGTAAGTGCACTATTCCTTGTTGTTATCTATAGACACTGTTTTGCAGTGGATCTGACACTCATCTTGTATAACTGTAACTTTATTATCATTTATTTATTATTATTATTATTTATTTTTTAGGGAGGGAGAGAGTGGGGAGAGAGGCAAAGGGAGAGCGAGACAGAGAATCTAAAGCAGGTTCCACGCCCAGCACAGAGGCTGATGTGGGGCTTGATCTCATAATCCTGAAATCATGACCTGAGCCAAAATCAAGAGTTGGGTGGTTAAGCTTAACCAACTGAGCTATCCAGGCACCCCTATAACTGTAACTTTATACCCAGAACCTGATTATCTTTGGATAGAAATTTGAATTTGCTCCTTTGTAAAAGAATATAGAAGGCAAAAAAAAAAAGGCATCATGGAAAATTTCAAAATATTGTTAGGCCCTTTTTAATTTATTTGCGAATAATACTTTTTTAAAAATACTGTTGAATTACAGACTATGGAAAGCACCATTATTCTTCAGAGATTACCATTGCCAAAGATCCTAAATCAGCCCAGAGGGGAGGCATCCTCAGACCTACACACTGAACTTTCCCTCCTATTATCCTCCTCTTTTTTCTCTATTTTTAATAACCTCAGCAACCTGAGTTGTCTACTTCAAGGACGGAGTCCAGGCTTGGGAAGGCAGTTCTAAAGACTGACGATAAAAGGGTCAGTTTTTGATTACCGGGTCTCTTGCGCCAGTCTTTCCCAGTTATATCTTGGTGGTCAGGCATTCGGGCTGGAGGCGACTACCAATCTAATGGTTTTTGCTTAGGGTTTTCATTAGTACCGTTTACAGAAAACCTTGCTGAGAAAACCCAATGACAGAAAAAAGTGAGGTTTTATAGAAGTTTCTGAACTTGACGAAAATCTATAGTGTTACTTCTATCACTTTATTATTTTTACAATACAAATCGGTCCTTAACACTTTAAAATTATATGTTTATTTAAAACATTTTTCATTTTGACCAAAGGCTGATCACATATATGTCATAGATGTGTATGTATTCAGCTTTTATATATGCATACATACACATATATCTGTTATATAGAAGTGAACAAGAGTATAGGAAATGATATCTTTTGTTCATACTAATATCCTCAGCAGATACTATTCACTTCATGTAGTTTTGGCTTTCAATATAAATGTGACCTTTGCTTCTGTCTTATTCTGAAATCATGGAGAACTTCATAATAAGAAGAGTGAACCCACAGCAATTTAACATTTTTAGTGCTTGTGGAAATTTTCTCTTACCAATGAGATAGGCAGAAATGATATTTTGAAATAAATAGGAAAAGTGTGAAATATTATAGATGTCATTATAAAATGCAAATATCACAGCAGAGTGGATTAGACATTGAGGTCTCAGCTGCGTTTTTCTTGAAACTATTACTTTATAAAGATAAACACTGGTAAAAAGTTTTTCTTGTTCTCTCTCTCTTAAATAAATAAATAAATAAATAAATAAATAAATAAATAAATAAAATCTTTAAAAAAAGAAAAAAAGAGGCACCTGGATGGTGCAGTTGGTTAAGCATCCAACTCTTGGTTTCAGCTCAGGTCATAATCTCAGGGTCATGAAGTCAAGCCCTAATAAATAAATAAATAAATAAATAAATAAATATTTTAAAAGATTTTCTTGGTGCCTGGGTGGCTCAGTTGGTTAAGCATCTGCCTTCGGCTCAGGTCATGATCCCAGGGTCCTGGGATCGAGCCCCCCACCCAGGGCTCCCTGCTCGGCAGGAAGCCTGCTTCTCCCCCTTCCTGCCACTCCCCCTGCTTGTGCTGTCTCTCTGTTAAATAGATAAATAAAATCTTTTTAAAAAAAGTTTTTCTTGTTATTAGTAAGCCACTTTGTACAATCCGTAGCTATGCTAGTCTTACACAAATCATGACATTTTTTGTAAGTTTGCCAGAGAATATTTATTAACAATAACAAAGCATTTTAAAATTTTAAATTTAAAATCATGTGTTCATTATTCTTTATAGGCTAGAGATTAGATAGAGTAAGAGGGAGAAGGTGGAGTGAAGACTGGGAATCAGTTATAGAGATGCAAGAAGGGAAAGAGGAAGAAGAGGGCTTGATGTGTTTGGGATGCAGTGATGGAGTTGGTGCTGGGTTTGAAGTCCCAACTCTGTGGAATGGATGAGACAGTCTAATCAAGCTTCCACCTGAACAATATATCTCATTTAACTCCTTAAACACAAAAGTAGATTTAAAGGTATTTCCATGTGCCCTTCCTCTCACATTCCCATTTCAAGGTCCTGTGCCTTGCTTGTACTCATTTTGCCTGTGCTGTTGCTGACTCTGAAAAACCTTTTTGTTAACCAATATTAAATTTCCAAAACATACATTGAAAAGACATTTTAATTGATACTTCAGATTGAAATTTCCTTTCAGCTGTAGCATTTCAAATGCAGGCTGCAGAACTTCTGCTAAAGCAGGGCAATCAAGTGGGGGCAGGACTGCCAATTGTGTACTTGAATCAGGAAAGCTTATCTAGAAGAGCCAGGTAGTTACCATGGAGGAGGGACATTCCAGGCAACACATGATTAGTGAAATGGACGTTTTATTGTATGTGACCAGGAGTTATTATTGGGTTTGGTTAGCTGTGGTTTTTGTTACAATTACATTGCCTAGTTGGAAATAAACTACTGTCACTTAGTATCTGCATATAAGTAATTTTTTCTCTCTCTCAAAATACTGTGTCACAAAATAGCACAACAGGCAGCTTACAGTACAGGAAGTGTGTGTAGGACTGAGGGGAGACAATCCAGGGGAAGAGCCTGATTTTTACTATGATTACCCCAAGAGTCTGTGATTAATCACTTCAGAGTCAATTCTGTAATTCATAAGCAAAACTTTTAAAAATATTGTTGGAAAATAAAAATTATAAAAACAAAAAAAAATATTGTTGGAAAAGTGGTAAACCTTTGCATATAACAATTTTACAATAAAAACAAATACTTGGAGAAAATACAGAAAAGCATAAAGAAGCAAATAAAAATTATCTGTGATTTCACTATTCAGAGTTAAAACTGTGCCATTGAATTTTGGATATATTTATTTCCACTATTTGTTCTATATCTATTTTTTTGAAGATTTATTTGTTTATTTATTTGTGAGAGAGAGCACAGGGGTATGGTAGGGGGAGGAGGAGAGTCTTAAGCAGACTCCACGCTCAGCATCAGGCTCAGTCTCACAAGCCTGAGATCACGACCTGAGCAGAAACTGAGATTCCAATGCTTAACCGACTGTGCCACACAGGCACCCCTGTTCCATATCTATTTCTAACAGAGTTGAAATAATTCCATATATGAAAAACTGTAATTTTCTTCTTTACATTTAAACAGAACCATTTTCATAACTTTACTGTAAATTCTTCATTAAAATAATTTCAATAGCTGGGTGCCTGGGTGACACAGTCTCTTAAGCATCCAACTCTTGGTTAGGGCTCAGGTCTGATCTCAAGGTCGTGAGGGTGAGCCCCGCCTCAGAGCTCTGAGCTCAGCAAGGAGTCTGCTTGGGATTCTGTGTCCCTCTGCTCCTTCCCCAACCCAAATAAATAATAAATAAATAAATCTTTAAAAAAATAAAAAAAATATTTCAATAGCTAAATAATATTTATTTATTAAATAATGTTTATAAGATAAAAATGAAATGAAAATTATAAAAGCTGCTTGGAAAAAGTATGAAATTGCTTCCAAAATAGCAGTTTACATACCCATAAAGTGTTTACAAATACTATTTCGCATGCAAGTATGTGTAAATGTATGCATTATAGTATACACATACATACACAGCATATAACATTTGACCCAAAGCTGTAATTTATATTGCATGTATTTTTATTAGTGATACATCTTTATAATGTTTGTTAACCATTTACGTTTTCTCTTTGTGAATTGTATGTTTATGTATTGGGCACATTTTACTCCTGGGAACATTATTACTATCCTTTATCAATTTACATAAGCATCTCACATAGCAATTTCTTTGTGAAAATTGAGCCACCCAGGGGCCCCAAAAAGAATTGTGTTTTTAAAGTGACTAATTTGAAACACAAGACTAAGAGACAGTAAGAATTGGACATACAGCTGACAATGAAGACAGTACAGGCAGCAGACTAAAAGGGAAAACTTGAAGAAAAATGGTGAGGTGCGATAAGTCATTTTTATTGTTTGAATGCACCAGCTAATAGGCATTAATACAAACTTTGAATTTCTACTCTAGGAAAGACTCATTCAACTTTGAATGGAATATTATTTCCTTATAGTTGTAGATCTCTGGGAGATAAAAACTCTTATTTTCTCACAAGAGAGCACAAAACAGGAAAGTCTTAATTGTGTTGATTAGGCTGGTGTTTCTTGTTAATTTAATTAAAAGTTTAATTACTGACCACTGATTTTTCTTCTAGATATTTTTGTATTCTTTTCATTCAATATTTCTGTTGAACTATGGTTTTCAAACTTAAGTTTGTACCAAAATCCCCTGGAGAGCTTGTTCCCTGACCCTAGAGTCTCTAACTGAGTAGGTCCGGGTGGAACCTGAGTATCTGCATTCCTTTCAAGTTCCCAAGGTCATGCTGATGCTGCTGGTCTGAGCATGACACTTAGCCGGTGCTGTAGAGAACTGACTGTACTTAAAAACAGATGTACTTGATGTACTTACTTTTCGCATATTTCCATTCTTGTTCTTAAGTGATCCGTGTCTCTGGATGTTGGCTGCTTAAAGTTGGAAATTTGCAGGACCTGTGGGAATACAGTTTTATTAGCAAGTGAAGTTGTGTGTGAGTAGGGCTGTGTCGTGCTATAATGACAGTTCCTTAAGCATATCATTTCACTATGATCTCAGTTTGACTTAAGAGCTGCTTCTAAAAGATTATTTTTTCTCAATCAAGGGTGCACTTTAAGCAGTAGCATGTCTAGAAAAGGAAGGACGTATTGGAAATGAATAAAAGCATGTCTGCCATGGTGCATGTTTTCGGAAGCATGTTTTATGAATCAGCTGTTGTTTCAGCTACTAAACTCAGAAATTCAAAGTTTGGTTTAAAAGTGATTTCAAACAATTCTTCCAAGACAATTATTCTCTTATAATTATATAAGAATGTACTTACATAGAAATATTTTGCTAAAATATTTTGCTAAAATAAAAGTCAAGAGTATTCTTGACTTTGCAATTAGGATTAAAGACTGAATTTACCTTTTTCCCCCTCTAACACACAACTAATTGAAATGGAAAGATGCAAACAACAACAACAAAACATCTACAGTAGGGTGAAAAAATAACTGCCTCAAGCTTCATATAAAAATACCTACCACCTTTTACTAACAATATAACAGTCTCAAGTGGACCCAGCTTGAGCTGTCTACAAAGTATTACATGAAGGAGATTTGTGATTGAAGGGGGGGTAAACAGAAGGGGGAATGAACCACGAGAGACTTTGGACTCTGGGAAACAAACTGAGGGCTTCAGAGGGGAGGGATTGGGGGATTGGGATAGGTAGGTGATGGGTATTAAGGAGGGCACATATTGCATGGGGCACTGAGTGTTATATGCCAGTAATGAATCATGGAATATTGCATCAAGAACTGGGGATGTACTGTATGGTGACTAATATAACAAAATAAATATTATTTTTAAAAAAGATTTGTGATTTCAAAGCTAAAAGATATTTAGTACTCACTGGATCTAATTAAAATGCAAATTTTAGAGACACCATGAATTCAATAGAGGGAATGAGTATACTTTTCAAGCACATGTTTTACACTAAGGAAATATTATTTTTAAATACCCAAAAGTAACTTTACTTCCCAATGATGTATGAAGACCACTCCTTCCAGAAATTCCAACTGGGGTATTTTAGCAAGAATTCAATGTACTTAAGTGTCTAGTGAGCTAGAGTAAACACATTAAAATGAATCTTAATGGGGTGATCAGGTAGTAAATGAGTGCTGCTTTTATTACTTTAACATAACACAAGGAGTAATTTCTGCTATCTGAAAGAGAAGTTCTAAATCAGCATTAGGATAGTCAAGATAATAACATTGTATTTACTGTGATTGGAACAAAGCACCTATAGCCTTAACTGATTTAGTATCATTCCCACCAGAGAAAAGAACTGGATTTTTTCAAATGTATCTTGCTTTTTACAAATAAAATAAGATCCTGATAGTAATATGTACAAAGTTAAGAGTATAGGCCCTGGGAAAATCAAGTGAAATTGTGGTCAGTGGTTTCCTCTCAAGAATTGAAACATCTAATGTATGTTCAGTTATTTTTGCTTTCCAATTTCAAATAAAAGAAATACTCTTGGGGCACCTGGGTGGCTCAGTGGATTAAGCATCTGCCCTTGGCTCAGGTCATGATCTCGGGGTCCTGGGATGGAACCCTGTGTTGGGCTCCCTGCTCAGTGGGGAGTCTGCTTCTCCTTCTCCCTCTGCCCCTCCCCCAATTTGTGATGTCTCTCTCTCTCTCTCTCAAATGAGTATATAAAATCTTTAAAAATAATAATAAAAAATAAAATTAAAAAAAGAAATACTCTTAAAATACTCCTATAAAAATAGTGCAACTGATAAACTCTATGCTGTATACTTCCACAGCAATTAAAAGAAAAATAAAGAACATATACATGCAAGAGCATGGATGAGTCTTAAAACCTAATGTTGAGCAAAAGAAGCCAGGCACAAAAGGTATTTGTTATTCTATTTGCATGAAGTTGAAGAAGAAACAAAATTAATAAAATGTAATAGAAGTCTAACCAGTAGTTACTTTGTGTGAAGAAGAATTGACTGGGAAGAGGAGAGTGAACATAGGGTGTTGAAAATGTTGTGTTTTTTGTTCTGGGTGCAGGCGTGGGTATATACACATGTAAAATTTAATTGTGCTTTATACTGAAGATTAGTACCCCTCGCCAACTTTGTATTATACCTCAGTAAAAGATAAAGCAGAAACAAATTACTGTAAGTAATTCAAGTTCTTTCAGTGGCACAACTCAAAATACTTAAATACGACATCTTGTAAACAGAACAAAATCAGAGTTTACGTACAGAATTTCAAGAAACTTGTATATGGGTGTCCAGGGACAATTTTTTCAGGAATTAGGTCCATGGAATATTATAGTCTGTTAGCTTTTGGATGATCCTTCCAAGATCAAAAATTCGTGGATTGTTTATGACTAAAAACAGAAAATTTAAGACTTCTTCATTATAAGTTCTGGGTAAAAGATTAGCTAAAATGTACAGAATTTTTGTTTGTTTGGCTTTGTTTAAAAACAGAGTGCAATCTTTGTTTTCTCTCTAACTCACAGTGACGTGGTGATGGTATTAGAAAATCTTTAAGAATTGCCTGTGGGAAAAACCGTGAATGTTAGAGTGTTCTGTGAGTGCCCGTTAGACACAGGAGCCATTTTAGCACCTGGTGTCCTTCCCCAGGAGTATTCCAGCTCATGGTACAGAGATAGTCTACAGGATTTAAGAGGAAAATAATTGATTCCAGAGACACTTTGAACTTGTCAGTTATTACCTGTTTATTCACTGATGTGAAAGCTGGCCTCTTTCCCTGGAGTTTAGAAAGGTTGGCAACATCTCGCCCAATGTCTTTCCCCTGATAGATCATCTACAAAAAGGTTTGTGATTTCCTCGTACAATGATTCTTGATGTTGTGTAAAATCTGAAGACTTCACCTTTGAAAAATCAGTTTAAAAAGGAAATCACGTCATAATAATTATTTAAATCCTCAATACCCGATGATACTTTGTTGTTTCTTGCTTAAATGCAGTGAAAAGGAAGCCAAAAATAGTTTGCCACAAAATAAAGCCTTGAATTAGGTTTATCTATCTATTTATTGTCACTAGAATTCTCTGTGTATAAGACTGTTGAGAGGAGGTAGGAAAGAAGTGACTCTTAAGCCTATTAATTTGTATTTAAGATGTTATAGTAAAAAAAAGATCCTGGGAATTATATATTTAGTGTCTTAATAAAATAGGGCAACAGGAAAAGACAGCGTATGTGCCAATAAAGCAAGAGGGCTTACTGGTTTACAATTATCAATAGCAATTTAAAATTTAGTACTAAAATAATGCATATTTAATTAAGGCTATTACATTTTTTAGTTGAAATCTTCATCATTAAAGAATTAAATAATGGTTAATGCCTTATTTTTAAGATCTGTAAAGACATTACATGTTTTAAAGAAATTTTTTTCCTATAATTCAGTTGAGAAACATCAAATATTTATTTGTAGGTGTGCTCATTTATTTTTTATTATTAGGTTTCAGTTGACTTAAGGTTAATTACCTTTATATTTGCTAGTTCTAACTTGCCTGATTTAGCAAAAAATTGAATTGATTTTAAATTATTTGTGTCTTTTCAAATATTCGCAGACATTATATTCACTTTTAGAAGGGTACACAACATTTTTGTAAGCATGGTAGAAAATGTGGATTCTTTCACCAATAAAACTTAGCAATTGAGGAATATCCAGGGATAGTGCTTTGTGACAATCATCAGAAATTATCAAGAACCTGTTTGAAGGAACGCTTAGATGAGTGCAATGCCATAGAACTTCTGTGATGATGAAAAGGTTCTGTCTGTACTATCCAAAAAGGTAGCCACTGGCCAAATGTAGCTATTGACCCCATGCGATGTGGCTAGTACAAACAAGAAACTATTTAGTTTTATTTAATAAATTTAAATGTCATGAGGCTAGTTGCTATTATATTGAGCAATGCAGCTTTAGACGTATAAAAATCATACAGAAGGCTTCAGTAAATAAAGCGAATGATACAAATATCATTGAGAAGATTAAACAACCTAAAGTGGATTTGGTGCATAGATCAGATCATGCCTGATACATACTAGATGTTGTACATAAGTAATTTACCTTCTTTTTCCCCATGTGGTTCAATACTTAGCCATTACTGCTGCTCCTAGAGATTTGCTGACCTTTCAGAACTTTTTGTTGTTTCCTGTTCTCTCTTTATGTTCTTCTTTTAAAATTCTCACTGTGTGTGTGTGTGTGTGTGTGTGTGTGTGTGTGTGTGTGTGTAGGGGGGTCTGTCTGTCTCTCTCCTCATTTAACTACACGGTCATCTACTTCACTGTGTTATGTTTCTCTTACTTCTATTTCTACTTACCCACTCTTTTTTTTTTTTTTTCTCCTTCCCTTTATGCTGGAAAAAGCTACTCAACACTTACTTCTCCTTCCCAAAACACTCAGTGTAAGCATGACTTAGGAATGATCTTACTTGATTAGAATTTGGCCCTGTGTGCAGGGAAATAAGTCTGACCTGAGAATGTGTAGCTACAACAACTATAACCCACATCTCATTTAGTTTAGTAGTCCAAAAACCCCCTCAAACTGAGAATCAAATTTAATGTGATACTATGTTGGTAAAGCTCCCTAAGTACAAATACACCTTTTGAAGAATACACCTTCAACTGAGGTCTCCAAGAACTTCCAAGTTAATGTTCCAGGAAACATGAGCTTAGAATTTAAAATTATACACAAATACAAATAAACAGCTCTCATATGAATGCAAGCAAGAAATGACAAAAGACAGCAGAATGAGATCCATGAAATTAAGATTTTAGAATTATCAGGCACAGAATATTAAATAATATATATATGTTAAAATAACTAAAAAGAAACTGGAATTATGGGCAAGGAGAATTTTTTTAAAAGATCGCTAGACTTAGAAATCAAATGAAACTCTAGAAATAAAAAAAATATATAATTAAAAACTCAATGAACAAGTTAAGAAACAGATTAAACATAGCTCAAGAAATTACTAAACTAAGGTATTAAGCCAAGTACCCAAAACGAAGCACAGAGAAAAATAAATGTAAATTATAAAAGAAATAATCAAAACTGGGAGTAATGTAACAATATCTAACATATATATCTATCTTGAGTTCTGGAAGGAAACAACAGGGAAAAAGGGGATGTGGAAATATTTGAAGAAATAAATTTGGCTACTTCCAGAATTGTTTTTTGTTTGTTTCTGAGTATAGTTGACACACAATGCTACATTAGTTTCAGATATGTGACATAGTGATTTGACAAGTTTATACATTACGCTATGTTCACCACAAGTATAGCTGCCATCTGTCCCCTTACATCGCTATTACAGTATCATTGACTGTGTTCCTTATGCTCTGCTTTTTATTCCTGTGACTTAGTCATTCCATACCTGGAGGCCTGTATCTCCCTCTCCCCTTCACTTATTTTTCCCAACCCCTTCTACCCCCCTGCCCTGGTAACCACAGTTTGTTCTCTGTATTTATAGGTCTGATTTTGCTTTTTGTTTCTTTATTGATTTTTTTAAAAGATTCCATTTGAATGGAATCATATGGTATTTGTCTTTCTCAGCCTGACTTATTTCACTTAGCATAATAACCTCCAGGTCCATCCATGTTGCCACAAATGGCAAGATCTCACCCTTTCTTATTTCTGTGTAATATTCTATTATGTATATATAGCACATTTTCCTTATCCATTTGTCTATTGATGGACACTTAAATTGCTTCCATGTCTTGGCTATTACAAATAATGTTGCAATCAACATAGGAGTGCCTATATATTTTTGAGTTAGTGTTTTTGTTTTCCCTGGGTAAATACCCAATAGTGCAATTATTAGATGTATGGTATTTCTATTTTTAATTTTTTGAGGAACTTCCATACTGTTTTCCACAGTGGCTGCACCAATTTACATTCCCACCAACAGTCCGTGAGGGTTCGTTTTTCTCTCTTTCTCTACATCCTTGCTAATACTTGTTTCTTTCTTCTTGATTTTAGCTATTCTAACAGGTGTGAGCTGATAGC
The DNA here is from genome assembly GCF_017311325.1 of Ursus maritimus. Classification (NCBI taxonomy): domain Eukaryota; kingdom Metazoa; phylum Chordata; class Mammalia; order Carnivora; family Ursidae; genus Ursus; species Ursus maritimus. The sequence continues at coordinate 50,809,882 of NW_024423453.1, read as the reverse complement.
TCATCATAGTTTTGATTTGCACCTCCCTGATGATGAGTGATGGTGAGCATCCTTTCATGTATCTGTTGGCCATCTGTATGTCTTCTTTTGAGAAATGTGTTCAGGTCCTCTGCCCATTTTTTAAATCAGATTGTTTGGTTTTTTTGGTGTGGAGCTGTATGAGTTCTTTATTTTGGACATTAACCCCTTATTGGACCATTTGCAAGTATCTTCTTCCATTCAGTAGATTGCCTTTTTGTTCGTTGGTGGTTTCCTTTGCTGTGCAAAGGTTTTTATTTTGATGTAGTCCCAGTAGTTTATTTTTGCTTTTATTTCTCTTGCCTTAAGAGACACATCTAGAAAAAAATGTCACTATGGCTGTTGTCAGAAAAATTACTGCCTGTGTTCTCTTCTAGGATTTTTATGGTTTGGTCTCACATTTAGGTCCTTAATCCGTTTTGAATTTATTTTTGTGAATGATGTTAGGCAGTGGCCCAGTTTCATTCTTTTACATGAAGCTGTCCAGCTTTCCCAGCATAATTTATTGAAAAGACTGTCTTTTATCCATTGTATATTCTTGACTCCTTTGTGATAGATTAATTGACGATATATATGTGGGCTTATTTCTGGGGTCTCTATCCTGTTCTGTTGATCTATATACTTGCTTTTGTGCCAGTACCGTACTCTTTTGATTACTACAACTTTGTAGTATATCTTAAAATCTGGGACTGTGATACCTCCAGCTTTATTTTTCTTTCACAAAATGGCTTTGGCTATTCAGGGTCTTATGTGGTTCCATACAAATTTTAGTATTATTTGTTCTACTTTTGTGAAAATGTCATTGGTATTTTGATCAGGATTGCATTAAATCTGTAGATTGCTTTGGGTACTGTTTGAGACATTTTGACAATATTTATTCTTCCAATCCATGAACTTGGAATATCTTTCCATTTGTGCCATTTTCAATTTCTTTTATCAGTGTTTTATAGTTTTTAGAGTACAGCTCTTTCACCTCTTTGGTTAAGTTTATTCCCAGGCATTTTATTCTTTTTGGTGAAATTGTAAATAGTGTTTTCTTTTTTAAAATTTCTCTTTCTGTGCCTTCATTGTTAATGTATTGAAATGCTATTGATTTCTGGATATTGATTTTGTAGCCTGCCACTTTACTGAATTCATTAATACTTCTAGTAGGTTTTTGGTGGAATCTTTAGGATTTTCTATGTACAGTAGTATCATGTCATTTGTGAATAGAAAAATTTAAACTTCTTCCTTATCATTATGGATGCCCCTTATTTCTTTTTGTCTGATTGCTGTGGCTTGGACTTCTAGTACTATGTTGAATAAAAGTGGTGAGAGTAAACAACCTTGTCTTATTTCTGACCTTAGAGGGAGAGCTCTCAGTTTTTCCCCATTAAGGGTGGTGTTAGCTATGGGCTTTTCATACATGGCCTTTATTATGTTGAGCTATGTTTCCTCTAACCCCATTTTGTTAAGAGTTTTTATCACTAATCCAAGATCAGGAAGCCAGATCAAATAATATCAAATGGAATAAACACACACACACACACACACACACACACACCCCCCATATCATATTGCGGTAGCGTAACACCAAAGACAGAAAGACCCTAAAAGAGCATCCACAGAGAAAAGACAAATCACTTATAAAAGACTGCAGACTTCCTGATAGCAAGAATGGAAACCTTTGAGCAGTAGAAAAATATCTTCAATATAACAGGAAAAAATATATATATATAACCTAGCAAATATGAAATAAATTTTGAGAATAAGGGTTAAAGAAAAAGATAAACAGAAAAAATAATTATCAACAGACCATTAAGAAAGGAAATTCTAAGATATGCCTCTGACAATTGGAAAATAATCCTAAATAGGTCTGAGATACAAGAAAGAAAAGTGAGTAAATATTAAAATAATAATATCAATCCCTAATTTGTGGCATTAAGAAGAGGGAGACCCAACATATTAGACAAACCTGGTATAAAAGTTGTGAGATGTGATCAGACAATGCATTCTCGGGCCATTTGTTATTCAGGAGGAAGGTAAATATATTGCTATACTTCATGTTTTATTAAGTAGGAAGGTTAAAACTACTAAAATGGTAAGAATAAAGTCTGTAACTACCAAAATAGTGATGGGAAAATAATAGAACAAGAGGAGTAATCCAAAACACACCCAGAAAAATGATGGGTATAAATTTTTTAAAATCATAATAGATATAAATTAAATAGTCTAACCAATTAAAAGAAAAGATTATCAGACTCTATTAAAAAATAAATATAGTGGGCACTTGGGTGGCTCAGTCAATTAAGTGTTTGACTTGGTTTTAGCTCAGGTCATGATCTCAGGGTCCTGAGACTGAGCCCCATGTTGGGCTTCTTGCTCAGCATGGAGTCTGCCCAAATGTCTCTCTCCCCCCCCCTTTGCCCCTCCCACTGCACTTGCTGTCTCTCTCTCTCATTAATTAATTAATTAATTAATTAAAAAAGAAAAAAGAAATATAGTGATGTGCTATTTTAAGAACTGCACCTGTAACTTAAAGACACAAAGAAGTAAAAAAAAACAAAGGATGGAAAGAGGTTTGTAAAGCTAATATTATCCCTTTTCCCTTCCCATGCTCCTGGCCAAAAAACAAAACAAAACAAAACAAACAAAACAAAACAAGAACTGATGTGGCAGTAGTAATATCAGACAAATTGAACTTTAAACCAAATTTATCATTAGAGGTAAAGCCTAACTACATACTAATAAAAGTTTCAATTTCCTAGGAGAATATGATAATAACAAATTTATATACATTGATATCCTTCAAAACTTGACAGAATTACATGGAATAATTGATAAAGCCCCATCATAATGGAAAAAATTGTAACACATTTCTGTCAGTAAATGACAGATCAAGGAAAAAAATTAATGAAGTCACAAAAGGTGTAAACAACATAATCTGATCATTTTAACAAGATTGCATTTTATACTGGTAAAAATTGGTTAGAAAATGTTATTAATATGTGTGGGAATTAATCCAACCAAAAGTGTGCAGCATCTGTGCAACAAACTTTTATTGAAAAACACTGAAACAAGATGTAAGCCAATGTGATTGGATGGAAAAAAATCAATTTCACAGGCTGAGATTTTTATGAATTTGATTGGCAGATATAATTCAATTCCAACAGAGATTGATAAAATGAGCCCCAAATATATATGGAAAGAAAATAGGTGAAGAATAATCGAGACAGTTTGGAAAAAGAGCGGATGAAGGGCAGAATTTACAGTTTAGAAGAATGTTCTATTGCTTAATTTTGGTGGTGGACTTAAAACTGTTTTGTTATTTTTTTAACCCCCAAATTAGTTTACATATGTTTTATGTTCATATGCTCTATTTCACAATTTTTTTTTAACTAACACAGTATAAATTTAGAGGCTTATGACTCTGCAGGGTTGATGACTAAAAACTAGGATATTTTACTATTATATATATGGTACACTTACTAATTGTTATTCACTTTTTAAAAATAAAATATATTTTAATATAAATGTAATGCTTGTGTCATTTAGAAAATTTGGAAAATACAGAATATATACAGAAATCAATAAACTAAAAATCACCATGAATTTTACTATCCAGTTTAAGCACTGTGAATTTCATTATACTTTTAGTTTAATGTGTGCATCTGTTTGTGAATGTGTTTGTGAATTTTTATAGAATTATCATCCTATTATGTATCCATTTCCATTATACTTTTTAAATTTACCATTACAAATTTATCATTTGATGTTTAGGAATTTTGCAAAACTCAACCTTTATTATGAAAAGTATAGTTGAAACTGATCGACTTGGTCCAGCAATTCTTTGAAGAAACAGCAGTATTTTCAGAAGCTCAAACCTGACAGTGAAGCAGAGCGTAATTATAATTATATAGCCTAAAATATGTATAATGTGTAGGGAATATGTATTTTCAGTAATCTAAAAAAAAGTGGGGGGAAGAGAGAGGAAATACACATCTCATCCGCTGATGTCAGTCTGAATCACCAGTACTCTGTACCACAGCTGTTACTCTGATAGTTCTTAAAATGAAGTACAAAGGGTTTTCCTTCAGCAATTCCCTCACAGAGGATGTTTCCACTAGTCTGCATAATTGACACAATTATGTCAACAATTACTGAGACAGAAGATATGATATTGAACTCAGTAGTATGACCACTTTCTATGCTGTCCCTTCATTCTATGGCTAAAATTAAATTTATCTCTAAAGCCAGGAAATACCTTGAATGGTGTTTCAAGGGAGAAGCAAGAGAATTTTCCTAAAGGTTGAGAAATTCCTCCCTTGATATAGCCACATTTTTTCCTCCAGCTGGTTGGGGAGAATTACAGGCCTTGTGCTGATCTGGTCTCCAGCAAGTGATTTTATAAACCCAGTAATGCTAGTAACACTTGAGACTTTTCTAAATGCTGTTTTCAGTCTGTGGAATATATTCCTGTTGCTATCTAACAAGAAAGAATAGTAAGATGATATTTGCATCGCCATGGCAACTTACATATCTAGATTGAGATGACATTTTTGCCTGTTTAGTTCTATTTTTCATTTATGGATAACATTTTTTTTTACTGCCTTTTAATTGAAGAAAAAAGCAAGTGGGTGCATACAAAAGGAGAAAAACTGAAATTTACTTAACATCTGCTCTATGTCAGACATTGTATCAAGTTGTTCATGTACATCCTCCAAGAACTCTGGGTAGTCTCCGTGGAGGGAGGAGGAGACTTCGAGAAATGTCAGTACGTTGCTTTGCTTAAGGTCAGAAGTTATGAAGCAGTAGAACCAGGGACTGTCAGAGTTCAGTCCTCTCATTCCTGGGCCCATGCTTTCTTCATGACTCCACACCTCCTCCATGCTTTCTTGCTGGCTTCTTTGTCTGATTGTTCCCTATAACTGACAACTACCACCTTGTGAAATACCAGTAAGTACCTTGCGATATACATTTTTTAAGTGTTGTGGTTCTTAGTGTTTAATTCTAAATTCCACATATAGAAAATTGCACCTAAATCAGGATTGACTGATTATGTTCTACTCTTCAGTTAAAATGGTTATTCAAATGCTTTAATTGCATGCCATGTGCATTAGATGATACCAATTAAGTAGTTAGGATTTAGCTATACATATGATGGGGATTTAGCTATACACTATGAAAAAATGTATATCTATATTTTAATATAATTTTACAGATATAGAACGTGAAATATGCATTGCAAATACTAGATTATGATTTGTTGAACATTAGATATGTGTTGACTTATATTTTGAAAACGTAGATGAGAAGAGCAAAGTAACAAAAAATGAATTATATTTACAAGTTACTAAATTAAAATTAAGCTGATGATTCAATTCTTAGTAGAATCTAAAATTCTGTTTATTAAAATTGGGTATCATTTCTATACATTTCATTATAGAACTTTTTTCTTTCTTCAAATATAAGAACGTAATGACTAATGCAAAGGGAAGATTCCTTCGTAATGGATTTTAGGAGATGTTTAAATCGTTTTTGTTGAGATGGTATGTTGTTAACCGCAAAGCATTGGTGGTAAATGCAGGAAGGAAACTGAAAATTCTCTTTATTGATCCTGTCCTTATGAAGCAGCAAGTGAAAGGAAGAATTTGCATATCAAGAAAAAAGTGACATCACAGTTTAAGCACCACACTATTTCTTTTTCTCTCCGACCAACAAAAAAGTCTCAGAAACAATTACTGTTTGGACAGTTGAAGGACATTCACATTTGAAAGCAGGAAAATTTCTACTCAAGTGTTGGAGGCATAAAGGCAGAGAGGAAGCTCCAGTGGACTTGTGGGCTCTCAAAGCAGAAGGCACACCTGAAGTGTGGGAGGGCTGGCATGGAGGAGTGCAGCAGGGGGGAGTGAAGAGTAATTGTGAAGACACCGGAAACCTGATTTGCTTATAGGCAATCAGAAAAATCAAAGGAAAGAGACAAATTGAAGAGGCTAGATTAAGTTGGAAAAATTACATTTGTTCCCAGGAGACTGCCTAGGTGAATAGATCTGCGGGGAAACGAGGAGAGGAACTCCCTCCAGGAGCCAGAGCCTCCCTCTCATGCTGCAATCCTGTAATACCCACCCTTGTCAATCAGAGGTGGTGTTTTGAACGGGTATGATGTCATATTTGAGCATAAAAACATTTTGATTGACAGATTATTCTGAAAAGTTCATATGAATATGTATAATTTTCAGAGTACAAAAAACACTAAGATGTTATGAGTCTTACACATAATTACCTTTAAATGAAACTGCAGCACTCAAAATAATTTCACCATGATGTTCTTTTGGATTTCAATAGTGCTGTATGTGGGTTTGGCTTTTACATGGGACGTATTATAATAGAAACCCATCTGCATGGAATAAATGTAATAGTAGCATATGAAATGTATAACAATGGCTATATATCCACAGGCCCGTTGTAAGTCTCTCATTCAGAGGTATTTCATTTTCAACTGGAAGAAGAAAACACATTCAGATATGCCTTGGTTCGGGTAGCGAATAAATGCGCTCCTACCATATTATTTTCTTTATTATGCCTTCAGAACTCTTACGGTGCTGTGGTATGTACATTCTTTGTCAGACTCTTTATTGCAATAGCCTCCCGAGCTAAAGCAACAGTCAATACGTGATTAATTTTCTCACCCCTTTTACGAAAATATATTAAAGGAAACTGAAAACATGGTAAGTATATTCTTTACGCTGACATGTTAAGGAGAGACTCTCCCTGACAGAAATACTGGCCCTTTGATCACATTCCTTGCATGCTGACAGCCCCTTCAGCCAGGTCGTCCAGAAGCTCTAGAAGTTGTTCCAACCCTCATGCCGTTGCTGAGAAGGGAGCCCCACTCTTCCTCCCTTACTTCTCATCCCACTGCTGCCCGAGAAGATACTCCCCTACCACACCCCCCGACTCCAGCACTTTTGATTTAGTTTGGGGTCATCTGTGGTGTTGGAGGATGAACAATTTATGCTCAACACTGCACTTGCAAGGTCCAGACTCTTCCTTTCTCTGGGTCCATTTTCTAAGAACTCTTCTTTCAAGCTGTTAGTTTCTGGATAAGCTGAGTCTGATTTTACTCTGAAGTGCAGGTGGATTTTATTTCAGGTCTTGTATAGCTGAAGAGACATTATTAGCATCGAAGCGAAATTTGCATAGACAGATGAAATGTTCTGCCTTCTGAGACCTTATGGAAATCCTCCTTATTAATAGCCACATTAGATGGAAGACATGGGTTTTTTATCATTTCAGCATCTTTCTTCTATCAAGTGGTTAGTTTCTGTCCACGTCACTGAGTAATTTTAAAAAGCGACTACCATCTGTCTTTTCAGGACTAAGGGCATTTGATTTCATGAATAACAACAATAAGGGCTCATCTCACCTTTCGGGAAAGATTAAAACCATAGGAAAATACAGTACTATTAAGCTGCATGTTTCTTTTTAAATTTCCTTATTAAATACAGTGAGCAAGTAATTACATTTCTTTCTCATATTTTTTAATATCACCAGGGCCCATGAATGCCAAGACCACAAGAAGCTACTGTAATCTCAGTTTATGATAGACTAAAATGAGAAGGTCTCTGAATGGATGTACATTAAGGGTGAAATATACGTTTTGTAACCCAAATCTCCAGGCTCTACCTGGTTCAGTCTTCACTTGTGTCTCATTCAAAGAATAACAACCAGAAGTAAAAATAATAAATTTTTGTCAATCTCAAGGCAGAGGGATGGAGATTTAATATAAAGCTCTTTCACCATTTCTCAAGATCTTCCTTTTCTCATTTCTCCTGATCTCAAATAGCCCAAAACCACTCCAAAGACTCTTCATAATTCACTTTTACTTCCATGGCAAAATGATCTCCCACACTCAAGCCCTGCTGCATTTCTTCCTCTTTTTGCCAGCCCCCAGCACCCATATTTTTTTGTTTGTTGTTTGTTATCTTTATTAAGTAAATCAAATTAGCATCTCTGGTTACTTCCCCCACCCCATATTTATCTGGGATTTATCCATTAATCAAAATTTGCAAAAAACAATCAGGCCCAGAAATTGACTCAGAAAAGAAATATCTTTGCTCCTTTTAAGTTGGGGTAAGAGGAAAAATTATGAATACTCATGTGTTAAGGATTTTTATTCTGTTTTGTATACATCAACACACATGTGCCAAAATGCATTTCAGAAGCCATTATTATGTTTCTGTAGTTTCAGTACCAACCATGAGAAAGAAATTCTCACATTGTATTAATGAACTTTTTAAATTGACTAAAGTATGGATTTAATCTCCAATTTTAACAAGAATTAAACTTCAGCATCAGCTCATGATAAGCCTTAAGAAACTACATAGAACCTTTGTCATTATCTGAACTTTGAGAGAGGTACCTTATGTACATAAATGCTAAAAAATATGTCTATGTTTCTCATATGTGTTAACAAGTTGGTCTTTGCTTAGACATGCCCTAAAAAAATGAAATGGGTAACTGAGACACGGAGTTATTTATATGGCTCATAGGAAAAATTAATAATAATAATAATAGTGTTAATAATTTGCCAAATACTTAGTTTGTAGCCAATATTTGGTGAGAGATTTATGCATTATCTCATTTTATTCTCTGGACTTACAGGGATAAAATAACTTTTCTCTTGACATGGAGCTAGCAAAAGGCAGAGCTCAAACCCCATTTATAATTCTTAGTTAAGTTTATTGTGAGTGAATGACTGCCCCTTGCAGCCATCCCTTGGTTACACCTACCAAATTCTATAATGAGATCAATAAAATGAAAAACAATCAATAAAATATTTGAAAAGTTGAAAATTCTTCTCACCCTAGATAGTTATCATGTACATTCTTTTTTGTGTGTACTTATTGTTACTAAACTGGTGCTCTGCGAACTCTTCAATGTTATATGATTTTCAAATTTGAAAGATATGATTTTTACTTTTATATTTACATAATTAATGACTACATAAAATGAAACAGACGTAACATTTAACTCTATAACATTCTTAAATTTTACTTAATACGTGACCTTATTAAAACATGTTTCCTTAAGATTCTCCAATCAAGTTCCTATAAATCCATTACTCACGAATAAAAAAAAGAAAGAAAGAAAGAAAGAAAGAAAGAAAGAAAGAAAGAAAGAAAGAAAGAAAGCTCAAGTACTATCTTTTCTCTACATATTAAAATAATGATGTGATATTACTGATGTTTACTCCAAGAAATGTATCTCAAACTTTTTTCATGTGCATTTATCAAAATCAAATACTTGTTAAAATGCCATTTTTATACCCCATCATATTTCTGCTAAATATACTAATACACATATACAGACATAGGAAGGGAAGGCCAAGAATCTGCATTTTGTCAGCTTCCTCAGCTGATTCTGATATGCATGAAATTTGATAAGTGTTGCCACAATTTTTTTTCAATGTTTTTCAGTGTATAATTTTCTATTTTCAATATTTTACAGAAAGCATTATAAGTGATTTATATTTCTATGCACAGTATTTGCATGTTTAAAATATGAAGTAATGAACAACAAAATAAAAAATGAGAGTTTTAGATTAAATCCAAAGAATAAAGTAAATATCCATGAATCTATACTGATGTCAGTAAGTGTTTAAATAAATAAGTGGGAGAAAGGAGGCAGATGTATTTTGCAGAAAAAGTCCAAATTAAAAAGGCAGAAGGAATGAGAGAAATAGAAAGTCACCATTAGAACATGCCAGTAATAGTTGGGGCAGGCAAGATTCACTGATAAATATTAAAATCAGTGGGGAAAACTTTAAGGAGGAATAATATATTTGCATAGCCTCAAAGTATCTCCCTCAAAATGTTTATTAATCTTGTGGTGGTTCTAACATATTTCCATTCTTTGATTCTGCTCCCTGCAAGAGGTGAAGCTTAAGTGCAGGCTGGATGAAGGGACAATTACTCCATGCAGAAACCTTACCAAGTGATCAAGGTTAGTTAACATCGGTAGTAATGGGTACTGATAGCATGTGGCTCCTGATGTGATGCCATGAGAAAGGTACTTCCCCTCTGTAGTGTTCTTGCTCCAAATACTTAACCCTAGTCTAACAATAAGAAAAGATAGAACAAACCCAAATTGATGGGCATTCTACAAAATACCTAACTAAAAGCAAAGTACTAAGATCATGGAAACAAAGAAATACTGAGAAACTTTCACAGATCAGAGGACACTAAGGGAACTTGCTGAATGAATGCAATATGGTATTCCTGATCAGACCTGGGGACAGAAAAAGACATTAGTGAGAAAGCTAATGAAGTCTGAATAAAGTCTATAGTTTAATTACTATCATTGTGCCCATGTTCATTCATTTTGATAAATATACTTAGGTTAAATTTTAACATTAGGTTGAGCTGGGTGAAGATTATACAGGAAGTCTATCATCTGTTAACTCTTTGTATTATCTTTATAACCTGAAGTATTAGGTATTACAAAACGAAAAAGTTTTAATATACAGTGAGTTTAACAATTAGTTCTCTGGGCATATTGGCAACACTCATGATTTTAGGAACACTAGATGTTTACTTACACTTTTCACTTTATATATTTATTATAATGTCTTATCACTGTCAATGCTTAAAAAAGCAAATTTAATAATTTTGATTATTGTATTATTCACTATTTATGTGAAAAATACGTATGTATAATTTTATACATTATATAGAATCATATATAGAGAGGGGGAAGATTTCTATTCAATTGCTATAATAATTGGATGTGTCATTTTAAGAATAATTTTGTATCTAAATCTTCAAATCTATTCCAAATCTAATCTGAATTTTAATATACTTAAGAAATGTAATTTCCATTAAAGATTTATAAGTATTGCAATTTACAAAGTAGAGGAGTGATGAAGTGAATGTGTGAGTTTTCTATTGCTGCTATTAACAAGTGACCATAGATTTATTGTCTTAAAACAACATAAGTTTATTACCTAACATTTCTGGAGGTCAGGAATCCTAAAATCAAGGTGTCAGCAGGACTGAATTCCTTCTGGAGGTTCTAGAGGAAAACCCATTTTTTTTTTGCCTTTCCCAGCTCCTGAGCCTCACCTGCATTCCTTGGTCCCAGCACCTTCCTCCTTCTTCAAAGCCAACAGCATAGCATTTGCAAATCAATCTCTCTCCCTCTGCCTCTCCCTCTCCCTTTCTCTCTCTTTCACCTTGCTTCCATGATCACATCTCCTTCACTGATCCTCCTTCCTCTCTCTCCTATAAAGACTCTTTTGATTATATTGGCCCACCAAGATAATCCAGAATAATCTCACCACCGCAGAATCCTTAATTTGATCACATGTGCAAAGTCCTTCTTGGCCTATATGGTAACATATTTACAGGGGTTGGGGATTTGGATATGGACATCTTTAGGGGAACATTAGTCTATCACAGTGGCTTTCCTTTCTCTCACATTGATTAAATTGGGGGTGAACCTATTACTTGTAATCATTTGAAAGATATTGTGAGAATATATTCGTTATTATTTGCCTCTATACAACCAAGTGGAAAAAAGCAGAATCTTACTTTAATTCTTTAATTAACAGCCAATTAATAGCCACTAACAACAATAGAATATTGTTCTTTCATGTATTCTCACATTGTGTTTCATCAGTAATTTTTTTTGAGAATGAAGAAAAAAGCCATTGTCTTAATTTTATTTTGGTTGTGACTAATAATAGAATAATAGAAGCATATTTTAAAATTTTTTCTTTTAATTTTTAATTTTTTTTTTTTTTTTTTGAGAGGGAGAGAGAGCACACAAGGGGAGAGGGCTAGGGGGAGAGGGAGAGAGAATCTTAAGCAGGCTCCACACTCAGCAGGGAGCCCAACAGGGGGCTCCATCTCAGCAGCTTGAGATCATCACCTAAGCCCAAGTCAAGAGTCAGATGCTTAACTGACTGAGCCACCCAGGCGCCCTGAGAAGCATAATTTTAGAGCAATGCTTGAGAATACCTCTTTTCAGAGAGGCACCTTAACAATGATTAAGAATCAGGATGTGAAATACCAGCTCCTTTAGATAAAATGCCTGTAACACATTTTAAATCAGAACAAGCTAGAGAAATGGACTAGTAAATTGTGGACATCTATGAGAAATTGTGGGAAGATTTTCAAGGTGTAAATAGAGTTGAGGGAACAAATGCCATTTATGTCATTTTTTTACCATGTGATAATGGAGAGCTGCAAGTCGGAATACTTAATTTGTAATCACATTAAGTTGTGAAATCAGTGATTCTGATTCTTAGCAACACTAGATCTACAAAGTCAGTGCAATTCAAATGTAACTATTTTAGAGTTTCTTAGGGCTAATTGTTTCTTTAGGAATTAATTCTCTTGTCACAATGTGGCTATGAACACATTTTTCCATTCTTCAGTCCGTATCTTGGCTGGTACAAAAGGATATTGATTGAGAGCCCAGGCAGTGTTTTACAGGAGTGAGGTGCAGAGGCCTACAAATCAGATAGAGATGTTTTTTTGCATGTGGGATTTGAATTTCACAGCGAGTCCTTGGTAGACCTATGAATCCAGAATATCTTAAGTGGAATATATACTTGTGGGAATCACTGGCTTTCTACCAAAGTTGCTTTTTGGGAAAGAAAAACTTAACTTGAAAATTAGTTATTAGGAGAACATATTTATTAATTGCTTATTATATTTTTTATTTGCCAAGCATACGAAACCATTTAATAATTACTGACTTCAGCAGTCCCTGTGAAATAGCAATAACTCCTAGTCATTTTTCCAGAAATGGAGAGCCATATAGTAAGTAAATTATTGAAGATCATATGTCAATGGCTCAGTAGAAACTGACCTGCCAGCTGAGTTTTCAGTATAAGATCTGGCAGAATTGTTCTGGGGTTCTAAGACAAATTTCTCCTGGGCCTCCAAAAACCTTCAATGAATTTAGTACTCCTCCACACATAAAAATATTCATCCAACCGTCAGATCATTTCATCTGCCTCCTAAGAGTATCAAACAATATTCTAAATGAAAGAGTCACAACAACTGAAGGAATGTAGTCCTCTCATGGCTATAGATTAGCTCATATTACAGTATTTACCAAAATGAAATTTTTACTACGCTTCTTTGTCACTTAAGATAGGACAGAACATGCAGGATAGCTGAAATTTTGGCCATAAACATTCATTTTACAAAAGTAAAGAAGAACATTAGTGAATATAAATAGAGTTGATGTCCTCTTTATCAGCACAATCAAGACCAGTCATTGGTCATTGCATGTTTATTTATTAAGTTTTAGATGACATATTTTTTTAAAATAAGAAACCACTAATTGGACTTATTTGTTATCTTGCCGAAATCACTTACGATTTGTAATTTTAGTTTCTTTAAATTGAGTCAAGTGTTAAAAGACTTTGATTAAAAAAAAAAACCTGAAATCCAAATTCTTCCAAATATTAACATTATTTAATCCATTCTTCATATGTACCTTATTCAACAATATTTTCATGAGTATTGACTAACCTTTTTGTATAGTTCCATAATTATAGCATTGTCTTCATGTAAGCAACTCTTCTTTTTTAATAACAGTAAATTCATTTGCATAATAGTTAATTAAATGATGTGATTGATGCCACCTTGAAATAACTACCTTTTTGCAAAAATCACTTTTCTTCTGTACATGCAAGGTTGTATTTTCAAATTTCCCTTGTAGCTAAGATAATCATGTAAACAAGAACGTGAGAAAAAAGTGTGCTCTGGCCCATTAAACCTCCCAGAAAACTGGCTCCATGTCCTATTTCACTTCTTGCAGACTGTACGATAATTACTAGAGCAATTTTCAAAGCCACATATTGAAAAAGGAATACCTTCTCTCTTTGCCCAGGTCCCCAAAGACCTAATGGGGAAGGACTATTAAGTACTATTAGTATCAGTTGGGACTATCCACTCTAGAGAGCAAGAAACAAACTTCTGCCAGTTTGAACCATTTTATTTTCATCAATCATAACACAGAAGTTGGTGTCTTGAGTTGAGGTGCTTCGATCACAAAAATTTAAAACATGTATCATTTGGCTGGTGGTCATGCAGTAGGCTGCAAGCAGCGAGCAAACACACACTACAAACTGCAAAGCAATATGCTGTGTTTTATCAGAGGGAAGTGTTTGGTGAAACTATGACCTGTAGTATCTAGAAAGACATACCAAGTGCCAGCCAAGCCTCTAGTTTCAGGAGAAATTAGTTGGAAAGAGGAGGAGTATTAGTGTGTGTTGGCTGCTGCTCCATGCTGTGAACAAGAAACAGACCAGCTTTGCCTGGATTGCAGGCAAACGCAAAGACTGGAGAAAATTCATAAATACAGATCAAGAAGTTTCAGAAAAGCCAATAGCTCCTGTATCTCAAATAAGAGAAGTTTTTGTACAAAACTCTTTTAAACGTACTCTTCACAATGTGGTATTTTCCTACCATTTTCCTACAAGTGAGGGTCCCAACCTCTCAAAACAAAGAAAAAAAAATTTTTTTTAATCTACATTCCCCACCTCTTTTGCAGCTAGACTGATGATTCAGGGGCTTGCATTAAGTAAAGTAAAGCCCCCAAGATACAAAATTTAAGGACACACTCACTCTCAGGTGCTTGCCCTGCCTATGCAAGACCTGAGAGAGAGCTCCCCCTTCAGTTTTACACCCTTGCTGACTCCCTTGTCTCATCCAGGGCCCACCTTTGGTTCTTTTATTTTTGTTGTTGTTGTTGTTGTTGTTGTTGTTGTTGTTGTTTTAATGTTTTTTTTTAATTATATTATGTTAGTCACCATACAGTACATCCCTGGTTTTTGATGTAAAGTTCGATGATTCATTATTTGCGTATAACACCCAGTGCTCCATGCAATACGTGCCCTCCCCACCACTCATCACTAGCCTATCCCATTCCCCCACTCCCCTCCCCTCTGAAGTCCTCAGTTTGTTTCTCAGAGTCCACAGTCTCTCATGCTTCATTCCCCCTTCTGATTACCCCCCTTTCTTTATCCCTTTCTTCCCACCTTTGGTTCTGTCCCTTAGATGTGTCCTGTGACACTTTTGCTTCAGAAGTGACTGTGAGCTAACTGGGAGTTATGGTGGGTGGAGGTGGTACCAGAGGCAGTGTGTTTTCTGGATACAACAGTGGGACACGTTTCTCATCAGAGCCTAGGAAATATGGTCTTGGTTCAGGCAAGTCTGCAGCTCCCTTGTCCTGCCAAGCATGTTATGGTTCTAGAAGCTATCTTATAAACGTGGCCTAAAGTCATGAATTTTATCTGTCCCAAGGATTCTGTGACCTACACAGTATCTTATGTTAAATCTCTCACTGTTTAAGCTAGGTGGAACTGTTTCTGCTGTCTAAAATTTAGAACTCTGATCGTCAGAAGGTTTGCCATTGCCTAGTTTTGTGATCTTGAAGGTTTCTTTACTCTAAGCTTCCATTTTATCACCTGTGAAAGGGTAATAATAATTTGTACATCATGGATGTAGGCAAGAAAAAAAATTCTTTTGCCTCTACCCTTTTAAGTTCTCAGCTGGGCTCCCCTAACAAATGACAAATCAATAAAAGAAAAGCATGCAAATGTATTTAATACAAGTTTTACCATGGCATGAGAGGAGATGCAGACTTGAGGAAGTGGTTAAACCGAATTTTATGTGAGGTTTGATGAAGAAGGGAAAGTTGTGGGAAATGTGATAGGATAAAAAAGAGGGTATGAGCTAAGTGTAGTAGCTCGAGTGACAGCAATTTGTTCAAGTTCTTGTAGGGGGCTTGGAGAGGTGGCTTTTGTCCCTGATTTTGCTTTATGCTATTATTTTAATAATCCAGATCTCTATTCTAACATTTTTCCCCCTGGCCCACATTTCTTATATTGATAGTTAACTGGGCAGCTCAGTTCCAATAATACTCAAATGCTGCAGGTCCCTTGCAGGCCTGTTGGAGACTGCAATCCTAAATCCTGGTCCTCATACTTCCTACTCTTTCTCCCTGATGCCATTAAGTGCTTGCCTGCCTTCACAGCGTTTCCTTGCATTCATACTCTCTGTCCCTATGAATAACGCACCTGCTTGCCCATGACTGCTTGTAGGACCTTTCCAATACTAACTTCGTCTTGGTGTCCATATGCTGCCTGTTGCTATGTTGCTGGACATTGTGTCTTAGGACTTTTCCCATTGCTTATTGATCAATATACCTTAAACACCTACCTCAATCCAGAGGGCTTATCTTAGCTTTGAATCAGAGTGCTTGTGTTTTTTTCTCTTCAATTTCCATTTTTTCAAGGATTGTCATAATACTAAAGCTATTCTGTGCTAATTTAGAACAATATGTTTTTTCTCCCTTAACTGAGTCAAAATAGTTTTCTGCTGGAAACAATGGAAGGACACTTCCCCTAACTTTTTAATATATATATTTTGGATATTTAAACACACATACCAAGAAATGAGAGTGTGATACAAGGGTACATACTACATTTAGTGGTTTAATCGTAAGGTGAACATCATATAAGCAGCTCAGAGGAACAGATGTATCAGATGTTAGTCGGAACAAAGCACTGACTTTATCTCATTTTTGCCTATGTAAGAACTGAAGAAAACATTCTGAAATGCCACAGACAGTTTCCTTAGATTAATGATAATATGAATATCTTGCCTTTGTAAAGGCGGTCTCTGGCTTGGGTTCCGCCATAAGTAGGTATGAATCATGTGAGACTCCTCCAAATTTGGATTCGTTTTGTCTTTGGCCCTGTTACAGGAAATGTTTTCTTCTTTCTAGTATCTCTTCTTTGGATTTTTTTCTTCTTTATTCCTACTGCAGAAAACCTTGAACTTTTGTAAGATGACGGGTGATAATTAATTACACTCAACACAACTCCTGCTAAATATTTCCCTTCCCTACTGATTTAGCAGACGTGGATCGCTTGCCAACTTTCAATCCCACTTTTCACCTAACTTCTTGGTCACTGGTTTTCTTATCTCACCTGCCCTCCCCATCATATTAGTCATAACACCTTTGGTTCCAAGTGACAGAACTCCAAATGATTCAAGATGAATCATGTGGAAATCTCCCTCTCCCAACCCCCACCCCCTAAGTGGGTCTCACATGCAGAAAAGTCCAAAGCTATATCTGGCTCCCAGCCTGATAGAATCTAGGTCAAGACTTTCTTCTCTTCTTTAAAGTTAACTTTTCCTTATGTCTTATACCAGTCAAAATTCATATCCTACCAGCATATGGATCCCAGCAGTAAAGGGCATCTTCTCCTAGGTTTCCTGCAGAAAATTACCAAGGAGGAGCCTGACGTACCACGCTTCAATCACATGCTGCTTTCTCAAGCAAGCACTGTGGCCAGGGAGGCGTGAGGGGCGGCACTCTTACTGGCCACGCCTGGGTCCTATGGACACTGCTGTGGGAATATGCAGAGAGCACTACCAAAATCACATAGAATGATTTCCTCCCGGAAAGAACACCTCTGTTATCAGAGGAAAGAAGGCGTGCTTAGAAACCAGAAACAATGATCCACTCATTGACTGCCCAATATCCATGCACACTTTTTCAAACACGATTATTCGTAAATGTCCCATTCACATAAACCAAGTATTCTTGTAAAATCAAAGACATAATTTCTCACTTTCTAATGGAAATTCTTTTCTCCTACTGCCTTCACCTTCAAGTTCAGGGCTGCTAAGTCATGAGCCTTCCTATATGATATAGCTCCAGAGTGTCTCTTCATGAACAGAGAACCTGTGTCTAATATCGAAAATACAGGTAACAAGACATCCAGAATATAGTGATGGAAGTTTTAAAAAGAATAACATAAATTTTTAACTTCCACTTTAGAAAAAAGAAGGGGGAGGAATGAAATATAATATGTCCCAGTGGGCAGAGATAACAAGGATTCCTGCCCTGGCAGAGAATGATTTCCTTAGTGAGTTCCTTTGACAGCCTTCCCTGCTGGGCTCTAAGAACGTCTTTCTTGTTTAATGTCATGACCACATTAGAGAAGTTTCCCCTTCTTGGTGCTGTGCATTTCACTTTCTAAAGATGTGGGTTTGGAATTCTGTGGGTTGCCTTAAGTTTTACTTACTTTTTAAAAGATTTTATTTATTCATTTGAGAGAAAGAGAGATAAGAGCAAGCAGGGGGAGAGACAGAGCTGAAGGCAGATGCTTAACCAACTGAGCCACCCAGAGGCCCCGGCCTTAAGTTTTAAACAACCATAGGTTTTTCTTTGCCAGGCTTTGGGCAAAAATAATGTCAGTAAGTTTTAGGCAAAAAACAGTATAAACAGTATCACTAAGACCATGCTTGCATCATGGAGATTTGATTACTATCCCACTGATTGAACAAAATTGAAAATTCTATTTTTGCCTAAACTCACTGATATATTTTTTCAATAATGAAACACATCTTAAGAACAAAAATAAATTCTGTAAAGCACATTCTCTTCATTTTGTGAGAAAGATTATGGCCAAATTTCCAAGTAAACTCTTCAATGACTGGATCTCATTACAGAAAGAGTCTTTTAGAGAGTGAGGTGCTTGCCTCCTAGTAGTTGAATTATACTGAAGGCTGTTTGCACAATACTTCTCAGGCACAAACAGCTTTCCGCCTATTCGTATCCACATTCATCCCTTCATTCACTCATTTCCTGCCTCATTTTATACCGCATATGGTATAACAAATATATAAATAACTAAAAACCAGGAAAAAATATTTTTGAATAGAGATTAAAGGACTGGAAAGAGGAAGGCTTTGGGAGAAGGAAAGAGTAAAAGAGGTATATTGTACCTCTCCATTTTAAAACTGACCAAATTGTTTAAAGAGAAAATAAGGAAAAATAATAACTACATCAAACTGAAATTAAGAGCAGTACCACAAACTGAGAAGTTGCTACCAGATATAGTAAAATTTGTAACAACCCAAACGACTTAAAATAACACATTATTAAGTAACCTTTACTGAATGCCTACTAGTGACTTGCACTGTGTTACTTTACATGTATATTTCTTTCAAGGCTAGTAACAAGCCTGGGGTGGATACTGAAGTTGATAATTCACCATACAGTGTAACGACCAGAGTCTGTGCTGATGGATTAGGCATCCACTCCTACTGGTCCATTCTTATACTTTGCCAGTTATACTAAGTATGTTAAAAGTCTTTCTTTTATGATGAGAAATGAAGTCTAAAAGAGGATAAATAGTTTTCCCAGGGAATCAATGGCGGATTTAGAACTTTACCAACCCAGTGTCTCTGACTCCATAATCTGATCAGCTAACCTTTTCACTATTCTGCTCACATCAGCAGTTTGTGGTCGGTTCGACTTCCAGAGAGTCATAATTCAGGGGAGGACAATCTTCAGAACCTTAATAATAGCTCTTCCTCTTGAGGAATGGGTACTGAAAACTTGATAGGTCATGGGAAGGCAAGGACAAGGCCCTAAGACACGGTTCAGCATCAAAAACTTTTTGAGTGCCTAATATGAGCTAATCATGCTTCTAGGTGCTTGGACCAAGTTCCTGCCTCGTGTATCTTATATTTTAGATATTTTCTTTCTGCATCCCACGCTAAGAAGGCAGAAGCAAACATTGTAGAGCACTCATCCTGTATTCTGTACGTATGAATAAAGATTATGAGCATAGGACACGTTCGGAAATAATCCCTTCAGGACTCAGACCCAATTATTAGGAGCAAATTTTGGTTTTAAGTGCTTCTAAGTATTTGAAATGTGGAGAAGTTTGTTTGCAAAATGCTACTTAAAATCTGACAATGTGTCTCCTTATCTGTGAATAAGAGTAAATGACTGTTGGCAAAGGGAATCAGGGAGGGGGAAGTGGACTTGCATGCTGTAATCTCCAGAAAAGTGACCTCTGATTTGACCTTTTCTCTAGTCTGACCTTTTCTCTAATCTGACCTTTTCCTGTTCAGAGCAAAATGGCCATGAAGTTGATTGGCGAGGTAGGGAAACCATTGTTTCAGGGGGCAGAGAAAGAAAGCAGCTTTCCAGTTCTTTTTATGAAGCCAAGAGAACACTTCAGAAAAATAATACCTTTGAAAGGATTGTCATTGGTAGAGTGGATCCAGTGTAGTTTAAATGTTATGAAGTAAATGCTATGGTCTGTAGCTTCGGCCTGGTTTGTAGCTTAAATTATACTAATTTTTATTTTTTAAATCCTGTTCCATTCTTACATTTACATACTATTGAGAATATTCCTATATTTATATGCTTTGGTTTGTGATGCTGAACTAACAGAATTAACAATGTTTCAATGTAACGAGAAGTCAGGTTTCTGAGATCAATCTGTCAAAACTATCAGGTTTTTAGCAGCCTGGCTTTTTAGACTTGTCACTGAGTTAGATTCTTGAAAAAGGCCTATTGGTTGTTGATTTGATTGCTCTATTCTTACTTCTAGGCAGTATTTAATTTTCAACTTAATTTATAAGAAATTATTAACATACTGTATTCAGAACTCTTGCCAATCGAAGGTATACAAAACTATTAAGGATAGACTAATGAGCCACTGAAGCATTCTCAGTAAATTAAGAGAATTTTGCATAGAAAGCACTCCTCACTGCCAGATGTGACATGGCACAAAAAAGAAAAAAAAAAGAGAGAAAAGAAAATGATCTCTCTGGGGTTTCTTAGAAGTGGTTTCAGGTTTAAGGAGAGAATAAGTTGTGTAGTTAAAGAGCTCTATGACAAAGTCTAATATTTTTTCTATTCAAGACTATAATTCTCAAAGTTGTACTCAAGAGTGAGTCCCTAGGCCCTGGGAGTTCAACCACCAGATCTTGTTGCTTAGGTCAAAGATCTGAGGAGGCAGCTGGCAAGTAAAAATCAGTCTTCTGAAACCAAATTCATGCTGCTTTTTAAAATTATTATTATTTTACTGCAGACTCTTAAAATAAATGATGTATGAGGACAGATAGTCCCCACACATAGACACAAGATTTGAGCAGACACTTCACCCAAGAGGATATAAAAGTGGTAAATATGCACATGAGAAGAAGATACTCAGCATCATTATTCAGTAAGAGCAATACAAATTGAAACCAAAATAGATACCACTGCATACCCACTAGAATGGCTGAAATTTAAAAGACCAAGAATGCCAAGGGTTCGTGAACATGTGGAGCAACTGTTCAGTAGTTTCTTGTGAAGTCAAACCTATATTTCCCTTACAACCCAGCACCTCCAGTCTTAGGTAGTTGCCCACGTGAATTAAAAATGTGTGCCCATAAAGCATGTTTTGAAATATTTGTGACAGCTTTATTTATAATATACACATTCTGAAACAACCAACGTGTTCATCAACTGGTAAACAGATAAGCAAATTATGATCTAGTCATATGGCGGAACCCTGGTTACCAATAATAACGAGGTGTGAACTGAAATATGCAGCAACACGAGCCTCACAAACATTATGCTAAGTGGAAGACACCAGATGCACAAGAGCACACACTATATGATTCTACTGATAATACATTCTCGAAAAGGCAAGACTATGGGGATAGAAAGCAGCTCAGTGGTTGTCCGTGGCCGCTAAATTGAGTGGGAGGGGATTGTCTGCAAACAGACAGTAGGAAATTTTTTGAGCTGATGTAAATATTCTGAATTATTACTGTGGTAGTCAGTTGCTCAACCGTGTACATTTGTCAAATGGAACATTTTAAGTTGGTTCATTTTACTGTATGTGAATTATGCCTCAATAAAAATGATGGGAAAACAATATAAAATATGAGGGAGGAAAGCAGTAAGTAAAAGTAACATCACTTGCTTGGATAAGATTGCCTCTTGTACCCAAGAGGTCCTCCTGAACATTTTTCAGAAAATGAAAATACAAACCTGCCAAATCAAACAAACAGATAATTCCAAATGAAACTAATGGTCTCTGCTGATTCCAAGTAGTTGGTTTTTCAGTATTTATCACTATAGTATTAAGAAAATAATTTTTGAAAGAATCAATTGTAAATAACCCGTGTTGTTTTTCCACAATGAATATGTAATACATTATAATAGAAGTCCCGAAGCATAACCCAAAGCATCCACAAAAGCCACAAAGGACTTTGAAACAATGTTCATGCAGACATCTGAGAGAAAAATAGATATATAACTTCATGCTATGTTTTTAATTTATGGATACATCTATTCCTCATAAAAAAAGAATGAGTGAAATGGTCTGTCAATATCAAAAGAAAATCTCTTTTTGAGGAGTTTATATTCTCAGTAAATTCCAACTGCAGAGCCACCTTTTGAAAGACCCATTCATCTTCAGAGAAGGCACAACCTTATCATCATGGAGATTAACATACAACTTAGACATGATTCATTGACCAAAGCTTCTGAGAAGGCAGTGTCTTGACCCAGATGCAGATAAAGCGCTCTGACTTGAATCGCACGGATTGAAAGTCTGTATATTTTCTCTTTAAATATGAATTACAAATGATTTCCTTCGCAAAGAGATTGAATTAACAAGCAAAAGAGGTTAAAGTAAAAGAGTTGGTGAAGAAAGCACAACAGCAGTGGACCTTGAGGGTAGAAAAATTGCCACAGATTGCTCAATACTCTCAAAACTATTACTTTACCTACATATTAATAGAAGGTATGTACTTCAAATTCAAATCTTTTTAGATATTCTCAATCATATGATCATCCAGGACTAATCCCTCTACAGCAGTGATGATTTTAGCAAGATTTGTCCATAATATTTCCATATATTGTCTGACTTGTATAAGTTTAACAGAAAATAATTTGAATATCTTCTGTGTATAAAAAATGTGTTCAAGTTTTGGAGATATGGAAATATGTGAGAAACAGCCTCCAATGGATGGATAGTCTAGTAAGGAAGAAGACATGAGAATAATCAAATATTACAAAAAACAAAGTGCACTAAAAACTTGAATAAAAATGAAAGCTAAGGGGGCACCTGGGTGGTTCAGTAGTTAAGTGTCTGCTTTCGGCTCAGGTCATGATCCCAGGGTCCTGGGATCGAGCCCTCATGGGGCTCCCTGCTCAGCAGGAAGCCTGCTTCTCCCTCTCCCACTCCCCCTGCTTGTGTTCCCTCTCTCACTGTGTCTCTGTCAAATAAATAAAATCTTTTTTTAAAAAAAATGAAAGCTAGATACTATTGGAATATTTGATCTCTTTTTGGTTGCACATTTTAAGAATTTTCTTCTTTTACCATACGTTATATGTAAGTCCCAATTATCTAAACAATAACAGGATATTGAACAAGAAGGGAAGCAAGAAGGAATGGATGCCAGAAAGTGGCAGATCTGGATTTGAACACAGTCCTGAACCTTATTAACTTAGCAACTTTGTGCAAGTTGCTTATTGTTCTCTGAACCATAATTTCCTTATTTATAGAAGTTACATAAGTATATCATCTTACAGGTGTTTGTAGTAATTTAAAGACAATGTATTAAAGGGTTGAGAAAAATGTCTGACTTGTAGTAGGATCTAAACAAATTGCTAGTTTCCTTTTTCTCTCCTCTGCCTCCCAAGCCATTTCAAATCCATGGCCTATCAGACTCTTCTTGCCACAAATGTAGTCTAAAGCTTCACTATTTCCAGGAAATTGTTAGCAATATTGCCAGGGCACTTTCTTACCTGCATTCCCATGGTGTCACTACATTTTCCACTTAGACCACCTGTAGGTGCTGATAGCATTTCAGGTCATGGGAAGACTCCTCTCCCTCTCTCTTCTTGGCCGTCCATCACAAGCTGCTCTGAGTGACCCCACATTTCTCATCTCCTCCTTCTTTCCCTCTTTTCTTCTCTATTCAGCTCAGAAAGATTTGTTCACCATCTTCTCCTTCATTCCGCTTCATTCGAACCTGAGTGATTTTCCTAACATCGGTCTTACTCCTGCCCTTATTATTTTATTACAATGAGGGAAGGAGGGCACGTGTTGTGATGAGCACAGGTGTTATACACAGCTAATGAATTGTTGAACACTGCATCAAAAACTAATGATGTACTATATGTTGGCTAACTGAACATAATAAAAAACAAAACAAAAATTTAAAAATTAAAAAAAAAAAACAATGGGGGAATCAAGCCCTTTCATCTGTCACTGAAATTATAGCTGCTCCATAAGGCCCTCCACAAACTACAAATTGGCAACTCCCTCTTGAGTCCCTGAGCTGAGTTTGAGACAATCAGAACCCAGTCACATATTGTATATTCTCCTTTGAAGTATAAAATGTTAGTAACTCAAACATTCATTCAACAATACTGGAATGACTACTACGTGACAGGCTCTGTTCCAAGCATAAGGGACGTCACACTGAACAAAACAAAGTCCTGTTCCGCGCAGAGAGAAAGGAGAGACACACAGTGAACAAACAAGTAAGTAAATGCATAAATAAGTATGATGGGGAAATATAAAGCAAGGTAAGGGAAGAATGATTAAAGACCTACTGAAGCTGACCCCTGAGGGGAAATGTGAAAAAAGTAAGGAAATAAGCCACGCTGATATTTGTGGGAAGAGAATTCAGGATGAGAGAGCAATGCCGAAGCAGAAAAGCCGGAGTTTGAGAGTGACTGGAACTGAGTGAATCTGGGGAGAGTAAGTGGTTGAGAGGGAGCAAGAGTTAGCTTGACCCACCTTGTAGGAAACAGTAATGATGCAGCTGAGAAAGGGAAATCCATTAGAGGCTTTTGAATGGAGAAGTGACATAACATGACCCTTCTTTAGGGGGAAACACTTGGAACAGACGTTAGGTACAAATTCCAAGTCTTCTGCTCGACTGTGCTAAGGTGGTCCAACATTTTTCAGGCTCCGTTTCCTCCTTTAGAAAATGGGCAAGATAATAATAACTATCTTTTTAAATCGAGAAAATTAAATGAGGACTTAACAGAATGCCTAACATATGGTGAATACTTTACTGAAAGTACTAAACATTATCTCATTTACATTTGTCAATAATCAGCTTTATTTTTCTCCATAATAATGTTTTTCTTGGGATCACATCTGAATAACCGTGGAAACCGAACAGATGCCAAAACATTCATTTCATTATACGTTAAATATGCAATCTTGAGCCAACCTAAGCAAAATCCAAAAAAATTTGGATTTCAGGCAAAGCAGCAAAATCTGATATGAATCTAACTTCTTGTGAGTAGTGACTTGACCCATTTGATATGACTTGAGAGGCACCACTTATGGCTTCATGTATTTTTTTGTTTTTTGAAGATACAGTCATGAACATATCCTAAGAGAAACGGGCATGTGGAATCTTTGTCTTGCTATTTTTTCCTCACTGATTAATTCTCAAGTGATAGTCTTTTCTTCAAGACATTATGTAAAATGTCTTAAAACCACTTTTAAGAGTATCATGGCAGAGATTTGAACACAGGGGATAAGGGGGATTATCGTGTAGCAAACCATAATTAGCTTGCATTCTTTAAATCCACCTAGTTTTTTTTTTTTAATAGAACTCAAGCATAGAGTTTTTTAATTACACCAAAGGAATACATTTATATAATGTAAACTGCTTAACATTTTCTAAAATTATTATGCAGTAAACAAAAGCGGAACATCAACCTAAACCCAAAGTGAAATAGCACCCATTAATGTAGAGTCCCTGATATTAAGGAGGTGACACAGGCAAGACATAAAGCTTTCCCTCTCACTTGGCTGTGAAGCCGCGGGCACCAGGGTGAGAGGTGTGATGGACACCGAGCAACAGCCCAAGGCTGGTGAACCTGCGAAATGGATGACAGATGAGGTGTCACTCTTTGATTTTGTCAGTCTCAATCTTCACAATCTCTTACCTCTAATAAAGTGTAAAGGAAGATAAAACCATTTCCCCTTTCTTCTATATTGTTTGAACGTCATTATCATGAATCTCTCAAGAGAGCCTTCACTATGAGCCAGGTGGCTGCTGCATTTCCCTTATAGCCCCAGGGAACGGTGATGGAGCTGTGTCAGCCTGCAGCTTATAAAAATCTCTGAAAAAATTCATTAATTATTGTTCCCTTATTTAAATCTTACAACTCAATGCATAAGCGATCCTCTGTACTTGGTATTCCTTATATAGGGAAAAGGAAACAATAAGTTAGCAAATTTCCCCTCCAGGCATTTGCCTGAGCTGGACATACCTGGCTCCCTTTTTGAGAAGGCCTCCGGGGAAGTCCTCTGGAGCAGGGGTGGCTCTTTCCTAGTCTCCTCCTGTACATCAGGAAACTTCCAGTCTGGGACTGCTCCAAGCTTGTAGAGAGCCCCTCTGCTCTTCTGAGACTTACTCCATCTCCTGCTGGACTCAGCGGTGCCCAGCAACATGGCTCATTTCTTTCTCTTAAACCTCTCACCACTGCCTTCAGCCGCCATTTTAAAACTATTTCACTTGCCTTCAGGTTTTGCAACTGAAACCTTCCCGTTTACTTTTAGCAAAGGAAAAGTCAAAGCAGAAGGAAAAGTCAAAGATTCAAAGCACGAGAAGTGTTCAGTGAACTATTGTGACTTGAAGATGGAGGGGGTCACGTGGCTAGGAATGTGCGTAGCATCTGGAAGCTGAGAATGACCCCCTCCTGACAGCCTTCAAGGAACAGGGACCTCAGCCCTAGAACCATGAGGAACTGAACTCTGCCAACAAAAAAGAGCTTGGGAGTGGATTTTTCCCTGAGCTTCCAGGCAAGCCAGGCTGACACCTTAGTTTCAGCCTCGTGATAGCCTGAGGAGCAAACCTAGTCATTCTTACAGGACTGAGATCATAATGGTATTTCAAGCTACTAGGCTTGTAACAATTTGTTACACAGAAACAGAAAACTAATACACTCTAGATCGATCCTTATCTCTTTTTAGGAATCTTTTTTCATTAAATTTTTTCCAGTCTTCAGCCTCTCCTTGCTGTTGCATTTGTCCTGTCATCATTACTGCCACCATCATCACCAGCACTTATAGTAGTGATTGAATATGCCAGACACTATATTTAAATACTTTCAATTGATTGTTTCATTTAAAGCTTCATAAAAGCCAGGGTTCTTATGAAAATGCAGATTGTGAGTCTGTAGCTCTGGGCTGGCGCTTGAGATTCTAACAAATGGCCAGGCGATGCCTCTGCTCCTGACCTATTTATAAATATAATTATAAATATTTATAAATATAATTCAAGTCATTCAACTAGTATTTGTAGTTGCATGACTAGTCCTAGTAAAATGGGCAGCTCGTCTTAGGTACCATTTTTATAAGTTGGATAATGGTACTGACTTAACTTTGATAGAAGTAACGGAGTGCTCAGTTTGGTGTGTCTCAAAACAGAAACTGAGGTGGGGTGGGGAATGTATTCTGAGGAAAATAACCTGATTCCTGAATTCTGTCTCTACCCTTGAGACCAGAACTGTTGAAAACTGCCTAAGGAAATGTATTTTTAATAAGCTTCCTCAGATGAATCTTACGTTACTCAAAAGTAGGGTTTCGCAGTCTCAGCACTATTGACCTTTGGGACCAGATAATTCTTTTTTGTGGGAGGGTGTACTGTGCGTTGTAGAATGTTTAATATTCGTGGTCTCTACTTACTAGATGCCAATAGCACCTCCCTGCCCAGTTGTAACAACAAGAAATGTCTTTGAGTATTACCGAATACCCCCTGGGCAGCAAAAATCTCCTTTGGATGAGAACCTCTGCTCTAAATTTCAAGGATTGATAACTTAGGCTTTAGCTAGGAAACAGATACCTGAAAGTGCATAGGTTAGTACAAGACTCAGTCAGCTTTTTTCTATTAAAAAAAATATATACAGTAAATGTGTATCCATACAAATATGAAAGTTCAAACATAATTTAATTTGTTTAACTAAAAATATCTAGGTAAACACTAATTATTTTATTTCCAAGTGCAACTTTTTTCAAACTTCACTTCTGAATTCAGTTTTAACTTCACAATAATTTGCTATTCAATTTGTGATATCATGGTTAATACTCAAGCCTTTATAAAAATGAGTAGTTCTACTTTTCAAGACTATAGCTGTCTGATAAAAGCTATTGAAAAAAAGGATTTAAAATTTTTTTTCATCCTCAAAATTTGTCATGAACAGTGAGGTACTCTTTCCAACCCCTCCCCATTTTTTCTTTTCCCATCTAGTTTATTGGTTCTTTGCTTCTGGCAAATATCTCTGCTGAATAGCACGTCACCCTTTTCTCTCCACAAGACAAATGAATAAAAATCTGATTTTGAAATTGGGCCAGGGTCTGTGCAAATCCCCATCACTATGATGTGAGTGTGTGTATGTATTTTCAGAAAAGTGAGGGAAAATTTACTCTGACAACCATGCTTCTACATTACATACCAATAGTAATGCCTCTTTTGAGGTGTATATCTTATGCTGAAGCTTATTTTTAAGGGAGTCTTGCAACTAAGCCAGGGTGTGCCTGTGTGTCTGTGCGTAACTGCTACTAGTCGTGTTGCCATTCTTAACAGACATAATCGTTTCTTTTCCATCTGAGCATCTTAAGCCTTGATTTAAGTTAAAAATCTTTTAAAGCAGGATTTTAAGTATGTACTCATTGATTTCTTGGCCACTCATCTCTAGTAGTTGGTAGTCTAGTTTTTGTGGTATGTGCCATGCTAGGTCATTATGGTGCAGTTACTCATTTAAAAATAAAGTCTATCCGAGCTTCTGCTAATTTCTCAAATCCAGAGGCCATTCTAGAAGAAATGATTTACTACACAGTGACGTGGTAGTTCTGTTAAAGTTGACTTGAACACTGCTCATTCATTCTCCTGTCAGTCACTTTGCTTTTATTTGGGAAAACAATGCCACAGAGCGGTGTAAGAACATGTTATTTAGAATGAGACAGACATGGGTTTGACTCTGGCTGTGTGGCACCACTTTGGCAAATAAATTCTCTAAATCTTAGTTTCCTCATTTGTAAAAGGGGATTAACCATTGTCAGATTTCTTGTGAAGATTAAATGCAATCAAGTATGTAAAATGCTTAACACAGAGATAAGCCCAGGGAAAGCATTCAATTTATAGTATCTATTACATTATTATTTTATTTATCCTAATCTATTGCCTGTCTGGCTGTTTGTTTTCTCTAATATTAGGGGTAGAAATTACAGACATGGCTAGCTCAGAAGTTTATTTTTCATTCAAGTCAATTCTTAAATATATATATTTAACATGTGAATTTATATATATAGCTATAAGTCGCTTGTTAAAATATTTCTTGTCTGCTTTTTAAAAAGCACAACAGAAGAACTATCTCTGCAATGGCCTATGCTGAGTAGAAACAGGCCATATTATTATCTGGATATCATTATCTGTATTATCATTACTCAAATGATATGCAATTTCAGATACGTATTTACACTAAGTTTTTTCAGCATTATTGTAGCCACCAAGGCATCCAGATATTTAGGGTATAATGATTTAATGTCAACTGAAGAGCTAATGACTTAAAGAAAGAGAAAGCTTAGGAAATTGAATCCTATTTCTGTAGACAGAATCATTATTGAATTAAAGTTTTTACTTTACTATGTACTTTGCTATGTATCTGCCAGTCTCAAACCAAAGAAATAGGAGGCTTAATTTGATTTTATAGAGAGATGAATTTTCAGAAACTCAGTATAAAGTGCAAAAGGTTACAGTCAATAGAGTTCCAATAAACATTGTATTGTGCGTGACTCATTCAGTCTTTTAAATTTATTCAGGCTCTTGCAAAACGTAATTACCTATGTATTTCCTAAGAAAAGATGCAGACATTGCTGAAGCATCGTGTTAATAAAATATTTCAAACTGCTTTTTTTACTGACTTTTTGGATTTAGGGCAACTGAGATACTGTTGGACAACATGTTTCTTGTTTTGTTTTTCCCCCTAAAATTTGAATAAAACTGCCCATATTCCCAAGTAATTGAAATTATAATTTGTTCATAACCTTGTACTAAAGCCAGTTCAAAGTATCTCTGTGCAAAACTCATTGAAGCTGTGTTCATAGTGTTCTTTTTTTAAATTTTAATTTAAATTTTTTATTTAAATTCAATTTAGTTAATATATACTGTATTATTAGTTTGAGGGGTAAAATTTAGTGACTCATCATAACACCCAGTGCTCATTACATCAAGTACCCTCTTTAATGCCCATCACCCAATTACTCCATCTCCCCACCCATCTCCTCTCCAGCAACCCTCAGTTTGTTCCTAGAGTTTAGCATTTCTTATGGTTTGCCTCCTTCTCAATTTTCATCTTACTTTGTTTTTCCTTCCCTCCCTGTATGTTCATCTGTCTTGTTTCTTAAATTCCATATATGAGTGAAATCATATGGTATTTGTCTTTCTCTGACGGACTTATTTAGCTTGGCATAATCCCCTCTAGTTCCATCCACAACGTTGCAAATGGCAAGATTTCATACATTTTGAAGGCTGAGTAATAGTCCATTGTGTATATATATACACCACAACTTCTTTATCCATTCATCTGTTGATGGACATTTGGGGTTTTTGCATAATTTGGCTATTGTGGACATTGCTGCTGTAAACATTGTGGGACATGTGCCCCTTTGAATCACTATGTTTGTATCCTTTGGATAAATACCTAGTAGTGCAGTTGCTGGGTCATAGGGTAGTTCTATTTTTTACCTTTTTGAGGAAACTCCATACTGATTTCCAGAGTAACTGTACCACCTTTTCAATGAGGGGGGAGATCAACACTCTTTAATGACAATTCTGATTTTCTTTCTAGTTCTCCTACTTTTTATGTCAACTTTATTGAGGTATAATTGACTTACAACATCATTGTGGTTTGATATACATACACAGTGCCCCCCCATCCAGTTAATTAACACATTTATCACCTTACTTATTTATCTTTTGTATGTATGTTTGTGTGTATGTGTGTGTTTGAGAGAGAGAGAGAGACAGAACATTTAAGTTCTACTCTCTTAGCAAATCTCAGTAACACAATATAGTATTATCAACTGTGGTTACCATGTTTTACATTAGATCATTAGGCCTTTTATGTCTTATGGCTTAAGGTTTATACCCCTTCACCACCTCTCTGATTTTCTTTTCAGTCTGAGAATATGTGGCAGCTGAAATAGTTTAAAGATGTTTTCTAACATTAACCAAATTAAATCTTATTCCATATATTACCTGCCATTTCTCTTAAGGAATCCCTGTCTTATAATCTAGTAACAGGAGAAAATTAGATAAGTCAGGGGCCTCCATGTCACAGCAGTGAGGAACCTGTGTGAGATTTCTCTTCTTTTTTCTCATGTGAAGAAAGAATTGGGGATTCTGGAGATAAGTTAATGAAACTCAGATACTTACATCAAGTTTATTGGTAAGATTTGGATGATTATAAAGAAAAAAAAAAAGGACCTGTGCCTTTAAAATGATAAAAAATGATATTAAAAAAAATAAAACAGTCTTGCTCTGTTTGGAAGAGAGACAGGTTTGAGAGTCTGAGGGTTTGCTGTGATTTAAGAGTCAGTGAAAATCTCCAAGAAGATCTTAAATTGAAAGCAAAGGGTGTAAACTTTTAAAAATAGTGAAATTAAGAAAAAATATAATCCAGAGTGTTTCATGTCAGAATTATCAGAGATTTCATAAGCTCTTAGACATTTTAGAGAATCTGCCAAGAAAATTGAATCTTAGAATTATATTTTTAATTTGTCCCCTGAAGTCTTTGAATAAATAGGATAGCTCATTTTAAGTTTTTATTGATAAAGAAGTTTTTTGGATTTTTTTTGCTTTTTTAATAGATGCACCTTTCTGGGTAAATCTGGCCATTCTTGTACAGAGAGGCTCAAGCAAAATATTTAAAACACAGGGAAAAAGAATTCCATTTCCTACTTGATAAGTGGGAATGATGGAAAAGTACAGCTACAGTCATGGATGGTACCATTTATAAGTTGCATAAAATTATTTTAGTGTTCTTTTAAAATATTTTCAAGGTACAGTAGTGCAATATGAAATAAAATAAATAAAAGCAAATTTTATAATGTCAACTTGAGGGAACAGGTAAATCATTCATTCAGATAAGGGTAGATCAGAGCGTAAAGAGCGGGAATAAGGCCAGCATAACATTTGTTGTCACTGCTGGGTCAAAAATGACGATCTCAGAGCTGAAAAGAATACAATGTGTACTCTCAGTTGATAAGTAGGCAGAATGAAATGAATCAGATAGTCACAGGTTACACCAAAAGAACTTTCCTCTTGTCCAGATTGCT
The DNA here is from genome assembly GCF_017311325.1 of Ursus maritimus. Lineage (NCBI taxonomy): Eukaryota > Metazoa > Chordata > Mammalia > Carnivora > Ursidae > Ursus > Ursus maritimus. The sequence goes on along the minus strand of NW_024423453.1, from coordinate 50,777,682 downwards.
TTTCCTATCCTAATGGGAATGAGTGGAATTTCTAAGAAAGAAAATGTAGAATCAGGCAGATTTATATTTAACTTTCCCACATCTCCGCCTCCCTATCTGAAAAAAACACAACAGCATATATTTTGAAGCTTTTCATGAAGATTAAATGAGATAATGAAAAAATATATGTCATAATGCCTGGCATATAGGAATTATTATTTTTACTACCAATAATAACAACATGCTTCTTGACTGAAATTATGTAATATAAGGAAAATCACTGAGGGAAACCATTTTTTGTTTTATTTTGGTTTTTTACATATAGGTAAAAGTTGCAAAGTTTTATTAGAGATGCCAAAAACTAAAATTATAATGTTTCATAAAATTATGGCTTGGAAACAGATTCTGTAATACTAAAGGATTTCTTTTGTTATCCAAAGATAATCCACTAGCTCTAAAAAATGAAGCAAAAGTTCAACTGCCTCTTTAATGAAATTTCCTATTATTATGTATGTAATGTGTGTCCTGTTATGGTTTTTGTGATTAACTGAGGATTGTAATGCATTAACCCATAAGGAAACCATTTCCTTTCTTATTTGTGGGAGAGGCATTTTCATCTGCAGCCAATGTTGTAGCTTGTCTGCCAATGGAATGTGGTGGATAGCTACAGGGTGAAAATAAATTGACAGACCCTAAGAAGACAGCTTCTTCAAGGACAAATGATATGGGCGCAGAAAAACTAGTTCCTTCTGGAGTGTTGGCATACAGGGATGTAGGGAAGTCAGAAGTGACCCCAGAGTCTAGTGAATTTGAACCTGTCTCTTAGAATCAAGGTTAGTGATTGGAGGTCAAAAATATGTGCTTGGAAATCAATACATTTGTGGTTTATTTCTTCTTGGTCTCCTGAGGTCAAGAAAAGGGGTTTGGAAAATCCTCATTTGTCTCATCTTTGCTAAGATGAGCCAAGCAAAGGATTCGGGGTCACTATTTTGTTTTGTTTCTTTTTCTAGCCTTATTTGAGTACGTTGTTGTTATTCACAGAGGAGAGCTTTCCCCTACACTCCTTCTCAGGTGGGGTTCTTGATGGAACAGTATCCATAGAGAGCCTGTACATTGGTAATGGACCTGAAAGTGATGCCCAGCTGCTCAAAAGCACAGCATCTTTGTAATATGTAAGAACTATTAAAAGTGTACAGGTTTCCATCTTACCCCTTTTAACTGCTGCTCACCTGGTCACATTGAGTTTTTTAACTTTAGACCCAATCCCTTCCCTTGGGGGTTCATTTTAGAATATGAAAGCAAATATATTGGACCTGCACTTAGATTGTATATCTGAATAAAAATATTTCTTGAGAAACCATAATCAGCCATTTATATTTTATTTTTAATATTATATGCTAAGTTCTCAGATCTTTAAAAATATGTAGGTAAGGCATAAATATGGGAGAATAATTGAGACAGATAAGCATTCTCTTCTCTAATTTACATAAGCATTACAAGACTTCTGGATCTTTAATTTTCTCCAAAGTTATATTTGTTTTCTCTGGATAACACTTTCTTTACGCATTTTTCCTTTAGTTTCCCCAAGTGAGAATAGAAATCTCAGGAGGAATGCTTAGATGATTTATAGGTGTTACCACACCTCTGGTATAAAAATATCGTCTTCTGTGATATAACATTTAGGAGTATTTTATTGTTCTATAACTTGTCAGGAAATTGCTGGAGTGTGACTCATTATGATTGCATACTCATGTGAGAACTCATTGATAATCATAAAAAGAAACTCACAACATAAATTAAGGAAAAAAGCAATCTTGAACCTGTCATTCAGGATTCTGAACACAGAAAAAAAATCCTTTCCTGAAATACATTGCAGACCTCCCTTCTCCAATGCCATTTGCTATTACCATTTTAGTCCACTGTTTTTTTCTTACCTAGGACAGTGAAATAAGACTTCAAGAACATAGTCAGCAATGATATTGAGAAGAAAAATCTATTTGGATTGGTAGTGGCTGTCTTTGATGGTAGGTCCACTGGAAGTCCAAAGTTCTATTCTCAGTTCTGATAAGGAATAGCTGTGCAACAATGAACGAAAATTCTCCCTGCACACCTCAGTATCCTCAGCTACATCCCATAAGATAAAAATATTTTCCTCTTATTCACAAATTTTATAGGTATCAATGAGACGGTATGTAAAAATGTATGAAGACTGAGAATTCCATTAAATATAAGGTAACTCTTCTAGCCCCCATTCTGAGAAGTAAATTATACTTAAGAAAACTTTATATAACAGAATAAATAAAATGTCATATAAATATTATCACTTTCTTAGTTTTAACTGCCCATCTCATTTTCTTCCAATACATCAGTTTAAGATTAGGACTACAGAACTAGGGTTTATTCTATAAATATTTATTAATTCAGGATGCAATGACGTAACCCCAAAACATTGCTACTTAGATACCTTGGAAGTGGGAAAGTTGTTAGTTGCATGTCTGAGACAGTGGTGTTTAACAGGTACTCACCGAAAAAAAGTTACATACATTTTCATACATACATTCATTATAAACTTTAGTGATATCTAGGATCTGTAGCACACAATTTACAAATAATAAAACAATAAAATATGCAATATTCTATTGTAGATTCCGTACAACCAATTGATTTTCCAGAATGCTTTTTTTTTTTTACTTAATTTTTGTAATGTGTTGTATCTGTAGCCAACATATGGCTGCAATTGACAGATGAGAGTTGCTCTGACAAGAATGTTGGTTGATGTTTTTGTTTTATTTGACGGTAAAATGAGAGTGAAACATCAAAAATGGTTGTTGGAACATCACTGGTTCATCAGTGGTCAGTGATGAATGCTTTCTTTGGTAAACTAGATAATAGTCCTCAAATACTAGAAGAATATTTTCTCAATTTTTTACGCTACTTACACTTTAATGGCTACAGAAAAACGTGCTTTTAAATTTAATTCCCCATTGTTAACATTTTCTCTGCAACCTTAAATCTAACAGTCAATGGAAAAATAAAACTTGACTTGTAGCATTTGCCAATTTCAGTGATATACTCTCACCATCACTGATATTGAGTTACCAATGTGACGCCATTAAATGCAGAGCTGGGGAGAGATGCACAATAGCACACCATTATATAGTATTTCCACCATACAGATACAGAAGACGTAAATACCCCCAAGAACCTAGATCATAGTAAAATATAGTAAAATAATTTAGAAGTAATAAGTTTGAGTGGATATTATTTTTGTTTTAATATAACCTATTTAATTGTGGCTTTATATAATTTAACTTTGTAATAATGCCTGGGATTAACAACTAGCCACAATATTATTGAAGATTTAACAATTAGGTCTCATGCACTCCAGTACAGGGGAGCTCCAGCACATTATTTGTCCCAGGTTATGGTATTACAGTGACAACCTGCAACAAACAAAGTGGGAAATGGTTGAAACTAATAATACTCATTTGCTGACCCACCTTTATGTCTAATCAGCATTAGAAATGACATAACCTTGTAATTCCTCTTGGGTTTTCTATTGACACATCTATATGATCACTATAGATGACACCAGGGAGCTTGAGACCTTGAGGGGACATAATATTCAGAGAAGGGTATTTTTCAGGAATTTCTCTAATCCCAGTGGGTGAATAATGTTCACTACAAGGCATATTTTCTCAAATTAAAAAAAAAAAAAGGCTAGTTACGAAGTTCTATTATGTCCTGCTATGGACGTGTATGCCACTCTTCCTTCAAAGAAGTAACAAGTACAGCAACCTTAGAGGTTTTTCCTCTGTGCTAGATGGCCTCAACTCTTAGCACAATAAAATAAGCATTTCAGCCACTAAAAATATTTTAAGGGTTTCTGCATGTGCTTTCTATCCCTTAATGTATTCTTCCTCCTATATTATTCATCTTATTAAGTTGCACTTCTGTCTTCCAGTTATCAAAGCAGGAAACCTAGATATCATACTAGGTTCTTCTTTTTCCCTCATTCTCAGAACTCAAAAATTACCAAAATACAGAATTGTGTCTAAAGTGCTGGAATAATACCTAGAGTTTGGAAGCACCCAGTAACTGTCTTAATGAACGTATGGCTCAGTGAGCGGACTCAGGCACAACACACGCACGTGCACGTGCACACACACACACGAAGTGAATGGTTCTAGACCTTGGAATGGAGGAGTAGAACTTAAATTTTTATCTTAATTGACTATATTGGCATAGTTTTGGGGTGGTGTTTAATTCTTCATAAAAAATTTAAAATGAGAAATTTCAAAAAAGTCTGTGGCTAGATCATCAGAAAACTTCTGCAAATAGATCTGAATGCGGTGTTGTTGTCAATCTAATTTACTTGCTTACTTAATAATACACACAAGAAAAGACTGAGTGATGTTTGGAACTAAATAATTCACTGCCAGTACGATAGTATGACTCTAATTAAAAAGGAGAGCTCTCAGGGTCCTTAATATGAAAGTCTTCCTTGCTATCTAGTACAAAATGTCCCCAAGCAAGGTATGACGGTCAAATGCCATGCAGAGTGTACTGAAATATTCCTCTTTTTTACTGAATTTTTTTAAGCATAGAGTAGAATACTAAGGGGGAAGTCATTCAGAAAACCTCTGAAGCAGTGATTTTTAAACTTCTGTTGGTGATAGTCCCGAGTGACAATCTTATAAATGTCTGGATTCTTCTCCCCAGAAAAATGAGTATGTACATATGACAAATCACTTTGCATGAAATTTCAGGAACTTTTACAGTCTATAGATTGAAAATTAATGCTGTAGAGAAACTCAGCTTGGGCAAGCCTTAGCAAATAAAATTAATTAACATTAAATCAGGGGAAGGTTAATTCATCCCTGGACAAGAAAAGAATGCCCAGCTTTGAAAATAAATATGGTCCTGCTCACTTAACAAAAACAATATTGGGACAGATAGGGAAGTAAGGACAGAGTACAGGTCATGAACTCATTTATCTCACCAGAGGATTTCCTAGGGACTCCCTTGAATTCTGTCCTCAGACCTCGTTAAGGGTAGAATGAACTGTAAAGCTCTATAGTGCAGAGAAGAACTGCATTCTGACTGATTTAGAGAGAAATAGGAACCATAAAGTCTTCTCATCTAAGCTTTCTTTTTTACTACACGTATACAAAATAAATGTTAAAATTGTGCTCAGAATGCTATAAGCACATTTTATGATCCCAGTGCGAAGAGCATACCATTTGCATTTTGCCTCTGTGGTTTATGTTGTTCCCTGAACATTTCAATATAATTAGAGCCTTGTTATGTGCAGTAGGAAGATACATGATTGCTTTATAATGAAGAAGACTAGAATAAGCTTATCAAATGGCCATTTATGTTTTCATTATGGCCCTACTCTTATTATCATATTCATAATGAACATCAGGAAAATGTATAGTAAGAAACTTAACTCCGAAACAGCCAATACATAATGTCAAAATAAGATACATGATCACATTAACCCTCTAGATAAAATATATATAGAAGACTGCACCAAGATTTCATGTGTTCAATAAATATGCATTGGAAACATTATTTAGATTTTTAGATTATTAATTAAAGTAAGCGTGCTATTTGGATAATTTAAAGTCATTATATATGTTTATAGTGGCCAAAGAAATGATAATGAAAGGGTGAAATTATTTCTAAAAATTTCAGGAATATAAGAATCTTCATTCTTACATTTAGATTGACTTTGAAATATGTATGTCTTTCATTCCAATTTTCTGTACACTGAAGGGGATTTGGAGAATCAGGACAATTTTGAAGATAAAGTAGCCCAATAATGCAGTTTTGCCTTAAATACCCAATTAAGAAAAGGTATTTTTTTTCTCTGTACATGATCCAAGTAATTGCTGGAATTCTTCTTTTGATTATATATAACATATTCATAGTTACGTTTGCTAATTTCTTCAAACCATGCTACAAGTAACACTTCATCAATTGTTAGAACACAATTTTATGAAAACCAGCTTCTTAAAATACCTGTGTATTAATTGTCCAGGCCAGACACACATGCGAGATAAAATAATGAATAAATGGAAAATATCTGAATAATACAAAGTAGAAAAGCGTTTTGTGGAAGATTAAAATTCAAGTGAAAGGAGCATTTTAAAGAAAAATCTGGAAGAATACTGATAATCACCTCAATTTTCTATTTCATTTAGCTGTTTAGAAGTACTGCATTTATCTGAAAAGAGGTGTTGGAATTCCTGTCCTATTGCTGAACCAGAGCAAATTATTACTTGGCTTGAAAAGATCAATGACATGACAGTATATTGAGAAAGAAAAGTGAGAGATCTAAAGGCTTTTGTTTTTTTGTTTTTTTTTTTAAAGATTTTATTTATTTATTCAACAGAGAGCGAGAGAGGGAACACAAGCAGGGGGAGTGGGAGAGGAAGAAGCAGGCTCATAGCGGAGGAGCCTGATGTGGGGCTTGATCCCAGAATGCCGGGATCACGCCCTGAGCCGAAGGCAGACGTTTAACCGCTGTGCCACCCAGGCGCCCTGTTCTAAAGGCTTTTGATATCAGTTAGTGTTTTTTATCCCAAAGAAAACAATATTTTGTAGTATTTCAGTGAACAAATTCAGTCCCCAGACTTGAGTGTGGAGAAGGGAAAGGGGAAGAGCAAGGTTATGTGTTATTCTTAATGGTTGGAGAATTGCTAGAGCTAACTGCTTTATTAGATCATAAACGTCCCCAGGGTATGTATGGTGGCTTTGTGATGTGTCAGCTTGGCTAGGCTGAACAACATTTCCCAAAATTCCCTTCATGGGCGTGACCAGTTAAGATGGGCAGCCAGAGAGATGGCTCATGGAGGGCAGAGTGAAGCAGCAGCCATTTCATCCTTCAGACATGCTGGCACTTGTCTTCTGGCTTATCTCTACTGGAGTGAGGCCACATTTGGACCTACAATTTATGCTTCCCCTGGACCCTCCTTTAGCTTCTCTAACTCCTGGGCTTGATGACAAAGGGCCTCTGCTTCCACCAGACACCAGTATCTTCAAGGTCCGAGGCACATGGGTTCTGATCTGTTCTCGTGGGCTCTAACACACGCTTGTGGCTTCTCCTTGCTCTCCCCTACTTCACATCTATCATCCTTTCTCTGCTTCCTGCCCAGTAGACTTTAAGCTCTAGCATCAGACACAAAGACCACAGAAAGTGCTTATCCAGCTCCCACAATCGTGTAATGTCAAATCCATATGACAAACCCTTTCATATGTCAATATATATCCTAATGGTTTGCTCATATGATTAAAATCTGATGGATAGGCTAAACTTTTTTTTTTTTTAAGATTTTATTTATTTATTTGACGGAGAGAGAGACAGCCAGGGAGAGAGGGAACACAAGCAGGGGGAGTGGGAGAGGAAGAAGCAGGCTCCCAGCAGAGAAGCCTGTTGCGGGGCTCAATCCCAGAAGGCTGGGATCACTCCCTGAGCCAAGGCAGACGCTTAACGACTGAGCTGCCCAGGCGCCCCTGATGGATAGGCTAAACTTCTTATCAGCATTAGAGCTTCTTATATTTTTCTAGTTTTAAAATGAATGTCTCTTAAATGCAAATGATTTTACACTTGCATCGCCACTACCTTAATAGTAATTCTTTATGGTTATTTCTTTGGGTGTATTTTTATTTGCGGAAGTACGCTCACTTCATTAGACATTTTCTATGGAGTCTGGAATTTAGGATTGAGTGAATAATTGCAAAGCTGCAAACTCAACAAGCAAAGTCCAACTTCCTACCTATTTAAGTTTGGCTGAAATATGTTTAACTGATGAAAAGTAAATTACTTCCACTTTCTAAAGAAAAGTAAGATGGAAAGTAAATTTATAAGATGAAATATTAGCCAACCCACAATAATTGAATTGGAAGCTTAAAAATTGGCTATGCCATAAAAATAAGACCCATGTTGAATTTGAGTTAGTTTTAAAAAAGACTTCTGCTTTTCCATGCAAAGAAACAGAATTTTATATGTGCTCAATTCTACATTGCAATAACACCCAAAGGAAACAACCTTTTAATGTAAGCTTTTTTTCCAGTTCTTCATCCCTTGGGAAAACCTGTAAGTAGAAACATTCATCAGCTTGTCAGCATTTGTGCAAACTGATAAACATCAGCCAAACCCAAAAGAAAAAAAAATTTCCAGTTACTCTAGAGGAAGGTAAAGGCATCACTCTCTACTCAAAAATAAGGACTAGAAAAAATTGCTTACAATGTGTGGAAGATAAGAATAATGGCCTCCCAAAGATGTCCACATCTTAATCCACAAAACTTGTTGTGGGATTGTTGAATATGTTGAACTTGTTGAATACATTGCATTACAATGGAAAGAGGTAATTAAAGGTGCATATGAAATTGAGGTTGCTAATCAGCTGATTTTAAGACAAGGAGATTATCCTGTATAATCTGGATGAGCAAAAGGTAATCACAAAGTCTTCTAATGGAAAGGGAGAAACAGAAAATCAGAATCAGAAGCAGCATCATGAGAAAGACCTGGATCATCCACTGCTTCCTTTGAAGAGAGAAGGGGACCACGGGTCAAGGGATGTGGGCAGCTTCTAGAAGCCTAATAGGCAAGGAAACAGATTCTGTTCTAGAGCCTCCAGAGAGAAAACAGTCTTACTTATAGCTTGATTTTAGCCAGTGAGATCCATTCTGGACATTCTTTTATTTTTAATGATTTTTTATTATATTATGTTAGTCACCATACAGTACATCCCCGGTTTCCGATGTAAAGTTCGATGATTCATTAGTTGCATATAACACCCAGTGCACCATGCAATACGTGCCCTCCTTACTACCCATCACCAGCCTATCCCATTCCCCCATCCCTCTCCCCTCTGAAGCCCTCAGTTTGTTTCTCAGAGTCCATAGTCTCTCATGCTTCATTCCCCTTCTGATTACCCCCCCTTTCTTTATCCCTTTCTTCCCCTACCGATCATCCTAGTTCTTATGTTCCATAGATGAGAGAAATCATATGATATTTGTCTTTCTCTGCTTGACTTATTTCACCTAGCATTATCTCCTCCAGTGCCGTCCATGTTGCAGCAAATGTTGAGAATTCGTTCTTTCTGATAGCTGAGTAATATTCCATTGTATATATGGACCACAACTTCTTAATCCAGTCATCTGCTGAAGGGCATCTCAGCTCCTTCCACGATTTAGCTATTGTGGACAATGCTGCTATGAACATCGGGGTGCATATGGCCCTTCTCTTCACTACGTCTGTATCTTTGGGGTAAACACCCAGTAGTGCAATGGCTGGGTCATAGGGTAGCTCAATTTTTAACTTTTTAAGGGATCTCCACACTGTTTTCCAGAGTGGCTGTAGCAACCTGCATTCCCACCAACAATGTAGGAGGGATCCCCTTTCTCCACATCCTCTCCAACAATTGTTGTTTCTTGCCTTGTCTATTTTTGCCATTCTAACTGGCGTAAGGTGGTATCTCAGTGTGGTTTTGATTTGAATTTCCCTGATGGCTAATGATTTTGAACATTTTTTCGTGTGTCTGTTAGCCATTTGTATGTCTTCATTGGAAAAGTGTCTGTTCATATCTTCTGCCCATTTTTTGATTTGGACATTCTGACCTCCAGAACTGTAAGACATTAAATTTGTATTAAGACACCAAGTCAGTGATAATTTTTTCAACAACAATAAGCACCTAGTACACATGGTCTCAGGACAAAATAAGCAATTGAAGTCAGGAGCTTCAAGAGAATATTTGTGCTCACATCAGCTCTCTTGATTCTGCTAAAAATGAAAATGGGAATAAATGTGCTTTTAGACTAAATTCATAAAAAGGGAAATGTACCCATATTGGGAAAATCATAAGGAAATTTTGTTTTCCCAGGTTTCTGACTTTTATAAAAGAAAAAAAATTAAAGAGAAGAAAAAAAATTAAATTAACATGTGCAACACTGCCTAACTTACATCTCCATGGCCCCCACTGCATTATATCTTTTGATTATGCAGAGTTCATTTCAGCTCATTGTAGATTAAATCGAATAGTGACATTCCCAACTGGACTACCAGATGGAATCACATTTTAATTAACTTTTCAACCAGCATACAGATGTGCTTCTTCTGATCATTATCAGGAAATCATTTGCTTTCAGCAAAATGAGAAGCCCTGGTGGCAGACTGTAGCTTAGAATGATTGATCGCATCATGAGATCATTAACCTTAAAATGCTTTTAATCATTTATTGACCAAATGAATAAAAATCTTATAAACCAGTATTGAATATATCTAAGGCACATTATCATGTATCTTTTAGGGGATTAAATTAAAGGAAATATTTGCATAATAAAATAATGATTTATGTATATATATATTATTAACTTCCAAAAAGTCATGTGTCTTCTCACATTAGGCTTCCATACATTAATGAAAACATACACCATTGAAAAAAAGAACTTCTCCTAAAACTGCTTTTTGTTCCTCATCACTGCCAATTACAAGTCATATTTGATGCTTTAAGAAGAATAAATAAAGTTCCTACTATCTAAACATTTACACTGAAAAAGATCATTGTCATGAATAATTTCTTAAGTAGAAAAAATTAGAGTAAAAATGAGACATAAAAGATAATTTAAAATTATGTAGAAAGGATGAAAAAAGCTTTCATTTATGCAACTTGTTTGATTTAATGCTTACTTCCACTCTTTTCAAGCTACAACTAGTAATCTAATAAACTAGGACTCTAGTAATTATAAACTCTAGTAATGAGAAGACTTTCTTAATTGTTCAAAACCTTTTTTGAGGGGCGCCTGGGTGGCACAGCGGTTGGGCGTCTGCCTTCGGCTCAGGGCATGATCCCGGCATTATGGGATCGAGCCCCACATCAGGCTCCTCCGCTATGAGCGTGCTTCTTCCTCTCCCACTCCCCCTGCTTGTGTTCCCTCTCTCGCTGGCTGTCTCTATCTCTGTCAAATAAATAAATAAAATCTTAAAAAAAAACAAAAACTTTTTTTTGCTTATTCCAAAATTTATAAGTGAAAGTCGATGTGTAAAATATAATTTCTATGTTATCAGTTATTAAGTTACTGTAATATGTCTAATAACAAAGGAAAAACAAGTGACATCTGTCTTTGAAAAGTTTCAGGCTGTGTGAGACTACAGGGTCAGCATTTTAGCAGGTCAGAACCAAGCTCAGATTATTTGGTGTGTCTTTTTAAGGTATCAAGGTGGAAAGCATTCCATTATTCATTCTGTCCTAACTCATAAAAGTCTCAGCATGTCTATTAACCTAGGTATAAACTGTTCTCCGAGTGAATTGAAATTGCAACTTAGGCCTCTGTCCTTCAAGTGTAAAAATTTATCTATTATAGGAAACTAGGATTCTCATTCCACCTTCCTAGGTGAGTATATAAGCTCTCTGGATCTCAGTTTATTCATCATAGAAATGACTCATTTCCAGTTGTAATTAGTACTTATGCTCCTTTTGCAATTAAAAATATCTCATGTTGAAGCCCAGTATTTAAAGATGATGGTGGAATGTCTTTAGTCAAACTTGAGCTTGAGGAGGAGCCTGGAGCCCCACTCACACTGTCCCCTTCTTCTACATGCATCTCCCTGAGCTCCTCAGTCCAGACTGAAAACTAACCAGCACCCCACCCTGGCCCAGTCCAGCCTATCCTGTCTAAGTGTAACTTTTTGGCATCATCGAGACAGCAACAATGATAGGCCCCATGCTTCCATGACTTCCCATCTCTCAGTCAGGTGGTTGGCCCAGGAAATCTGGCCCTGAAATATTTGTCCTTGGATAAAAATGATCTAGAAAGAGAAAACCAATAGGAAAAAAAAAGAAGAGAAAAAAATATTGCATAAGAAAATGAATTAAACTCTTTTAGTCTTAATTTGTGTTTTACCATCTCTTTGTCTAGAATCTTATCCTGCCTTTTTTGCTGTAACTGGGTGGGAAAAAATTAAGTCATGAACAAAATAAATAAATCTCAGAGCAGGAGTGAGTGCTCTGAAATATCACTTTAACCTTTTTAATAGGCTGGACTCAAACTCTTTTGCTGTGAACAAATGATTTCTATTCTTTTCGAATTCCCACTTTTTCCTTTAAATGTTTTGCTGCTCCTGAGCTTAACAATAGATAAAATATCACTTGCCCCCTTAGATAATACTTTCCTCAGCATGCCCTGAACTGGCATTCCCAGGATGCAAAACATGACATCATTATTATGGACTCAAGATAGGAATGGGCAAAAGATGCAAATGACAAGCTGGATTTAGCCCTGTCAGTATTGCTGATGCTTATTATGTCTACATTACTCTGCAGTTTATTCAGAAATTCTTTGGCAGTAACTGTATACTAATATAATTTAATATATGTGTGAAGCCCCTGGTTCTACCCTAGCTTCATAGTGCTTCAAGTCTCTTCGCATGTAGGCCCAGGGTCTATTATGTAGGAGAGACACAGAAGAAATATCAGTACCTGGGAGGAGTATCTGTGAGGACTGAGATTAGCACACATGTGATCTCTCTGATTCAGAAAGTCTGTTGATGAGGAGTTTGTAAGTTTGCTAGTTTATGCAATGCCTTTCCTCCCAAGACTCAAATTCTCAAATGTTACTAATTTAATAAAGATAAAATATTACGGCAGCTATAGAGTTCCATTTTCAGCATAAGTGTGATTCTTAAATCCATAGAAGGCTCCAAAATAACAAAGATGGCAGTGCATTTCCTCTCCATCCTTTATGGCCACTATGATCTACAAGTCTCTGATTAAAGGAATTTAAAAGCTATTAGAAAATGATTTCCTTTTTTTTTTTTTCTTTCTACACCTGGCTTACTTTCATTTAAGATATTTCTGCCAACTTTTTCTTCAGACATATAAAATATCAGAATCTTAAAGAAATTTACCTTAGGAATTTCTTACTGCTCTTTGGAGGGGGTAAGGCTGCCATCAGTAGATCTCAGGATAGTAGGTAAGGCCTGGTAATTTGGATCAAGCTCATAATGTATCTTTGGTAATACCCCTGGGAGGACAAAGGCTGTGTACACCTTAACATAGTTTTCTGTCTTCCAGGAAATTTCTCACTCAGCGACAACATTATTGAGCTTGCTTACTCAATCTAAATCCCCATCAGGGGTTTAGATTCTTTACTAGCTCCCTCATTATATTAGAAATACAGCATTGCTTCCTTACTTATTTGGGGGGATTTATTTCCTTTTCAGATGCCCAATAGTCCGAGGTGCATCAATCAGCCAAACAAATTGTTTCACCCTGAGTCCTTTTCTTTCAGGAAGAAAATTGGATCTTTGCTCTGTGTTTCACTTTTTATTTCTTTCTACATGATCTGCCCAAAATGATAGTGTCAGACACAGCAGGACAGTTATGTTCACTGCTGGTGTTAAGTCTGAAAATTAAATTGACAGAGAAAAACAAGAGCCCCAGTATTGTCAGGGACTCAACGTGCAATGTCTGCTTAAGCTGGTGTCTGCCAACCCTAACTTCTCAGGTAGGCTAATGCAGCAAGCTTCACCTTCTGTTAGAAACCTAAGTCACAAAGGACACTAGCCCATCGGGTGGCATACTTGAAAGAAGGACAAAAACCTAGTTAACTGTAATAGATGACTTCCTGACTGCTATCAACTAGCCAGTAGAGAACAGCAATCTCAGGGTCATTTGCTGATGTGGAAATTTGGTTATAAGTGTAAAACCAGAGTTCCTCAACAGCAATACTATTGATATATTGGGCAGAATACCTTTTTGTCGTGAGGAGCTATCCTTTGCATTGTAGGATATTTCACAACCCTGGCCTCCACCTGCTAGCTGCCAATAACCCTACCACCACATCCATACTTAGAAAAACCAAAAATTTCTCCAAATATGGCCAAATCCTCCCCACCTCCACCCCGAGGGAGAGGAATCACCCTATTTGAAAAACACTAGTCTAAAAATAAAGGGGATCATGAGACTGGAGGCAAGAATTGCAGGGTTTATGTTCAAGATCTTCCCTTCCCTTTCTGCTTCCTTACCCCTTCTATTTTCCTTCTAATCTCAGTGCTACTGAAAAACATATTCTTTTTTCTGTGTAAGTGGTATATAATATTTTACATTCTATGTAGGCAGAAGGTCTTCAATAGGTTTTAATCAAAACAATACAATTCTAATTGTGGAGTTTTAGACGTTGAGCCCTTGCAAGGTCAAGGTGTTAGAAGTGGATGACATGAAAAGGATTGACTTAATTTTCCCTAAAGATCATTTCCAGATTGCAGCCAGTAATCTGAGGAATCCAGACATTGTCAGCTTTTCATTATTAATGGTGTCATATTATCAGTAATAACCAATTCGCTAACTGGTATATGATCTCATCTCAAAAATCCAGTTTGTCTAGACATATTTGTTGTCTTCCCTCCCAACTTTATTGTTCTGTTTTCTTTTAGCGTAGCCACAGATTTTACTACTAGATAAACTCCTATTTCACTCTTGGTTCACGTCATCTGAAAAGGGTTCCACCCTGGCTGTAGGAGTGGTGCCTACAACACAGACCTAACCAGCTGAGTGGAGACTTAGTTGAGTATATAAAGACAGAGGAAAGCTTTCTTTCCTGTTGGACTTGAACCAAGAAGAATGCAAGGCTGGAGCTCTCTAGAACTATTATGGCTACATGGAGTATAACAATGAAACCAGGCACAGAGGAGAACAGAGCTCAACAAAAAGATGAGCAAGTTGCTCCTAATGACAGCTTTGAACTTTGAAAGCAGTTCAACATCTGGACCATCCAGTTAAGAGTCAGGCAAATCAGGTTGGGTTTTCTGTCCCCTGTAATCAAAAGAGTCTTAATTGAAACATCCAGTTATTTCTGCTAGGCCTTGGAATTGTTCGCTTGCTTACAAATAATCCTCTACTCTGGGTCCCTCAAACGATGCCTGCTGCCATTGCTGTTAGTGCTGGCATTGACCCAGTAACACAGATGTCCATGCAAAGGGTAATATTGCTCATATTCCCAAACCAGCAAACATCAGTCATAATGGCATTGCCTTGTCTGGCTGTATCATAACTATAATGGAGGCAGGAGAGACCCTCTCACTCACTCATTGTCTTTGTTACACTCTGTCTTCTCAGGATGAAAACAGGGTTACTTCTAGATCCCAGAGACCCTAATGGAAGTACTTTTGCAGCTCCTCTCTGTAAGTCTCCCAGCCACAGAATGTAGACATGAACTAGTAAGTCTTAGGGTTCAAGGGTTAGAGTCTACCAGGGCTTCTCCATCCTCCATCCTCAGGTCTGTGGAGTGTATTTGTAACATCCTTTCTTCTTCTGTAGCCAATGACCTTTCACGAAAATGGAACCTTGGTGATTCAAAGAAGAAAAGAACATAGTAATTAGCAGGCTAAGTGAAAAGGCATTTCCCGGAACATTAAATTACTGAAATGTTAATTTAAAATTTTTAAAAACATACTATCCTTACACAGGAAGAAGTCTGACAATCAGTCTAGTTCAAAGGAGTCATTTATCTTATTTTGTTTATTAAATAAATAGATACAAAAGGAATATTCATGAAATATATATATATTTGTGTGTGTATGTACTTAAAGTATACATGCAAGGAAAATTTTTAGGTGTTCTATGAACATTCTGTATATTAATCCTATGTGTATTGTATGTTCTGTAAACATTGCAATCCCATTTGTGATTTGTCTTTGCTCCCTTTTATAATAATAATGATTAAGACCTACATAACATTTATGATGCCCCCAAAATATTTGAAGATGAAGCAACTGAGCCCAAAGTTACATTAAATATATAGAGAGACTTGGGAAATAATATCCTTAAATGTTGGACCTTTCAGTCATTAAGATCAAGTATATTTCTCCACTCTCTTAAGTATTTTACTGTCTTTTAAAAAATTTTTATAATTTTTTCATAAAGCACTTGCTCACCTGATGTGAAATCTACTCTTACATTATGGAGTATGATTTTTTGGAAATACATAAATTTTCCTTTTATTACTGTGTGTTGATTTTGTATCTGAAAATATTTTTCCAAGTCCTTCTTAGGTATTTCTAATAATTCTTTGTAGATAATTTTGAATTTTTCTGTATAAATTTACATTCTCTAAAAATAAATGGCTGCTTAATTTTCTTCCTCTCCTCCATTGTGCCTTTTATTTCTTTTGTCATGCCTATTGCATGGCTTAGACTCCAACAGTATTGTGTACAAGTGGTGGCAGCTGACACCCATCTCTTGCTTTTAATCTTGAAAAAAAATTCCTTTAGCATTACCCATTTAGTATAATATAAATATGTTCTAGGTTTTTTGTGACTGTTTTTATATTAGAGGAAGTTCCATTATATTCCTATTTTACAAAGAATTTTTATGTTGAATTGATGCTGAGGTTTCTCAATGATCTCTACATCTTTTAGGATAAATATATTATTTTTATCCTTAAATTTTTGTTAATGTCTTGAAATAAACAAATTATCTTTCCAAATTAAATATACTCTAACATACCAGAGAAAAGTACAGATTTGTCAACTTTTGTGTATTGTTCCATATCAATGAATTTGGTATTCTAGCATTTTGTTTAGAATGTTCATGAATTGGACTGTCCTTTAATTTATTTCTCTTATATATTTTAGTTTGGGTATCAGAGTTATGCTAACTTTATAAAATGAGACTGAATCATCCTTTGTTATTCTTTGGAGGACTTCGTGTGTGTTTGAAATTATTTATTCCTTAAAGTTTTGAGAGAACTCAATGGTGAAGCCACCTGAGTCTTACGTTCTCTTTGTAAAATATTTTTAATTATTGATTCAGTGTCTTTAATAGTTATAAGGTGTTTTAGCCTGGGATCCCTAGAAACAGAATAGTCTAAGACAATTCATTCACAAGAAGCAAGAGTGAGAGGAAAAAAGGAATGAGATAGAGAGGGATGGAGAACTAATATCTGGGTGTGATCCTGAGTTAGTCACTGTTAAGTGCTCCAGCTTAACTGGTTTCACAAAACAGTCCCTGAGAAGCTGTATAACCACATTACATCACCAACTCAGGTTCAGAAGGATACAGTTGACAGAATTTGATAACCATTCATGATAAAAATTCTCAGCAAACTAGGAATAGAGAGGAGATTTCCCCCAATAATAAAGACCATCTACAAATACTTACAGCTCACATTATACATAATGGTAAAGGCAGAACTCCCTAAGATGTGAAAAAGTCAAGGATGAATGTCCTCATCACTTCTACTCAACATTTTACTGGAGGTCCTTGCCAGGGCAAGAAGGCAAGCAAAAGAAATATAAAAGTTATAAAAATCAGAAAGTAAGAAGCAAAACTGATTTTATTTGCAGATGACCTGATTGTTTGCATAGAAAATCCTAAGGAATCCATAAACAGAATATGGGAATGAGTAAGTACAGCTAGAAAAGTCAATATAAGGTCAAATTAAAAAAAAAAAAGTTCTATTTACTCACAAAAATAATTTTAAAATAAAATTTAAAAAATCAATATTTACAATAACATAAAAATATGAAGTACTCAGGAATAAATTCAGCAAAGAAATAAACAAGGTCTGTGTACCTAAAACCATGAACCACTGCAAGGGAAAACATATATTATTAAAGCATTTTTGTTTTAGAGGTTCAATTTGGTTCATCTTGGATTCTGATTATTTTTAATAAAATTTTCTTATTGACTCATATATTGAATTATTTCACTTCTTTTGTTAAACACTTTAAACATATCGCTTGTCTCACAATTTCAGAATTTGAAGCCTTTGTATGTCAAATTCAGCTGTCAGTTAATTTGCTGGCTTTCATATGTGATACCTTGTTTTCTTGTGCATTTTGAGTTTTGACTGTGCGCTCATACATCCCGAAACATTACCTGTAGGAATTGTTTTGAGATCTGAAAGTAGGTTCCATCAGAGAAAATTTATATTTGCTTCTGCCAGTACCTCAGGGCACTACCAGCTTGAGATCACTTTAAAATAAATTCTCAGCTTGAGATATTTTGGTCCAGCCATGTAATGTGAATTCAGGCTACCTATGGTTACAAATTCTCAGGGGAAAGTATTTTTCCTCTCTTCTAAGTGCTATGTTTCATGGAAGACAATTTTCTTTATAGTCCCCTGAAAGGAGATGAATTTTTTCCATTTCCTCATGACACTGACAGTTTAATCCTTTAATGTTGCGGATTATATGAATCTCTCCTATTAGTCTGCATTATTGGCAGACCCTGAACTTTGTTTCCTTTACTTAAGCAAGGTGTGATATTAGAAAGTGTTAATCAAGTTCACCCAGCTTTTAAAATGTGCTCACAGTCAAAAACCATTTTTAATGGTACCGTTAATCTCTCTTGATCTGTGCCTTTATTTAGTTTTTCGTCTCTGAGCAAAAGCCTCAGTCTACAAACTTTCCTGCTGCTCATGTACAAATGAGGATGAAGGCTCATGAGGTGAAGGGACTTTGCTGGCTTATGAATAACATGATATGGGTGCCAGTTGCCTGAGCCATGTTTCTGATGAAACAAAGCCTAAGTCAAAATAGTAAATGCTAAACATTATCATCGAGTATGTTTCAAAAAAAAAAAAAAAGTAGAGAAGTGGAGATAGCGCAAAAGGGAAAGCAGAAAGTGAGTGTGAGCAACAGGGATACTCTTCATTGCTGATGGGGTAGAAAATGGCACAGCCGCTTTGGAACACAGCTTGGCATTTTTTTTTTACAAAAGTAAACATACTCTTATGGTACTAACAATCGCACTCCTTGGTATTTACCCAGATGAGTTGAAGACTTATGTCCACATAAAATCCTGCACAAAGATGGTTGTAGCAGCTTTATTCATGATTGCCAAAATGTTAAAGCAACTAGAATGCCCTTCAGTAAGCAAATATATAAATAAACTGTGGCATATCCAGACAATGGAATATTATTCAGTGCTAAAATGAAGTTAAGTTAACAAGGCATGAAAAGACAAGGAGGACACTTAAATGCATATTCCTAAATGAAAGAAGCCAATCTGAAAAGACTACATATTGTATGATTCTGACGGCATGACATTCTGGAAAAGGCAAAACTGTGGAGACAGTTAAAAGGTCAGTGGTTGCCAGGTGTTAGGAGAGAAAGAGGGATGAATAGGCAAAGCACAGAGGATTTTTAGGGCAGTGAAAATATTCTGTATGAATCTATAATGGTGGAAAAGCTCACTTGCTTTCACATCAGTAGCTCCTGGGGATTTTTTCATGATATGTTGCTGGGAGGAGCAATTGGACAATGTCAGTTTTGATTAGACACTGTACTGTTTGAGCAGAAAGGGTTGGGAGATGAGAAGGGTCAGTACCAAGCTTTTTAAGAGCTGCATGTCAGGACTCAGCATGTCCACTTACCAGCAGAGTGTGTTCACAGTGTCCGTCCTGGTATTAGGGCCTCATTGAGATATCTTGTTATTTTTTTCTTTTCTTTTTTACTTTGGGAAAATGCACATAACATAAAATTTACCATCTTAACCATTTTTAAGTGTACAGTTCAGTTGTATTAAGTAGACTTATGATGTTGTGCTACTATCACCACCATACATCTCCAGAACATTTTTCATCTTGTAAAACTGAAACACATTATGCCCATTAAACAATAACACCCATTCCTCGAGCCCCCGAGCCCTGACACTACCTTCTACTTTCTTTCTCTGTGATTTTAACGACTCTGAAGTAGACTCACACAGCATTTGTCTTTTTGTGTCTGGCTTATTTCACTTATCATAAAGTCCTTAGGGTTCATCCATGTTGTAGCATATGACAGAATTTCCTTCTCTTTTAAGACTGAATAATATTCCATTGTGGTACATGCCATTTTTGCTTACCCATTCATCCATCAACAGATGCTCGGATTGCTTTTACATTTTAGCTATTGTGAATAATGCTATTATGAACATGGGTATACAAAGATATGTTCAAGACCCTGCTTCCTATTATTTGGGGTATATACCCAGAAGAGAAATTGCTGGATCTTACGGTAATTCTATTTTTAATTTTTTGAGAAACTGCCATACTGTTTTACACAGAGTCTATACACAGAGGCTGGGAATTTTTCATTCCCACCAAGAGTGCAAAAGGGTTCCTATTTCTCCACATCCTTGTCAACACTTATTTTCTGGATGTTTTTTTATAGTAACCATCCTGACTGGTGACTAAGTACCTCATGGTTGAGTTGATATCTCATGGTAGTTTTGATTTTCATTTACCTAATGGTTAGTAATGTTAAACAGCCTTTCATGTGCTTGTTGGCCGTGTATATAACTTCTTTGGAGAAATGTTTATTCAGTCCTTTACCCGTTTTTGAATCATGTTTTTTGTTGTTTTTGAGTTTAGGACTTCTCTATATATTCTGGATATTAATCCTTTGTCGGATTTGTGATTTACAAATATTTTCTCCCATTCTGTGAGTAGCCTTTTTTTTGCGTTGATAGTGGCTATGATGCACAAAATTCTAAAATTGGCATCAAATCCAATTTGTCTACTTTTTCCTTTGTTGCCTGTGTCTTTGGTGTCATATCCAAGAAATCAGTGCCAAATCCAATGTTGTAAAGTTTTGCCCTGTGTTTTCTTCTAAGAGTTTTACAGAATTAGCTCTTAGATATAAATCTCTGATCCATTTTGAGTTAATTTTTGTTTATGGTGTTAGGTAAGGTTCAAACTTTATTCTTTTCTATGTGGATACCCAGTTATCCTAGCACCATTTGTTGAAAAGATAATAGTCTTTTTTCCCTGTTGAATTGTCTTGGCACACTTTTCAAAAGTCATTTGATGATACATGCAAGAGTTTATATCTGGGCTCTCTGTTTTATTCCATCAGACTTTGTCTGTCTTTTTGCCAGTACTTCATTGTTTCAATTACCATAGCTTATAGTAAGTTTTGAAATTAAGAAATATAAATCCTGCAACTTTGTTCATATTTTTCAAGATTGTGTTAGCTATTCAAGGACCCTTAGGTTTTGTATGAATTTTAGGATGAGATTTTTTTATTTCTACAAAAAACATTGTGATGTCGATAGACATTGTATTAAATGTAAAGATCATTTTTTTATAAACAACTTAAATATTGAATTATTGACCTTTTAAAATCCATGGGCTTACAATCCAAGAACTTGGACTGTGTTTCCATTTATTTATGTCTTTTTAAATTTCTTCCAGTAGGATTTCATGGTTTTCACTGCACAAGTCTCTCACCTCCTTGGTTAAATTAATTCTTAAGTGTTTTAATCTTTTCAATGCTATCATAGATAAAATTGGCCTTTATTTCTTTTTTGGATTGTTGATTGTTAGTGTATAAAATGTGACTGATTTTTGTGTGTTGACTTTTGTCCTAATATTTTGTTGAATTGTTAGTTCTAACAAATCTTTGTAGAATTACATTTAACATCCTAACTTTAGAACTTAATTTGAATTTATACCTGCTTCACTTCAATAGCATACAAAAACTCTACTCTTTTACAGCCAAATCAATTCCTTTCCCTTTCAGTTGTTGATGTCACAGAATTATATCTTTATACATTGTATGTCCAAAAACTTAAATTGATTGTTTTAAATTCATTAGTTTCTAAAATTATTTAGAAATACAAAATGTACATTTGCAAATCAAAGGTATAATAGTGCTAAGTTTTAGACTTATAATTGTATTAGTCTCTTAAATCATCTAGAAAACAAATATTGGAGTTACAAACCATTGTTACAATAACACTAGATTTTACATTTGCCCATGTATTTACCTTTACCAAAATCTTTTTTCTTCGTATGGTTTCAGTTTTTGTCTAGTGACCTTTGGTTTTGATCCACAGAACTCCCTGGAGCATTTATTTCAGGGCAGGTCTAATGGTAATGAACTCCCTCAGCTTTTGTTTAACTGGTAATGTCTTAATTTCTCCCTCACTTCTGAAGGACAGCTTTGTCAGATATAGAATTTTCAGTTGACAGTGTTTTTCTTTTTTATACTTTGAATAAATTGGTCTACTGCCTTCTGGACTCCAAAGTTTCTGATGAAAATTCTGTTGATTTTATTGAGGATCTCTTGTATGTAATGAGTCGCTTTTCTCAAGATTCTTTTTTTATCTTAGGCTTTCAAAAGTTTAATTATTAGGTGTCCAGTGTCCGTCTCTGTGAATTCATATTACTTAGATTGTTGAGCTTATTGGTTGTTTTTATTCATGTATTTCATCAAACTTGAGAAGTTCTCAGCCATTATTTTTTCATATATTCTCTCTGCTCCCCACTCTCTTACCCTATGGAAGTCCATATGCATATGTTGGTCCATTTGATGGGGCCCCACAGATGAGGGGTCTTTAGGCTTTGTTCACTTTTCTCCAATGTTTCTTTCCTGTCCTGAGACATGATAAATTTCCATGGTCCTAACTTTCAATTTCCTAATTCTTTCTTCTGCCTATTCAAATTTGCCTTTGAATCCTTCTGTTGCATTTTTTATCTCAGCTATTGTTCTTTTCAGCTCCGGAACTCCTTTTTGAATTCCTTTTAGGTTTTCTGTCTCTTTATTGGTATTTCCATTTTGTTCATTCATAATTTTCTTGACTTTCTCCAGATGTTCCTTTAGTTCTTTGATCATCTTTACAATAGTTTTTTTAGTCTTTCTAGTAGATCTGCTATCCACCCTTTTCAGGGATAGTTTCTGTTGATTTTTTTTTTCACCTTTGAATGAGCCATACTTAACTGTTTCTTTGTATGCTTTGTGATATTTTTTTTGAAAACTAGACTTTTGAATCTAATAATGTAGTAAATCTGAAAATCAGATTCCCCCCCCTTTCCCCATTGTTTATTTGGATATTTTATTTTTATTTATTAAGTTATTATTGTATTAAAACAGCAATACAATCTTCTGTGCTGTAGATCAGTCTGTGGTCTTCTTTAGGTCTTCTTAGGTCTTTTCTGAGCCTGCACTTCTCCCCAGGTATATACAAGTGACTTTCTAATCTCTGCACAGAGTCAGCTGCTTTTGTATATCCTAGTCTCTACTGTCTGGCTTCCAGAAGGGGAAAAAGAGAAAAATAAAGGGAGTAAATGGAATTCCAGCACTTTAAATCCCTTCAAGACACTTTAGGTTGAGGAAGAGGTGCTTGTAACAACGGGGAGGAATCTTTATGCAACAAAAATGGCACCCACTTCTTTGATGTCTGTACATCAATGTGAAAAACAGCAATCAGCAATGAGTACATAGATCCCCATTATTTGGAGGACAGGGTTCTTTTTGCTTACCCTGGCCCCTACAGACTGTTCCCAGAGCACATCCATAGCTGATAGCCACATAGCTGAGCAGTGGGGGCTGCCTGCCTGATACTGCCCTAAGAGTTGAAATTGACCAAAATTTACCACAATTTACCATTCAAGCCTTCACCTAGAAATTGTAAGCCTTTAATATACTCTAGAGTTCTAAAATAATTATGTCAGGAAGATTCTGCCAGTGTAATTGTTGTCTAGGTGGGAAGACAGATTCTTGGCATCTTCCCAGAATTCCACTGCCCACTGTGTTTTTGCATGCATGAATGAGCACATTACCCACTACATTACTATGTCCCTTGAAAAATAAGCCATGCAACACTTTTTGGAACTGAGTATTATTTTAAAAATGTCATTTCTGAGATTCTAAGATTGCTATATTTTTTTAATTGGTATTCAAAATTTGGAACTGGCTTTATTTTTGGTCACTTGGGAGGTCAAAGCCTAATTTTCTGCTATATTTAGTGAGGAAAAAAGTATAGGAACTTAACGTCTATTTCTCAAATTTATTATATTCTCTTTTTCTCTAGTTTTACTTAGTCTGTAAATATATTTTCTGGTTCGATTTTATTTCAATTTTATTGTCTTCCATATATTTTTATAAGTTGTCATAATCCTTAGTGAAATGAGGCAGTATATATACGCATACATAAAAGGATAATTATTTCTTACTTTAGAACAAAAAAGTATAATGGGCCAATTTATTGCTTGGCTTCTTCTTTCCATTGTAACGTAAACAATGAACAATCAAGGGAGGAAATGTTCTATAAATATTACTTCCTTATTTGTTAGGTATTATTCTAGGCACTTTTATATCTTAATCATTTGGCCTCTCACACATTTGCCAAAAAATTAGATGTTTTTCTTTCCATGTCATTCACAGGGTGTATGAAGTTCTATTATAACTCTGCACCTGAAATATGAAAAGCATCACCCTGAACAAAGTAAGATGTAGTCTATTTCTTATTGTTCTCTAGGAAAAAAAGACTTTGGTATGATAATACAAAGAAGATCCCACGAAGAGTTACCTAGTGGATTTTTGGCATCTTCTTGTCCTAACAACCACCAAAACAAAAATGCACATAAAAAATAAGTCAATCAGTGCTCCCTGAGAATGAGTTAAGTACAGTCACTTTGAAAACTGCTCCAACACCTGTTCATGGAATAGAAATTTATTTGAAAATAGGAGTCAGTTTCTAAATTTAAATTGGTATTTTATGGAACAATTCTATTTGACATACTTGTCACTGAAACTAAGGTGATTTATTGCATAGACTCAACCAAAGCTGCAGCTAGAGTCACATGTGTTGTTACACAATTGAGAGTCTAAGTTGTGATACAGACTGTATATTTTAGCACCAATTTCTGGATATTTACTTTGTTATACTTTTCAAAGTCTAAGAAAGATTATCAGTTTCAGCAAATTGTTTAGTATTACTCTATGAAAGATGGTGTGTCATCTTTCTGTTGTTATTATAATGAATCTATTTAAACACAGGAGCAAATTAGGCGTGATAATTTGTGTCCACTTTCTTTATGCATTAATATTACCATAATCAGCTGTAGTGATAAGATCCTCTGTATCACATTTCTCTTAAACACCATCTTATTTGCCTGTCCCTGTTCATTTGGCTTAGCCTGAAAACAGTCTGTAGATGCTTGGCAATTTTGTTCAACAAGCGTCTTCTCATCTACTTATCTGTGTCCAGCAGGTGAGAGCCAGGGGAATAAGTAAAAGCACTGAAACAGTTCTGGCTACTTTGAAGCCACATCAGATAATTTTATAATCTTTGTTTTGAATCTCTAGTGAACTCAGAGTATTAGGCAGCATTCCAGAGTCCATTTGTTATATTGCTTCCTTCCAGATTCAAGATTGTCCTTCACCCCTGTTCTCTTCTCTTAATAGTCCTTCTAGAATGAGAGTCAAGGATATTGTTTAAAGGATATTGCTTTATTTTTCTGCAATTAAGAGAAGATAAGCTCTGCATAGACATGCTTTAAAACTACACTTAAAATAGCAATAGGTAAATGTAACAAGATAATTATTTCCTATAGTATATCTTACCTCTTTGGGTGAAAGCACCAGAATAACTTTGATGTAATGTCTGCTTAAGTCATATATGTTTAACTGACCAGGTATGTGTGTGTCATGAATGCAAATGGTTTTGTAAAAGAAAGAGAACAATGGGATAAAACCAAGTGAAAATACTATTTATCACCCATAGCACCATAGTCTTCCCACTGAAATCTTATCAAAGGAAGTACTACTAAAAATAGATGAACTAGAGATATGTAAATAAGACATTTTTAAGTGCAGAAAGGGTCTCACCCTTCTGATTTATCTTCCAGGAATAGCTCATGTTGTCCCATACAGGTCAGGTGGTTGATTCAGTCCCTCCGACTCTACCTAATAATCTAAACACTGGTTCAAATAATTGTTTTCTTTCACTTTACTTCTTCACTGAAAACTTGTATTAATTATACAGATGCACACAGACAGAATTTTATTTTTAGTTCATATATTTAAATTATTTCTTCCAAATACTGTTGCGGAGCCTGTGTCCTTCAGAAATACCTTTTTACTGGAGCTGAACCTATAACCATTCTGGCTGTCCTATAAGTGATGTCACTACCAACAAACCATCACCCGGATGTGATCTTTGAGAGGTCTCTCTGCTCCATTCTGAGTAAAAACAGATTATCATAACAAATATTAGCATTGCAGAATTCCAAAAGTATGCTCCCTGTAGGTATAAGATGTATTCAGGTGGTCACCGTCCTACATGTCTTATAAATTGTAATTTAGCAGGATCACAAACACACATGTGATCCTTGAATCTTCTATTATTTCTCCTTTTCCTTTCCCTGCCTTTAATTGTTCTTCCCTGTCTAGACTTGTCAGAGGCACCCACAGGCATTAACATGTCATTTTGGACTAATGAGTCTGTTGATGGACAGATTAAGCACCTTATTCTCTCACCTGGGCTTCATGATGACAACGGTCATTGGCCAGGATGTAGATTTAATCACTGCTTTTGGAAAATTATTTCTCTTTCTAAGTTAATTGCTCCCTGATTACCATAGAAAGCAATCTTCTGACCTTGACTTTATTAGTCTTGAATTTTTACTAGCTGAGCTATCCAATCCAAACTATTCCCATCTGTTTCTCTCAGTACAGTGCAACTGCTCTCCAGGATAATGGAGTAAATGAGAATTTCTCATAAGGGATCCCCATGGAGCTAATGCCTACGTTAACAGTCCCAAAGATGTTACTGGAAATGTCAGTAGGGTAATGAATGAGGTAGTGGAGCATGTTGACTAGAGAGACATTAGAGTGAAGATTACTTGCTGGCTCACGATCAGACTGAAGTTCTTGTCAGTCTGCTTCCACACAAAGGAAGAAATGTATCCTTCTCCTATTTCTGCAAAGTAGAGAAATACCAGGCTATCATATTTATTACTCAGAGTTTGGCAATAGGCCTTACCAAGGAAGAAGAAAAAATATAACTTTAAACTGAAGATTATCTATTTTTCCTAGAGCCCATTAGCCAAAAGTGTTCCCAAAAGTGAGACCATCTCTCTCCGTTGCTCCTAGCCTACTACCATGCTTTAAAGGCAATTTCTGTCCCATTAATTAGACTTGTCGTTGACCCTATGTTCTCTCTTCTCAGGATCTAAAGCCCAACTCTCTCAATACCATCTGTGGAGAGGGTTCTTCTCAATCCCAGAACAAGGCCCAGTCCTTCCTGCTCCACAATAATGGCTGGAGATGGCATCCATTTCCATCAGAGGAAACCCCCCATTCCCAGGCCAGACCTCATTCTTATATGTATGGAGTGGTCTGATTTTCTCTAACGGTCAGAAAGATAGTCATTAGATAAAACAACACATGCCTTAAAGTCTAAATTATTGAATCTAAAAAATTGGGTCATTGGAGTCCAGTAAGGATCTATAGTTAAACCAAACATAATTCTAATTATTTGAGGACTAATTCTGAACTACGGACATATTTAACTATTATACTTAACAGAACAACAAAAAATATAAAAGACGAAAATTTCTGTTACTTCACAAATCCAGAGATTGTTCATTTACAATGAGTATATACTTTTCTTGTCTTAACTTCATTAAAAAGTTCATCAAGTTCCAAGTTAAAATTCAGAAAATATTTTGATTCTTCAAATGACAATTTTCTAGTTTCAATCATTTGACAGGTCTAATTCCAGCCAATATGTAGTAAAAACTATGTCATTTTTGAAATAGCACTTTGTCCCATCCATGTACTCTTTTCTAAAAGCCAGCCCACAGCTGACTCCTAACAAAATCACTTGGGAAATGTTTTAAAATACAGATTTTCTAGGTACCACCTTCAATTTATGGATTCAAAATCTTTATCATTATGGTCTGGGAATTTGTATTTTTTTAATTTGTTTAATTTTTTAAATTTTTTTATTATGTTCTACTAGCCAACATATGGTACATTATTAGTTTTGGGTGTAATGTTCAACAATTCTTTAGTTGCACATAACAACACCCAAGGGATTTTGTATTTTTAATGAACATCTCCAGTTGGTTCTGATTATGGGTGAAGTTTAAGGATCACTACAATATTTGTCTTCTTGCCGCCGAGCAGATCAGGCTCTGACCGACTACTTTGTCCCCCATGACTCTGTCAAACATCTCCCCTTAGATGCAGCTGTTACACAGAGGGGAGGTAACTAGCTTCTGGGCAGAAAAACAATGTAACACTGTGATTTCAGTCCCTCCTCTGGCCCTCATTTACTATATAGATATCAGCAAATTATTTATCCTCCTTGACTTCAGTGAACTCATTTTTAAAATAAAAATTTTTGAGGGGTACCTGGGTGGCTCAGTTGGTTAAGCGTCTGACTCTTGGTTTCAGCTCAGGTCATGATCTCAGGGTTATGAGATCAAGCCCCGAGTCAGGCTCCCTATACGAAGAGGAGTCTGCTTCCCCCTCTCTCTCTTCCTCTGCCCCTACCCCTGTTCATGCACTCTCTCTCTCTCTAAAATAAATCTTTAAATTTTTTTTAAAAAATAAAATAGAATTTTTTGAGGATGGAATGGGATAATGTAAGTGAACTGTTTACTAAGCCTTACAGTCCCTACAAGTAGAAAGGCTGCAATTAACTCCCAGATTCTCCTTTCCATAGTTCAATGATTTCCCTTCTCTTCTTATCCCATTGGAAAGAACTAGAATAGTTTCCATGGAAGGTGACAGAGCAGCTGAACTGTACCTGAAATTGCAGCACTTGTTTTCTGTGTCTCAGCCCTTCCCATGTAATGTGACAGCTCCTAATCCTTCAGATATAGAAACTTAATCCCTCTTAGGACTGGTTAATTGACTTTCAGGTTTGTTTGACTCACAGTATTCATGGCAAGCCCAAGGACGAGGAATGAGAAGAGAGAGAGCACAGTTGCAGAGCCCAGCTCAGTTAGTGGACTTGGTAGGGGATCATGATTTTCAGTCATGCACCCATCATAAAAGATTTGTAAGCATATCCTCAGTGTGCCTTTATTTTAAGAAATAATTAAAAATGCTTATACTACTGTATTAACTTATTATATGGACTATAAGCATATGCAAAAATAGACACTTGAAAAGATGAAATAGAAAATAAATAATTATACAGCATTATGAAAGTGCCACTGCATTGTACTCTTAAAAATGGTTAGAATGATAAATTTTATGTAATGTTAATTTTACCATAAGAAAACATTTTTAAAAAAACATTTTAATATAAGTAGAAATAGTATTCTAGCACAGCCCGCATTGCCACGTGAGCCCTAAGGTGGTTGCCTTGAGAGATGAGGGAAGCCTAAAGGAAGCATGCATTTACCATACTCTTCATCCCAGCCTCCCTGTGGGACATATATCTATCAGGAAACATCTACGACATTGGAGGGAAACTGACACAAATTGCCAGCTATGTGATCTTGGGCAAGTCACTTAAACACCCTGATATCAGGTTTCCTAGTTTTTTTAGAGGGAGATAAAAAAATGTTTACATTTATTTATATCTAGTATGAGCTAGTTTCCTTTAAACCTTTCATAATTCTCAGAATAGCTTCATAATATAGATTATTATTCAGTTTCTTTAAATGAGAAAACAGAGATCTAAAAAAAAGTAACTTATCTAAGATCACTTTGTTACCAAGGGGCAGAATCAGGATCTGAACCCATGTCTTTGCTTTCAGTGTAAATCCTCACTCTACCCCCTAGAGATGACGGGAGGTCTATACCCATCTGCCAGGGTTTTTGTGAAGACTGAACGGCCACGATCAAGATAATGTATGTCGTATGCGCGTGACTGGCCAGAATAGACCTTTTCTTGGAAACTTTCTACTGGACAATTTCTTCATAATATACTGCATAATGAGTCCTCAACAAACAAATGAGGGTTTTGGGTTTCCTTAGGGGGCAAATTAGACACACACACATCAATAACAATCCTGAGCAATTAAGCCATGAAACCACAAGTAAAAGAATAATTGGGGTAACAGAAGAGTGCTGGAAATTTGACCTCCTCATTCCACATAGAAGAAAACAATGAGTGAGTGATTTTGAATGACTTACCCAAGGTCGCATAACTAGTATGGGGAAGAATTGAGTTTAGAACCCGGTCTTCTGAGTCCTGGGCAGTGTGTTCTACACCTTACCCTCTGTTGTATAGAGTCGTAGATAAAAGAGTAATGTGGACAAGAAAGAACCTAAGAGAAGATAGTTTACAAAAGGACAACCTGCAATCCGAAGGGTCTCACGGGAAGACAGGAAATGTCTATACTGAAAATGTTATTTCTTAGAAGGCTTGTCTTTACAGTAGGTAACACGGAACTCTCTTTTTCTCTGATTGCCACTATGTGTCCTCTGGTAGCTCCTGCGTAACAAGATGCATAGATCTTTGTGAACTACCTGCTTTAGAGAGTATTCATTCCACTATTTACCTCCGCAGTGAGGACAGCTGTATGCATTACATTAAGTGGAATTAATGTTGGAATACAATGCTGTATGAATCTCTTGCATTTCTGTGTATCTTGCTTGCAGAGGTACTGTGCTCTAGTCCGTCTTCCAAGGAGGTTCATATAATGCAGAACTTTGGAAGAGAAAGGTAGTGTCTCCCTCTACAGCTAGAGCAGGTGTGCATTGCACTGATTTGGGTTCTCGTAGCTCTGTAGCATGTCCACCCAGTATAAGTCCATCACCTGGTTCGCACCCTATTGCCCAGTGTGAGCTGGGCCGTGGAGAACCAGCATAGATGCTGAACTCTGGCTACTACAGGTGCTCTAAGTAACAAACCGTCCTTGTCTCTGATCCACAAGTCTTATGTCTTCTGCCTGCATCAGGGAAACAGGACCTATACAGGACCAAACCATATGATGTGCTCTGCACTGAAGGAGTTTGGGTGAGAGCATAGTAACCTGGAGGCAGCAGGCAGGGATGGATACAGGTGGCTAGTTTCTACAGTGCCATCTGTCTTGCTCAAGGGCTACAGTGGTGAAGCTCTCTCAGCTGGTGTGTAACGAGCAACAAGTCTCTCATTTTAACTGATTGTGAATCAAGGCTAGTTCAATCATGAAGCCTGCCTGTAATGATCAGTTAATTTACATAACGGTAAGTAAATGGCAAAACGTGATTGCAACAACAACAACAAAAAGAGAATCACGGTTTATTATGTCTTTTGCCATCATTCAGGTATTGTGACTGACCTATGTGCAGAATGCCGTATCAAAGGGAATTAGACTCCACCATAAGATGCATAATGAGAACAATAGGCTTTTTACCACAAGATTTTATGAAGTCCTAAAATAATGATTGTCATCATATTTTAAAGAAAATGTACTTTAATCTTAACATGAAAATGTGAAGTAAAAATTATCTCTGAAAATTATCACATAAAAGGAGTTTAAATGATTATATATAACTCAAAACTTGTTCTAAGAGAAAATTATTTCCTCCTGAGAATTTATTCTGAATGCCATCTTAGGAAATTGTACATGATTATCTCTTATACTATTTTAGTTGTTAAATACTGAATAGTGTTCTTTAAGGCTTTTAAAATGGGGGCAGATTTTTGAGTTCATGGATTTTCAGTTTAGTGTTTTTACTAAGCATGTGGTGCATTTTCAAATGACCTTTTTATTACTTTTTTTTTTCAAAGATTTTATTTATTTATTTGACAGAGAGAGAGAGACAGCCAGCAAGAGAGGGAACACAGTCAGGGGGAGTGGGAGAGGAAGAAGCAGGCTCCCAGCGGAGGAGCCCGATGCGGGGCTCGATCCCAGGACCCTGGGATCACGCCCTGAGCAGAAGGCAGAAGCTTAATGACTGAGCTACCCAGGTGCCCCCATTTTATTACTTTTATCACACATACAGTATTGCCTTTCTGCCTGGCAGAAACGTCAGGAGTAGGGAGGTCCTTTCCATCATACCAATTTTTTTATATATAACCATCAGCCACCATAATGTGTGAATAATTGCTTGTCCAGTGAACTGGTTGATGGTGTCCATTTCTCTAGTAGTTCTCATATTCAGCAGATAGAGTTTGATTCAGGGGCGACTCAACAAGGGGGCTCTGTGACGTATCACACGGAGCAAGTGGATGAACTCTGTTTACCACTCAGTGTGCTATAAAGGGTTTGAGGTAGTTGAGATATGAACCAATATTCTACATGTAAACATTTTGAGAGGAAAGAAATGAAAAAATCAAAATGCTGTTAAATTCCTTGTTGTAGAATATAGTACTGAGTGTTCGATTTATATAACAGACTGATACTTTCTTGCATAAAGCAAACATTAAAAACCTGAAAAGAATTTGAGAAAAAGAAACAAGTCTTCTGAAATTTCAACCATGGACTTAAAGAATTCCTTCTTTTCCCTTTCTTCCTCCACGTTTTTATCAGTAGCAACTGACACTTTCCATTAGAAACAAGTTAGGAAAGGAGGTAGAGGTTAGTTAATGGGCCTGAGAATTAGGAATATTTATGATGTTTGAAGTAATTTGTAATTTAAAATACGCTTCAGGTTTTAAAATTTTATGAGTGCTTTTTTTTGCCATCCATCCAGCTGTGGTTTTTGTCTTTATGGCAGTGAAATATTTTTCTCAGACTAAATCCCAAACAAAAGAATGAAATTCTGTTCTGCTTTGCATTTGTGAGAACCGCAGGTTGGAGAGTGTTAATCACCTGGCATAAAGCACTTTTTAAAGCACCATTTCCAATAAGAAAAATAGCCCCTTATTAGGTACATAAAGACATTTGGGGCATGTTTTGGTATCTAATATGAATGTACCAGGTGGCTGATAATACATTACTTCTCAATTTTAAGCAGCTTTTGTTACATAAAAATTTTGTTACAAAAAACTCTCATGCGTCATATTACCTAAGAGGCAATAACAGATGACGAAAATATCCTTACAAAAATATGCAAAAGCTCTCTGATGCTAAATACATTTTGAGATCTAACCAAGGCACGAGTGAAACAGAACCGAGCTTTGTTCTGTCAAGTACTTTAACTGGCCCCAAAGAAGGCTTTGGTTCTCTGGTGGAAACTTCTACCTGAGAAATTGAGGAAGACTCACATTTGCTTCAAGTGTCTGCAATCGGATTAAAATACGTCCTTGGCATTTTTCTGTTAGGTCTACTAATTAAAACCAATATGGAAGCAAAAATAGATCTCCTCCAGCCTTTTCTGAAGCCACACAAATCAGAACTGAACCACTTTAATACCAGGTCTACAGGGCAGCTTACGGAGTTCAGATAAGCCCATAACCCCACTAGGTCTTCCTCAACACATGCACATCCAGCCCACCAGGAGGCCTAAACTACTTCCAGAGGCACTTGAAGAAAGCTGAGAGTGCTGGGAAGGGACTCAAAAGAATGGGCATAACCACAGGAGTCATCTAGTTAAAGGCCACTTAGACACCAGGACTCTACTTTTGGAGCCTGACAAGAAATGAATGCTCCCTTCTCGGTGCACACAAATGGCTCTGCCTTTGTGCCTGAGCTACAAGGATATGATTTAAAGCAGTTTAGACAGACCTAGACTCGTTGCTCTACTTCCACATCCATTAGATATGTTGTTTTTTTTTTTAAATATGTCCTATACAACTAAATTTGTTAGGTCCATCTTAAATTTATCAGGCCTTTCACTTTTGTTAACTAAGAAGGAAAACTAAAAAAAGAAAGTAGGGTTAAAAAGGTATGAACAAAGTAAATGATATTTTATGCAAGATTTTATTTTTAATGGAAAACAATTTCTTGTTCCTACGTGCACAGAAACTATTTGTTGACTGTAGTAGAATAAAATCCTTCTAGCTGAGTACTTTGGCATTTTGTATTATGTTTCTTCAATGTGATATAACTCAGTGTCATTCACTATTGATTTTTTTCCAGCTCTTCGTTTCTTTAAAATATCCTATGTTTTTTACCATTTATCCCTTAGGCATCATAACATTCTATATATTTTAGGCATCACTACTCATTTCAGCATGATCCTTTGCACTCTGGGGAAAGCGAGGTGGGGAGCAGTATCTACAATTTTTTTAAGACTCTGGTCCTAGTACATACACCACTGCAGCGTATCATAAGAATAAAAAAAAAAAGAAGGAAAAAATTTAAAGAAGGGACGAAGGCTATTCCAGTGCAATAGTGAAGGGTTTACCATGCTCTATTTCATAGCATCAGTGTTTTTATTGGATGCAGAATATGTTAGACACTGCTGCAGGTGATAGAGCTGTAATACTGAGCAAAACAGAAGGTTCTCCATTGCCGTAGCTGTCACATTCTAATGGGGGAAATGGGCAATAAATAAATAAGCAATTTTATATAATACCAGGTACTAATAGTATCCAGGGAGATAAATGGGTTGGGGTAATGGGATCAAGAGTAAAACATGATGAGTGTGTGCGGGCTGCTATAAATAGTGTGGTCCGAGAAGGCTTCTCTGAGGAGGCGGCATTTGATTAGAGAATTTTAAAAAGTGAGGAAGCAAAATTTGTGAGTACTCATGTGAATAAGGAAGGTGTGTACAGTTGAGAGAATAGCAGGCGGTCCTGATGGTAAACATATTTGACATATTCAGGACCATTATGGAGACTAGATGGATTTAACAATGGAAAGAATGACTAATAAAAGCAGATAAAACCCTCGCCAGGAGCCAGATTATATAGAGTACTTTTAATTTTATTCTAAAAATTCAGGGAAGGCAATAGAAGGCTTTGAGCAAAAGGGTAGTAGGATCTGATTTAATATAATTTTACAAATGTATTGAGGTATAATTGACATACTATAAGTTGCAAATGTTTAAGGTATACAATTTGGTAAATTCTGACATATGTATAAACATGTTGAAACCATTACTACAGTTAATATAATGAACACAACCTTTTCCTAAAAGATTTCCTCGTATCCCTGTGTAATTCCTCCATCCGGCTTCTCCCCACAATCCTCAGGTCCAGTCAACTACGGATCTATTTTCTATCACTCTAGATTGGTTTGACTGTTCTAGATTTGGACATTCCATTCTAGAACTGGAATATTATAAAATGTGTATACTCTTTTCCGGTCCATCTTCTTTACTCAACTTGATTATTTTGAGTTGTTATTATTTTGATACACCACGTTGTTGTATCAGTAGTACAATACTTTGTATTGCTGAGTAATATTCTATTGCATAAAAATGTCACAGTTATTTGTTTATTTCTTCACTTGCTTATTTCATCACCTGTTAAAGGGCATTTAGATTGTCTCCAGGGTTTTTTGCTATTATAAATAAGGCTTCTATGGAAATTGGTATACAAGTATTTACATCCTTTAATTTCTTTTGGGCAAAGAGCAGAATGACTGAGACATATGTTAAATGTACATCAAACTTTTTAAGAAACCACCACATTATTTTCCAAAGTAGTTGCGCCTTTGTACATTCCCCCCAACGGTGCCTGAGGGCTCCCACTTCTCCATATCCTGCTAACACTTGGTCAGTTATTTTGTGTTTTGTTTTTAAATATTAGCCATTCTAATTAGTGTGTAGTGGTATCTCACTGTGGTTTTGATTTTCATTTTCCTAATGATGGGCTAGCAATGTTGACCATCTTTCGTGTGCTTCTTTGTCATCTGTATGTCTTCTTTGGTGAAGAGTGTTCAAATCCTCACACATTTTTTGAGCTGGTTGTTCTCTTATTATCGAGTATTGAATTCGACTTGCAGTGGGGAATGCTCACAGGATTCTTACTGCTGACTGGCCTGATTTACTTTCTAATGACTAATTCTTGTTGCAGTGAGGAGAATGGATGGTGTATGTAGAGGGGTGTGCTGGGCCACAGGGAGTTTTACCCTACTTTTTTTTCTTTTTCTTTTTCTTTTTTTTTTTTAAGATTTTATTTATTTATTTGACAGAGAGAGAGACAGCCAGCGAGATGGAACACAGGCAGGGGAAGTGGGAGAGGAAGAAGCAGGCTCCCAGCAGAGGAGCCTGACGTGGGGCTCGATCCCAGGACCTGGGATCACGCCCTGAGCCGAAGGCAGACGCTTAACGACTGAGCCACCCAGGCGCCCCTTCCTTACTCTTTTTCTGAACATAATTTAAATTCTGTTTTAAAATGCATTCATTTACTTAAATGCCCAGGGTTGTATGAAAGATTGGGACAGTGGTATCTCCCTTCCAATGCAGTTATCTAGGGCAGGCCCTAGACTGAGTTGCTCTTATCCCTCACTATTCTAGGGATGACTTAGATTTAGAAAAGTAAATTTGAGTCACCTATTATACATTTATGTAGAGATACTAAGTAGGCAGTTGGAGATAAAGAGGAGGAAGTTGGACAGATGAGTCTGAGATTCAGCAGAGTGATCAGACAAGGAATTATGAATTCAGAAACCTTCATTGTATTGGTTGTCCTTAAACCCACAGAACTAAAAGAACTCATCCAATAAGTAAGTATAGATAGAGAAAGAAAAAATTAAGAGGTAATTCCTGGGACACGCCAACTTTTAGAAGTCTGAAAAAGAAGAATTCAGCACAAAGACTTAAAACGGTTAATGGAGATGGAAGTAACATTTGGTGAGACAGACATGATAAAAAATAATTATTTTTATTGATGTGCGATGCAAGAACTCATCGAACCACAATTAACAGGCACAGGTCATACTCTTTGGATGTGGAAGAAAGAAAACAGAAGAGTTACAAAAGTATTAAGATTATTAAAAGGTCACACTATTTCTAATGGCAGGTGTAACAAGGTTGGGCTCTTTACGTGGATACTTGGCTTCCTTGGGCTGATGTGGGTGCAAATACTTTATAACAATCAGTTTTCTTAATGTCTGTACCTGAAATAAGAACCAATGTACTAATCTGGGGGGAAGAAGGGGTTGTGACAAATGCTTATGAAATAAGTTTATGAACATATATGGGTTCTGCTGTACAACTTTATGCGGGTGAACAGTCTACATGACAAGGGGATAATGACCATATTGGGTTCCCCATGGCTCACCTAGTGGAGGTTCATGTAAAGGGAAGTCATGTGACAAGGTCCAAAAATAGAGCCTTTACTGTTGTAAAGTAGCAAGATGATTATAACTAGTTGAAACATGGATATTGTTTTACTTGGTACACTCTATTTTCTATGTGAAGCTTACATGGTGCACAATCCTTCCTGTCTTTAAACTCATCATCATCTGCTACCTCTGTGAAGTTCAGGTTGATAACTTCACTGATCACTTAGTAAGCATTCTTTAACATCAATGAAATTTATATATATTATAAATTTTAATTATTTTTATGTCCTTTAAGTTTGCATTTTATTCACTGCATACAAGCAGCAGAGAGATATAGCTGGGTGTCATCAATATTATTAGTGTCAATAAGTATCTGCTGAATGAATGAATAACTGAATGAAATAATGAATATTGAATAAATTCAGCTGAGTAATTGCTGGACTTCTGGCAGAAACTGAGTTGCCACGAGTTCATTAGAGCCTTGAATGAATCACTTCACTCATTCATACCTATTTCATCTGTAAAATAGAAAGTTCAAAAGATACCTCTTAGATCTGGTTTTTAAGAATACTCTGATTGCTCATGCTAATATATTTCTCCATACAGCATTACTTTTAAATACTGATTTGATAAAATGTGTAATTTTATGCAATACAATGCAGTGATATCTTTAAAGACATGTGATTGCTCATATTTCTCATCTTTTTTTTTAAATTTCACATTAGAAGATCATTGGAAACCATAAGAAAAATGATGTCACTCTAACCATGATAATTTAATAAAAATGCAAACAGATATTAACTGGACATAGGCTAGGATATTTACATAAATTATCTCATTTAATTCTTATAATAAAGGTACTTGATGATAAGTACCATTATTTTCATTTTACAATTTCAGAAACAGGCACAGAGAAGGTAAGCAAGTTTCCCAAGATTGCAGAGCTAATCAACAAATGATGGAACTCCAGCTTTGGGATTTCTGACTTGAGAGTCCGTGCCCTTACATGTTGTTCTATACTGCCTCACAATCATAGGCTATGAAAATGCCGAGGATTTATTTTTAAATTTATTTTCTAAAGCACTTATAGAATGGAAAATGCATTATCTATTATCACTTAAATTCTTATTGTTTATCTTACCAAACTTTGTATTTTCTTCTTTGGTGCCACTATATATTTTTTTAAGATTTTATTTATTTATTTTAGAGAGTTTGAGAGAGACAGTACGAGGGGGGTTAAGGCAGAGGGAGAAGCAGGCTCTCTGCTGAGCAGGGAGCCCGATGCGGGGCTCCATCCCAGGACCATGGGATCATGACCTGAGCCAAAGGCAGACATTTAACTGACTGAGCCACCCAGGAGCCCCTGGTGCCGCTATTTTATTGTGCATTTTTAAATACTCGAAATATAAACGTCTTACTAAAACAACTAAGTCATTAATTATCATGTTATGCCACTTAGGACATTTTTTCCGCAGAGACATTATAAATTAACATGTCTTATTAACTTAAAACATTTATTCTTATGTAGCCATTTACCTCTAAGAGAAGATTTGCTAATTTGCCTATTTAGAAGAGCTGTAGGTAGAATCTTTCTAGATTTCTAATATTTTCTAGACCCAGGGTTGCTGCTTGGCAACCAACTCAAACTTTGGCAGTTCCGGGCACTTTTTGGTTTTTAGGTGACGCTTTCTTGCACGTAGCTGCACTTTAACCCTGACAGCTGCTGCAGATGATTTACCCACTGGTCCCTAAGGGACAAATGTTGGACATGGAGCTGACCTAGGGCAAGCAAGTCAACCCCACTGCACAACAGAGAGAACAATATGTTCTTTGGATTCCGTATCCAAAGGGAACACCATAATCCTTGAACATGACAAACTCTAAATATTTGTTTATAAATTAGGATTCTGCTTGCATTTATATAGAAATAATGGATTTTTATGGTTTTACAGGGTGCCTGATTTTAAGTTGACTTTTTAATTCTGTCTAACATTTAGAACAATCAATTTTATCATCTAGAAGGTTGTGAAATCGCTCTTTCCTATTACCATAAAGGCAATTTGCAAGTTACTCTGTACAAATAAATTGTACATCTTGTACTATGAAACAAATTTAAAAAATAGGAATAAAGCCAAATAATTATATCCATTTAATGCTTGTTTTTGTTTTTTTACATAAACTGAATCACATCTACCAGATTTGTAGGCCTCCTGGAACCTGCCACAAAGTAAAGAACCATCATAAAATTTCAATTTTGTTCTTTTAAGAAAACTAATTACATAAGCACATGAATCTTTCTGGTGATAAATAATAATTTACTAACATTGTTTTATTTTGAACCACCGATATTTTGATGACAGCCCCTATCTATCTCCTTGTGTTCTTTTTAAAATTTATGTAGTTTATATTTTTTCTGTTTTTCAAAAATGTTAGAAACTAAATTGTTCCCTGGACTATCTTAAAGTACATGAAGATCTAGAGAAGTGTTGATTTTTATTCATCCCATACAGTGTGGTTGAAAAATTGTTTTGAATCTGCTTGTGGTCAAAAGTCTTAATGCTTTTTGAACTCCTGATATTGAAGTAGAGAATTTTCAGCAGATATTCCAGCCCTTATTTTATTATATTTTATCCCCACAGATCATTTCTATTATGAGAAATTCAAATGTCTTTATTAAGTAGTCATTAATTCGTGTTCCTTCTGTGCACATTTTTGCATGTCTAGGATCTCAGTGATTTCCGCCAGGAATTAACTAACGTTAGCCCCTTCAGATTTTTGCATCTGGGTAGTTGAAATCATGTAAACACTTTATAAACCTAAAGAAGCTTAAATATATAAAAGCTAATACCTTTGCTGTGGGAGAGTAAGCTAAAGTAGATGCAGCATTAGCTTACAATATTAGAATTCCAGGTAGCACTTTTAGTGGATATCTGACCACTGTTCTTTCTACCTCTTTTAAAAATTTCAGCTCATCATTTTAGGTCAAAGTACAATTGCTTCTGGTTAATGCAGTACTGCTACTAAACATTCATAAATAGCATTATCACATGGAGTAGTTGATAATATTGTATATGAAATCTGAAACATACTACAACCAAAATCAGTCCAATGTTGTTTTGTATTTGTGGCTTTATAATTTAGCCACGTTTTAAAAACAGGTATGGATTTTAATTTTTTCATTATAAATGTATAAAATAAAGACATATTTTATTATTCATCAATGAAATATCATATAAATTACAATCACATACTTATTGCCCATTATTCTCAAGAATACTTACGCTAATATCTCTCTAAAACTAACAGAATTGTTAATAGTTCTTTTTAATTTATTAAACATCTATGATGTCCCAGGCAGGTATTTGATTTGATTTAAGAAGAATAAAAATGCAACTGAAATATAGTCCCTTCCCTTGAGAAACACTTTATCAAGTACTGATAGTAGAATAATATACATAAATTTACTCCCTGATCAATTTCATTAGTAATTGCTATTATGTACAATGATTCTCCAGAATTTTTATGTGAAGGAAGTTTGAAGACAGTAACTTAGTTAGAAGTGGGGGATAGGGGAGTTTTATAAAAGTCGAGTTTGTATAGCGAGAAAATTTTTACTTACATTGTGTGTTTATTTGGCATGACTTCTGTGTGTGTGGTGGAGAATCAGGGAGTTAATGGAAATCCAGTGGCTAAAACCTTTCATTTTAGAGCCACTTCTATCATTCTTTATTGAGACACAGGCCAAAAATCCTACTCAGTCTGGTACTTATAATATTGCTAATCATTACAAATCCAATGAAAGAATAACATGAGACACTGAGAAGTAAAGTGACTGACCCAAGTTCACATAGCTAGTGAGTATGAAAGGATCTAGAATTTGAACCAAGTATATCTGACTGCAAGTTCATTCTTATGCTTATTTATGATGATGATGATGATGATGTATTTACTATTTAATGTCTTTTTGGTAGTCAGAAATAATTTCTTCCCATCTCTTTATGGTATACATATTTTCTTATAGTTGTCCTTTACAATATGCCAACTTGTTAAGACTTTTCTAGAAGTGACCAAGGCCCACTGAGGCTTAGTTTTGAGTGTCACGCAGATGAGAGCCAGAAGCAGATATCCTGTTCCACATTGGCTTACTGTTTAGGATGAGACAGAGTCTCACACTCCTACCACTATCCATAGGTGAGATTTGAAGGGAAGGATAGTTTTAATTTTATGAAAAAATGTTTCATAAGATATTTCTGAAACTGATTTTTCCCCATTTTCAAGAAATGGATTCAGAACTTCTATTTCCAACAGATTATGCCTCTCAGGTAATGAAATCTTATAAATAAGATTTAAAGTTTATGTAAAATGTAAAACTAACCATGATACGATTTGGTTAGCCCATTATGTTCCATGCTAAACAGTTTATCCGCCCTTTCTAATTTAATTCTCATGACAATCTTTAGAGGACTATCATATTATCAACATTCTACAGGGCATCAACAGAAATTGCAAGCAGATAAGTATCTTGCCCAAGATGGACCTTAAGTGGTGTAGTTAGAATTTGAGCCCAGTCATTCTGGCAAATTTACCATTTATTAGCTATAATACCATATTAAGTAATAACTTCCCAGTGCCATTCCTAATCATTCCCTCTTGGATCCAAGAGAGTGCATATATGGAAAAAGTAACTTGATTTTACTATGGACTTTGTGAGGTCACCTGTTTTCCTACCCTCTATCATTTGTCTAATAATTACCCTGATAATAATGGACAAGAATCCTGGAATAATGGTCTAAAGTGCAAGTTCAGAGTTTTTTGATTGTTTTAAAACATAGCTTAAGGAAGGATTATGCTATAGCAATGGAGAGAGAAGAGAAAGATAAAGGGAGAAAAGTTATGTTAAAGCTGCTGTAATAATTTAGAAACAATCCAGCCGTGCTGTTTTCCTGCATGCATGAGATTTGCATTTATGCTAACTAAGATTGATTTTCATTCTTCCTTCTTGAAAGAGCTCCATGAAATGTTGCCTTAAGAATTTGTAACTCCAGGGCGCCTGGGTGGCTCAGTCAGTTAAGCGGCTGCCTTTGGCTCAGGTCATGATCTCAGAGTCCTGGAATCAAGCCCAGCATCAGGCTCTCTGCTCAGCGAGGAGTCTGCTTCTCTCTCTCTCCCTCTCCCCGCCCTATATTCCCCGAGCTCCTGCGCACAGGCCTGTACTGTCTCTCTCTCTGCCAAATAAATAACTCAAACCTAAGAAAGAAAGAAAGAAAGAGAGAAAGAGAGAAAGAGAGAAAGGGAGAAAGGGAGAAAGAAAGAAAGAAAGAAAGAAGAAAAGGAAAGGAAAGGAAAGGAAAGGAAAGGAAAGGAAAGGAAAGGAAAGGAAAGGAAAGGAAAGGAAAGGAAAGGAAAGGAAAGGAAAGGAAAGGAAAGGAAAGGAAAGGAAAGGAAAGGAAAGGAAAGGAAAGGAAAGGAAAGGAAAGGAAAGGAAAGGAAAGGAAAGGAAAGGAAAGGAAAGGAAAGGAAAGGAAAGGAAAGGAAAGGAAAGGAAAGGAAAGGAAAGAAAAGAAAAGAAAAGAAAAGAAAAGAAAAGAAAAGAAAAGAAAAGGAAAAAAGAAAAAAAAGAATTTGTAACTCCAAACTCCCTGCTGGGCCAATATTATAATATATTAAGAAATTGTCAAAAGCAGGCCAGAAATAAAAGACAGTGAGGGAAAGGCCTGAAACTTAGACAATATCACCTTTCCTGGTACTATGTTCCTATCCATATCTAATTCATTGTGCCTATTTATCCAACTAGGAAAATCTCGTGTGTCTTCTCTATTTTATAGAACCAAAATTTGCATACCCAAGGATAAAATTTCATCACATTTCTTTATATATTACTGACAGAAGGAAGGAGGGAGAAAGAGTTGAATAATGGAGTGGGGACAAGAATAGAAGTCTGGCACAGGAATGGAACAGACTGGAAGTAACACATCACATGGGAGGCTCTCCCACAAGTACAGAAGGAAGAATTACCAGTCTTTGCATGGATCAGAAACTTGCCTCAACAGACATTTGCATAAACGTGTATGTGTGTTTGTGTGTGTGCCGTGAAGACTTCAGAATTTTTAAATCCTGTTCCAAAATTTAGGGAAAAAAAAAAAAACCTAGCCTGAATTTTCCCTGACAGTGCCTTAAGAAATATATGGTCATTAAAGTGCTTTTAATTGAATGAAAGATGAAAAATGCTAATGAAAACATCCTACCATGCAGCACATTTTAAATGGTTGGTCTCTAATACATGGACTGTCTTATAAACATGTCTCCAATCTTAAATTAAACCCATAGAAGGAAATAATGTAACTCTAATACAAAAAATTGTTTGAAAACTACTTAGATTTTCTAGTAGCTGCAGACTGTGGTAGATAAAATATGGCCATGCCTCTAGAGCAAACTTCTAAGATCTTAATTTGATAAAACTAATAAGCAAAAGTTAATAATGATAAGGCTATACAAAGAATACTAAAAATGACCTATATCCATCAAGGTGCAGAAAGAAACAGATGGCACTTCTGAATTGGATACTTTGGGGGGAATTAATAGTCTGTTTACAATGGGTGTGACCAGAGCATGGAGAAGATACAAGGGGATAGTTCAGTGCTCTCTGGTTAGAGACCGCAGGGAGTGTTACCACCCAGGGCTTGAAAAGGCAGAGAGAAGGAACATTTTTCAGAATGCGGAGACACGGTGGGTCTTGTGGAGACGGCTACCTGACAACTGCTGAGACCTCCAATTAAGGGACAGAGCCCGCCTCTGGTGATATTTCAGAGAGGGGATAATTACTCTGTCTCATTGCTTTCTATTCCTGTAATCTCCTCCTGGGGGTCCACACCGGCGGAATGA
This sequence comes from Ursus maritimus, assembly GCF_017311325.1. Classification (NCBI taxonomy): domain Eukaryota; kingdom Metazoa; phylum Chordata; class Mammalia; order Carnivora; family Ursidae; genus Ursus; species Ursus maritimus. The sequence continues at coordinate 50,734,032 of NW_024423453.1, read as the reverse complement.
AATCAGAAGCCAGAGAGCCAAGGGTCCACGATGATCTAGATCCATCCAGGTGTGCCTCCTGGACACAGATCTATGAAGAGTGGGACACAGATCTCAAGTGACAAATAATGTCTAGCACACCTGCATATACAACATCTGGAACTCAAATGAACACACAAAGTATTACTTAAACTCTAAGATGCCAAGACAGAAAAAGGCCAAAAATTGGGGGAAATGTTTAGCATTTATTGGGGGTTTTTGCCAAAATAATTAGAAAGAAACTGACAGTAGATTTTTTGACAATATTAATTAAGAGTATTGTGATAGAAAGCATATGACCAAAATAATTTTATACGTGCATCAATAAAAAAATACAAGAAGTTTTGTAAATTAGGTGTACATTCTTAGAATACTAGAGGTGTGGTGAGCTTCCTGTTTTTAATGTGGACATGGCCATATAGAACAGAACTGTGGGAACAAATAAAACTGTTTATATTTCACTCTTGAAAGGGTTCAAATGTTGTACATTTGAGCTTATGCTGACCTTACTCTATATACTGTGAAAACAAACAGACAGAGCAGGAATCACCTTTTCAAACTAGCCGCTGAACTGAAAACATCACCTTCTACATTTTAGCAGCCGTCCAGGGCCCTTTCTATCTTTTCAGAACTGTAAACATCTGTAAATTAAACCCTCAGGGCCTTTTCTCTGGTGCTTTGGCAATTCAGCCAATGATTACTTTACTATATTATTTTTACTATATTATTTTTCTGTCCATCCAAACAAGACTCTGTTTGAAACATTTTGGTCCTGGAGTGTACAAACTTTTCTAAAAAACGTGTCCTTTTGTTCTCATGCTAGGAATTACAATTGCTGACTTGTTTGGAATGGCATGTCAGTCATCAGTAGAGAGTTTTTCTTTTAGAATTGTGCACATTAAGAGGGTGTTTTTGCATGCCTCTTTTAGGGAGGGAAGGGAGATTTCCATCACATGATTTTTATATTCTTCATTTGCTACCCAAAATAATTGTTTAGGCTATCTGAATAGATACAAGGCTTTTATTCAGTATCATCATTAGCAAGATTAGTAAGTTTTTTCATTAAATTTGGTATTTAACAATATGTTTGTTTTTAAGAAAATTAAGAGTATTTTCAGTAAATTCTATGTAGTGTAAAATTTAATAATAAATGTGACTGCTGGGTGCCTGGGTCACTCAGTTGGTTAAGCGTCTGCCTTCGGCTCAGGTCATGATCCCAGGGTCTGGGATCGAGTCCTGCATCGGGCTCCTTGCTTAGCGGGGAACCTGCTTCTCCCTCTCCCCCTGCCTGCCACTCCCCTTGCTTGTGCTCTCTCTCTGTCGAATAAATAAATAAAATCTTTTTAAAAAATTAAAAAAATAAACGTGACTGCTGACCAATAAATGTCCTTTTCAATAATCTTCCTTTAACTGCAGCAAAGCCACGCTTGGTAATTCTACGAGTCCTAGTTATACAGTGCCTTACACTGTATTTGGAACACGCTTTTTCAAAGTATATCATATTTGCTTCTACTACTATTTTGAAAAGGTAACCATTCGTGTGTTCTTATGTCCATTTTGCAAATTCAGCAAGCCAAGGCCAGAGAAGGTAGATGATTTTCTTATGGTCACATGGTGAGTAATGAAGCCCTAATCCAAATGTCATAACCACAAATCCTTTTTTTCCCCCACCAATCCTACTTGACTCAATAATTAATTTCATGCCTTTATGTTCATACACTGTATTGTCTTGGGGAATATAAACACCAAATGTTTCTTGTAGCTCTTTTGATCTCGCTCTCTCTCTCTCTCACACACACACACACACACACACACACACAGCTTTATCCCTTTACGGTATATAATCTTTGGTGACTAAGGCTAACTTTCCATTTTTGTTTCTTAAATTTTCTTAATTTGATATCTGCTCTTCCACTCTCCCCCCAAGAAACTCATGTTAACACATTCATGAGTATCCTTCCATTACTTTCTATGCTTATATAGTCATACACAAATATATGTCTACATATGAATATCTGTAATATTGACACTCATAGAAGTTCTGTCCTTCTATGATTTTTAAGTAATCGTACCACTTCTCATTTTACTTTTCACACTCGGTCTTATCTTGTGGAAACCTCTTTTGTCAGATGGCAAAGAGCTGATTCGTTCTATTTCATAATTGCATAATATTCCAAAGTGGGGCCCTACTATAACTTATGTCATCATTTCTCTATTGGTGACTATTGCTTACTCCATTAGTCAGGATCTAGTCAGGAGGGAGAAATCAGACTTTTGTTTTAACATAGAGAAATCAGACCTTTGTAAAGATGTGTTACCTTGTCTGGGTGAACAAAGAAAAGAAATTGGAATCATTTAAAGCTTGAAAAGGGGGCCCCTGGAATGGAAACTCATACTTCTGAGGAAGGAGCCAGCTGGCTGGTGCAGGTATCTACAAAGTGTGGGGTCTGTTTCTGAGGTTGTCAGAAAAACTGCCCGCTGTATCAGCTGCTGGTATGGGAAGAGCCTGCAGGTACAGGGGGGTGGGGGGGGGGGGCATTTCTAGGATGATACTCACACTTGGAGCAGAGAAGAAGCCAGCAGAAAGCAAATGGGTTGGAGCAAATCCCCGTTTCCTTTTCCAGCCTTCGAGTTTGCCTTGTGGTGCCCCCTCTTAGCAGAGCTTCAGGGGAAGTTGGTGATGAAACAGAAATGTGGTTTGCAGAGCCCCAGCAGCAGAGTACGGTTTAGGACAGTGGGCTTAAAGTTCTGAGAAAACACCAACTTCACAACTGGCACATCTTTACTGCCAACATTTTTTTTTTCAATTAAGAACAGAGTTGTATTGAGTGTCCTTATTCGCATATTCTTGTGAACCAGTGCTTATTTTTAATTTTAACAGATGTTGCCAGATGTTTTTTCAAATGCTACTGCAGAAATTCACACTTCTCCTGGCAATTTTTGAGAGCCCTCGTTCTTCTTATCCCACCAGCAACAGAGGGCTATCACTCTTTTCAATCTTTCCAACATGATGGGTGTAAAGTACTTTACTTTTTTTTTTTACTTTAGTTAGCATTTTTCTGACAGTTTGTGATTTTAAGCATCTTATTATCATATGTTTATTAACAATCTGTAGTCCCTTTTTTATGAATTTCTATCCTTATCTTTTACTTAATTTTTTTCTATTGGATTTCTTCTGTTGCCTTTTTTGTGAATAGACAAAAATCTCTTTGAGTATTACAGAGATTGAACTTGATCAGTCTTCCATGCTGTGCTTTTTTATAACTTTATTGTTTGTTTATTCACTTTAATTTTTATATTTTTTCCAGACATAATCAAATAGAATCAAATATCACTTACAGCTTCTGGTTCTCATATTAGTTATATAGACTTCCTTACCCCAACATTGAATTAATAATTTAGGCTTAGTTCAATTTTTTTAATAATATTTATTTTGTTATATTAGTCACCATACAGATCATCCTCAGTTTTTGATGCAATGTTCCATGATTCATTACTTGGATATAACACCCAGTGCTCCATGCAATATGTGCCCTCCTTAATACACATCACCGGCCTATCCCAATCCCCCAGCCCCCTCCCCTCTGAAGCCCTCAGTTTGTTTCCCAGAGTCCATATTCTCCCATGGTTCATTCCCCCTTCTATTTCAAATTTTTTATATTCAATACTTTTTTCATCTGGAAATGAAAATCATAGATGATTGTATATGCCATTTAGTATGCATGGGTTTGATTTTTTCTTCCATGTAGATAGTCAGTTGTCAGAAGCATTTATTATGTCAACTTTCCTTTCAATTTTGACTGGAAATACCAACTTTATTATATGTGAAATTATTTTATCTGTTTCTGGATTTTCTATTCTGGATTTCACTGACCTTTCGGTCAATTCTTATGTCAATGCCATATCGACTTAATCACAGTGACTTTTAATATGGGCAATGCCTGGCATAAGGAGATCTCCTTTCTTTTTTTCATTATTTTCTTGGCTATTCTCAGGCATTTCTTTTTCTATATATGTTCCTTAAGATAATTTTATCTATTTCCTTTCTGCTTCACGAAGTAAGAAATAAATTATCTTCCTGTCAAAAGTAGTGCTTTCATTTGTTCAGATCATGATCTCAATGAGATTCTATAATTTATATTTTTAATAAGATTTGATAATTTCTTTGTTAAATTTATTCTTAAGTATTTTATGGTTTTTGCTTTTATTATCACATTTCTGGATATTTATTGCTAGAGGGGAAAAAAGCTATTGATCTTGCAGTATTTCCATTAGGATAGAATGAACTGTCACAATAAATAAATCCAAAAAATGTGATGGCTCCAAAGAAATACAAGTTTATTTCTCTTTCATGACAGTTTAGAGTGTATGTTCCAAATTGGAAGAGGGCTCCTCACCATGTGGTCAGTCAAGGACTCAGGAGAATTCATCTCTACTATCTTTAACATGTGGTTTCCTGGCTTGCTCTGATAGTCACCATCTTTGCACTGAACAGTAGAAAAAGAGCATGGAAGAAATTTTAGATTTATGGGACAGGCAGGAAACTAACAATTGTGAGCTCTGTTCACATTTCACTGGTGGGAATTTAGTTATAGGCAACCTGTAATTGAAAGGAATGCTGGGAAATACAGTGTGACTGGAAAGACATATACACAATTACCATTCTGTTCACAGAAGAAGGGCTGAGGCGTTTTAGGAAATTTAGTAGACTCTGCCATGGTATAATTACCCTGTATCTAGCCATTGTACTGAAGAAGGCATTTGTGATGAGCACTGGGTGTTGTATGTAAGCACCAAATCACTGATTTCTACTCCAGAAACCAATATTGCACTATATGTTAAGTAACTAAATTTTTTTTAAAGTCTCATTAATTGTAGTAGTTTTCTTGTTTAACTAGATACACTTGGAATTTCTATAATATCAGTAAGAGAAGATTGTTTTGTTCCTTCTTATTTTATTTTATTTTATTTGACAGAGATAGAGACAGCCAGTGAGAGAGGGAACAAAAGCAGGGGGAGTGGGAGAGGAAGAAGCAGGCTCATAGCAGAGGAGTCTGATGTGGGGCTCGATCCCAGAACTCCAGGATCACGCCCTGAGCCGAAGGCAGACGCCTAAGGATTGCGCCACCCAGGCGCCCCTGTTTTGTTTCTTCTTTTCAATATATTTTCCTACCAAATCTTTTATTGCTATTATATTTGTTAGAAACTCTAAGATAGTTGAACAATAATAGCAAGAGCAAGCTTCTACAGCAGAACTTCTTTAACATAGTTCTCGTATTTTACCATTTAGAAAAAATTTGGGCATTGATTTTAAAATATTGTCTTTATCATGTAAGAGATTTCCTCCAGTTCTTATTTTAGTTAGAGCTTACATAGTAGTAAGACTGCAAAGGTTTGTCAAATATTTTTCAGCATATAAGATCATAATGTTTGTCTCTTTCAATGCATTAATCTAATGAAATGTTGTCAGATTTCCTGATAAGAAAATATCTGGAATAAATCCTATTTATTCTATTCCCTGTGCATTTTTTAGATACACTGCTGATGTGTCAAAATTACATGCTACATAGATATGCTAATATTTTTAAAGAATTTTTGCATCTGTGGTCCCAAATAAGACTAAAGCATAATTTTACTTTCCCTCTTTCTTTCTTTTTGGGTACTGTCTTAACACAGTTGAAGTTTCATTTCTGCAAGATTAATAACATGAATTAGGGAATTTTATGTTTCTATGGTCAAGAATAATAAGAAAATTGAATTATGTGTTCTTTAAAAGTAAGGTAAAACTCACTTGTGAAATCGTCATGCCCTTATTCTTTTTAGGGCATATAGACTTCTATTTATTTATGTAATCTCTTCTTTGTTAATTATTGTATCTATTCAAATTTTCCTCTTCTTGAATAAATTCTGACAACTTTTACTTTGCTAGAATATGATTAATTTTTTTCTAGGTTTTCAGAGTTGTTGCAATAGTATTATATGTAGCATTCTGTTACGATTTTTCTAATTTTTTCTGTCTTTGGTTATTTATCCTTTCTCATCTTATCATTTCTGCTTTATCTTTTCCTTAATAAGTCTTACTAGAAATTCATTCATTTTGTAATTATCTTCAAGGACCTGCTGTAAGAAAAGATTTCTTTATTCTTCTTATTTATATCTCTTTAATGAGTTTTAGCTCTTATATTTTATTATTTTCTTTTTACTACATTCTCTTATTGGGTTTCATTGCTGTTTTCTTTAATAATGAAAGCATTTACAGTTATAAATTTTTTTTCTGGATATAGCTTTTGCTGTGTTCCCTATAGGTCTTAATATAACATTTTCAAGAGATTCTGGCCTATAAATTTTCAGAGCGTTCTCATTTCATTGAACCAAACATTATCTAAAAATGTGTTAATTAGTGGTGATTAAGATTTATTAGTCACATTTCAAGTTTTTATTTCTAATTTTATTGTCTCAATATCAAAAGAAGTGACCTATAAAATCTCTATTGAAGTTTTTTGTTAAGGTATTATTTGAGGGTGAATCAATTTTAAATGTTTCATGGACATTAAAAACATCATTTTTCATTTAGTGGACATGAGTTTTTTTTATACATATCTATTAATCAAGTCTTTATTGCTATATTCAACTTCTCTGCGTTTTGTTTATAAGCCACATTGCTTTCAAAGACTTTTCTTCTATTACACGTTTTAATTACCTTAGCAAAAATAGTTCCATTTTCCACTTAGAATTCTTCAGATGACCTTCAAAATTGCCTCATTTCTTTTTCTTCTTTCAAATATTCTTGACTTTTAGCCTGGACAGGGATAGGGGGTGGAGGTGAGGGGACCAAGGAAAACAACTAGAGAATAGCATTATATCAGTGAAATGTGAGGATCTTATTCTGGTTTCTTCACTCAGGAATAGTTAGTTATTTTCCTTCAGTTCCATAAAAAAACCTCCTTCAAGTTTCCTTACTGCCCTCTTCTGATCAATGGTATAATATACAGAGTAATCATGTGTGGATACATACATGTCCAGCCATATTGTATATTCTTAAACACAAAGTATTGCCTTTTAAAGGAATTATGTCATTTTCCTTATATTATAATATTAAAAATATGTTAAAACAGGGGCGCCTGGGTGGCACAGCGGTTAAAGCGTCTGCCTTCGGCTCAGGGCGTGATCCCGGCGTTACGGGATCGAGCCCCACATCAGGCTCCTCCGCTATGAGCCTGTTTCTTCCTCTCCCACTCCCCCTGCTTGTGTTCCCTCTCTCGCTGGCTGTCTCTATCTCTGTCAAATAAATAAATAAAATCTTTAAAAAAAAATATGTTAAAACAATTTAGTAATGATTTTCTCATCTGGTAATCATTTTCCTTTCCGATAATAAAAATCCAACCATGTTCTGTGAGATCAAATTCTAAAAACAAGTATATTATATGCTTAATAATCTCAAAACAAAACCAGCAGTATCAGATATATTTATACCAAACAAAAATTAGGAACTTCTTGAAAATGTTAAAAAGCACTTATAAAATTAGAGGTCTGTCCCTCTGCATACTGCGAATGATCTGCTAAAATCAATCTGCTGAGATAGCCTCTCAACATTACTGCTTGATGATCCCATACTTTTCATGCAGACCTGTCTGACACTTGTTGGTTCCAACTGTTAGTGACCTAAAGGGTTACTACGGTTTGGGTACCAGTAACTTATGTTAGAGTCTAAGACAGCTTCTATTTAATGTAAGGTAAAGAATTTAAGCTGACCATAACAAGGTATAACAACCACATTTGACTAATCTACAAAAAAGAATATGTCATCGCAATAGTAATGGGACAAGCCACCCTATTAATTAGTAGCAAATTAGATTGCTTTGGAAGTTTTCCAAGAACGAAAGTGCTTCCGGCGCTTTGCTTCGAAAGCAGGGCAGACCAAACTTCCTTAATCCCCTTGGGGGGAGAAGAGTTTGATTTTTCATTCTCAAATTTTACATGCCAGAATCTAATCCGCAATAGAGGCAGAATTGCAGGACAGAGAAGCTAGCATGTTCACGTTTAAATTACGAGTCTAGTAACCTGTGATTTTTGAGGGAGCTTCCTTGGGTGTTTCCTGTGAGTGGTAATGGAAATAGTACAGCCTTGCAAACTATAAACAGTGTTCATATACAGCTCATTTGATTCTTACAACCATCCCCAAGATACTATCTCCCCCATGTTACCGTGAGGAACTCCCTGGCTGGCCGAACAATATGCTCCTGCCGGAGCCATGCATTACCACCCGGCAAGCCACAGGTCCGTCGCCCCCGGCGGCGCTGCCCACACGGCGGCGGTGTGCACCCTCTGTCCCCGTTAACTGGGCTAGAAACAATAGGGAACTTCGCCAGAGCAAAACAGATAACCTTCGCCTAAGCGCCTTTATTTCTTGCAATGCCTAGTCTTTTAGTAGGAGAAAATAGAACCAAAGGATTTCAGGTCGAAAGATCTCTTGAAGTATTAAATAAGCAAGCCACTGCTTCCGCCCCATTAGCCAAGGCGTTGCCGCTGAGGAGTATGGGAATCATCTCCTTACTATAACTTCATGCCGAACTCAATCACAGTTGTGGGGGGAACCCGATCCTCCTTGTGTTTATCTCAAAACACCACAAAGCCCTATTTGGTTTGAAAAATTAAATCGGATGCCATGTTAAATTTCTATAGTACTCGTGGGTTCTTACGAAACACCTTTCAATTCTAGTTCCTTAACTGTGTTTTCAAATACGATGTAAATATAGAAAACATAACAAAACAACCACTGCCACAAAATTCCCCCCCCCAGTCTATTATATTATGTGACTTATTTACCTCTCTTCATGAAATAGTGTGTCAAAATCCCGAATTTCACTCAGAAGGGAAGATGGATTGGTTTTGTTTTCTAGTCTCTAGAAGAGAAGTTGAGATGTCAGGAGGAAAGTACCTCTCTCCATCACCAGAGGAAGCTAATCAAGGAAAAATGTCTGCTGGCGGCATAGACATTAATCTCCAGCCGGATCACGGGCCTGTTAGGAGGTGTAACTAATCGTATCGTTGTGACTCATCTTGGTCTGTAATAACACGCTCCACAGGGACATCCGTGGTTGTATGAGATGGATGTCGCATGTAAAGGAAAAAAATACTATTTCGATGGAATAGCTGCAAGCCTGTGCATGACACAGTGACAGTTTGCAGTAAATGCAGCTCCTGTTTCTCCACAATAACATTTGCCGTCTCCTGTCATCACTGGGTTTCAGAAACGGTCTGGAGCAGTCATCGTGGGGCAATTTCAGCCCTGCGGGTTGTTGGGACAGATTAGTCCTCAAAGATGACCTCTGTCAAGATGCACCATGGTTGTCTAGGCAGGTCCATGTTGGTGCCGAGTCCAGATGCTCGGGAAATTTTTAAAAAGAATTCTAAAGTGTTAATTCAGATTTCTCACAAATTTTTGGTTTCTAGAACAGCTTCTTCCAACATTTTCTCTACAGAAGAAAAGGTGTACTGTGATCTCTTGGTACATGTAAAATGCATGATACCCATACATTTCGATTTGTCAGTCAATTTTCCACTAGTAGATAATTGGCAGGGCAGAAAGAACAACCGGACTGGACAAGAGAGAAGGCCTCGGGCTGGCCCAGGCTTGGGCATGAGCACTGCCGTTGCTGGGAAAAAAAGGCCTCTGGGCTTCAAAAGAGGAGGCTCCATTCTTTAAGGTCTCTCTCTATCTTAAAATTGTAAGGTTTTTTAAAAAAATGTATCTATTCAAAAGCTTTTTTCATGCTTCTTTTCTACTAAATTGGAAATCCTTTAAGAGACAAGAACTAAAGCTATAATTTTTTTTAATGATTTTTTATTATATTGTGTTACTCACCATACAGTACATCCCCGGATTCCGATGTAAAGTTCGATGCTTCATTAGTTGCGTATAACACCCAGTGCACCATGCAATACGTGCCCTCCTTACTACCCATCACCGGTCTATCCCAATCCCCCACCCCCCTCCCCTCTGAGGCCCTCAGTTTGTTTCTCATAAAGCTATAAATTTTTAACTTATTTTGAAGTTTTAAATTTTAAAATGATTTTAAAGGTTTTTAATTCAAACAATTGAGTGTTTTAGATGTAAAAGTATCTTCTAAATGTTTGTATTTTAAAAGCAAATTAACAGAAGAAATGAATAATATGTATTTTAAAAGAGTGGGATAATTGAACATAATAAGAAATAATTAAAATAAAATAAAAAATTTGCACAATGCTGTATGTCAATTATCTCAAGCTGGAAAATTTTTAAAAAAAGAGCAGGAGTTAGATGTCTGCACCATGTACTTGGTATGTGATAGTTACTGACACTAGAAACAGAATTTACTCAGAACTTCCTGGTGGCAAAAGGGAAAGAGGAAATAATGGACTATATATTCATTTTCTAATTTATTTCAAAGGAACCACATTTATTTTTCTAGAGGAATAAACACTTCCTGGTAATAAATACTTCTAGACTGATACATATATAGTATATATATATATATATATATATATATATACTGATGCTAATAGAAACATTTTCACAAGGACAATGATATATGCTAGAGAAATAAAATTTGGTAAGACAAAAGCCACTATGTGTAAGCAATTTGTGTATCTATCAGTCAGAACAATATGCTAACATTTAGACGTCGACCCATGCTGTGCTGTCTTTTCTCCACAGTAAAGACTATTGCTATATTCTTAATCAATGTCTCTAATTTTATTTTTCAGAATGACAAATCCCCGGGGCGATCGGCAAGTCGATCAAGTAATATTTCAAAAGTAGGTAAACTATATTTACTTAATTGTTTATTGATTTTCATATTTTATGAGTTCAAGTAAATTTTTATAATGTTTAACCTATAATTGTTATCTGTGAGCAGTACACAAATATGACTTGTTAATGGTTTTAACTATTTTGAGCTTTTGCCATGGTAAGAGGACACGATTTCACACAACAAAATGAGTTGCCATTGTTCCTTTTCAGTGCTATATGCAAAAGATAATTGGTGACTTTCAGAATGTCATGCAAAATATGGGGCTTTTTCCTCTTATTTCAAGCATCATGGAGCTGTCGCATACCCGACTTGAAACTGTATCAACATTCATGGCTCAATTTCCATGAACTCAGTTTTTCCACGGTTTAGGCTCAACTACGTTCGTATTAACTAGGACAAGTTTTAGAAATAACTTAAGACATTAGTTTAGTCATATTTGTTTTATAAAGTCAATGGATGAAAAAAACAAAGTACTCCCTACCCTAGATTGTCTATAAATCTAAGCAAAACACCAGAGTGTCAAAAAGATTATGGCAAGGCAGAGATACTCTAGATTTTTATTGTGCCTAGAAAACAGACATCAGGGCTATTCTCTGAAATGAGACACAATGCAATGTACAGACTTTGTGTTTGGGGAGTGAGAAGTCATTTAGAGCCATTTATCAAATCAGAAAATTATGACTTCCAAAAATGTGATTTAGACAAAGATGGATTTCCCATGAATAGAACCCATTCTACAAGGCCACTCAATTGCCAGCACCCTCTGCAGCCTTGAGCTTACTTTTGTATATTTTGTAATTTTATATTATTTTACTTCAAGAGAGCCCCCCAAATAGTTGTCAACTACAGGCACTAGAGAACACAGATCCACTTTCAGTTTAGGAAAGTGTTTTATTTTGTTTTCAGAAACAAAGAACTTTATTACTCATTGAAAAAGAGCAGTAGCCAGAGTATCAGCATTTTCTTTAGCTGGTTTCCTGAGGCCAGTTCTTAGGAGACAATGCTAAGACAGTCGGGTGACTCCTGCAAGCACACTGGATTGGTTACAGGAGTGCAACCCCACACTTGGGAAACGCTCCGATTTTCAATAGACAGGAAGTATGCCTGTGCATTGCTCTGTGAGACAATATCTCTACGTGACGATGCTGTGCCTTATACAAGCATCCTTAAAAAGATAGTCCAGAACTAAAGTAGGCAACGATTCTGCTTACAAGACGTAGAGATATACAAGAGACCCAGAGAGAATCCCAGCTCAGCACGTGGGACTGAACATTTATAATTACATTCAAATCTGAGCGACTTCATAGAAATTTGAGAGGCAATGTGGTCTAGTAGTCATTCTGGGCAAAGGATCTGAGAGTCAGCTGCCGTGCTGCCCCTTCTTATGTGACCGTGAGACAGTCACTTAACCTGCCGGGGATAGAGTTGCCTCCTCTCTGACACGAGGGTGATGGTATCAGTCACTTGGAGGTTTCCATAAGTGGTGGTAAATTAAAACAATACCTTTCAAATGTCTGTCATCTTAGTCACATCATGAAGAGCCTCGTCTGCCACTGCAGAACATTGTCATCTTTCTGAACTTGAATGTTAATGTCAACCCAGACACTTATAAACATACCGACAACTCCTTTGTCAAATACTGTTTCATGATCCAGGGGTACAATTATATTGCATTTCTAAGCTGTTGCTTGAGTTTGACATAATGCAGATTGTTTATAACTTTTAACCTTTGAACTTCTTTGAGAGATAAAAAAGTCAAGGAGTGTGGTTTCCCTTCTGTGAGTTCTTCCAGGTTCTGATATGTATTAATTGCAACCCTGTGTGGGAGACAATTAATGACAAAAACGCATGATATTCAGGGGGAAATGAAAAGCTCTCTTCTTAAATAGTCTAATTGTACAATCGCAAAAACTCAACTATCAGACACCCGTAGAGATAAAAAGATTGCTGTGTGCATGTTTATTTTTTTAAGCCAATATGACTTTCCTTTTATCATTCTCAGAATGACAGTCACAAATGCTAAATACATTGTTGAGTCCTCACTACTTTTTCATGAATTATTAAGGGATAAACTTTTCATTAGGACCAAGTGTGAAATGGCAAAATCTAGCAATATTTGAGTCCTTTAACTTTTAAAGTGGTGGAGAAAAAAAAGTTAAACCAGAACCAGGATACTTTTTGTCTGATTTTGTCAAACTAATTTTTATGTCAAAAAAAAAAAAAAGAGAGAGAGAGAGAGACTATGAGCTTTTCAAGGGTGTGATAATCAGTTTAACAGAGTAATTAAGAGCATGGATTCCAAAGAAACTGCTTAGGTGGGTTATTTAACTTCCTTAATAATTTTATCTGTAAAAGGAGAAGATGTAATAGCATCTAGCTCTTGGAGTGGTGTTTAGAACAGTGCCGGGCACTGCGCAAATATTAGCGATACTTATTATAGAACTCTTAATTATTTATATCTCAATGACAGCACCAAGTAAGTGCTCCATAAATCTTTTTGTAAGCAAGTGAATTTGAGATGTGAGTTACAATATACGGATTGTGTTCTGAGTGGAATAAGAAGAAATATATATTTAACAATAATAAATTATCTTAGGTCAGTAGCAGTATTACCCAAAATGGGCATCTTATCAAGTTTGTGTCATCTCCAGTTCTTTGATATGGGAAAATCCCAGGTACCACAGAGGATTCCGTCCCCTGTGGGATAGCAGAACTTCTCTCCACATGACTGAGTCTGCTTTCCTGCCCATGTCTTGCAGTTCTCTATTGAACCAGCAGAACTTTCTAATCCTCAATGTTTGTGGAATGTTTCCCATCAGTAATTATATTCTATACTGCAAATGAGGACTTCCATATACTCAGTGAGCTTACAGTGAAGGAGTTGAGACCCCATATATATAAATTAATTAAGTAAAACTGATCACTCCCTGTGCAAAAAAAGATAACAGAGCAGGCCTGAGACTCTTCTCTTAAAAAGGCCTGCTGGCAAGGTGGGCCCTTGGCTGGCATCTGGGAACTTGGATTTCAGGCATGGCATACCACCTTAAATTATAAGAATGGTTCACTGTGCCTGAACTATGAAAAAAAATATGGTTTATCCAAAATACTTGCCTTCCTTATGGAAGTCTGGAATTTGGGTACATGCTAGGCAATGGGTTACCCACTGGTTAGCCGCCAGTGAAGACTTTGGGCATTGAGTTTCTAATGAATTCCCCCGGTAGATAGCACTTCACATCTGTGATCACAACTTAGTGCTGCAGGATTTAAGTGCATCCTGTATGACTTCACTGGGAGTAAATTTAGAAGTTTGCTCCTGATTTCCTCTGATCTTCATTCCATGTGCCTTTTCTTTTTCCTGATTTTGCTTTGTATCCTTTCACTGTAATAAATCACAGCCATGATTATGACCAGAAGCTCAGTCCTGTGAGCTTCCTAGAAAATCACTGAAACTAGGCGTGGTCATGGGAACCATTCCTTTCTGCATTAGCCAAGAAAGTGTAGACAGAAGGCTACAGAATTGAGAGAATGATCACTTCCCCTTGGTGAGGACAGGATGCATCAGAGATGGTTTCTTAGAAGGATGTTATGTAAATAGGGCCTCAAAGAATGGGTGTGACTTAATCAACTAACAAAAAGTTTGTTTAAAGGGTTGTAAGTACAAGACATGGAAGCTGGAAAATATGGATTATGAGGAGAAAGATATATAAATCATTTTAGGGGCCTTTGAGATGGAACTTTGAATAAGAGGACACACTCTCTTTAGTCACAACATACAAGTGTCAGCTGAATCAATAACATAAGGAAGGATTTGGAACCTATCAAGATCCTTGAGGCTTTTTTTAGTAAATATGCATGAAACTGAACATTACAATTTTTGCTATTCAGGATTGTATAAACATGATCTCGCAGTTGTGAATAGGAAACATCCAAGCATGGGATAAATAACAAATGTTGAATTGTTAATGAACATTAAAAATGTTCTTCTTTATCTCTGAATCTTTTCATCCTATATTATTTAATTGTAATTATGCTTTGAGTGTTATACTTCGAGTTTTCTGGCCACTCCAGAATTTTTTCTTAGTTTATATTTCTAGTTTGTTTTAGGACATATGAGACAGACCTGTGACTCTTTTTTCTTCTTATTCTAAAAGGATTTGTGTGCATTAGATATGTTAGAGTTGATCCAAAAGCTATAGAGAAGCTATGTAAGTTTAAAACAGTGTATGTGATCACGACTGTCAAAATATCTTCAGTGTGAACACAGCCGCATTCATTTATCCACACTTACTTTTTTTTGTTTGTTTTTTGAAAAGCTGCTTTTGATATTAACGCTGGTTGCTGCTTTTTAACACACATATGGCTCCCAAATAGGTCCTCAAGATGTAAAATTAGCAAAATTTGGCCTTTCTTTTATTTCTTCTAGGGTGAGAAATCATTATATTCAACTAGCAACAGCATATTATGTATTTCACAAGAAAAATCTTTCAAAAGCAAACTGTCAAAAGGAAAGAAAGCCTTGTACTTTCAATTCAAGTCAACATCTAGAATTTTCTTTTAAATAAAACACTTTCAGGCTTTTTGGTCTATGTGGGAAGCAGCTCACAAAATCTAATCTACTTATGAAAAGAAACTCAAAAGCCACCACCTTAACAATATTTCCGTTAGTTTCCATCACTTCCTGTTATATTCCCTAGACTTCATTTCCTTGAGGAAGTTCATCAAAATTGTTCTATTGGTCTTTACCTAGAAATATCATAGAGAATGTTAGGTAAAGATGGTATATAGTGTATAAAATAATATTCCCAAAGCTTCCTCTTCTCTTGTTCATGTACCCTAGTTTATTCTGCAGTAAATGAAGATGCATGGCAGAGTCAATACAATTGATTCAACAAATATTTTTATAGATATACTGTGTACAAGCCATTGTATAAGTCATAGCATTTTAAATAGATCTTTTCTTTTGATCAAATACATACTTTGATTTTACTTGTGTACATCTTTATCTCTCCATATTTTGCCAGATTTGTCTTTCCAATATTCCAACATATTTTCCAGCAAGGTCAAGGTGAAAGTGTTCCCTAAATGGAAAATGTATTGGGAATTCTTTCAGCTGAACCTGAGCCAAGCGTTTGCATCTCTGAACAGGTGTTTAATGTTCTGACTTACTGAGAGATCCATCTTGGTTTGCTTATACAGGGACCTATAAATCAGTCATGCCCTCAGACTACATACCTTTAGAGGGTAAGTTTGATAGATAAAATGTGATGTATAATTAGGAAACAACTAGAAATGAGGGAGACTAATTTGAGGACTGTCATAGAGCTTGAGTCAGGATCTGTCCTGAGACCAAACCTAAGTAAACCAGTGTAAATTTAGCTGAATTGGTAAAAGTAGTGGTGGAAGATTAAGAAAAACTGAAACCTTATTCTTGAGGCTTTTCCTTTATATACACTCACTCCTTAGGTGATCTCGTCTAGCCTCATGATTATATAGAATCAATACGCCAACAACTCTGACGTAGATATTTCTTACCCAGATTTCTGCTGTGAGTTCCAGACTCAAATATCCTACTTAAATCTTCCATGTCAGTGTGTAATAGGAATCTGTCTTAGGCCAGACTGCCCAGAAATAGATCCTAAAATGAGATTTTTTTTTTTTTCGATATTTTACTATGGAGAAGCCCTAGAAGCTTAGGAGAAGCCATCAAAGGAATGGGAGAAGCAGGACGGGGAAGGGGAGGAAGTCAAGAAAAGCTCTCCTGATCCTGCAAGGGGACCCTGCAGTGTGAAATGAACTGAAAATTATTCCCACTTGAGCATGAAAATGGAACTTTCATCTTCCCATACCAGCCATCCATTCACTAGCTCAAGATCTCCTCGAGAGGGGGTAACTTCCAGGCACTTTGGCTCTTGTCACATGCTCATAAAACTGTCTAAGAACCCAAGGGCATTTCTCCAAAGAGAATCACAGTTTCAGGACTGAGGAGGCAAACGCTGAAACAGTGAGCGAGGCCAGGCTGGATTTCGGTGGAACACTGGCAGCACCTGCTATGGCCCAACAGCTGCACCACGCGGATCCAGACGAACTCCTTCCATCCTGCCATGGCTGCTTACAGATCATGACTGGTCATAAATTCTGAGGGCAAAGTGGAAAGGCACGGATTAGTAGAACAGGCTCTTGCTGTTGCAGTTGCCAAAGCCGTAGCTGATTCATCATGCTCTCCTACCACTCATTCCAAACATCCCTCATTCTTGATGATCCGTTCTCTGAGGCTGGGTGGCTTGACCTCCGGTCTTAATTGCTATGCCCTTAACAGGCTGTGGTGGCTGTAATCCACCATTTGAAGTTAATCCAGCATATGGGTGAATAAAAAAAAAAATGCTGCAGTGGACCCCCCAAGTTTTAAAATATGTCTTGCTTCCTTGTTATGTAGCAGCAACCCTCCCTTCTCATAACAGACTAGTCCAATTGTTGAGCGAATGGTTGCTCTGCCTACCAGACAATATGACTTGTGTTATCAAGTTTGTGAGGGAGAACTCCAGTCATGTGGTCCGCTGATGTCCTTTGGTCTTTCTAGAGCCAAGTAGCATGCCAGGAGCTGCTTTCCATGAAGAGAACTCCGCTGCAGTAGAAGGGCCTTGATCTAGAACACTAGGGTTTTTACAGCAATTTTCTATTCACGGCTTGACAGAGAACCCACACTGCGTTCTTATTTACCCTGGTACCTCGAATATTATGGGATTTGCTATTTAGTACGACTCTGGCATCAAGGTTACTTATACTGAAGCCAAAACTGCTGCAGAAATTTCTCTCATTCGTGACACAACTCAAAACTGGTAGCATTCTGAGTCACTTGATAAAGGATTTAAGCATTATTGCAAAGTGTAATCTTTGCCACCTCTAAGCCCAGAATCCTATCAAGCACTCTGGGACTTTCTTAGCAATAAGGTGAGATGCAAAATTTGTCCTTCACTCTGAAGGGAATATATTGGCATGCATAACACAGTGGAACCCCTAAAATTTTCACTGATTAAGCCTGCCCCTGAATGTTTGTAGGATTTTTCTCCTGTGCTCTAGAATACGCATGTCTAATAAGGCATTCAGATTATTGGCCTTAACTGCCCATTAGATCTGACTAACATGATGTCAGCATACAGTAACCTAATCTGAGGTTTGACCATTGTCGATCGAGGTCACCTCCAATCTATATTGTGACAAATCCCTGGGGCAGGACCAGGAATGTATACTGATGTCCATTTCAGGTGAATGCAAGCTGCTTTT
Source organism: Ursus maritimus (assembly GCF_017311325.1). Taxonomy (NCBI): domain Eukaryota; kingdom Metazoa; phylum Chordata; class Mammalia; order Carnivora; family Ursidae; genus Ursus; species Ursus maritimus. The sequence goes on along the minus strand of NW_024423453.1, from coordinate 50,715,940 downwards.
GATCCGGCCTTGATTCATTTATGATGAATATTAACAAGTACCCGGTATTAGACCAGTAGCTTCATACTGCCTGCCAGACCTTCGCACCACATTGTGCTAATCTGCTCCAATAATGACAGTACCTAAGGCACAGTAGCTGCAATTAGGGCTACCGCCTGGCGACATTGCCATTGTCTACTGTCATCTGCCTGACCCACCAGGTTTCTATTTCAGGGAACAGCCTGAGAAATTAAATGGTGACATGATGGAAACAATCACCCTTATATCCTTTCAAGTCTATTTTTCACACAACAGCCAAAATGATTCTTTGCGAATATAAATCAGATAGTGTCTTGCTCCTGTGTAAACCCTTCAGTGGTTTCCTGTATCACTCAACATGAAACATAAATCCTTACATTGGCCAAGGAGCCCTAACCTGGCCCTGCACTATCTCTCTAATTGTATTTTTTATCGTTCTCCCTCCAAGTCGCTCAGCTCCGGACACACTGACCTCTTGCTGTTCCTCAAACACAAGCTTTTGCTGCAGGGCATTTGCCCTCCAGGCTCCTGCTGCTCAAAATGCTCATTCCTTGGCTATCTGCATGCTTGGCTGCCCACGTGGCTTTACATTTCTACTTCGATACCACCTCGGCAGCGAGGACCTGTCTCCTTGTCTGCTGTATTTTTAAGTATTTTATTATAATCTGTAATTTTATATATTTTCCTATTTGTCTAATTTAAGCTGTAAGAGAACAAGAACTTTATTTCTTTGTTCAATACTACTTCGTCAGCACCTAGGAAATTGATAAGTAGCATACACTCAGTACATATGTGTTGCATGAATGAATATAGCCTGTTTTGTTTTGTTAGCTTTAGAATGTATGCTTTTAACATGGAATGTGTGGATATAGAGACCAGTGATCCTTGGACCAGACCGGTGTATGAACTTCTTACCAGTACCCACAAGATAGATAGAACATAAAAGTGTTTACAGTAGATACAATTGATCCCACCCAAATACTCAATACCAGCCACCCTCCCCCAGCTTCTTTGAATCTTTTCGGATCATTCAGCAGCTGTTTGCCTCTTCAGATATTTTTTCTAAGTCAAGCGTTGTCCTTTCACCCCGTATACATAACACATGAGCATTTTTTTCTTTCTTTTTTTTAATTTAAATTCAATTAGGCGGGGCGCCTGGGTGGCACAGCGGTTGGGCGTCTGCCTTCGGCTCAGGGCGTGATCCCAGCGTTATGGGATCGAGCCCCACATCAGGCTCTTCCGCTATGAGCCTGCTTCTTTCTCTCCCAATCCCCCTGCTTGTGTTCCCTCTCTCGCTGGCTGTCTCTATCTCTGTCGAATAAATAAATAAAATCTTTAAAAAAAATAAAATAAATTCAATTAGGCAACATATAGTACATCATTTGTTTTTGGTATAGTGTTCAATGACTCATGAGTGGCGTATAACACCCAGGGCTCATCACATCATGTGCCCTCCTCACATGAGCATTTTTTAAAACCACACTTTAATAAGGACCAAGGAGGATCTATTACAGAAGAGGCACTGAATAATCAGGTGGAAAGACCTCTCACCAAGTGGATTTCAGCCAGCCTGTGTCCTGAGCACCCCCATTCCTGTGGAGGAGCCATGTTGTCAGAGAAGGAGGCTATGCATGGACGACAATACCATGGCCTCTTCCTTACCTAGGGTGAATAAACACTCCACCACTGAATGAATACTTAACCTGTCAGAAGCAGAGACTGATGTTGAGCCCTCCGAATTAGTAGCATTTATCGAGAAGACCATCCAGCCACTTGATAGCAACTTGATTGCGTCAGCTACCAGTTTGGGTTCCCTCTCACGCAGGGCTGGGAGTAGGGTGAAATCAGTGAAGCGCTAGGCTCAGACACAAAATTTAAACGAGTACCAAAAAACTCAGTAATCAAGATAAACTCGAATGCAATACTTTAGGAATCAAATGTCCTGCAGAAACCCTATGATAAATAAAACAACATTTTAAATAAAAACAGGATCAGTGCCCTGTTAGGCCATGTGTAGCCAGAGGCAATAGAAAAAATCTGTAATATAGGTTTTGGATTTATTGAAAGTTTTCATATTTGTTTATCATGGCTGTTTTGCATTAATTTTGATTCTTAAAAAATATTGCTTTCAATTTTTTTTCTCTTGCTGACTGAATTGTTTGGTGTTCTCTTACATTATGTGCCCGAGGCAAGTGCCTCCCTCCTTCACTCTCTTCTCAGCTCTGTACCCATCTACATTTAAATTAATTACAATTATATAAAATTTAAAAATAATTTCTACAGTTGCACTGGCCACATTCAAGTGCTCAATGGTAACAAGTGGTTAGTGCTTGCCGTATCAGACGACAGAGAATGTTCCCATCCGGGGCACCTGGGTGGCTCAGTGGTTAAGCGTCTGCCTTCGGCTCAGGGTGTGATCCCAGGGTCCTGGGATCGAGCCACCCTGGGATCGAGCCCTGCATCGGGCTCCCTGCTCCACCGGGGAGCCTGCTTCTTCCTCTCCCACTCCCCCTGCTTGTGTTCCCTTTCTCGCTGGCTATCTCTCTCTCCGTCAAATAAATAAATAAAATCTTTAAAAAAAAAGAAGAAGAATGTTTCCATCCTCACAGAAAATTCTATCAGACACCACTGCTGCTATAGAAAAGATGTTAAACTCCTCTCTGGAAAGAAAGAAGTGAATGGTACCTAGATGTTTTCAAAACATCTAGAAAAGTAATTCCAATCTAGACAATACGTGATACTACCTAAAATGTCAATTTGCAAGTTCTTAAATCCTAATTCCTGCCAGGTCAGCTTTGCTTGACTTAAGGAAATATTCTCATAACAAGAAATATTGAGGATCAGGAACTATTGATCATGAATGAGCTCCAGGAATTAATGACACAGCTGTAATTGCTGTGACTGAAATACTGTAGTAATGTGGGAGCTTGTTTTTCCAGACCAGATCATAAAGCAAAAGTGGGCCGGTATTTGGTTCCCATGATAATTCTGAAAGGGAATGAATGACGTGGTTTTGTGGTGCCAGGGGTGAGAATCATCTCTCGCCACTGATCAACTGTTATCCAGAGCAGAAACAAAAAGCAACCTTGCAGAGGTAGTTTCTTTTCCAGTGGAAAAGATTTATTTTAAATGAGGATGATTGCATTCAGTTTAATTCTAATTTTTGCAGATCCTCATATATTTCAGTGTAATGAATCGCTGATGAAATAAAAGCATACATTTAAAGTCTAACTAGCCATGAAATGTGGAATGTTGGGGACTGGAGATCGAAGATGGTATAAGCAAGAGAAATGAATGCTGTTGATACTCTAAGCAGTCGTAACTTCCTCCCCCTGGATTTCCTCAACTAAACACCTAACACAAGAAAAACTGATCTGAAGCCAAACTGGTGTTTCTTTTCTTTGAATATCTTTAATATCAATAAACTATACAAAACTGCTTTAAGTTTATATTACCTTACATGGTAGTTTGCTGGTCACACCCTTGAATTTTTCACCTACGATTTTATTTTAGGAAATAATTTAATTTTGTAGATTTCCCCACTCCTGACAATAGCTACATTTAGTGCCAGCAACTCTAAAGATTGATCAGTGAAGGAATTGGAGATATTCTAGGTCAAATACTACAAGTAAATAAAAGCGTATTGTTTAAATCACTGAAAACCAAAGAGGTCAGAGTTTTTGATCATCTTTAACCTACTTACACAAAAGATGATATGCTGACATATTTTCCATAGGGTTACACCAACATCTCGCACTGCTTCACTCCTTTTCCGTTATTTCTTGTATTATTAGGTATTATTAGTTTTCTTTTTAAATTTTTTTTTATGGCCTTGGCCTTTTCTCTTTTTTTCAGGTTACAATTAAATCCTGCGGTTTCTTTTTGCTTCTCCCAGCTCCATTTTACTTGGTTACTTGCTACCATTTGTTTGCTTTCAGTCAGTGTCCTTCATCATCCCCTATTTTTGAGCTCTTTCCATGTATCCTACAGTGAGGAGAATGTTGGCAGCTGTGTCGTTAATGTAATTAATGTGCATAGTCAATTTGGATTGACTAGGCCAAGTAAATCCACTTTGAGACTTAAACTACCCAATTTGGCTGTCTTTGTTGATCAGATTAGCTGGGTAATTGTCAAATCTCTATGCCACTAATTACTGCACAGATACATCATGTATTCCCTCATTTGATTCGCATTTCATCGAAATTTACAGTCAAAGCTTTACGAAGGAATAGTGACATATAAATGGCACCAGTTTAAGATGAAATTCAATAACCACTTGCATTGTTTTCGTCTCATCTTTGTACTGAAGTGAGGAAAGGGAAAAATTATAAGAATACATTAAATAAATAATAAATGACAGGAACTCTATATCCACTAGACCTAAAACCCATGAACATCGTACCTCCCCTCACAACAGATTGAAGTTCTCAGACTTAGTAACTTTTTATTTTTACCTTTAAAAATGAAAAGTAGAACAATTAATTGCTCTTTGGCTCACCATAGGTCTTCAGTCAGCTGGAAGGAAAATTTCTGCTGATCAAACTGCGATAAACTAGTATTTTATTTACTTATGCAGCAAACATATCTTTTGTACTTGTTCTGTGGTAGGTGAAAGGGACATGGCTTCTTACCTCTTGTAAGGTACGTTGAACTTAAGAGGCTGTTAGACAAGTTACCCAGTGATTACTGTTCCATGTAGTGTTTTCTTGATTCCACAACTTGGCATCTCTACTTTGTCAAGATGATTTTTTTTGAAGTAAGAAAACACAGAATACTACAATTACTTTTTGTGTCTGCCCATCCTAAAAACTAGACAAAACATATACACCAAAAAGCTAACTAATTTGCAGGTCTCTAATCGTCCTACAGAGTAAATTTTACATGGTTTGGAGGACTTCTGATGGAAGAGTTTGGTTTTGTGAAAACATCTTTGTTCTGAGAACAGAACAAGGTGCCGAAAAGTAGTAAAAATAATAATTATTGAATGGTTCTGCAAATAATTCATTTGAGAAAAAACCATACTCGTAGGTTTTTTTTTTACAGTGAATTTTAATGGCAGATTTATTCTTTACATGAGCATACACTATATAAAAGAGCATTTTTCTTATATAAGCTGAGTCTTTGACATGCTTTTTTCTCCTAAGTGGACAAATACAAGGACAATAATTATAGTTCATATTTATTGAAAACCTATGTGTTAAGCACTGAGCTCAACATTTAACCCAGGAGATAAGGGTTTTTCAATGTAGTATTTAGAAAGACCTTATGATAGAAATATTTCGGTGAGTATATATATTCAGGGTACTTGAAGGAGATTTGAAGAAAAATACTAACAGAAATGTGGCCCATCCATCCATCTCTCCACATACTTTATCTCCTATGTGTTCATTCACTCACATGTGAATCCAATGAGGAATAGAACAACATGTAATTTATACACAGGTCTTTCTGCCCACGTATAAAGAGCAGCTTTGCTTGCTGCTTAAAACATAGTAAAATTATGGGTTTTTTTAAACACAATTGATGAATTATTGAACACTACGTCTGAAACTAATGATGTGCTATATGTTGGCTAATTGATTTAAAAACTAAATTAAATAAATAAATAAATATTATGTCTGGGGTAAAAATTGTTTTATGTTGAAAATTATTTTTTATTAGTACAATACAGGATTGGGTTTTAAGTTTCTTGAGGTGAACCTTTACTATTTCTTCTTAATATTAATCAATATTAGTGAGCACTTGCTGTGTGTCATTTCTTGAGCACCTACTATGTGTCAAGCATTCTAATTGGTCCCTACACCTATTGTCACTAGCCCTGACAGGAACCTTTTTGGATAGGTTTACAATTTAAAGATTAGAAAACTAAGTCTTAGATTAAGTAATGTACCCTAAACCACAAAACAAGTTAGTGGCAGCGCCTGGATTTTTAACCTAGGTGTTGCACTTAAAGAGTTGCTTACCCACAATCTAATGTGCCAAACCACTCTCACAGTTCTCTCCGACTTGTCTTCGGTGTGACACTCACAGAAGTGTGAATGGCCATCACAGATTATGTAGGACTCACACTGCAGAAGGAAAGGGAAGTGATTTAAAAAATAGTTGGATAATTGATGTGGCGGTATTAAGAAAAGATTGGGGGGGCTTCTTTTGATAGTAGAAAGCCATTTGAGTTTCTTAGGAAGGGGAAAGGCATAATAAAAATGGCATTTAAAAAAATGTATTGTAAATCTGTCATATGGCATATTTAAGATGTATGCATAATCTTACCTTAAAAAAGTACTGAATACAAATACTGAATGCTGGTTAATGATATGCATTCTGAATTATTTAGGAATGAAGTGTACTTCTGTATGCAACTTGCTTTGATATGAATCATAAAAATAGATGGATTTGTACATGGATAGAGGGATGTATCAGTAGATTAATATATGATAACATAGAATTAGCAATAGGTTAGAAATTTGGGTATTAGTATACTGGTGTTACTGCATAATCCTTTCGGCTTTTATATATATTTGAAAATTTTCATAAGATGCTAGAGAAAATAGAAACAGTGGTAGCAATATTTAAGATAGATTAGAGGAGCAGAGAATAATGCTCAGAGACATTATGGAAACTGGATACGCGCTGTTGAGTACCTGGAGAAGTTAGCAACAGTGGCAAAGAAGAAGTATTGATCATGATTAATATTTAACATAAAAAATGAGTTATGTTTAACAACTAGAAATAAGGGATGAAAAAAAAAAACCAGATGATTCTTATTGAGAGATGGTAAAAAGAACAAGTGGGGGTGATTTCATAATCTGACATTAAAGTCCTTGATGTGACAGGTACCCAAATGCTTACTGTCCTTTGAAGCACTTCTGCAGTAGGTTTTTTTTTTTGGAGACTTCCCAAACTGGAATTTTCCCTGACATTGGCAATATACTTTTTTTAAAAAATTTTTTATTATGTTATGTTAGTCACCATACAATACATCATTAGTTTTTGATGTAGTGTTCCATGATTCATTGTTTGGCAATATACTTTGTAACCAATACCTCACGATTGCTCTAAAGCTCATTTTACTGGTTACATCGATATATATCAATGCCACATGCTCTTCCAACAATGTGACATTCACATTACTCTAAGGAAGAAGGACCTATGTTCCCTCCCCTTGAGACTAGGTGGACCTTCGTCATTTCTTCAACCAGTTAAACATGGCGAAGTGATACTGTGTATTTTAAGGCTAGGTCATAAGCTTCTGCTTAGTCATCTCTCTCATGACACACTCACTGAGAGCCCTGACACGATAATATAAGAATACTGGCTGTCCTGAAGCCGCCATGCTAGAAAGTGCACATAGAGAGTTCCCACAGAGACAGAGACACCCAAGGAGCCTCGGCTGTTCCAGCCCCGGTGGCAGACAAGTGCGTGAATGAGCCTCCATGTGATTTCGCCCCCAGGCTTTAAGCCTCCCTGGTTTTCACCAAGTGAAACAGAGTTGTTCTTGTTGAGCCCCTCCAGATTGCAGATTTTGAGCAAAATAAATATCATCATCTTAATCTACTACATTTTGGGATAATTTGTTAGTAAACCATCATAACCCATACACACAGACTTTTTCCATTAAGGTCATTTTAGCCACACTGGAAGACCTGATTTCTTTTAAGACTACTTAAGGCCCAAAGGAAACATGAACTCTTGCTCCTTAACTGTGAAAATTCATTTTATCCCGACTAGTTTTCTCTCCCCACTCTGAAGTAGTGCCCAGATTCAGTTAATCTCTTTAAATTTTTCTCAGTGAGACAGACAGTAATCTCTATAGCTTCCGAAATCTGGACAGTAAATATCAAACTCAGGCCGACCACCAGTCCCTGTGTCCCCCTTGTGAAAAGTACAAAGAGCTACTACTTGCCCACAATATTATATTTCTATCTATCATAAAATTATCATAATATGTACTGATTTTCGTGGAACAAAATATTTTACTGTCACTTGATAATTATTTTACTGTACGGAACTATGATGTCTGCAATGAGAATGACACCACTAGAGGGCAGTGTACAGTCTGCAAACCCTGCACCTGTCAGAATTCTCCACGTTTTCCTAAATCTGCTTTTACTTGGCTTGAGATCAATGGAAGCGTTCTTTCAGCCATACTGAATAACACTTCTCTCCTCTCACTCTTTCCTTCTTTACATAGCCTGAAGATGCTTAATGGTCTAGAAATGTCACAAAACTAGTTTTCAGGAACCATCTCTTGGCATAGACACACAACACTTTAAAATATGGGGATTCTGTTAAAATAAAATAAGAAATTTTAAAAAACTGTATGTTGACTACACTGGAATTAAAATTTAAAAAATAAAAATAAAAATATGGGAATACTGTTTACATTTATAAAATGCAGTTCAGAAACAAAAATAGTCCCTTTTAGCATAGTCCCAATAATATCTGGTTATTATTCATCTATTTGGCAAGTAATTATTGAGTTCATATATATTGTATATGAAATATATATACAATTAAATATATATATTGTTTGGAATAAGATGCACTTTCACTGCTAAGGAATATATGTGTGTGTGTGTGTGTGTGTGCATATGTGTGTGTGTGTGTGTATGTATATAAAACACATAGTGCCAGGCACTAGGAAAATAATGGCGAGCCATGAAATTTACAGTGTAATGAGTTATTTGGGCAATCATAAAATCATGCAAATACGTGATGGCAAATTTGATAAATACTACAAAGAAATTTTAAGTGATAGTGGAGGATCTTGGAGTATGGTCTGGATTAAGAATAGAAATTCAGGATTTATCCCACAGAGGTGTTATTTCTAAATATAAGAAACCATATTCATGGGGAGTAAATGTATGAAAAAAAAGATCAGAAGTCTAAAGATAGAGTTGCAAGAAACACTCCTAGTTGCACAGAGGAAGGATGGCAAGGAGCTCTGGAAGAACACAAGAAGTGGCAAAAGAGGTAGGAGCAACCGTGAATGCTGAGCCTGGGGACACCAAAAAAGAGAAAGTTTCTGGAAGGGGTGGTGTTCTAGGGAACGCAGGTCCTCAGAGAATTTAGGGAGGGTTAATACCAAGAGAAGATTATTAAGTCTGACAAACATGCAAGCACTTGCTATCTTCAACTACAGAAGAAGGATCCTGAGTTTTATGATAAAGACACCAGGAGGATTTTATAGCTTCACAAGGAAGAGGAACTCAAATTAGGAGATGGATCCCAAAGGCTTTCTGGTTAGGTTGAGCCCGAGCTGACTTTTAAAAGGTAAAGTAAGAGTGAATTTAAAAAGGAAGGTAGGAACAACGGGGGCAAAGCCACAGAGGAATGAAAGAACACGCATGACATGTCCAGGAGTTTGATGCCAATGGTTACATTTGAAGGGATGACAGGGATGGAACAGGTAAGATAAGTAAGATTGTGCCAGAGCTTTGGGTTAACTTAAAAAATAAAGCTTTACCCAAAAAAAAAAAAAAATCTGAAGCTAATGATACTCTATATGTTAATTAATTGAATTTAAATAAAATAAGATATTAAAAAAAGAAATAGAGCTTTACAATGACTTTATGGGGAAAAGTAAATGATTTAAAACAGGAAAATAATGTGAGGTCATCTGAGTTTTAGAACGAGCAGTGTAGAAAGAGGTTTGATCAATTGACCAACGTAGAAAAAGACAGACAACAGCAAGAGATCAGTTAAAAGGGAATGGCATTCACCCAAGTGAGACAAGGGCGTTGAAGAAGTGGATTTAGGGGCGCCCGCGTGGCTCTGTTCATTAGGCATTGCCTTCGGCTCTGGTCATGATCCCAGAGTCCTGGGATCGAGCCCCACGTTGGGTTCCCTGCTGAACAGGGACCCTGCTTCTCCTTCTCCCTCTGCTGCTCCCCCTGCTTGTGCTCTCTCTCTCTGGCTCTCTCTCTCAAATAAATAAATAAATCTTAAAAGAGAGAGAGAGAAGTGGAAATAAATTTGAGATATCCTTTAAAAGGCCAAATACATAGGACTTGAAGACTCTGGAGTTTGGGGGCTAGATGAAGAAGGAGCCCAGGTTTCCGTCTTTATTACCGAGATGAATGTGTGGGGCACGTACTGCCGTTTCCTGCTAAACAGGACACAGTAGTGGGAGAATATGCCGTTGAGGTAGTCTGGGGTTTTCTAAATGGCAGCAGGCTCTAGGCAGAGTGATCTGACTATGAGAAAAAAAAAAGACTTCTCAGTATACATTCGGAGATCTTTTTTTTTTTTTCCTGGAAAATGATCAATTTAGGGTGTCTTTAAATCTGGGGAAGTATTCCTAGAAAATCCAGTGATCTTTTGCAACTTATGACACAAGTTGAAACATAAAGCACAGAAATTCTCATTTCACATTCTCCCAAAGCACTCTGGCAGGAAGGAAAGGAATTTCAACTCTCTCCTTTTTCAATTGATTTGAGTGTTTTGAGAGCCAAACACTACTCTTAATGATTTATGGTCACGCTCACAACTCCACTGTACGACTTAATTCCTCTGCCTAGCTCCCACACCACAGTGCCAAATGCTAATGCCCTGTGTACATGACTCATTAGTCCATGCAATCAGTTTTGAAAAATCAGCAGAGCTATAGATATAGAATGTCCATTTTTTAAGTGATATTTACTGCAGAAAGTGGTTTTATCTAAAAGGAGCTGTTTTTACGCTTAGGGAAAAGTTAAAAGACACTGTGGTTATCTTGCTGACTGCACAGCCTGATAAATAAGACTATTAATATGTGAATAAACAAGGCATGGACCAAAATTTCATTAAACTTCCATAATTCCAAGAATCCAATACCAGGAAAGAAGATGTAGAAAATCTAAGGTATTCCTAAAAGCATAAAGTAAGCCCCAAAGAGACACACACAATAAAGAGAACAGTACTCAGTGTACTGCTGTCAGCTGTATTCCACGTAACTCACACAAACAGCTTATTTTCTGTACAGGAAACGCTCCAGGATAGTGGAAGAGATATACTGAGTATTTATTCTAAAATTACCTAGTGTGAGACTTAAGACATTTGTTTCCTTAAAGGAGTCTGCCTGACATTTGAACTTCCTTATAAAATTGCATTAAATATGTATCAGCTTAGAGGGCCTACCAAAATAGAATAATGCATTTTCAATTTAGTCTTGGTTACACTTGACCTGTTTTAAAGTGTTTCTTTAATGAAATGGAAGCTATACCAAAATTAATTCTATGCAAGTGGCAGAGCAGTTTCGGTGTTATTTAATCATAATGCATACCATCCACTTTGCCCGAGTGTAGAAACAATACAGAGATGGCGATTGCTTTAATCTGGCAGGCCTGATAACATTGTCATAATAATCAAAACGAAGTTCAAGTGGTTTTCTGACCTGAATGTAACATTCATGTTTTACTGTAAGAAATAAGGAAGGGCAGAGAACCAAGAAATTCTACCGTGGCAGTTTTAGCTTGTAATTGTACTAATAATTCCGCATCAAGGGCAATTGAGCTAAGGAAGAAGGGTTCAAAAATCCAATCTTCTTCATTACCATCACCAATTTATCTGTTAAATGGTAGGCACCATTTTGGGCACTTTTCATATGAATTAACTCAGAAATGAGTTCATCCCTACAACCTAGCCTGCTTGTTAAAAACCACACTTTCTACAGATGAGAAAACTGAACTAGGCACGGTGGAAATCTGGGATTCCAAAGGCCATGTTTTTTTCCTCTCCGTCGTGCTTCCCTACTCCGTAACATATCAGCACGCAATGTGTGGCAGGAGCTCTGCTAGGTGGGAATATGCAGTAAGTCTTAGTCTTGATAGAGCTCTCACACTAAAGGGAGAGACCAACAGTAGACAAGTAAAGAAGTAAACAAGATGGTATTATCATATGGTGGCAGGTCCTCAAGAAACAGAGTTGGCATAGAAAATTGGGGGTGGGGGAACGATTTTTTTGTATGTTTAATTGTTTTCAATGTAACATGAATAGACAAGGAGGAGCTACTGTAAGAAGAGACCTGAACAATACAAAGGCACTAGATGTAAATGAAAGATTATTGTAGCAGGGAACAAATGGTAAACTCCAAAATCTGAGGCCAGAAAGAGTTTGGCATCTTCCGAGGACCGGTAGAAGGCTAGTTTGGCAAAAATGTATTAAATAATATAGAGAAGAGAATGAAATAAGATGGGAAGAAATCATGAAGCAAATCATCCAGAGACCTGTAGAACCTTCTGGGTTTTTTTCTAAGAATAATGGGAAACTATAGAAGGATTGTGGTAAGAAAATGACATAATTTACAACTTGAAAATACTGTTCTAGATTCAGTGTGGGGAATAGATTACTTATTTTTGTCTACTTGAAATGCAAAATATCAAATGACATTTTAAAATTTTTATTTATTTATTTACTTATTTATTTCATTTTAAACCCACTATAGTTAGCACACAGTGTTATATTAGTTTCAGGTGTACAATATAGTGATTCAGCAATTCTATACATTACTAAGTGCTCATCAAGATAAGTGTACTCCTAATCCCCTTCACCTATTCATCCACCCCCCCACCTTCCTTCTGGTAACCATCATTTATTCTCTATAGTTAAGAGTTGGTTTCTTGGTTTGTCTCCTTTTTTAAAGTTTTCATTTAAATTTCAGTTAGTTAACATTCAGTGTAATATTAGTTTCAGGTGTACAATATAGTGATTCATCACTTACATGCAACACCCAGCACTCATGACCACAAGTGCCCTCCTTAATCCCCATCACCTATATCCTCCATCCCCTCATCCATGTCCCCTCTGATAATCATCAGTTTGTTCTCTGTAGTTAAGAGTCTGTTTCTTGGTTTGCCTCTCTCTCTCTCTTTGTCCCTTTGCTCATTTGTTTTGTTTCTCAAATGCCACATATGAATGAAATCATATGGTATCTGTCTCTCTGACTGATTTATTTGACTTAGCACTGTACTCTCTAGCTCCATCAATGTGGTTGCAAATGGCAAGATTTCTTTTTTATGGCTGAGTAATATTCCATTGTGTATATATAAACACTTTTCTTTATACATTTATCAGTCACTTGGGCTGTTTCCATAATTTGGCTATTGTAGATAATGCTACAATAAACATCAGGGTACATGTATCCATTTGAATTAGTACTTTTGTATTCTTTGGGTAAATACCTAGTAGTGCAATTGCTAGATGGTAGGGCAGTTCTATTTTTAACTTCTTGAGGAATCTCCATAATGTTTCCCACAGTGGCTGCACCAGTTAACATTCCCATCAACAGTGCACTAGGGGTTTTTTTCCTCATCCTCACCAACATCTGTTGTTTCTTGGTTGATTTTAGCCATTCTGACAGGTGTGAGGTGATATCTCATTGTAGTTTTGATTTGTATTTTCCTGATGACCAGTGATGTTGAGCATCTTCTCATGTGTCAGTTGGCCATCTGGATGTCTTCTTCAGAGAAATGTCTGTTCATGTCTTTTACCCTTTTTTATTGGATTATTTATTTAATCATGTCATCTGCAAATAGTGAAAGTTTTACTTCTTCCTTACCAATCTGGATAACTTTTATTCCTTTTTGTTGTCTGATTGCTGTGGCTAGGACTTCCAGTACTATGTTGAATAAAAGCGGTGAGAGTGGACATCCTGGTCGTATTCCTGACCTTAGGGAAAAGCTCTCAGTTTTTTACCGTTGAGCGTGAGGTTAGCTGTGGGATTTTCTTGTTTTTTGTTTTTGTTTTTATTTTTTGTATATGGGCCTTTATTATGTTGATGTATGTTCCTTTTAAACCTACTTTGTTGAGGGTTTTTATCATGAATGAATGTTGTATTTTATCAAATGTTTTTTCTGCATCTACTGAAATGATCATATGGTTTTCATCTTTTCTCTTGTTTATGTGATGTATCACATTGCTTTATTTGCAAATATTGAACCACCTTTGCAACCCAGGAATAATTTACTCTTGATTATGGTTAATGATTTTTGTAATGTATTGTTGGATTGGGTTTGCTAATATTTGTTGAGGATTTTTTGCATCTGTGTTCGAAAGAGATATTGACCTGTAGTTTTATTTTTGTTTTGTTTTTGGTTTTTTGGTAGTGTCTTTATCTGGTTTTGATATCAGGATAATGCTGTCTTCATAGAATGAATTTGAAAGCTTTCCTCCCTCTTCTGTTTTTTGAAATAGTTTGAGAATAGGTATTAACTCTTCTTTAAATATTTGGTCGAGTTCACATGTGAAGCCATCTTGTCCTGGACTTTTGTTTGTTAGGAGTCTTTTTATTACTACTTCAATTTTACTGTTGATAATTAGTTTGCTCAAATTTTCTATTTCTTCCTGCTTCAGTTTGGGGAGGTTATACATTTCTAATAATTCACCCATTTCTTCTAGGTGGTCCAATTTGACATAAAATTTTTCATTATATTCTCATAATTCTTTGTATTTTTGTAGTGTCAGTTGTTAGTTTTCCTCTTTCAGTTCTGATTTTGTTTGAGTCCTCTCTCTCTCTCTCTTTGACGAATCTGGTAAAGGTTTATCAATTTTGTCGATCTTTTCAAAGAACCAGCTCAAAGTTTCATTGATCTGTTCTATTGGGTTTTTTTTTTTTAAGTTCAAATGACAATTGTTAATTTATCTGTTTATCCCTGAAAAGTTTTGATTTATGTGTTCTGAGTCTGTATTATAGGTGCGCGTGTTTATAATGTCACGCCTTCTTTTTCTATGTTTTTCTTTTCCAATATATAATATCCTTGTGTACTAATGTGATATTGTTGTCTTACATTATATTTTATTAGACATAATCCCTTCATAAATTGAGGGAGATCTATGATCTACCTGCCCTGGTGATTTAGAAAAGGAGAGACTAGAGGAGCTCCAATGTGTGAGGGCACTTGACCAACTCCCCTTGTGTCATCAGCCCTTCAGCTCATCACTCTCATTTCCTTGTTTGTATTACTCTGTGTTTAGGGCCCCAACTGTACCTTAAATCATTATTCTCTGGGTATTGATAATGAGCTGGATAATGAAAAGGAAAACAATGAGGGGAGAAGTAAAAGAAAACCTTGAAAGATCCCCAAGGACTTCCTCTTACCACTTCCCATACTCGCAGTTCAAGGCCTTGGGCAGCCTCCTAGCGGTGGATCAAGTCAGATTGTTTGTTATTTAGGTCACTCCTGTAATTTATGTTTCCTTCTCTCATCTTTGGTTTTTTCAAGTTTGATTTTGAAGAAGTGGCTAGGAACCCATGTTAGCTTACCATCACAACAGGAGTAGAAGATTTCATTGTTGTTGTTGTTTTCCCCTCACATTGCTTTGATATAGTCAATACTGTTGTCATTCTCCAAATCCAATTCATAAATTTACACTCATAACAGATTCCAAAAGTAATATTTAATATGTCAAAGCCTGTGGCATATGGCAAACACTTTTAAAAAAATGAAACACTTGTGCTTTTTACATGTTGCTTATGGATTTCTCTAGGAAATTACAGCTTTATTTCTTCTTTTCCTTAAATGTTTCAATAGCTTATTTTTGCCACCTACATTTCATGGAATAGCTATTCTACAATTGCTAAGAGAAGAAATCTTATTTAATGAGATGTTTTTATTCTGTTAGAATTTTGTTTAAATATAAAAAACCTAGGAAGTTCCTATTTTTGCTACTGAACACTGACTAAACAAATAAGAAAAAGAACAACCAAAAGCCAAGTGTTAAGATAATTAAAAAGTTTGGAAATTCCATTACTGAACATTAAAATAAAACTCAACTGTCATAAAATCCTAGTCAGAATGTAAATTAATACAATATTTTTGCATTGAGTAATACTCATTCAATTGGGCTTTTGCCACATGTTAAATAGGGCAATATTGAGCAAAAATCTTTATGTGGACATGTCATTTGACCAGCAAGTTGTATCTAGAAATGTATTCTAAAAAATAATGAAGGAGCACACACACATTAGTTTCTCTAAAGATGTTTATTTTATCTTGATGTGTGCGATAGGCTGAATAATGGCCCTCCAAAGATTTCCATGCCCTAATCTCTGGAACCCATGAACATGTTGCCCTCCATGACAAGGGATTTTGGAGATTTGATTAAGTTAAGGATCTGGAGATGGAAGATTATTCTGGATTACCCGGGTTGTTCATCCAATGTAAACACAAAGGCTCATGTAAGAGAGAGGCCAGAGAATCAGAGTCAGAAAAAGGACCTGTAACAACAGAACCAGAGGTTGACATGATGTACTTTGAAGATGGAAGAAGGGGCATAAATTAAGAAATGCAGGTGACTTCTAGAAGCTGGACAAGCAAGGAAATGAATTCTGCCCTGGAGCCTTCAGAAGGCACAAAACCCTGCTGACATCTTGACTTTAGACTTCTGACCTCCAGAACTGAAAGATGATAAATTTGGTTACATTAAGCCACTAAATTGGTGGTGTTTTGTTAAAGCAGCCACAGGAAACTAATGAAGTATATAATACTAAAAAGTCTAAAGCCCATCAAAAAAGTATGTATTATGTAGCTATTGAAATTATAGGACAATATTTATATGCTCATATGATGTTATTAAGTAAAAAAAAGTCTTGCAAGCATAATGTTTAACTTATTTTTTTTT
>NW_024423453.1:50677451-50699313 GCF_017311325.1 Ursus maritimus | reverse complement strand
TTTTTTTTTAAAGATTTTATTTATTTATGTGACAGAGAGACAGCCAGCGAGAGAGGGAACACAGCAGGGGGAGTGGGAGAGGAAGAAGCAGGCTCATAGCGGAGGAGCCCGATGTGGGACTCAATCCCGGTACGCCGGGATCACGCCCTGAGCCGAAGGCAGACGCTTTAACGACTGCGCTACCCAGGCGCCCCTAACTTATTTTTTTTTTTTTAAATAATGATTTTTTATTATATTATGTTAGTCACCATACAGTACATCCCTGGTTTCCGATGTAAGGCTCGATGATTCATTAGTTGTGTATAACACCCAGTGCACCATGCAATATGTGCCCTCCTTACTACCCATCACCGGTCTATCCCATTCCCCCACCCCCCTCCCCTCTGTAGCCCTCAGTTTGTTTCTCATAGTCCATAGTCTCTCATGTTTCATTCCCCCTTCTGATTACCCCCCCTTTCTTTATCCCTTTCTTCCCCTACTGATCATTCTAGCCCCTAACTTATTTTTAACAAGGAAATTACAAATAAGCAATAGCTTCATTTTTAAAGTGCTTTTTTATGTTTCAGGAAACTTTAAAGAGCTTTCCATGTTTTATCTCAATTCCTGCTCCTGTAAAATGGATATTATTATCCCCATTTTTACAGATGAGGCAATTAAGGCATTGAGAGGTTAAGATACTTGCCCAAGATCGTACAGTTAGTGAGTGACAGATCTGAAACTAGGAGAGGAGACCCCTGACCTGTACTTAGTCCTCTTTGTTTGAATAACAATGGACAGTAAACAAAGCAAATGTATATACAACCCTGATAATGCTATGTGGCGAAAAACAGGCAAGTTTTATTGACTTCTTTTCTTTGAACAATAAACTTTAATTACTTTTAAAATACAAGAAAAATAAGTTTTAAAAAGATAGAAAATAATAAAAGTTTAAAAAATATGTTGATCTTCAGAAAAATACTTCCTATTTTTATTTTTAGAAAAATTCACACCTTTCTTATTTCAAATTAAATTGCCACAAGGATATTACATAAATACATAATTGTCTAAAGAATGAAATTATGTCATGACCTACTTGATTATATACCATTCAGAGTTTTACAGATCTAACATGTGTATATTTAAATACCAATACATCTGCTTATAAATACCAGTAAAATACATATGAGAAAATGTAGCATTAGAAAGTGAACTAAAAATTTAACCCTAGGGGGAAAATGGCATCAGGTTAGCCTCTAATGTGGCTCACCCCAACACCACTTACAAGTGAAGTACAAAGACATACAAAAACACTACCAGAATACAGTCATACCAAAAAATGCAATTGGTGAAAGACTTGCACTATGTTTTTGCTGAAAGTAAGATAACTCTTCGACTCTGCCTCATTGGAGCCCTAATTCAAAATGTGAGGTCTCTACTAAAGCAAGATCTGGACAGCTATCCTTCTACCATGAGTGCTGTGCTTTTTGAAGTAAAGGTACTGATGCATTCAATCACTCTTAGCACTTGTACATCTTTTTTTTTTTTTTTTTTAAGTTTTATTTATTTATTTTAGTGAGAGAGACCAAGTGCCGGGAGGGGCAGAGGGAGAAAGAAACTTTAGCAGACTCCTCGCTTAGGTTGGAGCCCAATGCGAGGTTCAATCTCAGGACCCTGACATCAGGATCAGAGCTGAAACCAGGAGTCTGGCCCTTAACCAATTGTGCCACCCAGGGGCCCCTCAGCCTTGGTACATCTTGGGTAATTGCATTCCCCAGGAAACGGAGATTTACAGAGAAATGGCTATAGCCATAGGAAGAGATGAGACACAAGAGTCTTTGTAACAATAAGTAGCAATTTTGTTTTTCATCTATCTCATCCATTTATAAGACTAGGTAGCAGCTCTAGGAGCACTTCCCTATGCATTCAACTGCTAAACCAGGAAACTGGGCAAGGAGCTACATCTGCCATAATCTATCCAGTTAAATGGAAGGGGAGGATTTAACCAGCAAACAAGTGAACCAGAAGGGATGAAGTCAAAGACAATCTCATGGTCTTCCCATTGGCATACACTAGGTCTGTTTAGTTCTCCTCTTGTTAGAAGATTAATAAACAGAAATAAAAGTTATAATTGCCAGGTACCACAGGATAACAGAACGGAAACACCTGAAGATTCAGAAGAGAAAGAAAACACTCGTAGTGATTGACTAACAGAATAAGAACATTTATCTTTCCTGTTAACCATTGTGTCCCCAGCTCCTAAAACATTTGTGTGACTGATAGTGGGTATTCAATAAACATTCACTGACTTAATAAATAATCTTTTTATGAAAGTGTTCTACATCTTCAATGAGTGACAAGAAGTCTTTAAATCCATAAGGCATGAAAGTGAAGCTATAGAGAAAATAAGCTAAACCAAAAGAAAATATAAGGGAAAGGTGCAAAGTAAGAAAATTTAAAATATAAGTGCAATTGAGAGAGTAAAAGGTGATAAATATGAATAATTTTCTCTTTTGTGTGTATCAAACACTTATTCACAGTCTATGACTTGTCTTTTATTTTTAAGGTACAGAAATACTAAATTTATATAGTAGAATCTCTCTCTCTGTTCTTTCTGGATTCTAGGTTTCATGTCTGACTTAGAAAAGCCCTTATCATACTAAGATGATAATTTTTTCCTATTTCTTTTATAATTGTTTCTGTAAATCTCTTTAATTCCACTGAAATTTATTACTACACATTATAAAAGATTTGTGTTTAATGAATGATATTTACAGAAATATACTTTAAATCTCACAATAACAAGTTAATTTGGGTCATGACTGCCACCAAAGACAATTAGAAAAGCTGAAAAATTATAAAAACTCTTCTATTTGAAGACTTCGGAGAATTAATGTGACAAGGACAAAATAGCAAAGAGGTGCTGACATTCGAGGCTACTCTTCCCGAGAGGTATTTACCAACTTCAGGAGTGGCCAAGCAGCTAAGAATGTGAGAAGCCGAAGTAGGAGTCCAGAACTGTCACAATCAGGGACCTGGTAAATGTTCCCTGCCTTGGTGGCCCTTCAAGACTAAATCCAAGGATTAAGTGTAAGCAGGAAGTAGATGACACCACACAGCACCTGCAGCTCATTTTTTAATAATTTTTTATTATGTTAGTCACCATACAGTACATCCCTAGATTTTGATGTAAAGTTCCGTGATTAGTTGCATATAACACCCAATGCACTATGCAATATGTGCCCTCCTTAATACCCATCACTGGCCTATCCCATTTCCCCACTCCCTTCCCCTCTGAAGCCCTCAGTTTGTTTCCCAGAGTCCATAGTCTCTCATGGTTCATTCCCCCTTCTGTTTACCCCCCCCTTCTTCTCATTTAAAATCATTTTAATGCCTAGAACAAAATTAACGAGATTCTGGATTACTTGTGATAGTAAGTGTCTGGGATGAATATTTTCACTTTTCCTCAAATTATTTCTAAGTACTCTTGTGAATACAGGGTCCAATGAAAGATAACTAGGCATACAAAGAAACAAGACAATCAAATGAGAGCAAAGTTAGGGTTCAATCAAGAAAAGAGCAGTTATTGTAATCATTCCAGATACAGAGTTTTTCATATGAGCAATGGGGGCTTATACCAACCCTAGAAGATCTGAGAGTCTGAAGATCTGAGAACCTACCACTGAAAATTATTGCAGTCAGCTGACCACACTAAAGAAGGACTTCTCAAAAGCTTTCCCTAAGATGCTGCAATTCTCAGGAAGTTCTCAGAAGCTTTCACAAGCTACCACAGTCTGCAGAAGTGAAATGGGTGGATCTCAAGAGCTCATCAGAAAGCCACTGTAAATCTCAGGTCTGCCCACACATTTAGCTGCAAAAGCCTCTAAAGAGTAATGACTTCTTTTCCTCTTCTGCTTTCCAAAACACTTCCAAAATCTCTCACCTAGAAGTACATGGGGAAGGAGATTTTGAAATCTGTGTCCTTTGGCTTATTTTCTTGGTTTCTAGAAGATATATAGAAACCTGAGAGAATTTGTGGGTCCACATCCAATGTGACTTCCTTCCATAGATATCTGGTAAAGTCCTGGTGTCCCTGAAGACCACCTCACTTATATACTCTAACTTTTCCTTGTCTATTCTACCTCTGTCCCTTCCTTTTTAGAATTAGTCATTCCTCTGTGCTATTCTACGTAAAACACATGATCCTACTGATATCAAACAGCATGGGGGCACCCTGGGTGGCTCAGTCCATTAAGTGTCAGACTCTTAATTTCGGCTCTGGTCATGATTTCAGGGTCATGAGATCAAGCCCTGCCTTGGGATCCACACTGAGCATGGAGCCTGCTTAAGACTCTCTCTCTCCCTCTCCCCTGCACCCCCCTTCTCAAAAAAAAAAAAAAAAAGACACAACATATACATTAATTGTTTGCCTATCTGCTTCACTTGTGAGACAGTGGCCATTCCTGAGGGTGGGTACTTACTCTGTTTTTTTACCAGCACTTAGCTCACTGCCCAATCTCACTGAGATTAAGAACTCAACACTTTTGGTGAATGTAATTGACTAATTCATTGCCAGCTTGGTGGTGAAGTTGTGAAATCTGGATCTGTTTGAAATATACCCAAAAAACTATAGTAAAGTTTCTTCATATTATAATTGTTTAACCACCCTGAGTGACAATATCATTATCAGTTGGTCATACATTATGTCAAATAGTACAGCTTAATCACTAAAGTGCCACCATTGTTTTTAACAAAAAATATTGGACAAATTGTGATAAGAATTGTGCATACATTCACTCTAACATAAGCCTTTCTAAAATAAGCTTTTAAAAAAGCAGGGCCATAAAAATGACTTTTCCATCAGATTTTAAAGTTTTAAATAATGGACGTCATGCAGGTGTTTAAACTTATAAAATATCCTAACACTAACAGAGATATCCTCCGGAATTCTCTATTATTCTAGCGGCTTCTCACATATTTCCAATCTTACTTGAAGAGTAAGGAAAATAAGTATGTATATTTTGATGTCAATAAAAGATTTTATAACCCAATCAGTGCAACACTATTTTCAACATCTTCCTAGTTTATGGGGTATTTTTGTTGTTCAAGCCTGCGGTGTCGGGAGGAAAATCATATGTAGTTAATGACTGAAAAGTATAATACTTCTCTCTTGGTGAATCCTGTGATAGCAGCCCCTGCAGCTTCTGCCAAGTATGTGTGAGTAGTTTATGGTCATGTGACTCTACAGCAGAGCTGCAACTTGCCCCCCCCTCCCCCTCAGAGTTCAGGACTTTACTATGTGCTTTGTCAGAATGTCTCTTAGGTATTCACACTGCTGGGTTGTTTTGGGGGGTTGTTTTGTTTTGTTTTGTTTAAGTATTTTGCACCTAACAGACTACTGGCTTTAAAAAAGGTGTTGAACAAATGTTTTGTTAACGAAACTTCTCCCATTGGAATCACCAAAAATTAATTAAACAGCAAGGCAGTATATGGATACAAAGTAAAAGTGGTCTCTTCTCTCAGGAAGCATAGAGTCCATGGAGTCTGGGTATAACACAAGAATGTCAAAAATTCAGGGTTTTGTGGTGTTGTGTCATTTCTGTTTAGTGATTTAAAAGTAGAATTTTAAACTGTTTTTCAATTATATCTTAAAATGGGAACAAATAACGGTGGTTAGAAACAGGAAGTATAAAGCAGAACCTTGAAGTCTATGAAAACAAGCGAAAAAAGAAAATTCGGAAAATTCTATCTTGTGACATGACATTTCTCATCTGATTCTACTGCTCCCTAAAAATATGTAAGTTGACAATGAAGACCGTCATAGGTGCTCAATCCATTTATTGAGAGTAAGCACGGCAGTCAACTCCGGAAGAACAGACTGTCCCTTTTAATACGACTGCTTTATATTTATGGAGATGCAAATGGTCTAAATCTGAATGTGTACTTGTTTGGCAAATTTCTGATAATAAATTCATAAAATAATCTCTCTTGCTGCAGCATTTACACAGCACTGACACAAATCGTGAGAGTGTTTTATTTTGGGGGGTCTGAGGGGGTGGTGTGTGTGTTGCAACTAAAAAGAGGAAGAATTGGTTAGGAACAATAAAATGGAAAACACTTGTTTTAATGCTCATATATTTCTTCAAAATCACCTACAGGATGAAGCTCATGATATAGGCAAAATATAATAAAACTCTGTGTTATAATGGCCAAAGCTTTAGCAAAGAAAATGACACCATCAAATGACGAATTTTATGGCTTACAAAAGACAAAGGGTTCAGTGCTCTACTTCATCCGTTCTTTACCGTACAACTAGATAGATGCAGAGATACTGATTGGGGTCATTCATTGATATATTGGTATTTGTTCCCAATATTTGAAATAATGATGTGTATAAAGTGCTCCACAGTAAATTAAGTAAAAGAAGATATTTTAACTTACTATGTGAGCTCTTAGTGAGCGTGTTTGCATGCAGCACAAACATGAATGCTTGCCTTAGGGACCTGGGGGTGTTGCCCACGTCAAGCCCATGGGGCACGGTACCCCCTCAGCATTCATCGGAAGTGCTCACCTCGGAGAGAATGTCCCAGTTTGCCCAATGGTGTAGTAAAAACTGGTAACTTTTTGTTATGAAAAAGTAGTTTAATATGTTTTTAGACCAGTTTATAATAAAATACTAAGTATCTTTGAGGGTTTATAACAGCTTCATTCTGTTTCAGGCAGGGGGTAACAATGGTGAGAGCTTTCTAGTTACGGTTGCAACATTCTTTTTCATGGAAGAAAGAAAATGTCACAACAAAGGGGCAAAGGATGGATAAAAGGAATGAATTCACACTTGTCCTTAATAATCTGGTTTATTTAACAGGGCTTTTTCTTTCAATGTTACACACTCCCAAGCAGTAACTGTAAGAGAACACTATTTCCCTCCACTTACAAAATTTGTTGTAACGAAAGTAAATTATGGTATGAGTAGAAGAACAGCATTAGTCATCTTTACTGCCTGAAAACGCACTTTGGTGAGGATTTTTTTGAGACAGAAGGAGGGGACAGTTCCTTAAGTCACTCTGTCACATGAACATCTGAACCTCTTAGGAAGAGGCTGCAGCTAAGTGTTCTCACCCACCATTCTATTTTTGGCAGTATTTTCAGCATTTCCCTTCAATTATATCCTTGACAGAACCTTTTTAAGCAATTTAAACACATTGTAATTTGTATCTGTACAGTTACTTTACTCTGTATTGCTAAATATTATGACATCGAGAGTGACATGGGAATTTTCCTATACACCAAGACTTACAGTGGAATCAATTCTCTTTAATTCTGAAGAAGGTTGTTGGGATCAGGGTCATAGCATCATGTCCAGTAATTAACAGGACAGATAGACAAGGACGTATTATGACTTTCCAGGGCCTAAGGCACTTTTGCCTTGATGGGCCCTTTCCTGGAAAAAATAAAATAAAATTATATTTTATGACCACAGTAGTATAAGAACAAATATAATCTAGTCTGGATTCATTATTATACACTTATTTTTATCATAGTATTTTTCTCTGATTCTAAAAGAAATTAAAGTTAAAAAATGTCCATGAGCCCTTAAAAATATTGCAGGCCCTAGGACCTCTCCCTACTGTGCCTGCTAGATAAATTGGCCCCACAGATAGAATAGGTCTTTATTCCATCATGTTAGAAATTTCAAACATGATTTCAAACTTGGAAATTACCTCCATATAGAATCTGGTCTGTTTTGTAACTATTTCTGAGGACTCCTGAGTTCTCTAGAGGTCCTGCATGGTCAGACAAGGCAGACTGGTGAAAAGGTCTTCTCCCTTCCCTCAAAGAGAATATTTTTACCTTAATCTGTTTTATATTTAGGGGCCCTTTGTAATTAATTTGGGGAAAGGAGGCCTTACTGCCTTTTTAAAGATTTGGAAATCATTGATATGGAATCCACGCATTAACAAGTATAGGTCAATTACTATATCTTAAAATAATCTTTTAATTAACTTGATCTTTTGTATATACATCTTGAAATTTACTGAGCAATATGTGCTTAGTAAAATCTCCATATGTGCTGTAACTATTCAATACAGGAGTACAGTGATCTCTGACCAGGAAGAGACAAATAGAGACGGCATTACACAAGTTCATTTCTTTAAACTCCTTATTTTTGATTTATAAAACAAACCATTTTAGTCGGACTTCTTCAGCATTGTAAATGACTTTGAATTTAATTGTCTATGAAAAATAAGGTAGTGAGAATACTCTGTTGACTTATTTTTCAGTGTCCGATCCCCAGTTAAACAATGCAAATTCGTATATCACAGCTGATTGCATTTGTCAGCTGTTTGGTGTTTTTCTCAGTTTTTTTTTTCCAATACCTATTTTAGCAAGTAGGTTGAGTCCTTGACTTAGCAAGTAGGTTGAGTCCTTGACTTAGCTCAAAGTTCTAAACAATCTGGTAGCAAGAAGTTATTAAAGGAGATAGATGCAGAGTGGAAGATAGGCTGGTAAATATGAAAGCCTAAGGGTTTTAGCTTATATTAATTTTTATGTACTTGATACCTACTTCCGAATATATGATAAGAGGTGTCAGCATGAGCTTGTGTTACATCATGATTTATAATAAATATATATTTGGTCTTTAGCCCCAGTTCTGGCATAGGGCTCCTAAAACCCTTGGAATTTCCTAAGTGTCTTAATAAAGGTATCTTGATATTCACGACAAACCTCAACCACATCTGAGTGCATATTACTTAGGTGACTTTTGAAACACTAAGAATGGGGGCTGGTTGTAAGGTGAAATGAACATGAATAGAGGATAAGAACTTTCAGTCTCACCCCCTGATTTCCAAGGAGGGGAGAGGGCCTCTCGGTTGAATAATCACCAATGCCCAGTGATTTAATCATTCTTGCCTGTGTAATGAAGGCTCCATAAAAACCCAAAAGGAGGGAAGGGGGTTCAGAGAGCTTCCAGGTTAGTGAACCAGAAATCTTCTAAGTACCACCATGTCAGACCTCTACACTCCTCGAGGACAGAAGCTCCTTTGTTCAGGACTTCACCCCATGTATCTCTTCATCATGCTGTTTACTTCTATCCTTTGTAATTAATCAGGAATCTTGTGAGTAAGTGGGTTTTCTGAGTTGTATGAACCACTCAAACCCAAAGAGGGGGCTGTGGGAACCTCCGATCAGAAACACAGGTGACAAGCTGGGCTTAGGACTGGCATCTGAAGCCGGGGCAGTCTTGCAGGACTGAGCCCTTGGCCTGTGAAATCTGATGCCATCTCCAGGTGGATAAGGTCAAAACTGAGTAGAATTATAGGACACCAAGCTGGTGTTGGAGAGTTGCTTCTCGGTGTGAGGGAAACCCCTTTCTCTCAACACAAATACACATCCATGCACACATTGGAATTGGGTCCAGAATCCTTAGCTTGTATATACGGGTGTATATTAAAATCAGAAGGTTCTAGGCGTAGAAGAATTCTGGGGACACAGCATGCCGGAGAGAACATTGGACGATGAAAGAAGTGACCCTGGCTCTGCCACTTCCTACCTATTTTGGATTAGTCATTTAGCTTCACAAACCTCCACTTCCTCACCTACAAAATCCGTTACTTTCAAAGATGAAAAATAAGGTGGTTAGAGACTAGTAATGTTGCAGACAAGATGGCCTGAAATAACTCCTAATCTTAAAACTTAGAAATACTGGATTAAAATATTACAAATATCCTGACCAATACTTAGCTGTGTGAGCAAGAAGGGCAGAGAAATCTCCAGAAATCAGATGCGAAGTGGAAACCATAACCCAGAGAAACTGGCCTGAGTTGACAGTGTGGCAGTCTGAGCTGGTTGCTTGCGATCATGTGGTCAGTGTCAGTGCCCACTCAGAGCAGAAGACAAGGCAATGGGCCTGTATGAGATGTAGAATTAAACATTCCCCCCCCCACCTTAAAAAAAAGAAAAACCCCTTTAAAATGCTACTGTTTCAGCAAAAATATCTACTGGAGGGAAAAAAAAGAAATCCAACCACCCACATAGAGAGATAAAAAGGAAGGCGCTTGTTCTTTTTTAGCCTGAATTCATGTGTACAAGGAAAAAAAAACTTCCTCTGAGAAATTTAGTCACAGATTTGTAATACACTCCAGTTAAGGGCTTTAATTTGTATTATCTGCATGATCTAGGAGCCTCCAAGTTAAGAAACACTTTTTTCCAGGCCAGTGATAGCCCCCACAAATAAACATAATCGCCTCTGAAGGAATAGTCCCCCATGGAAGGTTGAACAGATTTTTCATACGCTATAGCCTGGTCAAGGTGAGCTTCCAGTTCAGACTTTTAAAAGACGCCAGGAAAAATCTACATGGGGAAGAATAAGCAGCACCAACAAACAGTAGAATTAAATCCCCAAGAACTTCAAGTAGTTGAACAAATCAGAGATTTTTAAAATAGTGTGTTTAAAATGATTAAAGACATAAAAGAAGATCCAAAAATAAGAAAATATCAGGACACCATGAAAAAATGCAGGGAATTTAGAAAAAAATATTAGAAAGGCTAGACATGAAAGATATAGCAAATGTATTTTTAAAAACTCAGTAAGCAATTAAACAAAAGACTAGACATGGCTGAAGAGAGAATTGGAATTCTGATTAAAGCAGGAAAATGGGTTACACACATTTACACATGTTCTCTTTTGAAATTTCACTAAAATTATAGTCAAAAAATTTTTTGAGTGTAAACACAAAGAGGCAAAAAAAATATGGAGAGGAGACAATAGTAACAAAATATGGGAAGTTGGGCAAGTGAAGAGTAACTCAGCAGATAGCAGAGTGGTAACTTAGTATAACAGAGAAAGCTAAAGTAAGCCAGCTGCTAAGAAGCAAGAAGACAGCTCTTTCACACTACAGAATTCCAGGAATCAAGGACAACTGTACCACAAAAATGGGGTTCAAGTTAAGCTGAATAAAAAGAAATTAGATTAAAAATGCATGTGAAGACAGAAAGTCCTGCAGATCTTTTCTGGGCCCCGAGTTTTTGGATGACTTTCCCTTCCCAACTGTGGCAGAACACAAAATGATTCACACGCATTCTGGATTTAAGATGATCAGACTCAGCTAAGGATGGGGTTACTGTTGTAAACATGATTTAAGTGAAAGTCTGCATCGTGAGCGGTGATGACTTCTTTCCTCTCTTGGTCCCCCTATGCTGGCATCAGGTGTATGCTCAAAGGCAAGTGTTGGCAGGATTTATTTTTAAGAAACTGAGGGAGCAGAGAAAATAGCTGAAGATACTAATTTGAAAAAATGCCCTCCCCCAAAAGAGTCTAACCTGAGCACCCTAGAGTCAAGGCCGTCTGTTAATCTACCTGAAA
Source organism: Ursus maritimus (assembly GCF_017311325.1). Classification (NCBI taxonomy): domain Eukaryota; kingdom Metazoa; phylum Chordata; class Mammalia; order Carnivora; family Ursidae; genus Ursus; species Ursus maritimus. Next base: position 50,687,972 of record NW_024423453.1, on the reverse strand, counting down.
CACACGCGTAGAATTTCTAATCAGCTTTTTAGTGACTTAAATATGAACCAATACCCAAAGATCAGAGAAAACAAAGACAAAGAAAAAAGCAGAAGGATTTTTTAAAAACACAGTACTCCATGGAGAGACAACATATTGCATCCTTAAAACAAGACGAGTAACTTTAAAAAGGGAAGATTTCATGAATACGAAAGAGTGATTGGATATAACAAATATGAGAGAGAAATAAAAAGCAATTTAGAAGTCTGGAAGAAAATGTTGAGGAAAATTTCCAGAAAGCACAACAAAAAGACAAAGAAAAAGGAAAAGATAAGAAAACTTGAGAATTATTTCAGGAGCTTCAACATCCAAATAGTAAGAGTTCTAGAGTGAGAGTATAGAGAAAGCAAATGAGTTGAAATTATCAAGGAAATAATTCAAGAAAACGTCCTCAAACCGAAAGACATAGGTTTCCAGATTGAATGGGCAAACTGAGTGCCCAGGAAATTGAATTTAAAAAGTTTACAACACTGGAGACAAAGAAAACATCCTACACATTCCAAAGAGGAAAATAAATTATTTTGTCTGAAGAATCACGGACCAGAATAGCCTCTAACCCCTCAATTATAACACTGGGATTAAGGGAGGGGGAGGAGCAATTACTTCAAATTATTGAAATAAAATATTTCTAATCTAGAATTCTGTACTCAGCTAAGCAATCAATTAAATAGCAAGGTAGAATACAAATATTTTCCAAATAGAAGTCTCAACAAGTTATAGTCCATTCTATGGTACCTACTGAACTCTGTATTCTTTACAAAGAAATGCAACTAGAAAAATGAAGACATTGGATCCAGGAGCAGGCCTTCCGAAATGGGAGAGACAGGAAAGGAATCATGTATACTAATAGCAAAAAGGTAATGTAATACCTCACTCAATATTTACATAGCCAAAATTATTATACAATTAAATTAAGGGAATTGGAGAGGCTATATGGGTGGAGGTAGGTTTTGCAACTCTGATCTATTTCAAAAGGTAGAAATTTAACATCTCACACAAATGTCATCCACCTCAAATTTTTCTTTTCTCTTGCATTTTTCCATCCCGTTTTGTTTTGTTTGACATCATTCCCTATAGCTACTGACTTCATGCCTTACATTTCAACTCTTTCTTGAACATATTCTAGTCAGGCCCTTACCATAGCTTGGCAGTTGTCAGGGGCAGCAATGATTTCCACATTGCCAAAGAGTCAATTCTCAGTTAAGTATCTTATCACATTTTCCAGGACATTTACCCCAGTGTTTCTATCTTTCTCGAAGTTCTTTCTCTTTGTCATTTGATTTACATGGCCTCTTCTCTGCTAGCTTTCCTCCCACCCAGCTGGTCACTTTATCTAAATCTCTTTTAGTGGTTCATCTACATCTTTCTGAGCTCAAAGATCAAAGTGCTCCAGGGTTGCAGCCTTACCTCTCATCTCATCTATACTCAATTTATTTATTTTTAGAGAAAAGCAAACAGAAGTTTATTAACATGTATACCTCACATATACATGGGAGATACTCAGGAAGGCAGTGTGGTAGAATGTCAGTTTATTTTTTTTTTAAGATTTTTATTTATTTATTGGAAAGAGAGAGACAGCCAGCGAGAGAGGGAACACAAGCAGGGGGAGAGGGAGAGGAAGAAGCAGGCTCTTCTGATGTGGGGCTCGATCCGTAACGCCAGGATCACGCCCTGAGCCGAAGGCAAACGCTTAACCGCTGTGCCACCCAGGCGCCCCTAGAATGTCAGTTTAAATACCATCTTTAGCTAAAGACAAAAGGGAAAAAACCTGTGGAGGAGGGCAGTTACAAGAAGGTTACCAGATAAAGCACAGTAAACAAGAATAAGATTTGTTATGCAGATTTAAGTGGATGACTTCTCAACTGATAATGGGATTAGCCTTTGTCCTACTTGGTAGGGAAGGGGGGGGGAACAACTTTGTAAATTTGTGTCTTGTTTTAGGGAAAATTGGGGGAAGGTAAAGAGTTTTTCTTGTATCTGCTTCTACTCAATTGCCTTCAACTCAAAATTATCTTTTGGGAGGTCATATTCTGCTACCTTTCTTTCTCTACCTTTGAAACTTCCCAAGAAGTTTCACGGCCCAGAAGCTAAATTGGTGGATTTCTCTGTATCTCACTGAACCAGTGTCTTAGTCCTGAGCATAGGTCAGTTCAGTTTAACAGTTGTGTCTCATTTCAGGAGGTGGGAGTTGCAAGTGGGTTTCTATCACTGTTAGGCCTGTATGATGCTAGAAATCAAGTATTCAATAAGAAGCATTTGTATGTAGACACAAGAAAAACAAGTTGATGATTGGAGCAGACCATAAACCAGTTTCTAAGCCTACAGGGAAGTCTGTCAAGAAGGTTTCTAGATATTGGGCTTGAAGCATCTTTTGTAGTCTGAATGTCTCGTGCTTCTCATCTTAAAAAATAAACAAACAAAAAATCTACTCCATTCATCTAAATCTCAGGGCCAAAATCTTGATGTCTAACTTCTCTCCTTTCTCTCCTACCCAACAAACTACACCATCATCAATTTGTTACTAGGTAAGGTGACTAGGCTTGACTTTAACATATATCCTAATCCATCCTCTTTTTGCTTCCTCTGTCACTACACTACCATCCTAGATGCTGCTTCCTATTTCTAGCAACTATTGCAATAATCTCATAACTAATCTCCTCACATCGCCTTCTACCTCCCTAAGCCATCCTCTTCACACAACACAGTGTTCAGCTTTCAAATATAAATCTGATTGTATCAGTATGATACAGATTCAGAATGTTCCAATGAGTTCCTGCCAAACTCAGAAAACAAAACAAAACAAAAAATCCATTGTTTTTACCACGGTGTACAAGATATATGTAATCTGGTCCCTAGCTAGTTCTCTCACCATTTTTCTTGTCACTCTGCTTCTCACTTGCTCTGCTCCAGGCATGTTGCCCCCCTAGCTGGTTCATGTCCATTTGTAACAGTGCTTGCTGTTCCCTCGTTCTAGACTGCTCTTCTCCATCTATGATCTACTTTTTACTGCAGTCTTCAGCTGTTCTTCCCTGGCCACTCTATTTAATTACAACCCCCTCACCAGCAACGCTTCATCCCGTTGGCTTGATTAACTTACCTTAATAGTAGTTATCCTTACCTGATGATCATATAATTTCTTGTTTTCATTATTTTAATGTTCTTTCTCCAACCTCCCTTCTCCCCAAAATACATAAACTCCATAAATGAAAGAACTAGTTTTACTTACTGTTTTATCCCTAACATCTAAAGCAGTACCAGGAACATAATTGGGGCTCAATAAGTATTTGTTTAATGTTGTCTGAATTAATAAATTTGGACTTCAGTGAGCTACTGGCACACATTGAAAGTTGAATAAGAAGACGCTAGTTAGATGTACGTGTATAGATGTGGAGTTACCTCGTTCCTTTACCTTAATTAGAAAGTAAAACATTTCTAGACCCTTTTGGAATATTTAGAAGACATAAAAGATATGTTCAGTGGTATAGGCAAGGTTACTGCCCTCATAGATGAAATTTGTGGTAAATTCTACAGAGCAAATAAGCAAAATTACATGTCAGAGAGTAGCTGGAGGGGCGCCTGGGTGGCGCAGTCATTAAGCGTCTGCCTTCGGCTCAGGGAGTGATCCCGGTGTTCTGGGTTCGAGCCCTGTATCGGGCTCCTTGGCTGGTAGCCTGCTTCTTCCTCTCCCACTCCCTCTGCTTGTGTTCCCTCTCTCTCTAGCTGTCTCTCTCTCTGTCAAATAAATAAATAAAACCTTTAAAAAAAAAAGAGAGAGTAGCTGGAGAAGGGAACTATTTTAGATACCGCAATTAAGGAGGGACTTGAGATGAAACTGAATAACGAGTAGAAAGAATCCACTCCACCAAAAGTTGGATGAGAGACATCAAAGCCAGAAGGAAGAGAAAATGCAAAGTCACTATTCCAGAAAAAAAAAAAAAAGTGTGTTGAAGGAAAAGAAGGGAAGAGTGTGTGGCTGGCCCGTGAAGACTAATGGGAATGTTGTAGGAGACAATGCCAAAGATTCACCTCATGTGGGACCTTCTTCAGCCATGGTAAGAAGTTTGAATATTATTCTAAGTATAATAAGAAGCTGCAGAGATGTTTTAAGTTGGAGAGACAGTGTCAGTTTGGTATGAAAACTACTATGTTAGGAGTAAGTGCAGACTTCTATGGGAACACCTTGAGAGGCATCCTAAAAAGCCCAATGGAAGGGAAAGCTTCCAAGGTATTAATCATGAGGTTACAAGTCATTCAGAAAAGTGAAGCATGGGATGTAAGGGAGGGAGGGAGGAGGCTGTAAAGACAACCAGGGGCCAGATCATAAAGCCTCATTAGCTACAAACAAAAGCCATGGCTTTGTTTTCAGGAAAATGGAATATCATTGGAAGAAAATCCAATTTGGAGGCTGCTGATGTCATTTAGCCAAGAATTAATGCCTTGAACTCATTTTTTTAAAAGTGTGAGTGGAGAAATGTGGATAGATTAGAAATATTAAGGAAGGAAAACTAGAGCTTGCTGATGGCTTAGAAGTAGAGGATAGGGGGGCGCCTGGGTGGCACAGCGGTTAAGTGTCTGCCTTCGGCTCAGGGCGTGATCCTGGCGTTATGGGATCAAGCCCCACATCAGGCTCCTCCGCTATGAGCGTGCTTCTTCCTCTCCCACTCCCCCTGCTTGTGTTCCCTCTCTCGCCGGCTGTCTCTATCTCTGTCAAATAAATAAATAAAATCTTTAAAAAAAAAAAAGAAGTAGAGGATAGGGTAAAGAGAAAGGAGTTAAAGATGAAACCTAGATTTTCTGTTAAAGATGGTATGGCAGACCCCATCTACTTACCTCTGCTTTTCTTCAGAGTGCTACTAAAATAAAGCTAAAGGAATTTTTTAGAAGAATAAAACTATTAAAAATAGAAATATCTTCTGCCCATTTTTTGATTTGTTTATTTGTTTCTCGTGTATTGAGTTTGAGAAGTTCTTTGTAGATCTTGGATACCAGTCCTTTATCTGTAGTGTCATTTGCAAATATCTTCTCCCATTCCGTGGGCTGCCTCTTAGTTTTTCTGACTGTTTCCTTGGATGTGCAGAAACTTTTAATCTTGATGAAGTCCCATTAAATTCATTTTATCTTTGTTTCTCTTGCCTTTGTTAGGATGTGTCCTGAGAAAAAGGTTGCTTTGGCCGATGTAGCTAGAGGTTGCTGCTATGTTCTCCTCTAGAATTTTGATGGATTCTGTCCACATCCGAGGTCTTTCATCCATTTGGAGTTTATTTTTGTGATGGTGTGAGATAATGTGTCAAGTTTCATTCTTTTTGCATGTAGCTGTCCATTTTCAGCACCATTTATTGAAGAACTGTCTTTCCCACAGGATGTTTTCCTAGCTTTATCAAATATTAGTTCCCAAAGAGCTGAGGGTCCATTTCTGGGCTCTCCTATTCTTTCCATTGGTCTATGTGTCTGTTTTTGTGCCAGTACCATGCTGTCTTTGTGATCTCACTTTGTAGTACAGCTCAAATCCGGCATTCTGATGCCCCAGCTTTCGGCATTTCCCTTTTCAACAGTTCAAAAATGGGCAGAAAGATATGAACAGACACTTTCCAATGAAGACATACAAATGGCTAACAGACACATGAAAAAATGTTCAAAATCATTAGCCATCAAGGAAATTCAAATCAAAACCACACTTGAGATGACCACCTTACGCCAGTTAGAGATGGCAAAAAAATAGACAAGGCTAAGAAACAGACAATTGTTGGAAGGATGTGGAGAAAGGGGATCCTCCTACATTGTTGGTGGGACATCCGCAAGTTGTACAGCCACTCCTGGAGAAACCGTGTGGAGGGTCCCTTAAAAAGTTAAAAATTGAGCTACCCTATGATCCAGCCATTGCACTACTGGGTGTTTACCCCAAAGATACAGGACGTGAGTGAAGGAGGCCATATGCACCCCAATGTTCATAGCAGCAATGTCCACAATAGCTAAATCGTGGAAGGGCGAGAGATGCCCTGCAACAGATGACTGGATCAGAAGTTGTGGTCCATATATACAATGGAATATTACTTCAGCAATCAGAAAGAATGAGTTCTCAACATTTGCTACAACATGGACGGCACTGGAGGAGATATGCTTAGTGAAATAAGTCAAGCAGAAAGACAACTATCATATGATTTCTCTCATCTATGGAACATAAGAACTAGAATGATCAGTAGGGGAAGAAAGGGATAAAGAAAGGGGGGGTAATCAGAAGGGGGAATGAAACATGAGAGACTATGGACTATGAGAAACAAACTGAGGGCTACAGAGGGGAGGGGGGTGGGGGAATGGGATAGACCGGTGATGGGTAGTAAGGAGGGCACATATTGCATGGTGCACTGGGTGTTATACACAACTAATGAATCATCGAGCCTTACATCGAAAACCGGGGATGTACTGTATGGTGACTAACATAATATAATAAAAAATCATTATTAAAAAAAAAAAAAAAAGAAAGAAATATTACATTTTAAAAAACTTGTAGTATTTGAAAAACTGGTGGAGCCGTAGGAACTGAAGAAGCAGAGTCAAGAAAGCAAACATCTAAGGTTGCAGTGGGAAAAACAAAGAAAGCACTCAGCTCCCAACAAGGAATTCCCAAAAGGTCAACAGATAACTTTCGGAGGTAAGGACAAACGTGGACGTAAAAGTACTAGTACTGTTTGAAAGTCTGTTTTAGAAGCACTTAAACCTTCAGATCATATTGTATTTGAAAGTACTGAGAGAAAATTCGACAAATATGGAAAATATACCAAGAGGAGATTTCTTAAATACACATCCTAGCAAACAAAAATCCAGGACATAACAATTAACTACAAGAAGCCACACCTGGCTGGTTCTAAGTGGCACCCAAAGCAAACCATTTGTTCATTTATCCATTTAGTCAAGAAATACATATTGACACAATGTAACATGGTTAGATCCTTCATTCTGGAACTAGACTTCCTGGATTCAAATCCCAGCTCTAACACGTATTACTTATGTGACTTTAAAGAAGATGTGTCACTTGTCTTTGCTTCAGTTTCTCTTGTATAAAATAGGACCAAAGAAGTATCCATTTCATGTGTTTGATATAAAGATCAAAATTTTTAAATTCCTAGAATGTAAGTATAACATAAGTATTTGCTGCTTCTTCTGTTACTACAACATGTTCAACTATTCCAGACTTTAGGATTATAGTCAAGAAAAAGACAAAAGAAATTCTCATGACATTCTAGGGTGGAAAGTAAGCAGGTCACCCCAGAACCAATGTATGCACAAAGTAATCTCAAGAGGGTGATAAATGCTGTGAAGAAGATGGATTGTCCATAGCAGAATCATCTGTTTTCCAGCTTAAATAAATGAATAAGTAAAGGAAGAGATTTTAATTGGCACAGCATTTTTTCTCTGTGGAATTTAACTTTCACGATCTTCTTTAAAAAGAAGGGACCATGGGGTGCCTGTGTGGCTCAGTCGGTTAAGCATCTGACTCTTGATTTAGGCTCAGGTCATGATCTCAGGTTGGGAGATTGAGCCTCGCTTCAGGCTCCATGTTCAGCACGGAGTCTGCTTGTCCCTCTTCCTCTACTCCTCCCCATTCCCCGCCCTGCTCACACTTTCTCTCTCTCACTCCCTCTCTATCTCATAAATAAATAAATACATAAATACATAAATACATAAATACATAAATACATAAATAAATAAAATCTTTTTAAAAAAGAAAGAAAGAGGGGAGCAAACATAATGTGTGTACTAGACACTTTACACCTGATTTAATGTAAGGCTTACCACCACATACAATGCGGGCTGTGTTATCCTATTTTACAGACAAAGAAACTAAGACCTGGCTAAATTCAATAATTTTCAGGGGGCTCTGGAGCCATAAAATTAGTGAGTGGCAGAGCTAGGATTCAAACGCAGGTTTGTCTGACTTCAAAGCCCAGGCTACAGTCTCATATTTTCTGCATATTTTAATCTTTTCTGCTATATAAATATGTGTTTTTCCTAACATGAAACTTAGAAAGTGGCTTTTCCCCCCTTTTTTATCTTTTATTAATTAACGACTATTCTTAAACCATTTCAATGTTTGCTTATGTTTAGTTGTCATAGAGCTTTCAGCAGTTTTTTTAAATCCAGCTTCATGCTTCTCAGTGACCTCAAATAATGATGCCCAATATTTTTGTAAAAATGATATCCCATGGCCTTTTATAATTTCTCCTATGCTTACTCATTCTTTTTATTCTACATGCTAACTTTAAGCCCTATCCATCACTAATCAGACCTTTCACCTAGAGATCTACCAAGGACTGTTTATTTCTCTTCATTAAGAAAGCCTCCTGGGTTGCTGAGTCCTTGTCCCAACCTTCTCATGCAGGGGAATAGGCATGCATTCTCTGTCTCTAATAATCAGCAAGCAGCTTGTACTTTTTCAGCTCTTCATTTTGCCTTTATCTTCAGAGAGATATCCTCTCTCTGTTTTCTGGTGGTGGAAATGAGTATAGTCATTAAGCAGTTGTATCAAGGACACAACGACCCACAACTAATGAATCATCGAGCCTTACATCGGAAACCGGGGATGTACTGTATGGTGACTAACATAATATAATAAAAAATCATCCAAAAAAAATAAAAAAAATAAAGGACACAACGACAGAACCAGGCATAAACAAGAGAGACTCCACAGTGTATCAACAGGAAGACTTTCAGTTAGCCATGTTGGAGGGAAGATGCTAGGTTTTTGTTTTGTTTTGCTGTTGTTTTATCATCATGCACTTTAACACTGACATCAGGCTAAGAGGTGATGAGTTACTTCTGAGGCTCTTCTGTGGAGGGGGCTCTACAGTCCAAGCTACTGGGGACCAGTAAAGCTTAGCTTCAATGTTGCAGGTGCTATTTATGTCCTAAAAAATCTATTTAAAATTTCACCAGATCAGTCTCTCTGAAAGATTTGGAAACAAAAAACAAGGATTATCACCAATTATTTTCCCTAATGTCTTTTATTTTGTGCACTCTCTTGATTAATAACTCTCTGCCTATAAATTTCTTTTCCATTGTAGAATTAGGTATTCCTGTGGGCTTAAAGGAAATTAAGCTTAGAGTAGTTAAATTCCAAAAATACTCCAGGAAAATGTTCTTTTTGTATGATATAAGTCTGTATAAGGGCTCTAGTAGCCTATTTCGGTGCAGAGAATCCATTCATTTTAATGGAATATCCAATCTAATGGAGCATATTGTGCTCAAAGAAAAACTCATTCTCAGGAATGTGCTGAACCAGGTACATAATTTACCAGAAATGAAGTTAAGTTCAGCATATTCTAGAAAAATGAATCACATGAGGCTTGGATCTTGTGCTGTGCATTCAACTTAAATAGCACTGTTTGCCTTCTACTACCATGATGATTTGAAAGAAGCCAAAAATATAGTCACATTGGGAAAATAGGCTGCCGTCAAGTCCCTGTGCTTTTTACACGTTTTTTCCCAAGGATGGTATCTATAACAGTACCACAGAGCATAACAGGAAAGGACAAAGGTACTTTTTGTAAGTTGCTAGAATTGTGTATTTGCATGTTTACTTTGTCCAGTCATCTGAACAGCATTTTTTTTTTCTTCTCACATCCATTCTTCTTTGAGTTGCTGTTTAATAATAGGGTTGCAGTTTTAATATACATTCATTTTACATGTCTCCTTCCTTTCTTCTCCATAATAATTTTCAGCTTTTATTATTTTCATTTTCCCTACAAGATTGCATATTTTCTTTTCTCTCCAACGTTTCTTTTAGTACCTGGTATTGAAGGTGGTCATCTGGGCTTTTCCCCACGAATTTTTACCTTTCCTACAGAGTAAAGTTCAGGAAACTTCTTCTGTAAAGGACCAGATAATAAATGTTTTCAACTTTGTGGGCCACGTACTATATCACAACTACTTAACTCTGCCATGTAATGTGAAAGCAGCTATAGACGATATGTATATGAATGAACATGGACTTATTTCAATAAAATATTATTCACAAAACAGGCAACAGGATGGATTTATCTCATGGGCCATGGTTTGATGACCCCTGAAATAGATGAAGGGTGGCAAAATAAATGAAATCTTCACAAATGACTAGAAGAGATACAAAAACCTGCCTAATTTCATGCATCAAACTTTAAACATTTGGACATAGGAGATGTGCCTTAACATTGCTGACTCACCAAAGTTCATAATACAAATAAGCTGAACATAGTACTCCCAATTCTGGGGCAGTATTCTACACAGTAGGTAATGCATTCAGTGTCTAAAATGCATTTCACTAATTATCTAATAATCAAGCATAATATCTAGAAACTAAGATTTGTATCAAGGTAAATATTTACTTAGCCTCAATGTTCTGTGTTTTGACTCAGAAAAATAATTTTTCTTCAAATACAGTTTGGAAACATTTTTACTCACCAAATGATCAATAAAAGAAAGGAAGAAAGAACAAATGAACGAACGAAC
>NW_024423453.1:50537104-50677441 GCF_017311325.1 Ursus maritimus | reverse complement strand
AACCAGGCATAAACAAGAGAGACTCCACAGTGTATCAACAGGAAGACTTTCAGTTAGCCATGTTGGAGGGAAGATGCTAGGTTTTTGTTTTGTTTTGCTGTTGTTTTATCATCATGCACTTTAACACTGACATCAGGCTAAGAGGTGATGAGTTACTTCTGAGGCTCTTCTGTGGAGGGGGCTCTACAGTCCAAGCTACTGGGGACCAGTAAAGCTTAGCTTCAATGTTGCAGGTGCTATTTATGTCCTAAAAAATCTATTTAAAATTTCACCAGATCAGTCTCTCTGAAAGATTTGGAAACAAAAAACAAGGATTATCACCAATTATTTTCCCTAATGTCTTTTATTTTGTGCACTCTCTTGATTAATAACTCTCTGCCTATAAATTTCTTTTCCATTGTAGAATTAGGTATTCCTGTGGGCTTAAAGGAAATTAAGCTTAGAGTAGTTAAATTCCAAAAATACTCCAGGAAAATGTTCTTTTTGTATGATATAAGTCTGTATAAGGGCTCTAGTAGCCTATTTCGGTGCAGAGAATCCATTCATTTTAATGGAATATCCAATCTAATGGAGCATATTGTGCTCAAAGAAAAACTCATTCTCAGGAATGTGCTGAACCAGGTACATAATTTACCAGAAATGAAGTTAAGTTCAGCATATTCTAGAAAAATGAATCACATGAGGCTTGGATCTTGTGCTGTGCATTCAACTTAAATAGCACTGTTTGCCTTCTACTACCATGATGATTTGAAAGAAGCCAAAAATATAGTCACATTGGGAAAATAGGCTGCCGTCAAGTCCCTGTGCTTTTTACACGTTTTTTCCCAAGGATGGTATCTATAACAGTACCACAGAGCATAACAGGAAAGGACAAAGGTACTTTTTGTAAGTTGCTAGAATTGTGTATTTGCATGTTTACTTTGTCCAGTCATCTGAACAGCATTTTTTTTTTCTTCTCACATCCATTCTTCTTTGAGTTGCTGTTTAATAATAGGGTTGCAGTTTTAATATACATTCATTTTACATGTCTCCTTCCTTTCTTCTCCATAATAATTTTCAGCTTTTATTATTTTCATTTTCCCTACAAGATTGCATATTTTCTTTTCTCTCCAACGTTTCTTTTAGTACCTGGTATTGAAGGTGGTCATCTGGGCTTTTCCCCACGAATTTTTACCTTTCCTACAGAGTAAAGTTCAGGAAACTTCTTCTGTAAAGGACCAGATAATAAATGTTTTCAACTTTGTGGGCCACGTACTATATCACAACTACTTAACTCTGCCATGTAATGTGAAAGCAGCTATAGACGATATGTATATGAATGAACATGGACTTATTTCAATAAAATATTATTCACAAAACAGGCAACAGGATGGATTTATCTCATGGGCCATGGTTTGATGACCCCTGAAATAGATGAAGGGTGGCAAAATAAATGAAATCTTCACAAATGACTAGAAGAGATACAAAAACCTGCCTAATTTCATGCATCAAACTTTAAACATTTGGACATAGGAGATGTGCCTTAACATTGCTGACTCACCAAAGTTCATAATACAAATAAGCTGAACATAGTACTCCCAATTCTGGGGCAGTATTCTACACAGTAGGTAATGCATTCAGTGTCTAAAATGCATTTCACTAATTATCTAATAATCAAGCATAATATCTAGAAACTAAGATTTGTATCAAGGTAAATATTTACTTAGCCTCAATGTTCTGTGTTTTGACTCAGAAAAATAATTTTTCTTCAAATACAGTTTGGAAACATTTTTACTCACCAAATGATCAATAAAAGAAAGGAAGAAAGAACAAATGAACGAACGAACGAAAGAGAGAAAGAAAGAAAGAAAGAAAGAAAGAAAGAAAGAAAGAAAGAAAAGGAAAGAAAAAGGAAAGAGAGAAAGAAAAGAAAGAAATGTGTCCCTAATGTAAAGAGGAAAATCCTGTTTTAGTTCATGTTAATAGAAAAGTTTTATTAGATGATATTCTTTCTTGTAGATCAAGACTTATCAAACAAGCTCTGGAATGTGCTTCAGCTTTTGTGGAGAACTTAAGTTTGAAGGACATTTCTAGAAAAAATATTTTACTTGAAATGGTTAAAACATGTTTTAGAAAACACGGTCTGCAAGAGCATATAGAAATATTGCCTTTACCTAAATGTTATAGATTTTTTAATTACAAACATTTTTAAACATGGGTAGTGTCACTTATAAAAGCACTATTGAATATATATTGTAAGAAAGACACATTTTAATTTTGAGATCACAGGAGGAACACTGTGCAATAACATTGTCATTTTTACTTTTGCATTCTTCTCTTCCTTAGTACCATCTCCACCCCATCCTTATTAAATATATATATAATTTTCTTCCACATGATTACCCTCTAGACATTTTCTTTCCGTTATAACAAAACAGTAACAAACCCAAAACCTAATTTTGAAAAACCAAAAAAACTGCTTACCCCTCCTAGCCCCCACACCCAAGAAAAACAAATGTCTAAAGAAATGCAAATCATTGAAATCATTGCTAATTATTCAGGACCAATCCTAGTATATTAATCTTGGTTCTCCAGAGAAACAGAACCAATAGAAAGAGATTTACTATGAGATATTGGCTCCTGAGATTAGAGAAGCTGAAAAGTCCAACCATCTGCCTGCCATCGGCAAGCTAGAGGAAAGCCAGTGGTCTAATTCCAATCCAGCTTTCTGAGAATCAGGGTAGATAATGGTATAAAACCCAGTTCAAACAGAGGAAAAGAACAAAGTCGCAGGTCCAGCAGGCAAGAAGAAAGCAGAATCAGGTGACTTCCTCCTTCCTCCACTCTTTTGTTCTATTCCGGCTCTCAGCAGATTGGATGATGCACACCCACATTGAGGAAAGCAATCTACCAATTCAAATACTAATCTCGTCAAGAAATATCCTCACAAATACACCCAGAAATAATGTTCAATCCGGGCACCTCTTCACCCAATCAAGTTAACACATAAAGTAACCATCACACCTTGGGGATTACAAGAAGACAAACTGTAGTAGTTTTCCCCTTTGACTATTTCAAAATCAACATTTGGGAATCCTTTATGTATATAAATGTAGTTCCTCTTTCTTATCCGTTATCCTCCTATTGTTAGCAGTTAACTGTATTTAAAATATATATATATAGAAATGTGGTATTTCAATTAGTACTTAGCTACATTAAAGGGATTTTTTTTCTTAATCTATGACCTTTCACTCAGTTCATTGCTTAGTAATGATATTAAATAGTTCAATTCATTGTAGTCAAATAACACTTATTGTAGCCCTCCATAGATTGAGGTGTTTTTAGGAGGATTATTTTGACAGGCCCACAGTACATAATACACTAGCTCTCCAAAATAAGTTCAGCAAATCTGGAGTTTTGGAGGAGCAAACCAGAGAGATAAATAGTATATCCAGTAAGTTTCATTAACTACCCCTATCCCTTTGTGTTAGAGCATATAAAAAAATCTTCTTGTAACACTAGCCATGGAAAGAACTCTACAAAGAGATAGAGCAAGCTTGTCTCCTTAGTCAAAAGATAAACATGCAATGAAGCCAACAAAATGCAAGGCCACAATTTATAAATCCAGTGAGAATGGTTCATCCAGAACTGAAGGAACATTTAAGCAAACAGTAACAACTGTACACTTTAGTGAGAAAATAAATCCAAGTGACCCAGTATGCTATAGGAAATTTCAACACCACTTATTAAAAGGGGAGAGAGACTTCCTGCAATTAAATGTTATTTAAAAAGAACCAACTTTTTGCTGTGTTTATTGTAAAAAGGAACAAATGAATCCATCTATTTTCCCCCCTCTGGAGGACAGTGGAAACTTCAAGCCAACCCTCAAAACCACCATGCAGAGAAAGGCAAAAATGAGTAGCATCACTAGCGCTGCCACAAACTCATTTATGAGAACCTGTATACCTAAGCTCAGTTAAATTTGTTGAGTAATTGATCCAAATATAAAGTCAAATTATTAACTCTTTGTGATGACCTAACAGATCAGGAATTTGGCCCGGACGATATGACCAGTGGAAAATGAGGTCATGGTAGCATTGTGGGACAGGGGATGGAGGGTAGGAAGGCTTCCATAAGAAGAGGAACACATGTTGTATGCAACTGATGAATCACTAAACTCTATCTCTGAAACTATTATTAAAAAAGAAGAAGAAGAGGAGTACAACGTCTCCATTGGTACACCCAAGATATGTTTTATGTTGACTTTCAATTGGACAGCTTCTGAACAGTTGTACACAAGGCCAATCAAGCCAAAGAAATTAGGAAAATTTGGATAGTATTTAATTTCAACATAGATAAACCAACTTCGTTCCTGATCCTGCTAATCGCTCGCATCAGTCTGGAGAGGAAGAACCGAACAATAAGAAAAAAGAAGAAAATAAACAAAAACAAAGAAAGACTAGCTTAGAAAGGTGCCTTTTGGAATTCTTTGGAGTTCTGAAATATATCCATCAGCTTTATGTTTCACGATGAAGTTCCATTCGTCTTGTGGCCCAAGAAGAGAACACTTGTTTCTGGTGGAGGGGAGGTAAAATTTCTCCTCTAACGTCTTAGGGTTTCCAACTGGGACTGACAGAAGGCAAATTAACAAGAAAAAAAGAGTACAAATTTTATTTAATAAGGTTTTACATGTACATGAAACTCCTCACAGGAAAATGAAGACTCAAAGAAGTGGCTAGGCCTGAGTGCTTATATAGTAGGTTGGACAAAGAGTGGCAATTGTGGAAAAGGAAGTAAAATGATTGGGGAGACTAAAGGAAGGTAACAGTTATTTTTACAAGGTCTATCTGTACAGGTTTCTCTCAACCTCAACTCCTTGTTTCTGGTTATAAGAATGCTTCTTCCTGGTATATGGAAGATCTTTCATGTGGAAATTTCATCTCCTGCTTTCAGAAAGAAAAGGGGAAGCAGAGTGCCCTTCTTGCACCTGCTGTTATTCAAATGCCTTCAACTAAAAGTAATCAATATGCCAAAGCAGCATATTTTGGGGTGGCACATCCTTGACTCCTTCACTAACAGAAATATTTGCTTTCCGTTGAAGTAAACATAGATATTTATTAACTCCTGTGCTAGTTCAGGAATTAATATCTTCCTTGCAGTTTTCTGTTCCTGGTGTAACATGTAATAATTATATATAATAAACCTTGGGTTTTCAGAAGGTATACATCCCAAGACATATAGTCAATCCCAGATTTATGCATGTCCCAGAGTTAATTTCCTTTTGGAAACAAAAGCAAAAATAAGCTGTTTGGAAAGCAAAAATAAACTATCAAAATAAAAAGCTTTTACACAGCAAAGGAAACAGTCAACAAAACAAAAAGATAACCTACTGAGTGGAAGAAGATATCTGCAAATGATATGTCTGATAAGGGGCTAATAATATCCAAAATATAGAAACAATTTATACAACTCAACTACAAAAAGACATTCTGTTTAAAAAATGAACAGAGGACCTGAATAGATATTTTTCCAAAGAAGACATACAGATTGTCAACAGACACATGAAAAGATGCTCAGCATCACTCAGCATCAGGGAAACGCAAATCAAAACTACAATGAGATAGCACCTTACATCCGTTAGAATTGCTAAAATCAAAATGACAAGACACAACAAGTGTTGACAAGGATGTAGAAGAAAAGGAACTTTCCTGCACTGTTGGTGACAATATAAGTTTCTACAGCCACTGTGGAAAACAGTATGGAGGTTTCTCAAAATATTAAAAACAGAAATACCATGTGGTCTAATAATTCCACTACTGGGTATTCACCCAAAGAAAACACTAACTCAAAAATGTATATGCACCCCTATGTTCATTGCAGCATTATTACAATAGCCAAGATACGGAAGCAACCTAAGTGTCCATGGATAAGAAGGATGTAGTACACACACACACACGCACACGCACACATGCACGTACACACACGCGCACATGCACGCACATACACGCACGCGCGCACACACACACACACACACACACACTAGAATATTACGCAGGCATAGAAAAGGATGTGTTCGTGCTATTTGAGACAACATGGATGAACCTAGAGGGTCCAAGAAGGTATTATACCAAGTGAATAAGTCAGACTGAGACAGACAAATAGCGTACGATTCCACTTATAAGTGGAGTCTGAAAAAATGAATAAACAAAAAGCACAATCAGATCTATAAATAGAACAAACTGATGGTTGCCAGAGGGGACAGTGGTGGTGGTTGAGCAAAATGGGTAGAGAAGAGAGTGAGATACAGACTTCTAGTTATGGAATGAATAGCTCACAGGAATAAAAGTCACATCATAAGGAAGACAGTCAGTAATATTGTAATAGTGATCATTTTCTTATGCTATTGTTAGTCATAATAACTAAATTACAGGAATTGTAATAACTTAAGTTTTTCCCTTTCTTCTTCCAAACAGTGTTATTACTTGATTTCCCTATGCTCTCTCAATCAAAGTTAAACTATCATTTTATTCTTGAAAGGTGACAGTTTTGATGAAATAACAACTTGGATGTTAAGAAATATTCCTTAGCTTCTTATAGCAGACATTACTTAGAAATTAACATGTAGGAAATGCAAGAATGACATTATAACATTAAACGAGTATATTGGATTTGCCAGATGCTGAAAGTTATTTTAGGGACAACAAAGAGACTGCACTTATAGATTGATATGATAATGAGATTTTGTGTAAAAACCATAAAAACACAAATTATAAATGAAGGAAGTTTGAAAACTGAGACTAATGTTATAAAATCTTTTTCTACCTTTTCTTGTCTTATTGCCTATTTTATCCCCTTTGGCATTTGAAATAGAAAAGCAAACATTCTCTTTGATATAGATAATATGATTTTAATGAACAAAGGGTGCCCTTAACAATTAGCCCAATTATTAGATCATTAGTCTAAAGATCTATATGTCAACTATTCTAAAATTAAATGTGTTTTTGCTTATGTGCATAAAATGTAACCGACGCAGTTACTCAGGCATGCAGTTGGCAAGTCCTTTAACTCGATGGGTATAATAGAAGCTGGCTATTAAATATAGTATAGGTGGTTTGCTGAATTTTTTTGTATAAACATAAACATGTTTGGACAAATTTAAAAATTTTTCCAGGCTAAAATTATCTATAGTTATGGCCCATGGTATTGAAATTTAGTATCTTAACTATCCTTTTATCTATGCACTTAAGTGCACCTCAGAAGTTTCTTCCGACAGCTCTTGGCCCCGCGTATACGTACATCTTTGATTAATTTCCTTGTGAATGCTTGCCAACTTTTTATTCAAGCACACATTTTGATAGGTTTCTCAAACTTCATCTGACTTCATCTGATGCCAAACTTTAGCCACAGGAAATAGCTTCACGGAAGCATAGGAATGGGAATATACAATTCTCAACTCATTCAACTCTTCATCAACAAGCCTGTTGAGAGGCACAGTATTAATAAAGTATTATCTGGTCTCTAGCTTTTCCTCCAGGTATTCTAAAGTTAATTCTTTTTTTTTTTTTTTAAGATGTTATTTATTTGTCAGAGAGCGAGAGAGAAAGAGAGAGCACAAGCAGGGGGAGCAGCAGGCAGAGGAAGAAGCAGGCTCCCTGCTGAGCAAGGAGCCTGATGCTGGACTTGATCCCAGGACCCTAGGACCGTGACCTGAGATAAAGGGAGACACTTAACTGACTGAGCCACTCAGGCATCTCAAGTTAATTGTTGAATTAAGCCAGATAACAAAGAGTATTTTAGGTCCCTTAATTTTATTCTTCTGTGAGTTTGCTTTTCATTGATACAAACTAAATAAATCCAGGCCTTCTTGCTCCCAGTTTAAGTCCTGTGTCAACACAAAATGTTATTCAAAGGAAATGATGTCCCAATTCTGAAATCACTGGTGAAAACTTTCATAAAAGTCTTCCTGGAGTGGTCTATGGATTGGAGGTAGAGGTGGAGATGAATGTTGGAATCAGGGCAAAAAACACACAATAAGAATTCCTAAAGATCTTTGCCTTATCTCCATCCCCTAAGTGCTCATTCATTAAAACAGCTGTTCAGCTTTGTCCCATCCACAAAACTCTTCGAGCCATTCTCAGCTCCTTATCATTCTGCCTTTACTCCATCTTCTTCATAGATCTTTTTTATTTCCTTTTTCAAATGTTTCTTTTGTAGAGAAATCTATCCCACCTCTCTTTCTGCTTTAAGTATCACTATCTGTCAGTCCAAATAGCATGTTAAAGACACGGCAGACAAGCAGTGAAGATTTAAAGAGGGAGGGGAAGGGAAGGAGCTAAGAATATTTCATAATGAACATGCAACAAATTTCAAAGACATGTTCATTATTATTTTCTGATGGCATAATGTCAAAGTAAAAATTTTCCTGTCACACTGAATCTTACTTTGATATTGTACCATTGGAAAATAATCATGGACATGTGTTTAACTCGTGATTATTTTCACTACAAAAATTGTGTTGACCATAAATGTTCAACACTGTTTCCCTTAATGGCCACCCAGAGATGAAAGTTCTTTTTGGTCTCAGCACCAGCAATTGTGCTTGTAATGATTCCGTTTGTTTTTATCTTATGGAGAGTACAAATCATATGATTCTTTGTGTCAAGGACTAAAAACTGTAGGACCACATTTGAGTTATTGCGCTAGCAAGTGAATGGAAAGGTATGTATCTCATCTTACTAGACCTCATTTCTTTCTTGTCCCATTGTCTTCTTACATTTTTAAAATTTTTAAGTTGTGGTTAAAGCACATAACATAAATGTGCTATCTTAACCAATTTTAAGTGTGTAAGTTCAGTGGCATAAAGCACATTCTCATCATTGTGCAGTCAACCTCCAGAAATCTTTTCATGTTGGAAAACTGAAATTCTATGCTCATTAAACAACTCCCCCATTGCCCGCCCCCCCCCCACAACCCCTGAAAACCACTCTTCTACCTTTTGTCTGCATGAATTTGACTACTTTCAGTATCTTACATAAGTGGGATCATACAATTTTTGTCTTTTTGTGACTGGCTTATTTCCCTAGCAAAATGTCCTCTGGGTTCATTCATGTTGTAGACTGTGTCAAAATTTCCTTCTTTTCTAAAGCTGAATAATTATTCATTGCCTGTATATCACATTTTTTTATCTATTGATCCATCACTGGACATAGGTGTTGGTCCCACCTTTTAGCTATTGTGAATAATGATGCTATGAACATAGGTCTCAAATATATCTTCGAGACCCTGCTTTCAGTTATTTTGTGTATATACCTAGAAGTGGAATTGCTGGATCATACAATAATCCTATTTTTAACTTATCGAGGAACTGCCATACTATTTTCCATAGTGGCTATACTATTTTACGTGCTCACCACCAACAGTGCACAAGGGTTCTGACTGCTTCACATCCTTGCTAACACTTGTTATTTTGGGGGTTTTTTGATGGTAGTCGACCTAATGGGTATGATTATCTCATTGTGATTTTGATTTACATTTCCCCGGTGATTAGTGTTGTTGAGCTTGTGGGCTTGTCAGTCATTTGTGTATCTTCTTTGGAGACATGTCTACACCAGTTTTTTGCCCATTTTTTAATTGCATTGTTTGTTCTTTGGCTGTTGCTAAGTTGTAGAAGTTCTTTATATATTCTAGATATTAACCTCTTATGTGAAATATGATTTACAAATATTGTGTCCCATTCTGGAGGTTGCCTTTTCACTCTGTTGATTGTACCCTTGGATGCCCAGAATTTTTAAATTTTGATGTAGTCCAATTTATGTTTACTTTTGTTTTCTGTATTCTTCATATCATACCCAAGAAATCATTACCAAAACCAATGTCATGAACCTTTCCCTCTATGTCTTTTTTTTTCTAAGTTTCTCACATTTATTCCAATCATATTTTGTCTCGTACTGTATATATCTGTGTGTTGTTAGCATTTATATATGTTGTATAAGTTACCTTAAATTCATTCTTAAGCAAGATCAAGAGATATATAGACAGGTTTGTTTTTTATTTTATCCGACACTTTTTGACACAATTCCTTAAACCCTCTCCAAACCAATAAGCAGCCTTGCCGAATATTTAAGTCCTGCAATTGATTTTACATTATGTATTTGAATCTTGAAGTGTATCTATTTATTCTGTTTACTGTATACCTGAAATTCTTCATATTTCAGAAGTTCCAGTTTAGAACAATAACTAAACAAAACAGCTAAGTTAGAAAATTTGATTTTCTAAAAATCTGTGGAATCATGGCTAGAGGGCATAAAGTTTTAGAAACCAAAGATACCCAGACATCTCTCCACAACATATGGCATATATGAATATAAATATGTTTTTGCTTTTTTTCCCCTTCCTTCTCTCTTTTCTATTATTTTATTTCTTTTTTTTCCCTTTTCTTTTCTCCTTTTCTGACCTTCTCTTGGCTTTTTTCTTTCCAATTATTTCCCCATTCCCAACTTTGCTCTCCTTCCTTATCTTTGACTTTCTCCTCATTTCTTTTTCTTTTCCCTTTTTCTTTTGGCCTTCCCTGCTTTTAACTGCATTTCCTTTTTTCATATTCTATAGCAGGCATTAATAATCTCTTGCCTTGAACATAGGAATATTCTTTGGTTCTATGGCTTCCAGTCTGTCTTTTACCATCACAATTCATTTTTCACAATATTGTAAATTAAACCAAATTTAGATTATTTTAACTCAAGCATATAGAACAATAGACTGTATCTCTTTAAATCATTCAGTTCACTGAGTTTTGACATAAAACTCTGCCAAAATACAGAACATTGCTATCAACTCCCCCCCTCCAAAGATTCTTTAGGCTTCTTCCTATACAGTTCTTCCATCGATGCCCTCAGCAGCTGCTAATCTGCTTCATGTCACTATAGATCAGTCTGCATTTTATAAGTGACACTGTACTATATATACTTGTACCTGGCTTCTTTCACCTAGCATAATTATTTTGAGATTCACTGCTGTCGTTACATATGTTAATAGTTTGTTCCTTTTTAAAGCTGAGTAGTATCCTAAGGCATGAATATACCACATTTTGTTTATCCATTTACCTGTTGATGAAGATTTGGACTGTTTACAGTTTAAGCCTATTGTTGATAAAGCTGTGATAAACATTCGCGGTATGCAAGTGTGGGTGTGGTTGGACATATGATTTCATTTTTCTCTAGCAAATACATAGAAGTAGAATGGCTAGGTCATATGGTAGGTGTATTTAGCTTTATGTGAAAATGCCAGTTCATTTTACTTTTTACATTTCCTCCAGGAATGTACAAAAGTTCCAGTTCTTTTGCATCTTTGCCAGTTCTTAGTATTGTCAGTATTCTTTTTTTTTTTTTAAAGATTTTATTTATTTATTTGACAGAGATAGAGACAGCCAGCGAGAGAGGGAACACAAGCAGGGGGAGTGGGAGAGGAAGAAGCAGGCTCACAGCAGAGGAGCCCGATGTGGGGCTCGATCCCATAACGCCGGGATCACGCCCTGAGCCGAAGGCAGATGCTCAACCGCTGTGCCACCCAGGCGCCCCCGTATTGTTAGTATTCTTAATTGAAATCCATTCTAATGGGTGTGTGGTGATATGACTTCATTTTGCATTTCAAGGATGACTAATGATTTGGAATATCTTTTCAAATGTATGTTTGAAATTCATATCCTTTTTTAAGTGGCTGCTCAAATCATTAGCTTATCTTTACTGGGTGTTTATTATTACAAAAGTTTAAGAATTCTTTATATGTACAAGTTTTTTACCCAATATGTACTTTTCATTTTCTCTTCCTTTCTAAAAGCAAAAGTTTTGAATTTATATAAAGTCTAATTTACCAACAATTTATTTTATGATCTGCGCTTTTTGTCCTAGAAAATCTTGTCCTAGTTTGAGGTCATTAAGACTTTTTCCTATATTCTATTCTTATGGTTGTACAGTTTCAGCTTTTTGTTTTGAATGAATCATTGCAAGTGATTTTTAATATGTTATGGGACAAGGATTGAGATTAATTTTTTTCCTGTAGATATTCACTTGTTCCAGCACCATTTCTTTGAAAGATGTTCCTTTCCTCATTGAATTACCTTGGCACCATTGTCGTAAATCAATCGATCATGTTTGTGAGTCTATTTCTGGACTCTCTATTCTGTCCCATTGATGCATATGGATGTATTTTATAGTTTGGGTGCTATTATAAATGGATTTTTTTTTTCATTTTAAAATATACTAATCTTTTTAAAGGACCCTTGTCCTCATCCTTATCTCCTAATCAGAGCCTTCACTGATTAGATATCGAATAATGTAGTACACTACTCAGCCTAACATTGAAGTCCTGTCATTGTCTAAAATCTTCCTTTACAGATTTATCATTGGCATCCTGCATTTCCAATAAAATTAATTACTTACTGCTCTAAAAGTATACTCCAAACTTGCATAAAAAGATCAAGGCTAGGGTGTAAACATACAGTATATATGTGGATAGGTAAGTAGTAAGGGACCCTGATATAGAAGAAAGATTCAGAGATAAAGCAAATTCTGTGTGGTTTTGGAGGATAAAACTAGAATTAGTGCTGGAAGCCACAGAGAAAGTTACTTCAATATGATACTATGATGAAACAGTTAGATGCTATGGTTAGAGAAATGCAAGGGATGGTCTCAGGAGACTGTGAATTCTGTTACTGGTCAACATGGGCTGGATGATCGCCCATTGAGAATGTTATAAATGGAATAATGGTGTCAGATGGGGGTTAGACCAGGTCTCCTTTTTAAGCTCCCCCTAGCCCTGAGATTACATAAATACATTCTCTAAATTTATTACTTTTTTTAGTCATTAAATATTATTTTCACAACCAAAAAGAATCTTTAAGATTTGTTCCATTTATGTTCCCTAGAGCTAGTTTAATATTTCATTTTATACTTAATTCTTCAACATGTTACTCATGAACTACTGCTGAAATGAGTGGAGGCTTTTTTTTTTTTTTTTTTTAGAAATGAAGCTTCTGCAGTAGCATTTCCCATCTGAAGTTCTAGAATCATTCTTCATAAGGTATTATTAATGAATTACTAAATAAGAGAAGCCATTTGTAAATGATTATGCTTGATTACTCTTTGTCACATCCATAAATTATATACTGGGTTCTCCTAGTGGAGTGGATCTAAACTGGTCAGGGCAGCAGGAGGTAATAGCTTTAGCATCTTTCAAAACAATAATTAATTTTCAAAATGCCAAGGCCAATTGGCAGTAGTTAACGTTGCCCCCAGAGCATAATCGTGGCCTGGATGCCATAGAGACAAGTTGTCTTGTGTTGCCTATAAATGGATTCTCAGAAAACCTAATTTGAAATTACTGCCTTTAATTACACTGCTGATATAAATAACTTTGATAAAATTAGTGCAGCTGGCCTCTTGTTTGTTTTTCCCACTTAAATGCACTGTACAATGTAATCATCTGAAATAAACATCCATTACAAAGAATGCTTCATTTCAAGGAACATATTATTCTGCTCATCCGGCCAATTGTTATTTTTTCCTCCCCAGCCACATTTCAATCTTGCACCTATTAAAGGGATGAACAAATTACCAAGCTCTCATAATGTACCAACTAGTGAATTAAAACAATTCATTGCTGCTGAATAGGGCCATGCATTTAAAAGATTTTAATTCATTTGTATCCTCAATTACCATGTTTTCTTTTTAAACAGACCCTGCCCGCTTAAAAATTGTTTAAAGCCATACTCTTCTCTGAGAAATATAGTTATGTCACTTCCTAAGTAGAAATCCCTATCTTCGAAAGAAAACAGAAGACACATCTTTCATTTGATATGCTTTTTAACTCCAAAGTCCAAGGAAAGGCCTCAAAAATTATATCAAACATTGGCCTCAGGTCATTTATTTTGTGGGAGAGCAGATTGCCTCTTTTCCAGAGGAGAATGGAGCCCTTTCTTCCTGGTTCACTGTGATATGCTTGTCTTCTCTATCTCTACTGCAATCAGAACAGGATTTACCAAGGTCAATTCAACTTGGTCCAACTATTACCAAGCTCAGTTCGACTCAGTTCAACTGTTGCCAAGCTCAATTCAACCCCACAACTCTTTATTAGTACCTGCCATGTCCAGGGCACTATGAAGATTTCCAAAATGAGTAAGACGTGGCCTCTTTTCTCAATCTGGAAAAGAAGCAAGAAAGATTAACTATAGAACATTGTGGCGGTTTGGAAATGGTTAGATGGGAACACAGATGATAAATGCTAGAGCAAGGATGAAACCATAAGAGATGTTAAAAGGGCTGTTGGAGTTCAAAGGAGAATGGCTGCTCATAAAGCTGAGAAAATGAGGTAGCCCTGGGGGAAAATTTCATGGCTTCGCATTTGCTGTTTTCTCTACAGAGAACAGCATCGAAATTAAAGTACGGGATGGGGCGCCTGCGTAGCACAGTCGGTTAAGCATCTGCCTTCGGCTCAGGACATGCTCCCAAGATCCTGGGATCCAGTCCCACAGCGGGCTCCCTGCTCAGCGGGGGGCCTGCTTCTCCCTCTGCCTGCCGCTCCCCCTGCTTATACCTTCTCTTACTCACTCTCTCTCTTTCTCAAGCAAATAAATGAAACTTTTTTTTTTAAAATGTATGGGATATATTTGATAATATGATAAATATGGATATGATCATGTTGACCAACAAATAAGCAAGGTTTACTGGAATTCAGGAATTAAGAGGAGTTAGGGCTGAGATAAATACCAGAAAAGTAGATGGGAGTCAAAACACAAAGGCCCCCAAATCCCAAACTGGCCTCTTTGTATTTATTAAGTAGTCAGGAACCATTGAAGCCTTCTGATCAGGCAAAGGAAATGCCTAAATTGTACCTTAGGAAGATAAATCTCGAAGCTCTGTCGGTATACAGATAAAAACGTAGAAAAAAGAGAGGCAGTGAGAGCTGTGAGAGTATCTTCCTCTCTCTAGAAAATTAACTGCAGCAGGTTGAAGAAAGTGCCAGGACTGGAACTTGATCTTGCAAATTGCACACCAGACCTGCATCTAGAGGACATACAACTCAAGACTTGGGAGCTAGTCCAGGCCAGCAGGTACAAGGGCAACAGCCAACCAGTTTATCTGATGATAGAACCCACCATAAACCTCCAGTGTCTGAGTTTCGGTTCTCACGGGTGCAAGGCCTGGGACAAGGACTTATACCGGGAGCTTGTTTGGGAAGTGTTCACTAAGCAACAGGAGTGAGGCAGAAGGAAAGTGAGACAGAGAAAGAAGGGGAAGCCAACTGAAGGGTGAAGTAAAGAGGTCACTGATGTGGCAACAGGGCTTGATTCCACCAGGATCTTCTTATGAAATGTAGAGAATGTCTCCAAAGATTGACCACCTGAAGGTCTGGGAGCTGATGACTTATCCTCCAGCTTCTGCTCCTTCTTGGCAGAGAGCTACCCTGGGGTAACATCTCTGTACTTTGGGGTGTCCTAGTACACAGGCTTTCTCAAAGTACCCACAGTTGGTATTTGGCCAAACTGACCCTGCCATTCTCTTTCATAGAAGTTTCCAAGGCAGTTAACAAAGCCAAGCAACCACATATCCTCATAATTATCATTGCCCCTCACTATACAAATTCCGGGGCTACTGCTTGCTTCCCTGTCACCTGTGCCTCAGCCAACCCAGTAATCATG
The DNA here is from genome assembly GCF_017311325.1 of Ursus maritimus. NCBI lineage: Eukaryota > Metazoa > Chordata > Mammalia > Carnivora > Ursidae > Ursus > Ursus maritimus. Next base: position 50,661,771 of record NW_024423453.1, on the reverse strand, counting down.
GTGCTACAGCTCACTGGGCATTATCACCAGCCCACTTACTACCAGCAAAGAGTTCCCTGTGATGTTTGATCATGAGTGACCCAGCTCCCAAATTCTATCTTGTGGGTCTGTATTATGGTACTAGTTCTGCTACCAACTTTCATTCAGTCTGGGTTCCCCTCCAAGCAGTACTGGTGAGAAGACTTTTAGTGCAGGTGGCGTATTTCAGAAGTCATCCCAGGAATCATAAATGAGGAATTAGGAAACATGAGACAACAGTGAATAAAAAGTCAATTTAAGGGTGCATTTTGAGGTCAGTTATGATTCTAATGGGACTCCTGAGACATATCCGAAGCGTCTTTCAGAATTTTCTACCTGACAGAGAGGATGGTTCATTTTTCCACAAGCCTCGGGCCGCCACTTTTTTTAAGGTTTGTCCCTAGAGGTATTATTTCCCTTGCATTCAGGCTTGTGCAAAGCCAAGTGGGTTTCCATAGTTCTAGGAGTAGATAGTAGAAACGAGGTTGTACTCACTTGAGATGGGACATTCTCACCAGGAGGTCAGTTGGCTCTCACAAAGGAATTGTTCACTAGGGCTGCAGTTACCAGAAGTGGACTGAGATGTGACATGAGGTACCAAAGCCAACCGTCTGAATCCGTTTCTCTATCTCCCAGGATGTTTACCTTTTACAAGGTAGCATGGGTACCATGATGGGTCCTCAACTCCTTCACAGAAGGGTGTCTATTATTCCCCCTAGAAATATCCCTTCCTCTCAGAATCAGCCTTATCATCTGCTCCCAGTGGTTCAATCTTGACTGCTGCCCAAGCTCATCTTAGATCTAATCTGTATCAGTAGGAATGGATGGCTTTTAAGAAGTGACACGAGCTGGTACTTCAAAACAAATCCCCTGCTGTGCCCTCCCTGCTGACAATCACTGTTCCATCTCTGTTTTCAACTGTCTGTTCCAATAGGCTGTCAGAATTTGGCCTCTGCAGACCAGTGGGGCTCTACTTGCTGGCCTTCCAGGGCCCTTCAAGTCAAGCTAGATTCTGCATCATCAGCTGCAGCTTTTCCTTTAGACCTCTCAAAGAATCTAGCCTTGCTCTAAGCCTCAGACCTAATGATGTGAGTTGCCAAAGGTAGACTTCGCTTTCCTTTTTTTGAAAGGATTTTCAGTTCCTTCCAAAACTTGGTGTGCCCAAAAGGAGCATTAAGACCACTTGTCATGCCACTCTTTTCTTTTTGTCTGGCCTTCATCCTTCTTAATGCACCATTTCTAATCCACAAGATTATAGATTCAACCTCAAGACTGCTGTCTTCTACATATAGATTTTGTAATCAGTCAATGGTATAGATGTTTGCTACACAGTTTCTTAGGGATCCCACATGGCTCCCAGGATGAAGTGTGATAAATTTTGCATATACAGGGGTAAAAAACATGTGACTTTCTAAAAGTAATCTCATTCCCTGTATCTTGCTCTTGAGTTCTCTTTATGGCTGATTTGGGAAATGTTTGATTTTTTTTTTTTTTTCAAAAAAAGATCTCTGTCTCTCCCAGTTCAAAATTTTATCACGTCCAGTCTTTCAAGGTTTCTTCCCATTATTCCTTCAATTTTCAGAATACACTAGGACATGGACCTCTCTTTAGAGTTCCATACTGCAGGGTTTTACGAGACTTATTGCTAAGGCACCAAGACCTGGTGACCGGCTCTTTGTTACAGTCAGGCAGGGCTCTGACCTTCCAACCCATTTGAGTTTTCACTGTCACTGCCAGGCCTTTTGCCTGGTAGTCTTCTCTGTGGCCTTCTGTTACAAAGTCACATTGACTTGAACTCTCGTTGACCCTTGCTTACTTCCCCAGGCTAGCAATCTCAGTTATCTTTCACACACTTGTGAAAGCACACGAAGACATCTGGATTTCCTCACCCCCGTCTGGAAGAATGCGAAACTGGCACGGGTGCCTCTGTTGCTCCTACCCAACCACACAGGTGATATATCAGGCACCTCCCTTGCCCACTGAAGAGCTAATCTGAAAGACATTGTAGTCTTTCCCAGGGAAAGGGAGAACAAACATCATTCTCTTAGTTTTCCCACAACCATCTCCTGGTGAATCTTGCATATACCCTGTCCTGCCCCCACCCCTTCTCCCCAAACCATGTTCAACTCGGGGTGGATAAATGGGAAGGGAAGGCACTGGAATTTCATCCTTCGTTCTTGTCTCCCTCTCCTGTTCTCCAGCAGCAGGTAGTAGTGAGCAGAGAGTAATTATTCTTCCTGTAAATTATACACTTAAAGTCAGACCTTTTATCTCCATACAATATAGGTTGTAGTAAAACTATGCCCAGAAGTCCAAGATCTCTTCTAGATGTATAAACATGAGATTTGAGAATTTAGGAAACACTTTTAGTGTTTCTCAAAAAAATCAGGCTCACAAGAATATTATCCCTGGAGTCTCAGGAAAAAAAAAAAATCTGATCTGAAATTAGAAGTAAAATTGTATCCCCTTTGACATAAGCCAGTGGTTCTTAACTTTGGCCGCACATTGAGTCACTGCGGCAGCTTTTAAAAATACTGATGGTCAGGTCCTGTACCCTGGAGCCCATCCCTCAAAAGCTTCTGGAATCAGTCCCAGTTAGAGATATTTATCTGAAAATTTCCCAGTGATTCTAACTTTTAGCCAGGATTGAGAATCACTGACCTTAAACTGTTAGGTGTCTTCTCTGAATGAGAGGATACCGTTGAGTCCACTGTGGGGAGAAAAAATGATTTACTGGGAATGAATAAAAAGAAATCTAATATTTCATGATTAGCATCTGACTACAACTCTTGGACATTCCGCAAAGCAGTTATCTGATCAGTGATTTCATGTTACCGTCGTAACAATTCTTTCACGTAGATACCATGTTGAATACGTGTAACTGAAGAATGAAAGTGGAATCCAAAGGAGCTAAACAAGCAGTGACTTCACCACATAAATATTAGAGAAAAAAATACCAATCCTGATTTTTGATATTAATCGTTATCATTTATGACATCATCGTGAATATGATTAAAAAGTTAGGGCACCTGGGTGGCTCCTTCAGTTGAGTGTCCAACTCTTGGTTTCAACTCGGGTCATGATCTTGGGTTCGTGAGATCAAACCCCCATGTTGGGCTCCACGTGCAGCAAAAAGTCTGCTTGAGACTCTATTTACCTCTCCCTCCACCCCTCCCTGTCACTCTCTCTCTCTCTCAAATAAGTAAATATTTAAAAAGTTACATTTTCTTTTATTAAAATTAAAATTTAAAATATTATAAAAATATATGACCTGAAAAATAAAGGTTCTTATAATCCCACCTCACAAAGATAATCACTGTTGGATGTACGCTCCTCCAAATGTGTCCTATTCATATGATAACATACATCATGAAAGCATTTTTGACCCAAGTGAGGTCATACCATATACAGTTTTGAAGCTTAACTTTTCACTTAAAAATATATCCTAGACGTGTGTGTGCACGAGCTTCTGTGTACATGTATGTGGTATATCTCATTTCTTAAAATGGCTTATGGATTTCAATGTTAAGAACTAAACATTTGGGTTGTTTCCAATTTCTTGCTATGACAAACAAAACCATAATGAACATTCTTGTTATAATGAACATATCTTTGGGGGATTTTGCAGGTGTTTCAACATTGATTCCCGTGAGAATTTCTGACTTGACTACCATAGACATTTTCTATGTTAATAAAGTTTACCAAATTGCCCTCCAAATAAGTTGTGCCAATTTACAATTATTTCAACAATATATGGCAATGCTTGGTGTCCCCAACCTTGGCTATACTAGGTATTAATCAATCTTTTTTAATGTGCTGATCTGACAAGTGGAAGTAAATGCCATTGTTTACTGAATTTGCATTTGTCTGCTCACTGAGATTGAGCACCCTTCTACACTTGGCCAAAAGCCGTGTGAAGTTTCTCCCCTGTGAACTATACGTGTCTGTGTGTCTTACTCATTTTTTTCTAAGATCAACCAATTTTTCTTTTTTTTTAATTTGTAAGAAATCTATGAGTACTATAGGAATTAGCTATATAGCTATCATATATATAATGAAATATGGCATTATTTATGTCTTTGAGTTTTATCTAGGGTGATGTTGGTGTGTGAGTGTTTCTTTTTTATAAATTAGAAGTTTTTATTTTTTTTAATTACCATGCTTAACTGTCTTTTCCTATGTTAATTTTTTATTTCATGTCCTCCCAAGAAAGGGATTCCCTTCCACAATATTATAAACATACTCAGTTATGTTTCCTTCTCATGTTTTTATTTTTATTTCACTACATTTAAGTCTTTCATCCACCTAAACTGCAGTGTAAGCATTAAGGAAGGGATCCAGCTTTACATTTTTCTGAATGACTAGTCATTTCTGCCCATGCTATTTATTTAATAACCTGGCTTTTTTCCACTAATTTGAAATGTAACTTTATTAAGTACTAAGGAATAGAAAGCTAATAGATAGATAGATAGATAGATAGATAGATAGATAGATAGATGATAGATAGATAGATAGATAGATAGATAGATAGATAGATAGATAGATGATAGATAGATGATAGATAGATGATAGATAGATGATAGATAGATGATAGATAGATGATAGATAGATAGATAGATAGATGATAGATAGATATAGATAGATGATAGATAGATGATAGATAGATAGATAGATAGATAGATAGATAGATGATAGATAGAAAGATAGATAGATAGATAGATGATAGATAGATGATAGATAGATGATAGATGATAGATAGATGATAGATAGATGATAGATAGATAGATAGATAGATAGATAGATAGATAGATAGATGATAGATAGATAGATTTCCACACACATATTCTCCTAATTTCTGAAGAGTCATACTATGTTTTGATATCTGGTAGAACTACTCTAACCCCTCATCCCACTTAAATTTATTAAAAATTTTTCATTGAACATTAAAGATGTTTACCCATGTTACTTTTTTTCAACTGATTTTTGAAATAATTCTTATCATACTTCAAAATAAAACAACCAGTTGGGCTTATACTATTTAAACTATTCCTCTTCCAATCCCTGCCGCATCTTGGATATATTGAATACCAATTCTTTCCCCTGCTTATAGTCACTCTTGGACTTTCCAATTCTCAGCTGCCCAAGTGAGTTTTCTAGTGCCCAAATTCAATCATTTCCATTTGCTGCTGAATATCTGTCAATGACTTTCTATTCATCTGAGGGTACAATTCAAAAACTTCAAAGTCACATACAGGATCTCTGTCTACTCCTTTATACTGACTTTGTATCACTTCTTATCTCACTCAACAGCCTCCCCCAGTCATTATAAAACTGTGTTCACATTCACTCTTTCTTGCTCGGGCGTCATTTCCTGTAGGACACTTACTTTAAATCTCTGCTCCATTCTATGTGAGGTGCCTTTCCTTCATCAGAACTCCCATTACTAGACTTTTAGGATATATGAGATTATATGAAAATTGCCTGTTCACTTGAATCTCTTTTCCACTAAACAAGAAGCTCCTTCAGGATGCTATCTTTTATTATTCCCAGAACTCGCCATAGTATCTATTACATAATAGACCTTTAATTCATGTTGCTAAACAAATAAATCTAAAGTCACACAACTAGGGTTAATTTTATATCAATCAGCTGGTCAAATAGATTCCACTGTCTTAGTTGGGTGCAGGTAGTTTTTCTAGGAAGTGATCCCAGGAAGCACTACAGGCTTGTGTAAATTAAGACAGAAAGAAAGGGGAAATGCCAATAAAGGGTGTGTTAATGCGCTAGGGTCAACAGGGCCATAATCCAGTTTGGGACCATTTGAGAAATGATAAGCCACTTTAGAACTATCCTTTGGGAGAATGGAAAATCTAGAGCGTGGTATCCCGACTTCAGTCCAAGAGTCGTCCCCAGAGGTTTTAACTTACGCCACACTTCCAGGTTGTGCCTGTGTGTAGCCAAGCGAGAGCGCATGGTACCAAAGACCCAGGGCATAGAACCCAAGAGACACGGGCACTCAAGTGGGAATCAGTCAGCGTCCAGGTGGACTCAGAGGAAGGCCGAGGGGATGGCGTGGCATTAACAGCGTTCGCTACAGTAGCTGATACTATAGCATCTGTCCCACAGCCGAACTGAACATGCATCAACTAATGTTGGATAGGAGCTGTTTGAAGGTTCTTGATGGACAGTAAGGATTTCTATTTCCTTCAAAATATTTAAGGCTTATAGACATAAATGCTATTTGATTCAGTCTCATGGTGGACCAAAAAACCCTCCAGGGGAAGCTGCATGTTTTTTAACATTCTGTGTTATTATCATTGACAAATCACGTTCTCGCTGTAGAACACTCATTTGCTCATACCTGTGAGATGATAATTTTTTATTTTGATTATGTCTGTTTCAACATCCTTTCCCTGTACAGCTTCGTAGAATTGGCTTCAACACATCATTAAGGAGCCACGGGTATCCGTTATGATCCTCAACATATTTTGGTTCACTTTTATGATATCATCAGTGATTTGAGGTCACTTTTGGGCTTCATCTCTCTTTTTTTTAAAGATAAAGAGTGGTAAACTTCACTTTATTCAGCGACTGCTGCATGCAGAACTCCCTACTATCCTCAATGGTTGTATGTGGGGTAAGCAGTACGCAATCTAATAAAACCTACTGTTTACTACATAGAGTACAGAAATGCTTATATTTTACAAAAATTGGCTATATACCTCTTCAATGGATGCAAAAAATGAAGTTAATCTGCATAAAAATTTGAAGTAAATGACTGTTGATATAAATATTGAAGGATATAATCAAGCATGGACTAGTATTCAAAGATGACATTCAAATATTTTAATAATATAGTGTTCGTGGATTGATAGGGAAACCTCCGAAAATAGTAAGTCAGAAGTGTGCAGATATAAATCAGCCTGTGGAAGCACCCCGAGAAAGCCATCCTTCCCTCTTGGCCTCTGTGTCCTCTGCCTGGAATATTTTTGATCCCTTCTTTGATAATTCTTGCTTGCTTTTTAGATTAGCTCAAGTCTCACCTACGACTCCTTGACAAATCACCACAACTTGTTGAATTAAAGCAGCACTTTATTAGCTTATGGTTTTGAAGGTCATAGTCAAACATGGGTCTCACTGAGCCAAAATCGAGGTGTAGCAGGGTTGCATTCCTCCTGGAGGGATTAGCGAAAATCCCATTTTCTAGCCTTTTCCACCTCTGGAAGCTAGAGAGAGAGAGAGATCTATCTATCTTGATCAGGGCCCCCCTTATTTTCCTCCTGTGTAAAGGAGAAGAGTATTCCCAGGTGGGTAAGAGAACAAATGAAAGGGCAAGATTCCTCATCCCAAACCTCTGCTCTAGCACCTACGCCCATAGAAGCAGCAGCGACTTCTCAGTTTCCTTATCGATAACATGGAAATGATCACAGCATTTAACACACTCGCTTCTTATGAGTGTTAATAAACGGACAAGTGAAAATTCACTGACGGTGATTGGCGCATACTATTCACTCAAAACTGTTAGTTGTTACTGTTGCCCCCTGGGGAGATTATTCTAAGGATTTAGGAGACAGTTGATAAAGCCACAGCACAATGCCTGGCGCGCAGCCAATTCTCAGCACATTCTAGCCTTTGATTTATCACCATCTGTATTAAATACAACAGGTTAAAGAAGTCAAAGTCAGTAAAGAAAATGCATTTCAAAGGTAGGAGTTTGGTGAAATGTGCTCAACTTTTTGCTAACAATCTGAATTATCTCAGGCTCTGTTATTCTCAACCTCGGGGCCGTCAGAGAGTTAAAAGATATGAAAGGTCAATAATGTTGTGATGGAAGGATTTTATTAGTTTCAGTGATGAAATAATAATGGTAATAACTATAGGCTTTTAAACACTACAAAACGTTTTCGAATATATTATCTCATAGGGACTTGATGTGACTTCATGTTATTCCCAGGCAGTATCTAGCAGTCTAATGGCTGTTTGATTATTTAGGCTTCCCAGATTGTTATCAACCTTGTCACATAATAGCCTTTATGTCCTTTGTATTATAGAATAGTCAGATGTTACCCATTGTTTCCAAGGCAAATGGAGCCATCCCACTCAAATGTTTACAGTAAATAGAACAGAAACTTGTGGAATCATCTTCCTCTCTCATAAATGAAGCAACAGCAAAGTGGCACAGCATCTCAGCTGTTCCAAGTTCCTCAAATAAGTTTTACTTTTGCAAAACGAGCCCTCTAACTTCCTATATGTTGTGAGCTGCGTTATGAGCAACATGACCGGCAGCCACGTTTGTTGTAATTTTTTAAATATGTGGAAAAAAAGCAAGATATCGACCATGTATTACCTTAACCAAGATGCCAAATTATCTAACTTGTTTCTCCAGGCAAGCAGTCCAACAACAGGGACAGCTCCCAGGAGCCAGTCAAGATTGTCTGTCTGTCCATCCACTCAGGACATCTGCAGGTAAGTGCTCAGCAAATGATCCTATTTAATCTTGTTTAGACCAATGTTTTGTAGTCTTCTTTTATATTCCGACACTGTGCGGCTCTTGCTTCTGTCTTACATTGTCCGTGGACAGTTTATACTGGCTTAACTTTTCCCCCTTTAGTGCATTTTCTTCATTTGATCTTTATTTACCAACTTCTGGTCCATGCTATCATTTTCATCATTCTCTCTCTCTGTCTTCCTGTGGCTCTCCTCTCCATTCCCATCTCCCATCCTTTGCCTGCCGCTTTGTCTAGATCTGCCATCTTGCATGACATGTCAGAAGATGCATTTGAGCAATGCACCCCTGTCATGGTGCTGAGCCCTGCTAGGAAGGAGTCTGGTAAGAAAGCAGTAAAACAGAGGCCTAGGAGAAGGAGGAGGGCCTCTGAGAGATATGAGCCTGCCGAAGAACAGATAAAAGGGAAAAGAAATGATTTTCAAATCACAAGCCCCAGGTGGAGCGAGCTTTATGCAGATTCTTCAGATTCATCTTCCGCAGACGAGACTCACTGGATTCAGGCAAAAAGAAGAGCCCAGGTTAAATTCCGACTGTCGCGAAGAAGAAGGAGAAATGGCACTAAGCCTTGCGGAAACGTGGATGGGCCTTCTGCTCCTCCTGGAACGGAGCTGGTAGATGTGGAATCCAAAGGTAAAAGACAACAAGAGCTGACGGAATGTGAGAGCTGCTCTTTAAATCTCTGCAGAGGAAAAGGCACAAGGTACCAAGAATGTAGTCTTTCCCTGCCCCGAGGATCCTTTGAGATTGAGAGATCCTCAAGGAAGCATGAGGAGAGAAAAGGCAGATACGACCACAGAGATCTGCAGCTCTTGCATCGTCTCGGGCAGTATGAAACAATCCAGAAAAGACTTTCAGAAGCAGATTCCAGCCCTGATATACTGACAGTAGCAGAAGGTGGCAAGTATGTGGACACTGCCGGGTTCCAGGGGAGTAACTCCATGCAGAAGCCTCCTGCCACCTACCATGACGGGTCCGATAATTTAAAAATATGCAGGTCAGTCACTATAGGGAAAGACTTGATCCACAGGCATTTCTTCCCTCTGGGAGTTAGGCGTGTGTTTGACCTCTCCCCTCAAAACATAACATGTATTCTTACTGTTTTTTGTCTGATTGGGTAGAAGGTAATAAAACAAGAAAAGGTGGGTGTGGGTATGAGAAGAAATAATAGGGAAGCAGCCACGGGTTTGAAAGCTGTTCCAGAATAGAATTAGATTTCCCCTTTCCCCTTCCCTTAATTGGATAGTGATTTATCCTGGTAAATGGACTGACAAACCAGTTGGGTCTCGTACCCATCCTAGTTAAGACAAGACCAGTGGAGGAAATATGAGTGAGAGTGTATGAAACCTTAGATCCTTTAATGCAAATTCGGTGAACTGTTAGCATCCTGACAGAAAGCTATTCAAGGCTTGGGTTTTTTAAGGTCAGATTTTTTTTTATCAGAAAAATCTCTGCAGTTGGTGCTAATTTGTTCTCCAATTGTCTGACTCAGCAGGGTAATTCAAGACCGAAAGGCCACAGAAACAGGTCATGGATATATCAGTGGGGTTGCTGGAGCCTTCGGGGAAGGAGAGCACGTTAACTTTAGTAACAATCATGTACTAAAAGGTTTCAACATGTAGAGATTTCATAGCTATGAGACTCCTTTCTTGCAATTTTTTTCCAACCATATACATTTTCAAAATAACTTATAGTAAGAATTATATGAATATCCATGCTAGTATACACAAGTCAGATCATTTTAAACAAAACAAATAGTTTTACATGTTTATGTTATACCCTAGTTATTTAAGGTGGTTAAGTGAAGTTTTATTGCATAATGCTTGGCTGTTTGGGCTTGTTTTATGCAAGTTAAAGTTACTTTATAAAACATGTATGTGTGTCTCCTGCCAATGACGTGACCCAGAGAATGCTGCCCATATCCATTCAAGACAGGACAAGGAGATTTGAGGTCTGGAAGTAAGCAATATTGTAATAGTTTGTTTCTCTGAAAGCTTTATAAGGTTTTCGTAAAATGCTCATTCGCTTATTCATTCAAGCACCTGTTATGCATCAATTCTCGGCATTGAAAATATTACAGTGCCTGAGACTTGGATAGCCTCTGACACCTTAGAGCTTACAGTCGAAGGGGGAACAGAGAAACAAAAGAAACTATTTCACAGTTGATTCATAATTACGATCGTGATAAGGAATATGAAAGCACATAACCAGGAAGCTTCACCTATTCTGAGAGATCAGAGAACTCTCTTGAAGAGGTGACAAGCTGCCTGAGGCTCAAAGAGTGACAGAAATTGATCAAGGAAAGAAACAGGGAGGACCACTGAGGCAGAAGGGGCCAGAACACCAGGAAGAGGAAAGGAGTTTAGCAATCCAGGGAACTGAAAGTGGGCCGCTGTGGCCAGGGTGTGATGAATGTGGGGAGCGGGTGGTGGAGATGAGGGGGGAGAGGTGGAGAGAGCCATGTACAACATGCTCAGACATCTCACAGAAGTGACACCATTTGATTCATATATTAATGTAAGCTTCTTGTAATCTTTGGAATATGATTTAAGTATGACTTCACTAAAATGTTGGGGATGGGATAAAACACGATTTTCAGTCCGAACTAAGAACTGCCCACTTACATCCCCCGAATCTACTTCCAACATAATTTAATGAAAGAAGCTAGTTGTGGGCTTAATGGTAATTGGAGAAAAAAGTAATGCTTGCAATTAAAGTCATAGTGGCTGATTCTCCGAACTTAAAAGCACTGCTCTGGAGGAACATTTTCAAAGACAGGATATTTAACTTAGACTTCTATTAATGAAAGTGAGATCGATGGGCCTATACTTATTATTTCTTGCTGTGGGTTATCATCAAAATATACCCACTAAGCAAATACAGAGACTGCATATTATACTGGACGCTGAGAGCAAAAAGCAACAAAAGACTTGATTCTTCCCTTAAGTGGCCTGTTATCTGGTGGGAGAAATTGAACACATACCTGAAAAGATACAAATTCAAGATAGTACAGGGTGAATTAAAAAAAAAAAGGTATACTGCAGAAATTCAAAGACAGAAAAACTTTTGAGAGGTAGAACAATCTGGAAACCCCATTAAGAGATGGGATTGGGACTAAGACAAGTAGAATTAGATTGGCAGAGATGCACGCCAGGCATTCCAGGCACCCAGGGCAGGGGCAGCACCACGAGCCCAGACAGAGAGGAGGGAATGACACCCTGCGCTGAAGGATTTTGTGGGAACTTATATGACTAGGGTGGAGAGTTTACATAGATAACAACTTAAAAAAAAAAAAAGAAATTGTTTTAAAAAGACTTTGTAAAGAAAACACATATATCTTTCCAAAGACTTTGACTGTGTTCTGTATACTTTTGTTTTCAAACTGCCTCGATGAGCCTTTGGGTACCAAAGAGGCTGCCTCAGAAGCTGAGAACAGATCAAGGGGATTTTGCTCCCCTTTGCCCATCTTCAGTCAGAGAAGTTTCATGATTATCTCTTGTATATAATGGGATCCTACATAATATCTCTTTAAGAAAAAAAGATTTTGCTGCAAAAATAATACAGAGCAGCCTTTGCTCAATAAAATAGGCCTGATGCAGAATAACATATACAGTCACAGTGTCCCTGGGGGTGTATTGGGAAGGGAACCTAGATTGAGAAGAACAAGTTGCAATAAGGTGGAACATATCCTGCTTTGAGGTAAGTAGGATTAGGATGATGAAAGGTATTGAAAGGGAAGAACACGTGGCATGCTGGCATTCCACCCGGTGACTGGAAACAATCTTGGTGCTTGGAATTGGTGAGAGCATAAGACAAAGGAGTCAGACGTGACTCCAAATCCTGGAACTTGGGAGACAGGAAATGCTGCTGTTACTGATAAAGGCAGAAGAGGTCAGAGGGAGGCAGTTTGGGAAAGACGTGATGAGTTGCATTATAGGCAGGCTGCTTGCGGTTGCAATGATATTGCGGGGTCAGCTGTCCAGCACACAATCTGAGACACGTCCCTGAGGGGTAGGAGAGCAGTCACAGCTGGTTCTATAGAATTGCTCAAGCATCAGTGAACTATACACAGATTGACACTAAACAATTGCATATTTGCAATTGTTATTAACATGATGTATTAGCACAGGGTAATAGCACAAAGATGCTAATAATGAAAATCTTCTCAAGGCCAGGGAGGACCTATAAATCTGGGTATCATTCTCAGGCAGGGACCTGTGATGCCTGGGAAGTGAATGCAATCTCTGAATGAAATCATATACAGGAAAAAGGCCTCCAGGTGGACACAGCGTGGGCACCAGGGTCCCCCCGTGCGAGTGAGAGAGACAGCAATTGCCTGTGAACTTGCACTCCTGCTGCTTCAGACATGCATGGGCAGAACCAGCCTCAGTCACAACCACAAAGCAGAAGAAGCTCCTAAGCCCTTCCTCCTTTTCTGTTCCTGGCATTTGGTCCCCGCATGGGCACCCTATGCTCTTTCCCACCCTCATCAAAGCCTTATTCAGAGAAAGTTTCTCTATTAGCCAATTATAGCTTACAGGGAATTTAAGTCATCACGCTGTGACACCCATAGCTGTGTAATGAGTGGGAAAGGCTTTGCCCTTTTCACAGGAAAAAAGTGTTTAAAATACGGGTTAAATCTTGTTAGCCCATGTTCGAGGCTTTTCAATGGCCTCTTAATTGCCCTCAGTGGCAAGTTCAAAATCTTTCATCTGATTTACAAGTCCCTGCGTGATCTATCTATCAGATCTGCCTCTCCAGCTTCAACACCCATCATTAATGAAGACCTGTTTGTGCTGGTCTGTCTTTAGTTCCCTGAGAGTGCCCAGGCCTGTCCCTTTCAGGGCCTAGAATGCCTTCACATTACCCTCTCTGCCCTTCCCCAGACTAACTCCTAGTCATTCTTTTTTGCTTGGCATGTAATTTCTTTAGGGACACCTTCATGATTCTCAACATTCAAGTCTCCTGGGAATCACTTCCATAGTCTAATTTTTAATTGCTAGCATATGGGTATTTTTGTGATTGTTTCAGATTTGTTCAGGTGTCCGCTGTGCCTAGACCAGTGCCTGGCACAATATAGTCAACATACAGTTTTTGAATGAATAGAGTTAGGGAAAATGAATTTTTCTGAGGAAATTATTCTTATAATGTGAAATGATAGCGCTAAGTGGTAGATTACTTCACCTGCTATGGAACCAACATACAAAGCAGACTCTATACCAGCAGTGCTCAAACTTCAGCAGACATTAGCATAGACCACAAAGCTCGTTAAAATACAGATTGTTGGGGGCTCCTGGGTGGCTCAGTTGGTTGGGTGTCTGCCTTCGGCTCAAGTCATGATCCCAGGGTCCTGGGATCAAGCCCCACATCGGCCTCCTTGCTCAGCAGGAAGTCTCCTTCTCCCTCTCCCTCTGCCTGCCACTCCCCCTGCTTGTGCTCTCTCTCTCACTTTCTCTCTCTCTCAAATAAATAAATAAATACAATCTCTTAAAAAAAAAATACAGAGTGTTGGACCCACCCCAGAGTTTCAGATTCCCTTCTCTGGGGTTGAGTCCATGAATTTACATTTCTAGAATGTTCCCAGGTGATACAGAGGTTGCTGATCTAAGGGGCCACATTTTGATAACCACTGCTCTATGCTACATTTCTCCTGGGCCTTAAATGGGAAGAGAGAACAAATAATTGAAAGGATGAGTTTGGTGGGGGGCTCAGTAGTGCAGTCAGTTGGGCATCGACTCTAGATTTTGGCTCAGGTCATGAGCTCAGGATGGTGAGATGGAACCCCACTTTGGGCTCTGTGCTCAGTGCAGAGTCTGCTTAAGATAACCTCCCCCTCTCCCTCTGCCCCTCCCCTTCCACATTCTATCTCTCTCTCTCTAAAATAAATAAATGAGTAAATAAAGAAATAAGAAAAGATGAGTTTGGCAAGCATAATTACAGTTTTCTGTCATATTCTATTGAATGCTGACACAAAGCAAAGTCAGGTTACCTTCTTGCAATTTACCCTGTTGTACCAGTAAGTGTTTGTCATCTTACTAAAACCATAGACTGACAAAGCCCCAGCTTTACCAGGAACTCAGATGTCATGGTTTGCCTATTGTGTCTCTTCAAACCCACTTCCTCATCGCAACTACCCCCCTTTTTATCAGTGAGTTCACAGACACCCAGAATTTCTAGTTTTGACTATTTTTCTCCTGCATTGGTTATACCCGGTCTCTAACCAAATCCCATCATTTGTTCCTCCAGATACTACTTTTGGTCTGTGCCCTCTCTCTCCTTGCTAAGGTCCCATTTTGATCCTTCTTTACACTTCTTTCTCCACATCCACCCATTAGCCTACTACCTCTTTTGGTCAGGATTTTTCTACCAGGTTAAAATTGACTGAAACCAATTCAAATGAGCTTAAACAAGAAAGGGATGTATTAGCCACAGACATAGGAAATCCAGGTATACAGATGGCTTCAGAGACTGCAGAGATTCAAACAATGTGGTTCTCCTTCTCTGTGTGTTCTTGTTTTCTTCAACTGCAGGCAAGCTTCCTCTGTACAGCAGAGGGAAGAGACGCTGTGGGCAGAGATAGCTTTAGGCTTACATTTTACCAGCCATGACTTAACAGAGAAGAGAATTGTTCTCTTCAAGCAGTTACACATGCAATGCCAGGGATGGAATAGAATTAGCCTGCCCTAGGTCACAGCCTCGGGCTAATCACGGTCACCAGGGGCATTGGGCATTATGCCCAGACCAAGTCCTTGGG
Organism: Ursus maritimus; assembly: GCF_017311325.1. Classification (NCBI taxonomy): domain Eukaryota; kingdom Metazoa; phylum Chordata; class Mammalia; order Carnivora; family Ursidae; genus Ursus; species Ursus maritimus. The sequence continues at coordinate 50,646,493 of NW_024423453.1, read as the reverse complement.
TGGGAAGGTTGAATTTAAAATGTGACTATTGGCAACCCCTCCAGGACCTTGTGAATTGGGGAAAAGACATTTCAGGAACAAAAAGAATAGCATCAGTACCAGAAAAAGTGGGACAAAAATTCTAAGCAGGAAAAAACAAACAAAAGAATAACACTCAGCTACCATCCAGTGAGGCTCTCCCCCTTCCCAGTGTCTTTCTCTTCCTCTCCAAATGCCCACATTTAGATTTGCTTCAACACTCATCTCATTTTTATCCTCTCCGTAAAGCTTTCCCAAACTATCCTGGTCCACAGCGATCTTTCCTTTCTTTGGATTCCCATAACCTTTTGTAGTCGGTAGCACTTACTTAGAATTCACTTAATTACTAGCAGCTTCATGTGTGTTAGTTCTCTGTTTCCTATGGACAAAGCTCCTTGAAGTAGGAATTACGTCTTATCCCTCTTTTGGGCTCTGCAGTACTCAGAATAATTCTAGCATGTAGCAGTTGCCCAAAAAGAATTCTTGGAATGGCTTTAAAATTAGAGGATGCTGAAAGAGGAGATGCAAAAACCGTGGGAACAGTGGGAATTGGGTGGTACAGGATAAAACAAATAAGATACATTTAATTCTATCAAAAAGCCCCAAAGTAAGTAACTCCTGACAACATTCTAGTCTAGCGTGGCTTCGATGGTGAGTTTGAAGGTGTGCTTTACACTGTTTTGCTTTAGCCTTCATTATGCATATTCCCATTTTTTTCATTAAGAAAAGTTTTTGAGGAAAATGAGAAAATGGTAAAAATCATCTATTTTTTGACTCGTTTAATTCTTACAAGTTGTAATAACTTTATACCAGGTATGGGAAAATGGAAAGAGAACATTTCTAAAACTCAAAACTTTCGTAACAGAAAACTACTTTCCAAGAGCAACGCAATCAAGCTTTTTGACAAAGCACGAGCATTTGTAAGATTGATTTAGATCATTTTTTAATAATAGGCCTGAGCTCTTAAGAGAATTGTGCTTAAAATGGACCCTTCTTTTATCCCTGTCATATCTGTGTACTCATTCATTCATTCATTCACACAGCGAACAACTGTCTATTGGGAATTTTAATCTGTATCCAGGGGTGTTCTAGACGTTGGAAATACAGTGGAAAATGTGGTAATGGTCCCACCCCTCATTAAGTTATATTCTATTTGGTAAAACAAATAATTTAACAGGCAAATGTAAAAAAAAAAAAAAATCCATGAATGAAGCTAAAGGAACACATTGTATCTAATAAAACAAAACAGGTTTCCTTGAGAAACTAATAATTAAGAAGAAATCCAAAGGAAAATAAGTTAAGCAGAGAGAAGGGGTAACCTGTTCCAGAAAAAGGATACGGCATATGTGAACACCCAGAGATGAGTGAGATCAGGCATAAAAGGATGTCAATGTGGCCTTGCAGCAGGTAGGTGGAGGGGAACTGTAGTCAACCATGGAGCTCTTTATCAACCACAGTTAGGAGTTTAGACTGTGTTTTAATGACAAGGGTAAATTTCTATAGACTTTTAAGGAAAAGAATGACACTGTCACCTTAGTGTTCTGGAAGACCACTCAAGCTGCTTTTGGAAAACAGACTGGAGAGGGCAAGACTGAAGGGAAAGGAAACCAATTAGAAAAACACAGCTGTATCCCAGGGAACTGGGGCTGGTGGCTGTGAGAACAAAAAGAAGTAGATAGAGGGGCACCTGGGAGGCTCATTCCATTAAGCTTCTGACTCTTGGTTTCGGCTCAGGTCATGATCTCATGAGTCATGGGATCGAGCTCCCTGTGGGGCTCCACACTCAGCAGGGAGTCTGCTTGAAAATTCTCTCCCTCTGCCCCTCCCCCAGCTTGTGGGCATGTGTGCACTCTCACTCTCTCAAATCAATCGATCAATCGATCTTTAAAAAATAGTTAAAAAATAAGTAGATGAATTTTTAAACTGTTATGAAAGTAAATCAAACAAATCAAACAGGATTTGGTGATAACCTACATACGTATCTGATCTCAAGGTTCTGATTTAGGAAATGGTAGATTATAGTACCCTTTACTATTGAGAGAACACACTGCTTGAGAGACAGATTTAAAAGGAGGGAGGAGCTGAGTTCAGTTTTATACATAATAGTTTGAGGCACAAGACAACTATCCAAAGAGAGATATCCAAAAGAGTTCAGAAGAGGCATTTGCAACTTTACATGAAAATTAGGAATTCTTGAGCACATAGGTGGTGATTGTCAAGATCTCCTATGGAAAATCTGTAAACTGAGCAGACGAGGGCATGAGGAACCCTGGGGGAACAACAAAATTTAATGGCCCTGAAAGAAGAAAAGAAGCCAACAAAGAGAAGGAAGAGAATGACCAAAGAGACAAATGAAAACCCAGGACTGTATGAAGGACAGAGAATGTAGCAAATAGAGGAATTCGTCTAGATGAATTCATGTTTTTAGTTTAGAGAATCTTTGAGGTCAGAGAAAGAGAGAGTAGTTGACAATGAAGAAAACTGATCAGAATGCTTGTTTATTAAGGTCCCACAGAGAAGGTAGGAAAGGATGGGACCCAAAGCCCAAAATAAAAGGATTGCCGTGGCAAGGAAAATAAGTATGATTTTCTTGGCCATAGAAGTAAGAGAGGAAATGACAGATGCAGGGACAGATGTAGATCTACAGATTACAAACAGATATTTTATATACAGATACAGATATTTTATATACAGATACAGATATTTCTTTTTGATGGTCTTATAGAGCAAGGGGTTGCTTGCAGGGTCATACAACAGTGCAATTTGAATTTCAGATAACAACAAATAATTTTTCAATGGGACATACACATACTAAAAAGTACTCATTATTTATCTGAAATTCAAACTTAACTGGGTATCCCGTTTATTTTTGTTAAGTATGGCTGTGCTAAGCACAGCAGGATAGAAAAGCATTGTTGGAAGTCCTGTTGAGTTCCATAACTATGAGTTCATGTCGCCACAGATGGCAGGAAATGTAACTTCACTCTACAGTACATCATTTAAATGCAGATACAACCAAAGAAGGCAATTGAACTTGGACCTAAGGGAGTGACGTCATGAAACATCTAGATTTCACATTTAGCACAGTTTGATATATGTTTCCCCATGTATCTCCAGATAAATTTGAAATTTAAAAACTGAGACAAATATGCTTTACAAATAAGATTTTTAAAGTAAAATAACATTTCAGTTAGTAGTTGTGCTCTCCGTATTTATTTAGAGAAAAAAACAGACTTCTTCTTACCTTAACCTTTCAGATAATTATTATAACATAGACCCATAGATCATCTAGGTCATTCTCCAATCTGATCTTTGAAGACCCTTGGAACATCAGCACATATTATCACCTCTCTCTTCCTTGGACATACTATTTCCTAGGACAACCTCTTTCCTTTTAGAATCTTTAATTGTGAAAACATTCTTTCTAATATTGAATCAGCCTGTGTCCTTTCATTTTCTCCCTCTTAGTCCTAGATTTATATTCACTCAGTAACAGATTTTTTAAATTTTTAAAATGTATTCTGCTACTTCTTTCTGTTACTTTTTCTTTACAAAGATGAGACTGACATTCTATTGTCAAAGTCCATTCCATGAGTAGAAGATCGCTGTTCAGAGTTTTCAGTATTCAGGTGATAAAATTCTCCTAAGTGACCTAATGAGAATCATTTATTTCCAACAGGCAACAGACTCTTAAGAAAGCTCATAAATTTATTCTTTTCCTTACACTTTGCCTTTGTTTTGCTGAGTCTTGTAGGAATTAATAATAATCTTTCTCCTGTTCATTTTAATAACAGCTGAGTTGGTAGGAAATGCAGATGCGAACACCATTAGTAACCTATCACGGGTCAGTTCATTGGGATTACTCAACACAGAGTCACAGGGTCTCACTTTCAACTCTTGCTTTCTCTCTACTGGGAGGGGTCAAACTTGGAAAAGGTAAAATGGCTCTCTCCTTATATATGTGATCAGAAAATGAGAAAAATGGCTGTGTATTGCAAATGTATGCATTACTAGAATGATAGTGTTGTAGAACTAATTTCTTTCTTGGAAATGAATAATTATGTTTATTGCCGTCCTCAGCAAAAATTCAGATATACACTATGCTACTTTACTCTAAGGAGTAAAGGGTTCTCCAACAAAGAAAAAGTTAATTAGCACCACATTCTAATGTTATGAGTGTATAGTGTGATTTCACAGTCTTTCAGCATTTATCCAAGTAATTTATATGTTATATGAACAAAAGTGATGAATTAAGGCACTGATATTTATACACACACATAAAATTTATGAGACAAATAACTTGAAAGGCTTACAGAAATGAAATTTTATATCTTTTTTTTAAAACATATATCTTTCAAAGACATGCCTTCTTCTTAGCAAGGTTTTTTGTCCTGATTGTTCTCAATTTGGGAGTTTAATCTGTCCAGGAGTGGAATGACAGTGTCATCAATAATACTGATTACCTTGACTAGTAGATTATCAAAACCATGTAGATTGATTAATACTGTTCTAATTTAGCTAAATAGTTCACTCTGATGTTTGGAAATAGCATGTATTCTGTAGGCCAGTTATTTAACAAGTTGTGCTTTTAGAGAAGACAAAAGAATAAATGGACATTTCTCTACCTCTAAAACCATCTTCAAGTAAATTTGAAGATTAATCAGGAATTTTCCAACGTCAGGAAACTTCAGGCTAAATAGATAGAAGTATGGTGCTCCTTCAGACAGACAAGTCAGTATTCACATATTATAAAGCTGTTTAAACTGTACATTTATCTTTTGTTTGTTAATTTCTAAGTTTGTTAAATACCAATTATACCAAAGTGCAAAATACCAAATAAGAAAAAAATACCAATTAGGTTTATCTGCTTCTTAATTTAAGAACAATATGTGTTCAGGATTCATTTTTAATCCATTTTTAAATATATATATACATATATATATATATGCAAACAGAAAATGAACACTGTGTATAAACTGATGAATACTGGGTAGTACAGTGCTTGTTGCTACCAAATCATGATTTATATCTGAGAATTTATTCATAGCATGAACATTTCCTCCATTTCTAGTTACCATGTTTAGGTTCTCATCTTCCTTATAACCATTGCAGAGTAGTTACACATTCATTTCAAATCTTCTGCAGGCGTCTTCAGACACAGGCAAATTGAAACACCAGTGTCAATTGGGTTCAGAAATTAAAATGCCCCTGGAAGAGCCTGGCTGAGCTGCGTAGCACTCTGACGGCCTTAAACTCAGCCTGATATTCTCCTTGCCTCCTCTGTCAGATACAAGGAGGACTCTAGGAGTCTATTAATTCCCCTTCGCTCACTTCCAGGTTTATGCAGAACTGAAGACGCAATAGTGCAGGAGTCCCCGTGTTTGGAAAGCTTCTTGGAGATGGCTTTTACTTTAGATATTATACTGCAAACCTTCTTCCTTCCTTCATGGTTATCTAACAAATGATCATGACTCCTTCCTATTTCCTGCTTAACTTGTACCCCTTTGTTCTTATCTGGTCCCTCAGAGCCTCACCTTAATAAATTCTGATGTCTTTATTTTAAAGGTATTTTGATCTGAGCTAGGTCGCAACTCTCAGAGGGTGTGATCAAATTAAAATGTTTTGCCACACTTTCCGACAGTAACACTGGAGAAAACAATGGTGGAATAAAGGAAGAAAAAGAAATAACTAGGATGAAATAGAAGTCGTAGACACTGTCAGAATGTCCCATGCATTAGAGGAGTCTTGATCCCAACCAGCATTTGAAAGTCTCAAATTTCTATCAGTTCAAACCAGAAAGAACCAGAAAGATCATTTCACCCAGTGGTTCTCAATCTGGGCTGCATATTAGAATCACCCGGAAAGTTTAAAAAAAAAAAAAAGTTCCTGCCAAGACCCCATCCAGATCCCCCTGGAAGGGATGTCTCAACATGGCACATTTTTAAAAAACATCCTAGATTATTTTCACTAGCAGCCAGGGCTGAGAATGACTGATTGTTTAGCCCAATCTCAAGTGAACAAATTGATGCCCAGAAGATACAGATATTGCAAGAACCATATTTTGGGCAGGAGGTCCACTTGGCAGCACTTCTATAACCTGGAAACACTAGAATGGAGCCTGGGGGTGAACAACTGGTACAGATTCTTTCCTTTCAGCTCTTAAAACCATTTGGGAAAGTGGTTCTCCAACTTGACAAGTTTATTGGTGGAAATAGAAGATGCAGTTGCTTTTTACAACTTTCCTTTGGGATCAAACCTCAAATTTCTCATCTAGCTGCAATTCACTTTCAAATGACACTGCAGAAGAAGCAAACAAACAAACAAAGAAATCCACGGTTCTCAAAGTATAGACCCTGCACCAGGAGCATCAGAATCACGTGGGAACTTGTTAAAATGCAGATTATTGGATCCCAACACAGACCTGTTGAATTGAAAACTCTGGGAGTGAGTCCCAGCTATCTAGTTTACCTGGATCTCTGTGAGGGTCTGATGCACACTGAAGTTTGAGAACCACTGAAGTGGAAGCTACAGATGAGAAAACAGACACTTGTACTACACGGCAGGGTGTTCATGCTGCAGTGGGTAAATATAGAGAGTTTGGGAGTATAAGGAAACGGAGCCTGATACAGGCATGTACATCAGGGACAACAAAACACAAAGCAAATAAAGGAGATGATACATGTTTTTGTTTGATGATTTTCTCTTTCCTTTCTTCAATGACTTGACATATTGTGTATATATATATATATCTATATATATATAGATATAGATATATGTGTGTATACATGTATTTAAACATATATATGAGTGTGTGTATACACATTTACACACATGTGCACACACACCCACACACTGAAAGGATAAATTAGGAAATTGAGAAAAATCAGGACACACAAAAATAAGGGTAGAAAAATACTAAATCTCCAGAAATGCTTATATGGAAATTTCCTACAAACTTAATTTTCATAGGCACAGTAGTGAAAGCAAAGGAACAGGTTTCACGTGAAACCTGAAACAGGTTTCAGATGAGACACAACTTCTGTTAGTAATGAGGAATGACTAAGTACAATTTCTTTCATGAGTCATTATAACGAGAACATTTCAATGTAGTGGATGATGTCTCTGGCTCCCTGCATGTAATGAATATTACATGAAGATATTACAAGAATATTACAGAAGTCCACTTCCTTTAACAACCGAGGGGTGGCAGAGGACAGGGTTAAGGTCCTATTATAAAACTAGAGAGCCATGTTAAGTGCTTTAAAGGATGGCTTCTCCAACTCCAAAACTCGAAGACACTCAGTATTTGTGGGAAAAGAAATGTCATAGAAGCAAATTATCTGCATCCACTGGCAGCCTGCACTTTTCCTTGATAAATAGCTCAAGATCAATTCATTCGTGTGTAACGGCTTAATTTCCCATGACATACAATAACTTGAACTTTCTCGCAAGGATGATTTTTAAAATTATATCATGCTTGGTTTTATTTTGTTCTGTTTCATTTTTACTTTAGTCTTAAATAAAATGTGCTATTACAAGAGCCTACCGACTTTATAAGAAATACAAAGATATATCACCAAAGTCATGATTTACGTATTTTTTATCATTTTGCATGACCTACATACAATATAGTGGAGAAGAGAAAAGTTTGGGGTAAAATTATCTGGAATTTGCTTCAGAGCCTCAAGAAGAATAGAAAAAAGAAAAAAAGAGTATATGTTTCTTCTTTCTCACCACCTCCACCCACCTTCCCAGACGCTGAGGCAACGTGACCACGTATAACCATAGGTTGATACCACCCAGTTAAAAGAGTATTTGTATCAATTCCCCACCTGATCTCGCAGCCACATCCTTCAGCATCCCTTGGGGGGCATCTCAGCCCAAATTCCACTCTGTGAAAAACCAAGGCTCACAAATGTGTTTAGGTTTTGTAGCCTCTTCATGATTTTGCCAGTGGTGGGTTTGCATGCAGACTAATTTTCAATATATTTATCATAATGATATGCTGAGTAATGTAGACATCTTTGTGGCTCCATTTGTAAGTCTCTCATTTCTTTGCTTTTTGTCAACGCCATTAACGAATCAAGTACAAAAATCAGCAAACTCTTTGGCTCACTAATATATTGTGAATATTCATTATGCTATGAAATATATACACTTCTGTTTATAACTTATATGTATATGTGTGTATGTAGTAGATATGTAGTCTTCCATGACTATCAAAGCTGTTATGATTACCCTCACGTAAAATGCTATTTTTAAGAAATCAAACTGAAGATATTATCAGTTTGTATTCACCATGTACTTTTTTTTGGAGGAATGGGAGGGGCAGTGGGAGAGGGAGAAAGAGAATCTTAAGCAGGCTCCATACCCAGTGTGGAGCCCAGCCTGGGGTTTGATCTCAAGACCCTGAGATCATGACCTGAGCTGAAATCAAGAGGTAGCCCCCTCACAATGTACTTCTTTAGAGAATAGTCACATGAAGATATTATTTGAAAATTAAAATATAATTTGAAAATAAAAAGCAACTTTCCGTACAGTAACAATCAAGAGGTTTTAAAATATTAAGCCCAGAATTGTACCTTCTTTCATGATCTATGCATCAAAAAAAAGGTACAATTTCCATCAATATCAAGGAAGCGGAGTAATGTTACTGTTGTTTCATATTATATATCAGCTAATAAACTGGGAGTCAGTCACTACAGTGATCTACTCTATTTTCTCTATCTCACATCGTGTTTAGGCAACACCATACTTGAGGTTTTTACTTTTACACTTGCATTTTTGCATTTGCATTTGCATTTTTCACTTTTGTAGTTTGTGCATAAAAAAAGTTCTACTTCACCTTTCATCAAACACCATGTTGAAGTTATATAGTTAACATTTTTTATTGTTTTTTGTCTTCAAATAAAGACAGCTGCTTCAGAGACATTTGAAAAGGCAAAGGGGAAGGAGCCTGGGTGGCTCAGTCAGTTAAGCGTCTGCCTTTGGCTCAGGTCATGATCCTGGGGTCCTGGGATCGAGCCCCTGCATTGGACTTCCTGCTCAGGGGGGGCCTGCTCCTCCTTCCCACTTGTGCTCAAGATCGCTCTCTCTCGCTCTCAAATAAATAAATCTTTGAAAAGGCAAAGCGGGAAGGGAAATGCAAAATGATTGCATCTAGTGTACATAATTAATGAAATTCATTTATATTGAGTGTGGAAGAAAAATGATACCAATTTATCAGTTAGATTATTTCCTAGTGAAAAACTCTGCTCAAAAAGAAGAAAGTTCAAAAGGTGATGAAATTACAGGAATACAAAATGAAGGCCAGGCACTGAGAAAGTCCCAATGGACAGTGATGAAGCATCGAAAAAGTTGAAACTCATCCACAGGTGAACACAGCCACATCCAGGCAGGTGAAAATGCTAATGATGCAGTAGGAGGGGCCTCTTTCAGTTCTAAGGTACTGAAGCAGAATGATCATACACCAACATGGAATGTGTGAATACCCATACTTGTGTAGATCACAGACGTATACCATAGCTATATGAGTGTCAAGTTTTATACACTCAGAATATAGATAATACAAGATATCTGTGGTGTTGATGAATATGTACGGGGTGGAGGTGGGGGACAAACCATTCTTAACACTTTCCGTCCTTCCAGTGAATAAGTATACTGGGTACAGACTGCAGATGTTCACTGATAGGGTTAACACCTGCAAGTTTTTATTTCTGTTAAAATATAAATGACAGTAAGTGGAAATCCTTTGGTTACTACATAACCAAAATGTTACAAGGGCTCCTCCTAGAGAGAGACAAACCAAGAAACAGACTCTTACCTATAGCGAATTAACTGATGAGAACTAACTGGTGGCTATCAGAGGGGAGGTTGGATGGGGGGATGGATGAAATAGGTGAAAGGATTAAGAGTACACTTACCATGATGAGCACTGAGTAATGTATAGAATTGCTGAATTGCTATATTATACACCTGAGACTAATATAACATTGTATGTTAACTACTCCAGAATTATAATGAAAATCCTTAAAAAATGAATAAAAAATAATGAGATTTTTAAGCTTTTTATAAGACAAAGTGGGGGGGGGCGCTCCTGAGCTGGACAGGAAGGGAACAGGAAAGCAATTCACATTTATGATAAGAAGACAGAGCACTTTTCCAAATTATTCAAATATATAAGTCTATCAAGCATTCATGAATTTGTTAACTTACTAGAGAGTGAGAAAAAGCAAGTGAAGTAGAATTGGAAAATTATTCTTCGATCTTTATATTTTCGGTTAATTTTAATATATTTTAGTGATTATTACAGTAGTTGTGGTTATTGTAAAGAAAATTAAAAATAGAGAAAACTATTCTAATTTAAACTTAATTACCTGGCTAGATAAGCATTATTTAGACTTTGATACATTTCCTTCTAATCTTTTTTATGCATATAATTTTAATAGGATTATACTATGTTTTCAGTTATTTCTGTTAATGACAAGTTAAAAAGTTCATACACATAACCTTTGGGAAAAACTTATTTTTGTTTAAGTGGAAATTCTGTCAAGATTCTGAATACATAAAGGTTTTATGATTTAATTTTTATAAGGCACTTTAATTTGGGTCCACAAAATTGTGCTTTCTGTTCTATGATTGAGAAACAGATGGTTGGAACAATGAAGTGGTATGAGAATCATTCTGGACATAGTACACACTAGGAAAATATGAATTAGAAAGAGGAAATAAGAAACCACATTTTTAATTATATATTTGTCATTCTACTGCTAGGTGGAAAACCTTATTGCAAATATAATTACTACTTGAAATAATTATATATTCTTGGTAACTCTACTGCTATTTGGAAAAATATCCTTCAAATGTGATTATGCATTGAAATGTCTCACATCCAAGGTAGTAGTATGTATGCGAAAGTGTGAAACTACTCCTTTCTGTTTTTCAAAATGAATGTGCCATACAATGTAACTAAGTTAAAAATTAAATCGCAAACATGATGGTTTCTGAGTGGTACCTGGGATGACAAACAAATGCTCAGAGACCCTGTAGATGAGTCTTGAACATCTGTCCCGAGAAGCTTTAATTAAAACCCTACAGCCAGTTAGTCTGTCCTTTACTCCCATTGCCCCACAGCTCATCCCCACCTCCTTTACACAGATTGGTGCAGTTTCACCAACTTTACTTGCACAGTATCTCTTGTTCTCTTTCTCCATTCTCCCAACTATTACTCTGGTTTCTTGTTCTTACTACTATGGATTTTGACAATTATAATATTCCCTTTTTTATTCTTTCAGATCTCTGAGGTAACACAGCCAGATTAATCTTACTATAATCTTACTTTCTTACTCAAATTTTTTGGCGAGTTCCCACTCCCAACTGAATACACTTAAAGCTGTGTGTGTGTGTGTGTGTGTGTGTGTGTGTGTGTGTGTAGTTGTTGATGTTGGCACTGGATGAAGGAAATGTATTTTAGGCTTTCCATAATCTTATTTGATTTTTCAGCATGACATCTCACTACAATCCTAACCAACTTTCTCGTGTTCCTTTCAAACTTGGCCACATTTTTCACTCCATTACCTGGTCAATTCTACTTCTACGCATTCACTGAAGGTATCTCCTATGTCTGGAGTATCCTAACAACTGCCATCTTCATCTGCCAAAATTCTACCCAAGCTCCAATTCCAGCTCATATGCTACATCCTCCATTGGACTCTGGCCACCCTCCCCCACCCCTAACCTGTACATTATCTTTCCCTCCCTTGCATACAACAGCACTTGGTATGGCACACATCATATTGTAACTTGGATTCTAGCTAGTTGTGCAATTACCCGATGTGTAAACTGTCAAAGAATGGGGTCCGTCAAGGGCAGACTGAGACTTACTCATCTTTGTATTTATCACAGCACTGTGTAACCTCACACATAGTGCATACGCAATGAACTATTTGTGGAGATAAGGATTAATAAATGAAGAAATGAATGAATAAGTGAATAAATGACTAAAGACTGATTCATTCTTCATTCAAAGTGGAGCTGCTAAAAAGCAGCAGTATTGTGCCAACGCACTTACTTGCCTGTTTAGAAGAATTCATATGCAGAAGCATATTTCTAATTCATTCAATGCATTCTTGGTTATCTGTAAATAAATTACGTGCTCTGTCAATTATCCATGGCAACTTGAGGATTCCTTTGATGTAACGCTCAGCCAGATAAGATTAATGAGTGGACAGAAAACGGAAGGAAGTCATGGTTGAGAGTGAGGTTCCGAGGATTCAGAGACTTAGCAATCACAGAGAAGTGCTATCACAAAATCAATTTGAATTAAGAATCTCTGCCACATGCAGAAAAGAAAAAGGCTAAAAAGTTATAACGATTTTTCTGGTAGTTCTGTTATGATGTGTGTACAAAAGCCCTACTCTGTATCTGACCAAATATATTTCTTTGGTTATATCTACATAGAAAGCAAATAATAATATTATCTGTCCTTTCGTTTTTCCTGTCCCATCAGTCAATGCACACAGCTGATAACTTTAAGAATATCTACTTAGAAGTGTCTCTAGTTTAATTTTATCAATTTTACAAACAACCCAAAAAGATCTCAAAGCTGACATAAAATTAATGTTTGTGACATAGGTGAGAATGTAGAGAAAATTGTTGCATCGGTATCCTCCCCATTCAACATTTATTATCTATTTATTCATCTGGGTGTCACCAAAATTATAAGGTAGGCTCTGGAAAGGTAAATACTACTGGGGAAAATCAATTCCTTCACCCAGAAGTAGATTGTACTCTGAGCTCACCAACAGAGTTAAGGACAGCAAAGTGATGGTTAACAGGGGAGGGATTATCCTGAAGGGGAATCCATCTTTAGGTCTCTCTTGACTTGGAGGATTTGGATGGTTTGAGTTGATCCCAAGACTACTGAGAAAGATTGATTCCGTTGTTGGATACACTTGGGCCTGGGACTCATGGGACTCTACCTGCTAGTACATGGGGGAGAAATCTGATGTACTCCAAGAACCCATGGAAACTTCCCCAAAAGTCCTTAAAGAGGACCTAGCCCACTATGAGACTAACTCCCTAGGCTCTACAGGACAGAGGAGTCCCTGTGAGAATTCTCGAACCCAGTCAGGATGTAAACTCCTGGTATCAATAGGCTTGAACCATCACCAGAGGTGATGACAGCTGCAGGAAGAGCAATTCAGATGGAATCTTCCCGATCCACTGCAGCTCACACAACCAACATACCTATAAATTCAAATAAGAACTGGCTTCCCTGCTTCCATTATTGGTGCAGCAAGGTGATCGTTCTCTTTCTCCACTGTTTTCCATCAGTGTGGCATCTGATGGAAAGTAAATGTGGCTGATGAGCTGTAACTTTGTATCAGCTCCAGGATCAAGTCAGGAGCCAGGAACATTGCTGTGTCACTGTCTTTATTGCTGATCATTCCCTGCAGCTCTGTGCAGATGGTCTGAGGTTTTGAACAAGTCAGTGATGACAAATTAGGGTGTGAAATTAAACTCAGGAAGTCATGCTATGTACCAAGTTTTTCTGAGTTGAAAATATTCCTTTCAGAAAACAAAACACTTTAAAAAATCACTTGTGTGTGAAGAACTGTCACTCATCTGTAGATGTCAAGAAGATTGTCTAACAGATTCAGAATGACTGATCTTATGAGTACAAAAAATGGTTTTAGCTATCCGGAGAATATTTTTATTCTTATGTCATAATTGTATTTTTAATTAGAGCTTTTCTTAATCTCAGGCTGAATGGTAGGTAGCTTATTGCTTCATCTCTGTAAAGAAAGTTTTAGAAATCTGATTTATAAGGTTTTTTAAATTCCAAAAATGTATGCTGATTCCGAATCAATAAGAGTTGGTGGAAACTTTGTTAGTAAGAATAATATTAAATACTGTCCATCTTCTCTGCTTATGAAGTAAGAGTTACTTCTCCTTTCCACTTGCTTGACTTCCTCTGATGCTCAGATAGGATATAAAATTGGTTCACCTCAGTTTAGTTCCTCAAATGCAAATTAAAGAGCGCATGGTATATGTTAGGATCATACACTTCTCACTTTCATTATAAGTGAATTTTCCCGAAACATAAACAAAACACTGGTACTGGGTAACAAGTTCTGAGAATTGCCAAATCATCTCACTAAGCTATCTCTTTTGATCTCAGCTCCGTACATGTTTAAATAAGAGCATTCCCAGTCCGTTTCTGGTCCAGTAATTTGCCATCTTTACCCTGACTTTTTAACACTCTTCTCACTTAAATTACTCTCAGCATCGTGCTATACAAAGAAAAGCCTGCGCCAGAAATTAATAAAAAGAATTTATCTAGGTTGTAATACCACCTTGCATAGATGAAATAATTAGCAACCAACAAAGACCAGATCTGTGGTCTTTGATTTAAGAGCAATGAATACCACCTTGCATAGATGAAATAATTAGCAACCAACAAAGACCAGATCTGTGGTCTTTGATTTAAGAGCAATGAATACCACCTTGCATAGATGAAATAATTAGCAACCAACAAAGACCAGATCTGTGTAGAAGATCTAGAGGCTGTTTCATTAAGGGTGTGAGCTATTCTAATAGCTTAAATTTAGATGAGGTATTATGAGAAGAGGGAGGATATCACAGGTACGAGATCATATTTGAGAAAATTCCCAGAGGCAGATACTCCCAGAGTGCAGTAGGTTGAGGAAATAAGCATCTCAACATTGACTGAAAAAGTACTGTTTAACCTTTATTGATGACTTAATTTAATCTTAACAAACAATCCTGTGGAGTGTAGAATTTTCCTACTTTATTAAGAACTTGAAAACACGAGAGATCAAGTAATTAAACAGACATAGACAGGCAGAACCATGATTCTAATGCTGATTGTATTTTGACAACCACACCAGTGTTCCCCAACATTCTTCACATCACGACACGTGTAGAACATGATAACACTCCTGAATCAATGAGGGTTAATGGACTATATACCCCGTAGCCTTGACCTAGCCTCCAGGCTGATAGAAATCAAGATCTTGGCATGGGGGAAACGGATTTGTGGCAAAACCCATAGCTTATCAGGTGGTAAGTTTTGTACCATGTTACTACACCTGTATGTTGGGGATTAGTGGAAAATACAGCAGGAGAGGTAAGGTAAATACAAATTATGGAAGGTCATATGAAAACCAGGTGAAGTCATTTGGACTCCATTTGATTGATGAGTTCTTAAAGAGTGACATTATTTTAAGAAGATCTGAATAACTGTATGTTTTGAGAATGATTTGAAAATAGCAAAGTCTTAAAGACAGTTCATGTACCTGTTGACCATTCAAAACTACTAGGAGATAATAGTAAGGTTGAAAAGAAAGAAGATATGGAAAACTGAGTCTAAACAATATGGAAGGCTCCAAGATAAAAGCAAGCTGAGAATGGTATACTTATGGAATGGCATCTTTGGGAAGAAAGGCTAGTTTAAGAGATGGTGAGATGCAGGAAGCATTAAGTGTCCTATTGGGAATACCAAATTGATGGAGTTAGAGAACTAGCTGAAGTTTCTTGCTATCAGAGAAGCAGAGGTTGGTTTGGGAGATAAATGTTTTAAAACCACAAGTCTAGGAGTAATGCTGGAAGTTGAAGTGCAAAACTCCCAAGACAAGCAGAGGGGAAATGCTGAAAAAGAAATAGTGGCAGGAGGGCGGGATTAGAAATCGGTCTGTGGGAAAGAAAAAATAACAGAATTGCAACATTAGAAAAAAACCTGAGGTCATTTTATTTAATTACCCTTGCATGAGCTCCTTTTACACTATGCCTACCTATAAATACCCTACTTATATCTGAGTACTTTCAATGATGGGAAATTTGCACTGTCCTGGGGTAACTCATTCCATCTTTGGAAGGCTCTGTGTGTGTGTGTGTGTGTGTGTGTGTGTGTGCGCGCGCGCGTGTATTTTAGGGAAAGTTGTTCCCTTTAACTTCTATTCACTGGATCTACTTGTGGGACAGAACAAGACCAGCAACCATTTTGCACAATAGTTTTTCACATATCTAAACACAGCTGTCATGTAATTTCCCCTTCCTTGCTTTTTTTCCCCTCTCCAAAATGTGAAATATGGTAGTTGGTAGTTCTCTGTATTTGTCTCAAAATTACTGCACTCATATTTTATTTTTTACTTTTATAATTGATGTATTAACTATATTAGTTTCAGGTGTATAACAATGACTTGATATCTGTATATATTGTGAAATGATCACAAGAAGTCTAGTTAACATCCCACACTCATACTTTAAAAGGTGTCCCTTTGACCTATAATTTTGAATTCATGGAAGAGACTTAGCCATGAATTTAGATCTGTCGAATTCTATATTATTTCCCTGTCGTCTCTCACCATGATATCTCACCTACCAAATCATATCATATTTTCATCTCACCTATCATTTCTTACCTTCCTAGGCTCCAGAAATCTAACATCTTTGGTCTGTGCTCCATAAGTAGTCACCATTTGACCCCTACAATCATCTTACATGCCCTTCTAATTCCACTTTTCCCAACTTTAAGGCTAGTAGTCACAGAAGCCACAAAGGGAAAAGTTTCAAGAAGGAAGGGGTAGCCAGCAATACACACAAAAAAAGTCAGGAAAAATAAAGAACTAGAAAAGGTTTTCAGACTTGACTGTAAGGAGGGTGTTGGTAGCTTAGCAGAAAACTACTCCAAGTAGTGGGGTAGATCTCCCTTTCTTACATCAGAGTTCTCTAAGGTGAAAAATGACAGAGTCCTATAAACTGAAATGCAGACATGAAAAAATGAGTTGCTCTTATAAAAACATGCAATGCATTGCATTTATTAACTAGCAGAAATTTTTGTTGATTTTATTGATCACATATATATTGGCAATAATACCTTTGGGATAGTGTTTACATTTTGTAATATTTTCTCATATATCCTATTTGAGCCTTACAATAGCTGTGTAACATTTCAAAGGTAAGGAAACCAAGTGTCTGAAAACTTATCTGAGACCGCCCAATATACAGATCTAAATATACTCCCTCACCTAGCTTTCCCTGAGACGTGTCTGTGACTTGACCGATGAAGGGATTCAAAGGTGTCAGTAGCTAACTCCACTGTACGGAGTCAGAATTCATGACCTTGGCCTTACAAACATTGGCTCTAACCAACTTACCCAAGCAGCGGTTAAAAACAATTAGTCCCAGTGCGGGGAGAGCAATGGCACAGGTAAACAATCTCGGCAGTAGTAGCAGTAGTGTCCCATCGTCCCATGACAAAATTAACGACTATTTGCCTATAACGTGCCAGGTACTGCACTCTTTCACCTCCTTTAATCCTCATGACACCCTAAGAGGTATTTTTAACCTCGTTCACACATGAGTAAACTAAGAACCTCTCCAGTTTACTGGAGCAGAAAGTGAGCATGTGAGCCAGGATTTGGTTTGTTTGTGAATCTCAAATACCAAATAATTTCATATTTTTAAAACGTTTTTCCTGTGACAGTGGGGGGGAAAAAGGACAACAAAAAGGATATGAATTCATCCATGAGGGATATGAATATGCTACACATAGACAACTTTTGTCCCATTTCGTCCCACTTTCAACATCGATTCTTCACCATTGTTGTAAGTTCCAGTCTCTCAAACCCATCCTTTCCCCATGATGCATTAACCACAACATGGCTTCCCTCGTCTCCCGGCAGAGTCTAGACCTTATGACCAACTGTTTTCACACTGTGTTCGCTGATGCATCAGAGACCTTCACTCCTTTGTCCTTCCCATTTCTGACTTAGTGATCTCAAGACGCTTTAGATTGCGCTACCAGCCGTAGGCTTGCTGTCTGAGCGCTGAACGCTGCTGACTCAAGGCAGTGCTAACAGCGTCCACTGTACATTTGTGCTGTCTAATCCCACCGGGGACCTCACCGCCGCTCCATGGTGCTGATATTCATGCTTGGATAATCTCCCATCACATGCTCCAAGTGGCTTTTGCTAATTACTGACAGCCTCTCCAGGACCTTAACCCCATGCCTTCCTCCCTTCTGTGGAGCAGACACATGGTCTGCTGTGCCGCTCAAGATAGGAAGACCCCTCCGAAGACCCCGCTACCGCAATTCTGTCTCCTTCAGTTATCCTATTTTCTCTACATCTTGCTCATAGGGAAAAAGCCTCTGTTTACCTCCGGTGTATTTTTCCACTTGTCCAAAGATACTCCTCTGCTATAGTTCCTTTCCCCTTCTTTCTTGATTCCTCAAGAATCTTCATTTAACCGTGGGGCGTTCTCTCACCGATTCTTTTTTTTAATTCAGATCTCTATGGCACCTTCAGTTCAGCTTAAGAACCAGTCCACCTTTTCCCTGTTAAAAATAAAATGAAATGAAAATTAAAAATAAAAATACAATTGCCTCTAATCTGCTCTTCTTTCACTGCTATGCTATTATTTCTCAAAAAGAAATTATATCTGTGCCCTCATTTACTTCAGCATTAACTTCTCGTCCGCTGTTTAATACCTTTCAATATGGCTTCCACCCACATGGATTCTAATCATTTTAGCTTAGGAAAGTGAAATCTAAGGATGAATGCCAAACTCCGCAGCATGAAAATTAGTTTTGAGTAAAGATTAACATTCAGATTAAGTGCCTACAAACATAGCCGTATCTGTAATTATTGCGCTTAAAGATTATTTAGTTGGAGAGGGGTATGGAGGAAAATGCTGGCACAAAAGTGAGGAGATAGATCAGAAAGATTTGCCAAAAGAAAGATTTGTCAGTCTGAGGACCCCGACTGGCTCAGTCAGTAGAGCCTGTGACTATTGATCTCAGGATTGTGAGTTCAAGCCCCACATTGGGTGTGGAGCCTACTTAAAAATAAATAAATAAATAAATAAATAAAAAATAAATAAATAAATAAATAAATAAATAAATAAAGGAAAGAAAAGGGGGGAAATAGCATGGAATATGGGAAGAAAGAGTTAAGAGGCTGTCTGAAAATTATGGGGAGGACTGCTTTTAGGAGTTACATATTGTAAATGGGCTTTCTTGCCACAGCTAACATGGAAACCAAGCAAGGTCCTGGACATCTCTTCGCATTCTGCAGACTGAGGGTCTCCAGTCTCCTCCCCAGTGTCACAGTATTGTTCCAGATTCTTACTCTCTGGATGATTGTAATAGTTGTCCAAATGGGGTTTTATCTGCTTCTAGATTCTGCTCTCTCCTTCTCAATTCACCCTACATGCTGATGCTATTGTCTAATTTTCTTTGCATATAGCCAAGGACTAAGAAAATGTGAATGAATGAATATATGAATGAAAAAAATCCCAAAATTACATAATCACTATGACCCTCACAAAAATTTCTTTTTAGCAATAAATTATTTAAGAAAAAAAAATGCTTATGTAGAAAAAAAAAATTCTACCAAAACCAAAAAGTCTTGACAAGGGAGGGGGTGGGACGCAGGGGAGATCATTTTAAGATATGTAAGACCAAAACAAAAGCAAACAAAAACCTACTTTTCTTAAAACTCAAACATTAAGAAAGGGACTTTCAGTGTGCACACACACACACACACACACACACAATTTCCAGAATTTGATTTTCCTAATACTATTTGGTGGTTTACTTTTCACAGAAAGCCAGAAGTTATATGGAAGTAGTAGCTTATTCAAGTCATAAATGGTAAAAGTCTCAACATATACTGATTAGACTATAAGCAGACAGTTAAAAGAGTAAAATGCCAATAAAATTTGTGAATTCAGCTTGTTCTTGTCAGTAGGTGACAGACACCAGTGTCAATCACCAGTAATTTTATAGAATCACTCAGTTCCCAAGCCTCAATTTCCCGTAAGGTAAAAATGCATTAAAATTATGAATATTTTACAATGCAATTTTATTATTAAAATCATTTTCTCTACACAATTAATCTGTTGGAAAAAAACATGTCTGTTTTTATTACTATGTTTTCGTTTATAATTTAGCAATTATGTTTAGTGTAAAATATATCAGCTTAAGAATTGTTTAATTCTTTTCGTAATGGCATCATCACATTATTTTTTATTTCTAGTAGATATTTGAAGTTGATATTTAGCTCTTAAATTCATTTAGAACAATCTGAACATGATTTGAAAAAGACTCTTGGGGTCCAACTCAAGTTGGATAATTTAGAGAAAATCAAAATGCTAAAATCCTGTAAAAATAAATCTTGTGAAATGGGAATGAAAACACACCAAGCTTTTGATTTTCCCAATGGGAAATAACCTTAATTTTATGAAGAAATGAAATTGCTGGTGGTGCTTCAGGTAACAGTTTCAGCAGACATTTTTAAAAATGAATCTGTAAGACATGGGAAGTTGGACTACAATCAGTAAACTGTTCAGGCCAGGTTGAACCCAGTAATCAGCAAGGTCTTTGTTTAAATCTGCTTATGAATAAATTACTTTTTTCATGTCAGTAAAAAAAAAAAAAAGAAAGAAAGAAACCAGAGCCTCAGAATCATCTTGGCAGCTGTGCAACATTTGATGTGATCTTTTTTTAGTAATAAATTATCAGATGGCATTAATTGCAACTTTTTCTTTTTCAAATGAGAAATGTTGCCATTCTCCCTGCAGACCGTTCATGGATCAGCAGGTTTCAATGCTGGGCCAGGAAGGGCTTTTGTTTTTATTGTGTGCTTCTCTATGTAACCTTTACTTCAACTTTTGTTACTTGCAGATGTTGGATTTTGTAAACTTGGTTTTATTATTGTTGGTAATAGTCATATATTGTCTTTAACTCAGAATCGCCATTTTTTAAAAGATTTTTTTACTTATTTGAGAGAGAGGGCACACTCATACGTGAGGGGAGTGGCGTGGGAAAGGGACAGAGAGAGAGAGGGAGAATCACAAGCAGACTCCCCCACTCAGAGTGGAGCCAGAGGTGGGGCCAACCTCATCACCCTGAACTCATGACCCCAGCTGAAACCAAGAGTCAGACACTTAACTGACTGAGCCACCCGGGCACCCCAGAATCACCATATTTAAGGCAAGGGTAAGCAAATGTTTCCTGTAAAGAGACAGGTAGTAAATATGTTGGTCTTTGTGACCATATGGTCTTTGCAGCAATGCTCAATTCTGCAGTTACAGTGCAAACACAACTCTAAACAATACATAAACAAATGTGTGTGGGTGTGTTTCAATAAAACGTTATTTACGAAAACATGCCACAGTAAGAATTGGGCCATAGTTTGCTGACTCCTAATCTAAAGGAGTGTCTTTGTGTAGAGGCAGAGAGATAAGAGATTCAAGGACATAAGAAATATCAACCTCTCATGCCGTATAATTCATTAGGTTTCAACAGCTCCAAAAATAAATACTACAACCAAATGTGCTATAGAAACCCAGATTTGCTTTCACTGATTGCTCTTATAATAAGTCGTAGTTTGTTGATGAAACAATTCTTTTACTCAACAAACATCTACTGAACACCTATCATGAGCCAATATTCTATTGGCAACAAGTGTGATACAAAGTACACTAAACCCGGATTCCTAGGACCTTCACATTTGGTGAGAGGAGATATTCCGGACTTTCATATTAGAATATGAATAGAATAGAATATGAAGAATAGACTTCAGATAGTTTTTAGTTCTTCCCCACCACGCCAGCCTTTTATTTAGGGTGGTACATCTAACACTACTACCTTCTACCTTAGTCCGGGGAGGCGAGGAGAGAAGGAGGACCTGATTTTGAAATTCCCTATGCTCTCATCTCATCTCATCTCATCACTCCCACCCTAGGGATTTTAGTCAGTGCTCCTTTTTGATTATATTATTTTAACTTAAGAAAAAGAGATTCAAAATACTGGTGTACTGTGTCATACTTCTTTATTTTGAGGTTAGGGAAGGGCTTGGTTTCAATTCCTGTATCTTACTGCAGTAACAATTAGAGCATTTCATTTCCCCTGAGAAAACAGCTAAGATAGATAAGTGTGTTTTAAAAATCCATTCTTTAAAACTCATACTTCTGGAGGATAGGGCATATAGACCTAAAAGGAGGAGAAATTCAAATGTTCTTCAAGCCTGCTGCTACAACTCAACTCAAAAAAGTAACTTTATAGGCATTTTTTGAAATACGCCATTCATATTTTTAAAAGATTTCAAAAAATATTTCCAATCAAATTTATTAACAACTTCTAACGGCTGGAAAAATCACAAGAATTACTGAAGTACTAAGATTTGAATTCATGATCTTGAGATATGAAAAGCTTATCTAATCTAATGAGAAAAGCAAATTCTTTCTTAAAATTTGTAGATGAGAATAATGAAGATTTCATAGACTGTGAATCTATGACATTTGAATTCATAGTAATTCAGTAAAGTAGTTGAACTCCAAATTCCTTGGGAGATGTAATAACTAACATTTTAAAACGAGAATTTACTGTACTTGAACAACTTTATGCAATCAGGTATCTTTGCAACTTTTAAACAATGATTATTGACAGTTTAGGCCATTCATTGTGACCAAATATGCACGTATCTTCCTAGGAAAATACAGTATTTCCAACCTGAAATTTTCAATATTCACTTATTCTTTGGTAACATGTTAAGATTTATCGTAATTCTTCTACATTGGTAGGATATCATAGGTACTAAATTACATTTCTATAAAACTGTCACCACAATAAAACAACAACGTTATCAGATTCAAACATTCCTTACAATGCCTATAAATCGCAACTTTTATATGTGAAGTCAAGCTTATGCTTATAGACACTGAGCTAGAAATAGATTAAGCTGGGGATATGGCTCAATAGTTGTGCTGTTAAAATCACGTTAGTGTAGGAATGAAATGATAGTGCATTTTTGAGGTACTAGTATCTAACGGCTCATCATATGATGTAAGTAGCAAGCGGAAGACTGTTATATTGAGCCTAGCTTCAGTTCTAGATCAGGTTGGAGTGAAATGTGCACGCTTTCTAAATCTCAGGTTGCAGTTTCTAATGCAGTCTGGTATGAGCCGGGGAGGAAATGCACAGGTGTGAAATACCCTCCGGGAGATCTCATCCTGACTGCTGTGTCCTTCTCCAGGATCTGTCACTGTGAAGGGGATGAAGAGAGCCCTCTCATCACACCCTGTCGCTGCACGGGCACCCTGCGCTTTGTCCACCAGTCCTGTCTCCACCAGTGGATCAAGAGCTCAGATACGCGCTGCTGTGAGCTCTGCAAGTATGACTTCATAATGGAGACTAAACTCAAACCCCTCCGGAAGGTATGGTATTTGCAGGAATTGGTTTGAAAGGGAGCACTTGCAAAGCAGGCATGTTTTAAAAATCCATTTCTTCCCCAGTAGAATTTGGTAACATGCTAATATCCATGAAGAGTACATGTCTTTTGTTGGGCTCAATATGTAAAACAGCAAAGTGTTTGCAAATAATCCTTCATCTCTGTTTTATGTTCTAGGGCCCCTGATTTTTATATCATTCTTCAAAATCAAAAAAAGAATGTGTGCGTATGCGTGTGTGCGTGTGTGTGTGATGTATGTGTTTATGTGTGCAACATTATATATATATTTTATTTATTTATATTTATATATGAAAAATAAATATAATTTGATGTAATTGAATTGCTGGAACTGTGAGAACATTGTACTTACTGAGGTCAGTTCCCTGGAAGGTTAGGATAATCGATTACATTAAATAATATGAACTCACCTAATTTCCTGAAAATCGGACATTAGGTAATAGAAGAGAATGTTTTCTTCCATAAAGTGTGAACTCTTTTTTGGGTTTGCCTTTATTTGGGAATTTGGTGTGATAGTTCATGTATAACTGTAGATAGAAAAAGTATTATTTTCCATATTGTGCATCAAGCTGTAAGAGAGAGGTAAGCATATTTTTATATACAAACTTGATCTTCAAATTTCTCACTTAACATTTTTCTAAAGAATGAAGGTGAGCATATGAGTCAAATATCGTTAGCATCTCACTCAAAACTAGCAAAGGACAACTTGTGAAGGATACAAATGAAGACAAGGAACTTTATGTATTCATGCCCTATAGCTGGGGCCCTGGGTTTTAGCATGTAACTTATCTTTTTACCTAACTGCAGTCTTACATTTTTGGATGCCTCAATTTCCAAAGGAGAGTATAGAGATTGCAATTTATTTTTTTTAAAGATTTTATTTATTTATTTGACAGAGAGAGAGACAGCCAGCGAGAGAGGGAACACAAGCAGGGGGAGTGGGAGAGGAAGAAGCAGGCTCCTAGCAGAGAAGCCTGATGTGGGGCTTGATCTCATAACGCCGGGATCACGCCCTGAGCCGAAGGCAGAGGCTTAAGGACTGTGCCACCCAGGCGCTCCAGAGATTGCAATTTAAATAATGATTCTGCCTAGAGCTACTTTTTCATTTAAATTAAATGCAAAGCAAGAGTGGATGAAAAGAACATTGCTTAGAAATAAACACGATGAGCTCCAGGATGAGGGGAGATGTAAAACAAACAAGATATTCCAATAGGAATCTGATGGGTTGCTGGCCGTTGCAATTCTTCATTAATTCTGTAAATCACGAACAGGGAGAATAGCATTCCTTGTTTTCGCACTGCCTTGATTTTAAAAATGTGCAAATGGTTTATAGATGTCAGGACTGATGTCCAAAATGCCTTTGGGCTACGCATTGTCTTTTCTTAACTTATGGGGTACCTTGAGTGACAAAAGGTGACACTCTGTTCCTCCAGATCCCAGAGCAATCAATGCCAGAAATAGAAATGGACCCTTACTCTCTGCCCCTTGCTTCATCCACTGAACAGATGCTGTGTGATGTCTGGGGTAGCTAAAGAACACATTGTGCTTAGAGATTCTATAAATTTCTCTTCGTGCCCCTCAAGGACCTACAAATTGTTTCATAGAGTCTGTATATTCCTTAATGGATTTTTTTTTTTACTTCCATCTATATAAAATGTTCATTTCAACTTTGTCAAATGTAATATTTCAATTCAAGAGCAACAATCTAGGATAATAAAATATTCCGATTTTCTCTTCTTCATGTTATCTATCCCTCCCCCATTTTTTAAATTTTAAAAAATTTATTATTATGATATGTTAGTCACTATACAGTACATCATTAGTTTTTGATGTAAAGTTCCATGATTCATTGTTTGTGTATAACACCCAGTGCTCCATGCAATACGTGCCCTCCTTAATACCCATTACCGGGCTAGCCCATCCCCCTCCCCCCCCTAAAACCCTCAGTTTGTTTCTTGGAGTCCAAACTCTCTTGTGGTTCATTTCCCCCTCTGTTTACCCCCTTCATTTTTCCCTTTCTTCTCCTAACGATCTCCCTGCTATTCCTTATGTTCCACATATAAGTGAAACCATATGATAATTGTCTTTCTCTGCTTGACTTATTTCACTTAGCATAATCTCCTTCAGTCCCATCCATAGTGATGCAAATGTCGGGTAATCGTTCTTTCTGATGGCTGAGTCATATTCCATTGTGTATACGGACCACACCTTCTTTATCCATTCGTCTGTTGAAGGGCATCTCGGCTCCTTCCCTATTTTTGTATAACAGACAATATGTGGCGCTGTATGGAACTTGAAAAGTCCTATTCTGCCTTCAGCTTGTGTGGAATCATCCCTTCAATACAACTTTGATCCTTTCTTAGTATTCCATTCCCGATAATTTACAATCCTATCATGAAATCCCTTTCTTCTCAACTAACAGATTTATAAACCAGAGAAAGTCAGTGAATACATCTATCTTTTTTAATCTTCTCAATAATGAAAATGTTGCAGCAACCTAGTGGCCACTGACTAGCTATCAATTAATGAAATACTCTACTTTCTTTTTTAAGAACACTTCCTTTGTCATAAATATTGATGAAGGACAGCATCTCAACATCCGTCATTTTTAGTAGCATTTCTGTATCTACAGAGGATGTTAGAATCTAATCCAGAGGTTGGTTCCTGACAGCCCACAAATGTGTTTTATTTGACCCCCAGGGCTTAATATTTGAAACAGTTATCAACATTTAGATGTGTATTTCATATAAAATTCCACATATTTGTATTTGTTGAAAATCATCGTATCTAGCTCGACTGGAACCACATTCCCATAGGACAACATCTAAGGGGTAGCCAAGTGGAGCTAAGTGGCTTTAAAAGGCTGTGTGCTTCCAAGTGCTTCACATTCTCAGACTTCCCTCCGTCTCTGATCCTGAGACCTTGTGCCATCCCCACTCGTCTGAATGCCTCTGTCGCCCCAGAGTAGGGATCTAATTTTCAACTCCTGGTCTAAGGAGAAACATGCATTCTGTCCCTGCCTCTATGACTTAACGGGTTTTAAAAACCTTTCCAAACTTTTACTTTCTCCTTGAAAACTACAGGACATTGGCATAATATGTAAATGGCAGTATCCAAAATGACTTCAGGGTCTGAGGAGACACGAACTATACAGACATGAAGCATCTGTAAATTGTTCTAGATGGTTTATTTTGATGGCACTAAGATTCATCAACAGTTTCCTTTTGATAGTTTTTAATTGGTCATTGCAAATGACAGGTATAGCATTGCTTAGAATATATACTCAGTACATCCCATTAATTGCTCTCAAGTCAGTAATTCCATTACAGTTTATAACATTCTAAAGACCAACCACATGAAACAATTAATTTAGCTAATGATTCTGAATTTCTACTATTACCCAATACAGGCAGGAGATTCTGTTTAGATGAAATGGCTTCTTAAAGTGGAAAGGTGCAAATCTTCATAGTCCGACGAACCTTGGGGCTTAATAATCTCTAAAGAGATCAGTAAAATCTTACTTCAACAGTTGCTACTATTACTACACCAAAATCTTCAGTTAGTAAATTCATCAAGGTATCTTAATGTCTCCAGAAGAAAAATCTTTAAAATCTAAATAAAATCAAGGGCTTCTTTGAAAAAAAGTGATTTTCATCATCTTTAAGTCAGCAACTCACCTACTTTTATAACACTCAATAAGAGCCCCATGAGTTACCCAGGGTCAGAAATAATTTTTAGGGCCCAGAAAAGTCAAAAAGAGAAAAATATACAAATCAGTGCAATTTGGAAATATGTATAATATCAGTTAGCAAGCATAAAGTCTGTTCCAAAGCTGAAGAATTGCATGAGGTTCAGATCTGAATCTGAATGGGAGAGACCAGCTGCTGGATATGAAGCTAAGCTTACAAGGACAGCAAATGGTACCGACAACTTTATGTTCTCCCCTAAATTATTTCTTTATATAGTTTTTCATATGCAGACCAGTTGACAAATATGTAATACAAAATATTCAGCTCTATGCATCCTTTTATTCCTTGTCTCATTTTTAAATGAGACAGTGGATCATTACCTTTAGTAGTGATTAGATTGAACCATATCCACTTGTTACTTTTGTAGATCGAAACAGTTGAATATTGGGAAGTTCATAAAATATAAGTTCTGTGTGAATTTATGATGCCAAATAAAAAGGAATAATCATTTTTGGTATTTCTAAACTTCCACCATAATGACTTCCAATGCTTTAGTTGAAATATCTACTTTAAAAAAAATGAAGAACTGTATTTTACAAATGCTATGTTAATTCCTTCCTTTCCCCTTACTTTGATGCAAACTTTGTCTTTCAGAAGAGCCAGTGCAAGTTACCATATCAGGCCAACTGCCCAAAGGTTATTATTGCTTCTCCACTAATCTGGAGGTCTGGCAGTTCATAATCTCAAAATTGGGTAGGACAGAGAATGTGGTCAGATTCCTAGCTAGGGTTTTCCGGGTACCCCATTTGAATAATGCTGCCTCATCATACATAAGAAAATTCAAATGCTTCATTTACTTACCATTCTGGAGAAAATGCCACATACTGAATTTCGACTCTGTGCCAGATATTTAGAATATATCAATTAACTTTTATCTGCATTATAACTCCATTTCATATAGGCACGTGAAGCCTATTTTACAGATGAGGAAAATGAGACACAGTGTCAATCTTACTTAATATCACACCTCCCGGAGCTCCCTGATGCTAAAGCTTGTGTTCATTGTGTGGTGTCATGCTGCCATAAGTGGCTGACTGTCTCTCTCTTTAATCACCAAAGCTTCAGTTTTTATTTAGACCATTTCTAATGGGAATCTTTCAAAAGAAATCTTTCTGAAATAAAAAGTGTTCTAAAATCTTTCTTCTTAAACATGGCTGTTTTACCCAATGTATTTTCTTAATACTTAGTTACGTCATTATGTATACATCACTTATTTTGCAGGTTGAAAAACATTAACTGGCTCGAGAGCATTGAAAGCTGTTTATCTTTGTTAACTTTAAATATAAAACTGTCAGTTATTTTACCAGCAAGAATGGGTTTAATCAGGAATAGCAGAGAATTGCAGTTTAGGTCGAGCAAGCTGCCACAAAGCCATAGGCAAGTCCAGAGAACAAATGCGAGGAGTGCTCTTTTGTAGATAAAAAGGGAAGTCGGGAGGGTTATTATAAAGAAAAGAGTCCACTGGAGTGAACTTGGAGTTCAAAGTATAGTGGCTTTTCATTGGCTGAGCTCTTGTGGGTGGGGGGCGGGGCAGGAAGAAAAACCTTTTTTCCTCCTGCTGAGGTATAAAGTAGCTAAAGTAACATTATTGGCAAGGTTCCTTTCTTCCTGTTGGTATCTGCAGTTGATGACTGACCGTAGTAGATCGTGAGAGGTACCCCCTTCGGGTCTCCTGACTTCATTTTAAAGGAGATTTTCTTTTATTAATTTCACATCTTCATTCTGCATCTGCCAACCTGCTGTATTTTGGAAGCCCTTTATAGGGGCAGAAAAGTTTTCCCTTCTTCCGTTTTAGGTCCTTTGGCTGGTCTGATAATTAAATCAGTGTAAGGCGGATCAACGGTAGAAAAACAAACAAAAGTTTAATAACACATATATATGGGAGAGACCCAGGAAAACCAAGTAACTCACTGAAATGACCAAAGCCATCGCCTTAAATACCATCTTCAGCTAAAGACAAAAGAAGACCTTTGCGGAAAGGAGCCCAGCTATGGGAGGTTACCAGGAAAAACAGTGTATAAGGGTAAGGTTGTTAAGCAGATTTAAGTTGTTGCCATCTGCATTGATAAGAGTTCTAGAGATTGCCTCCTCCAGGTGCAGCAAGGGAGACATCCTTACAAATGGAGATTTTCCTTATAAATGTGAATACCTCTTAAAAAACAGTAACTTCTATTGGGTTTTCCGTGTCTGCTGTGTTTTAAAAATAATCAACGTGCCAAAGAGGCATATTTTGGGGTGGCAAAATCTGCTCTCTTGCACCTTTTATCTGTTTTTGTTGTTTTCAATCTCCCTGCTCTTGGAATCTGCTGCCAGGTCTCTGTTCCTTCAGGAGCCCTTAGTCAACATTCACATAGCTACTGCTTTTCTGCTTTAAACAATGACAAAAATTAAGAGTTATAAAATTGGGTCTATACAAGGGCCAGTTCTAGATGAAATTCTGCAGCATTATCTTCTGATCGTTGGCAAGAGTTTTAGCAAGTACAAACATTTTGGCATCATGCCAGGATTCCTGGACCTCTCTTTGGCATCCTTCTTAATTCTCAGTTTTATTTGGAATTATATGATTAAAAAAAAAGCCCTCAACAAATACGTTTTTGATGTCTCCAGGATGTTTCCCTCGAACCAGAGCCCAGTTCTGGGGAGTAGGTTTGCTGTTTCATTTCCTCAGAAATATGTAAACTTGGAGGCAATGAAAATCTCTGCCCTAGTATGAGGCTAGATAAAGCTTTCTTTATACTTGCAAAAAATATCCAGACTCATCATTTGCGATGCCTATTGGCTCTGTCATCTTGCTGTGTTTCAGCTCCATTATAACATGAGCCCCAAGGGCAGTCAAAGTGATTTAGAACACTCTTAGAAAATTATTTTGTTTTCAAAATCACACTTTCCTAATGAACCAGGTAAGCTTTTCACAACAAATTTCTCCATCCAGTGGTGGTGTTGTCTGCAGCCAACACTTCCCTTACTTCTCAGGGCTTCTTTCAGTGAGAAGGAGGAGCCCAACAGGCTAGTCTGCTGAGAGCTGTGGGAAGGGAAAGGATGAGTAAACCACAAAATAACAAAAGGATCATTAAAAGAAAAGCATTTCAACTGAATTGGAGCATTATCTTTTCTACTAAAATCTTTTTGTTTTGTTTTGGGGGTTTTGGGGGGGTTGTGTTTGTTTTCTTGCCTTAACACATTCACATCTGTGGGGCATCTGGACTGGATGGGGGCCGTGGCACAGGTGGTGAAAGAATCCACTGGAGGCAGAACAGAAGAGATAAAAGTGTTTTGAATACAACGCGAGGGAGCAGCGGGCAAGACAGCAGAGGAGAGGCTGTGTGCCACTGGGAAGCAGAGGTCAGGGGCCAAAGTTAAACCGGCAGAGTGAGGGGTATGGGGACGCAGGGAATTTTCGTTTTTGGTAATCTCAGGAACTGTGTCTGGTTGTAACTGTCAGTTAGGGTCTATGGCTATTTCAAGGTGGGTTGCTTAATGAGCCTGTTTGCGTCAGCTCGGTAGTCACTGTGGGCCCTTTTGCCTTGCTCAAGTTTCTATTGCTCAAGCCTGTTGCCTAAAAGTGGCGTTTAACATGCCCTCGGAACTGCAACTGATATTTCAATTAAAATAATATTGAATGTGAGTAGAGAGCAATGCCAACATGTCTAACGTCAAATGATTATAAGATGGAAAATACAAGCGTCTCATGCTTTTTTCTAATAGATACTTGGGTTTTATCATATGGCCTCATCCTTTTGTCTTTTGAGAGAATACTAGTAGTTGATTAGTCTTTAAAATTTCAAAAACAGGAAGACTGTAGTCAACTGGGATCCTTATTATAGAATAGTTTGTTCAAAATAGAAATATTCTTCTTTAAGTAGCAGAAGAGCTTATTAATTGGTGAAGTTTCCATCCATAAGCAGAGTCTTCCCTCAAGGCATATGTGAACTCCAATCAATGGCAAACTGTGTTCTGAATGATTGTTCTGGAAAAGCTCCAGTCATGCCCAGTTCACTCATTCACTCAACTCACTGCACTATCTAATATGGGCCAGTTGTGCTCAGTAGTGAACCAGATAGAAAAAAACTTTGCTCCCAGACTGCATCCACTACAGGAAGGATGGGAAAAGATGAATTACTTACAATATTTTGTAATAAATTTGAAAGGCCTGGTAATCAGTGGATGGTAGTGTGGGGATCGAGAATTTTCTATAACTCCAGAGGGAATGGTAAAGGTAATTAAAAGAGAGCAAGGCATCATGTTTGGTCTTTACTTATGAGACTGGCCATAAAAAAGGATTTCTTTTTGTACAGTAACTACAAGTACACAGCAGAATGACTTTCCTCTTGTTATCCATGCTTCACATAACCTAGGCAAATCAAGAAGATATTACTTAGCAATGGGATATCCAGAACATCAGGCAAAGAGAACTGGGAATATAGAACAGGATTTGACAGAGGGTGTCACAGAGGAGACTTGACCAATTCCTGAGTAATCATTGTTGGCGGGAACATTTCTCTTCAGCACTTCCTTATTAGTAGATCCAATTATATATTACTTCAGTTCTGTTTCTCTCTTTGAAAATTATTGCTTGAAGAACATAACCTCACTTGCTTGGTAAGAATGTCACCTTGTGTTACTATTCTCGATATGAAAAGAAACACTTAACTTTCATTAGATTTGCTATTGAAGTCTTTAACAGGATACAGTTCCATCCCTGTGAAAATACATTTTTATTTTGAAAAGAACAAGGGACACAGGAAATGGAACTTCTTTTATATACTTTGTATTTTGATATTGAAACATAAACTATGGTTGAAATGAGGGAATTAATGTTACAATGATCCATATGGAAAGCATAAAAGCATCCAATTAGAATGTGCAGACGCATATGCAGACACACACACACACACACACACACACACACAGAGTTACAAATAAAGATTTCCCCAAAGCATCATCTTATGACTGAGTTTTTCTTTTAACGAGAAAGAAGTTATATTTGTGTTTCATTTCAAGTTTCCTTAAGATGGCGTAACAATTGAGTTTTAAATTACTTCCGTATTTAAATTTTCCTCCAGCTAAAGATTGTTCTCTCTCAGCTGGGATTATTCCTTAATTCATTTATCCAGTTTCTTAAATCTTGGCATAAAATCTAAGAAAAATTTTCTCCTAAATCAACACAGTTATTTCAGAAGCAAATATTTTAGACCAAATCAAGTTGCTTCTCTTTCGCATTGACAAGTAAGAGAAAAACAAGGAAGACTTTGATGTGATCTGTCTGGAATGATGGTGTCCGGCCCTGTTGTCCAAGCTTCAACATGCTTGTGTGATATTATCCACATTTTAATGAGATAGGTGTCTGAAAGATTTCACTCAAAGAGACCTAATCTCTCACAAGCCAGCTCCCTTCCGATTTTCTATTTTTCTCTACCATTGAGTAGCTCCTCCTCTTTTGCGTCCCACATGGTTGTGTCACCCACTGCCTCATCATACTGTGCTATTATCTTGCATATGAATGTTTTGCCCCAAATTAGGCAAATTTACCCACTCAGGAGCAGGTATAGCAGAACCGGCCCTGTGAAAGGAATAGCATGGAATATTACAGAAGGTGGGGAAAGCAGGGCAGGAGGCAGAGAGGTTGAGCAGTCTACACTCAGTTCTTTTGCCCATTTCCTTTAGTAGTCAAGTGAGTGATGGGCAGAGAGGCCAGCTATGTTACTCTAACAGAGGTGCCTCCACATGGAAACATGAAGCAAAGAGAAAAAAGAGAGAGAGAGAACCCTAACACAGAGAATCCAAAACACAGAGAACCCAAAACTCCGGAATGATAACTATTTTTAAATTCTGTCTTCACTGAAATAAAAGAAAAGTAGCTAAGTTAAAAAGAACAAACAATTCAAACAGTTAAAAAAAAGAAAAGAAAAAGAGATAAGAAAAAAATAGTGCTGGACTAAGAGTCAGAAGGTCAGATTTTAATTCTGGTTCTGAAGCTTAATATTACCTTCTGAGCCTTGCCTCATTTTCTCCATAGAACAAGGACTGGATGAGATTATCTTTGAAGTTTCTTTTAACTTAAAGTATTGTGATTTCATGAAAAGCAAAGTGAGCAATCCACTTATTTAAAAGGAAAAAAAGAAAGAAACCTTATATTTAAATGATTTTCAAGCATTCAGAAGGAAAGGAAAAAGGTACAGAGAGAATTCTTCACATCCACAGTAGCTTAAATTGTGCTCCCTGGTGGCCTGGGGAGATCCTCCAGGCCCTGAGGCCCAGCCCATATGTGCCTTACACTGTCCCTGGAGGCTCTTAGTCTCATCACCATAAAGAATTCCAGGAGAGAGCAGACCCACAACAGTTGATTGGTGCAGGGAGGAAAGTTTACTAAAGGTGGGAGTACGCTCTGGAGATGTGACGATGGGTGAGCACAAGAGAGAGCTGCACTCCGGGTTTGGGTCTCTATCTTTTATTGACCTATGTTAACTAAGGTGGGGAATATTTATTACTTGGGGAGGACATTTCTTGGGAGCAAGCACTTGGTCGGAGTCTCCGGCCTGCTTTGTCTGGAACCTGTCTGGTTTGCTCTGGCTTCTTGTTGGCTTTGTTTTTGGAGCACTGCCAGGACAGTTCTCTCACTTTTCCCATAGCTGGCCATGACCCCTGCTTGGCTGGCCTCCAGGCCTTTCAAAGGCTAGCCAGCTGCCTACTGGAACAGTTGCACAGCACAGGGTGCTGAGTAAACAGAAGTCCAAGGTCCGAGTCCTAAAAGAAGGAACATATGTGCTTTCTTAATCTTGCCTGCTACCCTTTAAAGCAAATCATGGTGAGAAAACAAGATATCTTGTATATTTTAAAAAGACAACCATGAAAAGGCATGACTAAGGGGACTAAAGAAAGATGGGGGGAGGGGAAAGGGAGAAGGAAGAGAAAGCAGAGGAAAGAAGCAAAGAGAGGAGAAGGGAGTTTGAGGACAGTTGAGGATGAGGAGGCATCCTGAAAGGTGAGTAGAAGTTAGATGTCAGGGTCCAGGCCACACTTCATTTTTTCTTATGAGTTGTAAGCAGGTGGCTAAAGGCTAAAGTAAATTAAATTCAAGTTGTTCTTGACAGAAAAGCTGTTCTGCAGCCCTGAGATGCACATGGAAGATTTCTGACCCTAAGAAAAGAGGCAGGCAGGCTGGGCTGAAAGCCATTTTCTCCTTGGCACAGTAAAGAAAACCAGGTTGATTGAAGGTCTAAGCCAATTAGCTTAGTTGAGTCTAAGTAAGATAATTATATTTTCTTGAAAGCTAAGGTTTCCATAAATGCAGAGCTAGTTTAATACAGAAGTTGAAATTTCAATGGAGCATTTTTATAAATAAACAACACAAACAAATTTTTGAGCCAGATCTTTTCAGCATCTAGGAAGTGACTTATCTTAAGACACTGATAATTTCCTATTGGGCTCTTTATCTACAAGACCATCCCAACAGCCAACTGTGTCTGAAGGACCACACGGAGAGGTTCCAGTAATGCCCAGTTATGATTCACTACTCCCACTTCATTCATTTGGTCACCAGATATTTACTGAGTGCCAGTCACTGTCCCTGGTGCTGAGATTATAGTGATGAACAAGCGAAATTTGGGGATCTTAGAGAATATACATTCTTGTGGGGTAGGGAGTTTGAAAATGAGTTAGTTGTAATATTTTGAAAGAGACTTAAAAATGGTATGGGAGATAATTATTTCTAGGTGAAAAAATTCTTCATTTCACAGCTGTCTCACCATTTCATCAGGGGGACAATTTAATAAAGAAAATGAAGATGGAAAGTTTGCCGTATGAACGTCAGGAACCAGAGCTAGGAAGATGCACAAAAGCTACCCTGTCCACATTGGCCAAGAAAAACTACCAAGAGTCTGTGGAATGCTGCTCATTCCCACAGATAATTTACTTTATATCAGGAAACAGGTTATATAAATGAATGAAGCAGTCTGATTTTATGGTGATAAATGACAAAATGCAGTCCAGGGGATATGATGAGGCATAGTGAAGACTATGGCATTCTGGAATAGATGTGCCTCCTCTAAACAGAGTAGTTAACTACTCATCTCTAGTGGCCTGTTGCCAAATCAACTACTTTGTCAGAAAGTAATTCAAACTTGAAAACTATTCAAGCAAAGCAAAACAGATCTGAAGGCTAGAATCAGCCCACAAACCAAGAGTTTGTGATCTCTACTGGATAGACATGCCCATGTATTCATGCTGGATAGTATTTGCCCAGCGGAGTATGACATCATGCAGCGGAAAGGACCTAGACTGGGGGTGTCCAGAACAGCTGGAGTCAGACCCCCCAGCAAAGTTGTGCTGTGGCTTTCAGTGAGTCCTGTGTCCTGAAATGGGATCTATCAGAAAAATGGAAGGTAGAAGGACAGCAATAATACCTTCTTTGCCGACTTTTCAGGATTCTTGTGGGGAATAAAATGATGTAAGTGAGAACCTTGTAAGCGGTGAATTCCTACAAAGTGATATTATCTTCCCCAGCTCTCCGTTACGAACACTGTAGTAAGTTCACTTTTCCAATCTTCCTCAATCCATATTTAGGTTTGAATTCACTTTAGGACTAACAAGAGAGTAGCGTGAATTTTTGCAATGAACTATTCATGGAGCATTGAATTATTTTAGGGGTACGTGCATTGATTATTTTGTAGTCCAGTAATTTCAAATGTATAGTCATCCAGATAAGAGTTATGCTGGTTTAAGTTTGCAAGTTTATCTACAGAGAACTTGCTGAGAAAATTAATAAAGTAATCAGAATTAAGACAGGAAAGACATCAACATCCTGAAACCTTTTCAGGAGTTCATGAAAAATGTTAAAACAATTAACCTCGCCTGGTATATTTCAACAAAATTTATTTTTTGCTTACCTCCTAAAGGGTTGTGTTCAGTGTACCAGATAGCCGTTTGCATATGAACACCTTATACAGTAATTAATCATTTTTATAGATTTGTTGAAATATTTCCTTTGAAGACTTACACAAAGTAATCCAATAGTTCAGTTATTTTCATTTACCCCCTCTGACTAGTGTGATGATCCAGAACTTGAGCTCTGGACTCAGACTGTCAGGGTGTGGGTCCTTGATCGTGGTCATTGTAGCAAGTGACTGAATTTCTCCATGCCTGTGTTTCCTCCTGTGCTAAGCGGAGATAACAAAAGCATGCGCCCCCTTGTATGGTTGTTAGCAGGTCTGTTGAGATAGTACATGTAAAGCACTTGGTAGTGTGTCTGGAACATGATAAGAATACATGTTAATTATCCATATATGTAAATTTTAAATGACTTGAACTTCAACTTCTCAATATTTTTATGGTCCCAGAATTTTTAAGTTAAAAGTGTCTTTTGAGATTGCCACTGGTCTCTGGAACTGTATAAAGTGGTAGACCTCTCCTCCTTTTTAATGCAATTTTATTTGGAATTCAAAAAAATAAAAGCAGTAAAAGGATATCAAGGGCCCCTGTCTTCCTTAGACTTCTATTCCCTGTGACATCCATAGACCAATTTGTGCAGCTGTATGCCTCACCTGGGGAAGACAGAAGATGTGGGCCATGAGGAAAGGTGGTGGGATTATTTTGTATACAGATTAATCCCTAAGCTTGGTCCCTTTTGACTTTAGCCTACCCGTTAAAGGTGTTTGGAAATAACTTCCTGGCGATCAGGCCTTGGATCACAGACCTTCCTCAGGAGCCCTGTGGCTGAGTGGGAAAGACCAAAGATCATGTCAGCCAGCCCCTCTTAGCTGGGGCACCTTAAGGAAGAGATGATGATCTAGGCTGTGGGATCATCTCTCTCCCTCTCCCTCTGCCCCCCCAACTCATGCTATAAATAAATAAATAAATAAATACTAAAATAAATAAATAAATAAACAAATAAATAAATAAATAAATAAAATCTTCAAAATCAAACAAAGAGACACCCCAACCAAAGTCATCACAAATTAACAAGTCTAGCTCTTCATGGGCCATCAATTATCTCCTTCATAAAACATTTAGATTTTTGTGGAAATTAGAGGATGTCAGGGCTTGAAACTTGTAACATACAACCCAAGTGATACTTAAAGACTTCCAGTGGGGAGAGAAAGCATGAATTTTTTTAGTATTCTTCAGGAAACTGCCATAGCATTCGTATCAGAACTTGACAAAGAAAGCTTAATTGGTTGAATTGCATATTTATATTTCAAGCTCCCATCAATTTAGAAGAAATAAAAGAGTAGATTTTAAGAAATCCCTTAGAAGTACCTAATAAAAAGCATTCAGTGATATACTTGAAAAAGCAAGTTGACCAAATATTTCAGAAACTAAAATAAAAGTGCAAAAAAAGGAGTAAAATAAATTTTTTTAAGTCTTAATAAAAGTAGTCTAGAATTCCATTAAGAAAATTCCCAGATAGAGTAAAGAACAAAGAGAAAATTATCAAAGAAGTAATTCAACTGTGCTTCTGAAAAATGAAGGGCATGATTATCTGGCACAAATGAATAAAGACGGAGCTAAAGGTATGCTACTGTAAAACTTCAGGATCAAAGAATAAACAAAAATGGTAAATTCTGGAAGCTTTCAAAGGGTCTCTGATGAATTCCATTGTAATCAGAACTATGGTGGTCTTTTCAACAATGCATGCTTAGGAGATGGTGCAGTAAGGATTTGAGTATTCTAAAGAAATATTCAACCACAACTTTAGTACTAAGCAAGTATACCTATAAAATATAAGACGAGAATAAAGATTTTCAGGCAATGCAAGGATTCTAAAAATTTACATCCCATGCCCTCTTAGGAAACTTTTCAAGGGAGTGCTTGAGCAAAATAAGGGACTTGATACAGGAAAAACATAAGGATTGGAGACACACAAGAAAGCAACATAGTTGGGGGTGGGGGGAGCAAAGGAGCTTCCGGGACAAAGGTTGTGCACCAAACATTTCTAAACTATTTGAAAGCAATCACCCCTGGGTAGGGTGCAGAGGAGGGGAGCAGGAGAAGAAAAAAAGAAAAAAGAAAAAGGAGACCAAGACAGTGACCAGCTCAGAATAAAGAATAAAATAGAAGCCTCAGGGTTAGAGGCCCCCAGAAAAAAAAAAATCAGTTTGGTAGGATGTCTGATTTGCTTGAGGAATAAAATTAAACAGCTTTGAATAGATGCAATAAAGGATATAAAAAAATAAGGTAGGTACATCCTAAGCAAAGAGTTCAAAGGTAATTATCTTTAAAATGCAACAGAAATGTATTGATGAAGTGAACTATTTACGAGCAGCGATTCTCAAGCTTTTTGGTCTCAAGACTTTTTTACACTCTTACTAATTATTGAAGACACCAAACACCTTTGGTTTATGTGGTTATATCTATCAATATTTACCATATTAGGAATTGAAACTGAGAAATGTTCACATATGTACTTATGAAATCATTTGAAAGTAACAAGAAACATTTTCATGTTAAGATATCTATTTTTATGAAAAATTATATTTTTGAAAACACAAAAATATTTAATGAGAAGAGTTGCAGTGGTTTACAATTTATAGACCTCTTAAATGTCTGGCCTAATAGAAGACAACTAAAATCTCATATCTGCTTCTGCATTTAGTCTGTTGTGATACCATAAATCATGTACATTCCGGAAAATCTCTCCATTCACAAATCTTTAAGAATTAATATTAAATAGTTTTGACATCTGAAAGGGTCCCTTGAAAGGGTCCCCAGATGACACTTTGAAAAACACTCCTCTAGAGTAATACCTGACTTCTTAATGAGTACCGTTTTACATAGTTACAATATAATTTCTTATATTGATATAACCAAAATAGCCATATAGTTAGTCACCCTGGGAGTATGGAGTGAGGAGTGCTATGGCTAGCATTAAATCATCAATGGTAATAATAACAGATCAAAAGATGATGTGTAATATCCATGAGTTGTCAATGGCAGCAGAAGCATATTATATAAAATGGTGGAGGTAAATATCAGAAGCATCACCCAGCGTATTTTAAGTGCCTGTCTCTAGATGATGGTAAAGAAGGGTATAGAAGGGTAGAGCAGGAGATTGTCATAAAATGAGTTTCTATGTATTCTTTAAAATGAACATTTCCTGTAGATTTATGGAAATAAATCTCAAAATAGGAATCAAATTTTGATGATTCAGTAGGCCTCAGGTGGGGCATGAGAATTTGCATTCCTCGCAGGCTCCCAGGTGATACCAATTAGAACCACACTTCCTGCAGCATTCACTCACATAAGGAGAAAACTGTTCCTAACTCATAACTTTAAATCATTCTGATGGTATCAGAAAGAAAGCCTCAAGTAGGTACTAGATTGTCTTTTACATCTCTCATATTTTCCAAACTCTTTGAAAGATAGTCTTGAAACTTTCATCAGGAAACCATATCTAACTAAAATTTAAAAGGAAATAGTGGGCAAACTGGTAAAATCCTAATAAAGTCTGAAGTTTAGTTAAAATTAATGTGCCTAATGTTGGTTTCTTTATTTGACAAATGTATCATGGTAATATAAGATGTGAACATTAGGGGAAACTGTAAATCTATAATTATTCCAAAATTAAAAGTTTATTTCAGAATGTTAAATAAAAGACTAAATAACAAAAGAGATAGAAGCCAAAATCCTCTGATTAGACAGATGAGAAAAGGATAAAAGGAGCATCCAGAATCGTTCCTCTTCTTCATTCCCCTTTAACCTCTGATAGTTCCCGAAACTCTAAAAAATCTTTGGCCTCTACAGAAGAAAGATTGGAAACCACCAAATCTAACATTTTATTTTATAAGGAAAAAAACATGGGACCCAAAGATTACTAAGCATCTTACTCAAAATTACACATTTGGGTAAAATAAGAACCAGAATGGAAGATTTCCTTCGGTGTCATGTTTGTTGCTTTTCATCGACTGCAGGTTTTATTTAGATATGTCTACTTTCTTCTCCAATATAGAGAAGTTTTCTTCAATGCGACCACAAGATAGACTCACATATGTCACCCATATAGCCCCCAAGCGAGACTGACCTACGTGTGATCACACAAGTAAGTCAAAAGCCAGGTGCGGCTCACTTATAATGAGAAATGAAGTCATTGGAGAAAGATGAGTTCTGTCTTCTTGGGTAAATTCCTATTTTCCTGGGATCCCAAAAGTGTTTGCGTGGAAGGTGTGTAGATTACCTTGTCAATTGATAGGGTTAAAGGACTTGGCTAAGAAGCAAGTTATAGCTTCGTATTTGCTTGGATTGAGAAAGCCTAATGTTTAGGATTGAATCTGACGCTTTCCATGACTACGTCTCTGGCACACTTCCCAAACAGTATGCCCGGTGTTCCACCTGGTATCTAGTCAGTGAGCCATTGCTGATGCTATCTATACCTGTACAGTTGTCACTTCTAAGGATACACATAAGAAGCAATGTGTCCATGCATTCTGTGGCATCCTTTAAATTATTCACGGGTTTGGAGTTTTGCCTCCAAGAGACATAGAGCTTCATGAGTAACACTGGCCTTCAATGAGGGGTGATGGGCTCATCTATTAGGCTTCCTGTCTATTACCCAAAAGAAAGAAAATACATGCCATTTGGAACACAACCTTGCTTTGTTCTTAGCCTTCACGCACAGCGGTGCACTGTGCTAGGTTACCCCGGCCTTGCATATGTTGGAACTGTCCCTGTCGACCCATTCATACCATCCAAACTCATGGGAGCTTGGGCTAGTGCTTCTCAACTTAGTTATTACAGAGGCAGTTCCTTTGCTCCTAATACGTGTCTCTCAGGCCCCAGTTCCCTTCCATGATCTTAAAGCCAGGAAACACAAAAGGGAAGGGCAGCCCAGCCCCGCAGTGTGTCTCCTTCACTCAGGACCCATCTCTAGTAATATCAGATGAATCACAGCATGAGACTTTACTGAAAATGAAATTCATACTGCAGTCGAAGCCAAAGAAAAGCATAGCTCTGCTTACCTTTAAACAAAAACACATTTCTGAAAGGAAAAGCCAAACTCCTCATTCAAAGTCGCCTTATGGTGATGTTTTAGGAGCATAGTATCAAACTTGTTTACTCAGAACAGTGCCACGAAGTGGTGTTTGCTGGGGGAGGGAAACAAGCCTGTTTAATAATGTAGGTTTTTAAAACAGGCTTTGTCTTGGAGGCTTGATGATTTACAGATAAATCCCTCCTCCGCCCTGCCAAGATAATTGGACTAAAGGGCACATATGTTAACAGGTTTTGTTTTCTTTTCAACTAATAACTAGCTTTGTTGTGGTAATCTGTATTATGCTCATTATTTCAGACTATGCAATATGTCAGGTGATATTCCTCCCGCAGCAGCTCTGTGGGAGACTGCTGGGGAAAGCAACAGAAACAGGGCAAGATACATTTTTTTTTTTCTTAGCAGAAACGACTTCCAGAGAATACGCAGGAACTCCTGGACTTCTGTTGGGGGTGGGGTGGCCTAGAGGAGAGGGGGCAGACTCGTGAATAGAACCTTTCCACCTGCTGCCTTTTTCCTGCTTTTCTGACCGAATGTCTTGCCCACCTAGATTTTTCATCTGTTTTCTAACAAGGTTCGTGATAAAAAGTGAGAACTAGTATTTCATAGGTCAAGTAACACTGCCTTAGATAGTAGATTAGTTTTTTTTTTTAACATAATTTGGTAGATGGTTTGCAATCTTGAAATACCAGAAGGTCCTGCATTGCCATGGATTTCTTGATGCAACTATAACCCATGTTGTCAAGGCAACCCACTTCATGTTTTCCCTCATCTAGAAAACCATTTCCAGTGTTGCAAACCTTAAATCATAATCATCTTTTATAATACACAGGGTCAAACACATCCCTTGTATGCACAAAGCTATTACTTTTTTTTATAAGATATCGCGCCATTACAGAAGACTTTGACTTGAGGGATAATGTGTGTATTAAAGCATTAAAGTTAAAATAATCCCATAGTATTTATGTCCTCTCTCTGCATTTCCAGGACATGTGAGGTTGTTTGCTACAAGCAGTTACATTTTTGAAGCTCTAGTAAAAATGTTGACATATTTTGACTAATTTCTATGTAAATTGATTGCAATCAACAGCTTTTTCATGGTTTGTGAAATTAAATCACTTAAAAGACAAAGTATTTTCTGAGGTTACTATCACCCACCAGTTGTATATATATTCTCCCTTGTTGAGTCAAGGCCCAGTTTTGAAAGTTCTTCCCTGTGATTGGGATAACTCCACAACTGTCTGAGAGGCTGGGACAGCATCACACGGGAACTCGGAGACTGACATCATGGAGGAGAGTGTCCCCCCCCGAGATCTGGGCTGTTTGAGTGGTTGGTTTAAAAGGAAATCCCAATGAAAGGATAGTAAGGATCATTACTCCTTTTGCTGGTCCACTATTAACAAGAAAATTGGATTCTTTCTGAGGTTTAGAAGTTTTAAGACTTCATTTTTAACCCAATAGGCTATGTTTAAGTTCCACAGTGATCGCAAGTAATTCTTAGTCACTCATCTAGTACAGTTCGCCTGGGTTTCCAGTTAGTTTTTCAAACATTTATAAGACTTCCTGCCCCTTGCATTTTTGATCAAAAGCTGATTGCATAAACGTAACCATGTTTCATTTCATGACTCCCAAAGGTTTCAGAACACAAATATGTGGATTTAAATGAAGTTTCTATATGTGTCTTAATGCCTCAGAGCATTTTCATGTTGCACGTTTATTAGATAAAACATACCTCAGCTCCTTTCAGCTGCCATTCTTATTTCAATAAGCTAAAGAATTTTATCCATATAAAATAGTACAAATTATCATATCCACTGTTGAAGAATTGGCATTATTTTCTTTCCATTATTGTGATTTGACAGATGAGGCATTCAAACGTCAATCTGCAAAGCCTTTTAGGTTACTCAGCTCAGCCCTCTCCTGTTATATCCTTCAGAAATTATTAACACTCCATCACGATGCACAAAGGATTTGAGCCCGCTTACAGAAAGACATGCCAAAAAGTAAAGCCCATGGTTAAAGAGGTTGTAGGAAAAAGAAGTGAGTGAAGTAAAATCATAAAGCAAGCAGGAAGAAGATGCATTCCATGGGTCCTGTATGCTAGTTAGATGGGAAGAGTAATTTGTTTCCAGAAGGATTAGCAGCAAAGAGAGAAATGTGGTGAATTAAAGAATTAAATAATTTATAGTATATAAATATAAATATTTAGCAAATACAAGATTATCAGATTATTAAGATCCTAGGGAAATTTTCCTCTTGGGTTACCATTTAGTAAATTTGGTAAAGGTGTATATCATTTACAGTAATTATACGCTAAGATGCATTATATTAACAGCCACAGTAATCAGCCAGAATTCCCTGGTT
Source organism: Ursus maritimus (assembly GCF_017311325.1). Taxonomy (NCBI): domain Eukaryota; kingdom Metazoa; phylum Chordata; class Mammalia; order Carnivora; family Ursidae; genus Ursus; species Ursus maritimus. The sequence continues at coordinate 50,603,108 of NW_024423453.1, read as the reverse complement.
GCTTATTGGTGCCAGGCACTGTGCTGCATGCTTTGCTGTATACCCAACCTCATTCAACCCTCCCAAGAAACATGAAATGGGTGTTCTTTTTTCTTTTTTCTTTTTTAAAGATTTTATTTATTTATTTGACACAGAGAGAGAGAGCACAAGCAGGGGGAGCGTCAGGCAGACGGAGAGGGAGAAGCAGGTTCCCCGCTGAGCAGGGAGCTTGACCAACGACCAACATGGGGCTAGATCCCAGGACCCTGGGATCATGACCTGAGCTGAAGGCAGACGCTTAACCTATTGAACTACTAAGGTGCCCAGTATAGGTGCTCTTATCATAATGTCACAGGTAAGAAAACTCAGGCTTTGAGAGGTTAATTAAACTAAGGTCTCTGCTTTACCCAGTAGAGCTGAGATTCAGTCTTAAGTCAATGTTATACCCAAGTCAGGGATTTTAAACATTATCCTAGACTGCCTCTGTGGTTGGAAGTTGGGAGTGATCATGTCTCCCTGGATTGTTAGGAAATGCTTCCCAGGTAGGGAGGGAGTTGCAATTGGTAATGAGTGGTGACTAGATGTCTCACTGTGAGATATTAACAGTTGAGGATAGTTGATGCAAGAAAACAGTACATTTAAATGCACACAGGATGAATAATTCACAAATGGAAAATATCTGGCTTTGCCAGAAAGAAAGATAACCATTGGCAAGTTCCTCAACCTCCCATCCTCATCTACAGTGGAAATAATAATAGCATGTCCATCATAGAGAAGTTTTAGAATTAAATTAACATTATAAAGCTATTAATATTATTGTTAAGATAGATATTAGACGAAGTTAGACAGAAATCAAGTGCCAGGTTGGGGCACCTGGGTGACTCAGTCGGGTGAACCTCCGCCTCTTGGTCTCAGCTCGGTTGCAGTCTTGGGGTTGTGGGATCTGCCTCAAGCCTCCTGTCCTGTCAGGCTCCACGCTAGCAGGTTTCTCTCTCTCCCTCTGCCCCCCCCTGCTCCCCCCCCTCAAATAAATGAAAAAAAAAAATCTTTAGAAAGCAAATGCCAGGTTGTATCAGATGCTTTGCTAAAGAATTTCAACTTATCCAGAAGGGCATGGGAAGACAGTAAGAGTATAATGAATTAATACATGTGTACTTTTGAAAGACCACTCTGCAGTGATGTGTAGAGAAAGAATTGCTCATGTGCGTGAGCCAGGCACAACTTACAAACTAGAAAACAATATGGATTCAATTAAAGTGGGACTGAGGGGATGGAGAGGGGGGCATTTGATAGGGTTTGGTTACTGAGCTATTAGAGCTGACGCTGAGAGATAAGGTGTAGGAAACAGTCCATGATGGCTCTCAGCTTTCTGCCTTGAGTGATTAGGTGAAGGGCTTCATTATTAACCAGGGAAGAATATACATGCAGATGAGCAAATCTGGGGAAATGACATAAGAAGTCCAGTCAGGACACATGAGCTTGAGAAGCCTAGGAACCAGCCAAGTAAACGAGTGAGTCTGAGAGAGGTTGACTCTGGAAGGAAATGTGGGTGGAAGTCATCTGGACGTCTCTGGTAGTGGAGGCCTCAGACTCAGATGAATCAGTGAAGAGTGACAAGGTGTGATGAGAACATGGATGTGATGAGAACGTGGATGAAGACGGAGCCCTGAGGACCAAGATGTAGGGGCAAGTGGATAAGAGGAGCCGACAGAGAATGCTGAACAGCAGCAGCCAGAAAGGGGCGAAAGACCAGTGAAGGCTTCAAAGAAGCTGGAAGAGTCAGGTAGTGTCGGGTGCTACAGAAAACAGAGTGAACATACAGTTAGAGGGTCATCAGTAATTTTGGCAAGAGCCAAAAATGTCAGTGGAGTAACATTTTCAACAGCTGGATTTCAGAGGGTTGAAGAATTTACAGAAGGTGAGAAAGAGTTGACATTCAGAGAAGGTAGAATTTGTATTCCAAAATGTTACCTATGAAGCAGTTAGTGAGTCACTGGCTTTTGGTGAAGCAGAGAACCAAAGAACGTGTTATTTTCCACTGGGCATAAACATATAAGGGTTCTTAAAAATCAGAAAGATAAGCAACCAATAGGAAAAAATATGGGAAAAAGCAATACAGAAAGAAATGCAAATGGTCAGTAAACACACACACACACACACACACACACACACTATTCCGTCTTATAAGCAATCCAAAATACGAACATTTGAACCGTCTAGTATCAATCTTATCCCCTTAAATTGGCATTTAAAACATGCTCATAGTGAGATAATTTTCCCAGAGGGCAAATTTGGCACATACCAGAAGTCTTAAATATGTCATACAATGTCTCCATCAAATTTTATTTCTAAAAATTGACCTTAATGAAGTAATCATGGATGTGCACAATATTTTGCTACATGAATTCTAGGCACAGTATTAGCTATAACAGGGAACAAACAAATGTAAAACCTAAAACAATAATACTTCCAGAAGAAACCATAGGAGAAAATCTGCGTGACTTTGGGAGAGGCAAAAGTATGTAGTTACTACACCAAAAACAACCAAAATTTCTAATAGTGAGCTGGTAGCAGAGACTTCAGTTGAGCTATGGGTAGCACGTACACAACCATTAGAAATGGAATGCAGTGACATTCACGATATATTGTTACATTTAAAAAACTTTTCATTGAACTATGTTAGTGTAATGTCTCTTTTTTATTTAAAAATAAAACTTATTCAACATTGTACTGAAGGGTCTAGCCAGGGTAATAAAGCAAGGGAAAAAAATTCAAATTGGGAACAACTAAGTAGAACTGTATTTGTTCACAGATGACATTATTATCTATGTAGAAAATCAGATGGGCACTCCAAAAACCGATTAGACTACTAAGTGAATTTTGCAAGATTATGGGGCACAAGATCAATATATAAAAATCAAATCTATTTCTATATACTAATAAACTTTTAAGTTAGAAATTTTTTTTAAAACAACCTCATTTCCAATAGGACTAAAATTATTACTTAGGCATAGATCTGATAAAGGAAACACAAGACCGTACATTAAAACCAACAAAACACCCCCGAGAGAAATTAAAGACCTACATAAACGGAGAGATCTAGTGTATTCATGGATTGGGAGGCTCAGTATTGTGGTCAGTTCTCCCCCACCCCAAGCTGACTTATAGATTTAACACAATCCCAATTAAAAAAAAAAATTTCCCAGGAGGCTTTTTTAAAAAAAAGCTGTCAAACTAAATATAAAATTCACATAGAAATGCAAAGGAACTAGAATAGCCATATCAATTTTTAAAAAGGACAAATTTGAAGGAGTAACACTACCTAATTTAAAGACATATTATAAAGCAACAGGAATTAAAGCAGTGTAGTAATATTCATCGAGACTGAAAAAATCAATAGACCAGAATAGAGTCCAGAAACAGACCCACACATATATACTCAAATAATTGTTTTAACAAAGATGAAAAAGCAATTCAATAGGGAAAGGATGGCCTTTTTAATCAATGCAAAAAACTTATGATCCACATCTCCCTCTATATTTAAAATTAACTCCAACTTTAACCTATAAATGTGAAACCCAAAACAATAACACTTCTAGAAGAAAACATAGGAGCAAACCTTTGAGTTAGGCAAAGATACTCAGATACGACACTTAAAAAAATCCATAAGTGAACAAATTGCTATCATGAATTTTGTCAAAATTAAAAACATCTATTATTCAAAAGTCATTGTTAAGATAAGGAAATGTCAAGCCACATATTGGGAAAAAATATTTCCAAATAATATAGCTGATAAGGGACTTGTATTTCACTTAGATAAAGAACTCTGAAATCTCAACAGTAAAATAATCAAACGACCCAACAAATTAAAATGGACAAGACATTTCAATAAACACTTCATCAAAAAAGTTACACAGATGGCAAATGGAAACATAAAAGATGTTCGACATCGTTAGTCATTAGAGAAATGCAAATTAAAACCCACAGTGATACCACTCTACACCTATTAGAATGGCTAAAATTAAGCAGGCTGATCATACCAAAAGTTGGGAAGGCTATGGAGAAACTGGAACCCTCACTCACTGCTGCAGGAAGTATAAAATGGTCTAACCATTTTGGGAAGAAGTCTGGCAGTATTTTTAGTAGTTAAACATATGTCTACAGTATAATTTATATGGTATAATTTAGCTATTTCACCCCTAGGTATTTATCCGATAGAAATAAAAATATATGTTCTTACACAGACTCGTACATGAGAGTTCGTTCAGTAGTCCCCAAACTGGATACAGCACAAATGTTCATTAAGTGAACAAATAAAGAAATTGTAGTACAGTCATACAATGGAATATTACCAGCAGTAAAAGGAATGAATATTGGTACACGATACCATATGCGTGAATCTCAGAATAATTAAGCTGAAAGAAAGAGGCCAGACAAAAAGACCATATATTATTATAATTCTGTTTATATAAAGCTCTAGGAAATGCATACTAATCTATGACAAAATGACAAAATTGCATATCACTAGTTGGCAGGGAAGGTGCAGAAGGGTTGGGTGGGAGAAATGACAAAAGGATAGGAAAACTTTGAGGAATGATAGATATATTGTATTTTTATTTGTTCATATTCCTCATATATTCATATCACCTACAGTGATAGTCTCACAGGTGTATAATGTATGTTAAAAATTATCAACTTTTAAACTTTAAATATGCATTTGCAGTATACATGTCAATTATACCTCAATAAAGTCACTTTTAAAAATCGTGTAAACAGAAAACTGTTTGGGGCCTGGTGGCTCACAGTTGTTCAATTCTTGCTTCTCCCAACTAATTATAAGGGAGAAGCCTTCCCATTTTACCACTCCACTAGATGTCCAAGGCTGACCATCCCCTTCCTATATGTATGAATATTCTGGAACACTGTAAAAGGGAGTGTCTGCTCCTGCTCTGCAGATGGGAGAAAAGCACTGTGGCACAGAGGGGGACACTCCTTTTTTGGTAGCCAATGAGTGGGGCAATGGATGGATGTAAAATCCTGTCTTCCTGGGCTCCGCTGATGGGATGAATGATAGGCTAGAACACAAGTACAGACAATCAGAGGTTTTTAAGTTAAAGATGGATGCTCTTTGAGAGGTGACTCAGACCCTGCATGGCTTCCTTCTCGTCAACAATGTCTCCCAAAGTGGTCCTCTGTTAGACACACTCCCTAAGTTCTCCCTGAAAAGCAGCTTGTAGATGACACCTGCTGCCATCCAGGCTCCCAACATGGCTATGTTTTTCCTCCCCCCTCGATCCTTTGACCCCCTTCTTAGCACAAAGGAAACGCGCCTTTATACTTTCCTAATTATGATTCACTCTCCTTCTCTCTCCACCTCCGTTCTGCTGGGGCTTCAAAGAAATAAGAATATATGAGAATTAAATTTCCATTTTAAAATGGTCTGAATATTTACATACTCATATATTTCATGTGCACATAAAGAAGAAAAGATTAAAGAGACACATTGAAAATGAGATTACTAATGATTTTATTTGATTTACTTTTCTGTGTTTTATCAATTTTCTGTAATGAACATGCACTTAATAAAAGCAATGAGCTCCTGGAAAGCAAGAACTGGGAGAGACATGCAAGCAAGTTTTCATGTGGAAGGGAAGGGGCCTATACAGAGAGAGAGAGAAATTAAAAATAAATCAAGAGATACAATCAAAGGGTCCGGAGTCATGCGGAATGACTACTTTGGGCTGCAGAGGGACGTTTTGTCCTCTTCGATAAGAGGAAAGGAAGTAAGAAGGGTGTGATGCAGTTACAAATACGGGTTCAGTCTAAAGACAGGAAGTTAAGGGAGTTTACCCATGAGAGTATCAATGTTCTCCAAAGGAGAAGTTGTATTTAATAAGGCCCACTGTTAAGACATCAGTTCTGTCCCTCCCTTGGAGGGAAAAACTAGTAGCAGAAACTACTAGTCAGTCACCCTCTCTCCAGTTTATCCTCCATGCAGCTCTAAGAACAGCCTTTTAAAAAGCCCAGTAGCCTTCAAGCCTAAACTCCTTTCTATCTTTCTCCTTGGAGATTGCTTAAACTTGGACCACACCTCAAATCCATGGCCTGGGACAATCCCTGTCTTTTTAAAAAATTAATTTATTTATCTTTTTATTATGTTCAGTTAGCCAACATACAGTATTTTGCTGTAGTGCTCAATGATTCGCTAGTCGCGTGTAACACCCAGTGCTCATCACATCACGTGCCCTCCTTAACACCCATCCACATCTTGCACCTGCTTTCTACAAGTGCCTGTAACATCTTTTCTGTTTCTACGTACTCTGTACATACAGGCTGTCCCACCTCTGTTCATATAAATCAAAGATCAGTCACTTTGTGGATTTTGTCCCCAAATTACTTACCTCACCATTTGGTGAGTCCAGCAGCAGGAGAGTAATCCCATCGTGAAGCTGGAGGCATCCACTTCCTCTCAGCTACCCCCCAACAAACTCAACCCCCTCTTCTCCCTGTTTCCTCAGAAAGATAGACAAACTCACTCTGGTGTCTCACTCAAAGAGATTCGCCCACATTCATGTCCCTGTGGTCCTGCTTTTCACTCCAACTAGGCATAACGAAATTTCTCTTGAACAAATTCCATGAAGGAAATCTGGGAAGAATATTTTCTACTTCTCCCCACACATTAATCCATGCGATCTCTGGCCCCAAATCCCCTGGCTTTGAGTTGATACTCAAGGCTCTTCATCATCCTGTCCTGCCCACTCTTCCCATCTCACCTCTTGCCCTTTCACCTCTTGCTCATGCTCTGAGGCTTTGCGTTTCCTCAGACAAATCTTGATCCCACAGACCCCTGTAAATTTTCACAGAACCCGAAGTTCACCTTCCCCTCTTCCCCCCTTTTGTCACGCTCAGCTCAAGCATTAGAAGCATTTTAAGATCTTTAAAAGGAGATGTTTAAAAAGGGGGGGTGTTTAAATGGAATATTAAACATTCCTGCTCCATTTTCAATGTGGATAACTGAACTTCACCTCTTGCTTTTTATAAGAACAATTAGTAGAACACTATTAGATTGGCTTACTATTTGATTTCTATCCCTTTGCAGGGATTCAATGGCATTAGAGAAATTGACAACTGAATCTGCTGTGGAAAAAGGTGTTTTATCAGAATTTTAATGACTGGGAATGAAGGAAATGGAGAAAGAAGCAAGGCCAACCTATTTTTTTTTAGACTTCCAAAGAGACAGGGGGAAAAAATGACAGGCTATTAAATAAGAACTTTTGAATAAGAATTCCTCTCATGTTCACTTTTCACTTTTAAGCTCTAGGAAGAAAAATGTGTTCTAGAATGTGAACAAGTATCACTTGTGTCTCAAGAATTTCCACACAGGGGGCGCCTGGGTGGCACAGCGGTTAAGCGTCTGCCTTCCGCTCAGGGCGTGATCCCAGCGTTGTGGGATCGAGCCCCGCATCAGGCTCCTCCGCTATGAGCCTGCTTCTTCCTCTCCCACTCCCCCTGCTTGTGTTCCCTCTCTCGCTGGCTGTCTCTATCTCTGTCAAATAAATAAATAAAATCTTTAAAAAAAAAAAAAAAAAAAGAATTTCCACACAGAGAGCAACCAGACATAAGGGATCCTTGCTCAAAACCAATTTCTTGGCACAGGCTCCTGGAGGTCCAGAATAAATTGTTTTTGTGTCCTCTAAACTGACATAAAATGCTTGGCTCCCCAAAAGCTTTCCTTGGTTGAGAGCAACTTCTTAAGTGGAAGAACACAAGATTTGGGGGCGGCAGGATGGGACACAGTTGCCTTTCTTATACAGCAAAATATGGGAACACAGTTGAACATTCCCATGGAAACAGGAATGAGTGTTACACATTGTCTCCCACCACCAGTAGGCTGAGAATCAGCATTTGAGATTTGGAATCCACCGTAAGTGCTGCAAATGAGGAAACTGGCCGGTTGTGGTTGTTTTCCAAACATGTCATGGCCCCCAACCCTAAGTTTCATTTCTAGCCTGTGGCGATTATATGTACCTCCCACCCTTCCCTGGTCCGGTGCTTCCTTATTTTGTAAGAAGTGGCTATGTTACTATTAAGTCAATTAAAGGGAGAGCAGTTTAACGCCAGAGCTCTTAATCTGGAAAGTGTCTCAGACATCTCTGAGAGTTCAATGAAAAGTACAAACCTCTCCCCAGAAAAAGTAAATGCAACATTTCACATTCAATTTAGAGAATTCATATACTCCTAGAAACTCCAAAGAACTCCACTACTTAATAAAAAGGCTTCAGTTTTAGGAGAAAATTCTTAGCAAAGGCTCAGTCTCTAAAATGCCAAAACAGGTTTAAAGGTAATATGTGGGGCCCACTAATTATGCTTGATGTCAAAGTCCTGGTAAAACCGACTTTGTGTCATCCTTGTATTACGATATCTAGAATATGAGTCAACAGAGAGATTAAAGCTTCATTGTCTGCCATTTAAGCTGGAGTAGAATATATCAGATTTATTTCAAATGTTTATGTGAGAGTAAAACACCACCACCACCACCAAGAAAAACTCAGTCCAGTCACATTATATACAATGTTCAGACGTGACACTACTATTAAAGCAGGTTGGAAACAGGATGAAGAATTTTTTTTGAGCTCTAAAAATAAGTATTGACAAGGAGCTGTCAATAGAATTGACATTGTACAATAGAGACTCCGTAGAGAAACCTCTCTTCTTCTTTGCTGCCACCCAAAGGAATATTTTAGAAAGATAATTACATACACACTCTCTCTCATTCTCTCATTCTCTCTCTCTCTCTCTCTCTCTCTCTCTCACACACACACACACACACACACACACACACACACACACACGAGACGACAGTTGGGAGAAGGACAGAAGAATTCATGAGATCAAAGTCTGATGGGCAATCATACAGCGCCCCCTTCTCATACACAAAACTCCACAATTATGACACTAACGTAAACTTCACGAAAGCAGGAATTTGATCTTGTTCCCTCGCACCTAGAAAATATCTGATACATTGTGATGCTTCAGTAATTAGCTCCTGATTGAAAAAAATCCACTACTCAGTAGAGCTTGGAAAACAAACAAACAAACAAACAAACTACATATAACTTACTGTATTACCCTGGGGCAAATAAATTCAGTTCTCTGGGCCTCAGTCTCTGCATGTAGAAAATGAGGGGTTAAAATGGGGTCTTCTTAAAAGTCTCTGATAATCCCAGTCTCTCTGACTCTGCTTAGAGCATGAGTACTCTCTCCTAGACCGCAAGGCTATGACCATTTTAGGTACAAAGACCAAGCACCGGCCTATGTAGACCCACGTGAGCTATGGATTGTCACTGAGGAGGGAAGAAGGGAGACACTTAGAAAAGAAATAAACACGAGGAATGTATATTTCTGAGGAGTGTTCATTTCTTCTGGGTAAGAACCTTGTAGACGGCGGTGGCAATTCCAGGAGTCCCAGGCAAGGTCTTAAATCTGTAGACAAGGAGGAATAGCCATTTTATGGAATGTGATTCAGTTATTCCCTTATTTTCTTTATGAAGTCACAGCTCATAATGAACTATCCCCGCAGACCCAGCCCCGTAGATCTTCTGTCCGCTCAGAATGCCTGGAGGGCAATAGACTGGTATCTCTTCCAGAGTGTATGCTAGGATATTCTTCACCCTGAAGTTCAAGAGGAAACAGACAACCGAGTATTGGCTGAATATTTTAAAATAGATTTTAAGTACATTTATTAAGTCTGTAAGTAATTCATCTCCTTACGTGAGAGTACTAATCAACCCAGATTTAGGTGAGGTTTTTTTGGGGGGGGAGGGTGGTAGTGGGGAGATGGAAATATTTTCACTCTTGTGAAAGAATATTAGAAATTACAGGTCCTCTCTAAAGTGTTTCCCTAAATTTTTTTTTCCTCGGAGAAGTAATCCTCAAACTTCAGCATACAGAAAAATCAGTTGGAGTGATTATTAAGAATGCAGATTCCTAAGTCCCTCGCCCTATGGATCTGGGACAGAGCCTCAGAATTTGCCATTTTAACTGTTACCATATCAACTCCAATATCTCTCCCCGCTAGACCGACTTCCTTGTCCATTTCTTTCTCTTTGTGTCCTGCCCGAGTCATCTTCATATGTGATATTGCACCATCTAGTGGACGGTTTCACTCAGCAAATTCTTTTTCTTACACTAGAAATGCCTTGCTCAAAACTTGGAGAAAATCTCATCTCTCTTGAACTCCTTGAAAGGAAGCAATGGGAGATCAGGAAAAGGTTTATAAGGAAAAAAATGTTTACTATAACATCACATTTGTGTATATGGATATATACATTGAATGTGTAAAATACATACATTTTATGAAAAGAGAACATTTTAATCCTGATAAGTTTGAATGTAATATAGCTAATATGCGTTGTACACATATTTTAGTAACTTTGGATGTATCGGCCACGATATTTTAGACTATTTGTACCTGTACTATTGATATTCTCACATACAAATGCCTTCCAGCACATCAGTACAATAACTTGGGTCTTTCACATTGTTTCCTCTGAGCATCTGTTAGTACTTAGAGGCCGTTGAGACCCCTTGAGTCATCCTTAAGAGCCACAACTCTTTTCAAGATGCAGGAAGCACGGCATGTCTGTTTTTTCACCTCCCGGCTTCTAGCTCTGAAAAACTTTGGTTAGTGAAGCTAGTACTCCAAGGATCACCATTCGGTTGCCCGCAGGCGGCAAGCAGGTAATATAAATGAGTCAAGTAAGCAGGGTGCAAACCACAGAGAGTGGTGGGGACAAAGGCGAACTGAGTTTGTTACATTTCAAGGAATTCAAAAACTAGTCATATTTTTGAGCCGACGAGAGGCCTAAGAGCCATATGGAACTTTTTTCATAAACCAGTTAGGGACCCCTGGCTTACTTGAGGGTTTACTAAATGCCTACTATGTATGGATGATATCTTTTATAATTCTAACAAATACCCTGTATAAGAGATACTATCATTATCCCAATTTTACCCACTAGGAAGCTGGAACTTATGGAGGTGGGTCACTTGACCCACATCAGACAGTGGAGACTTCCCGCCCATGGCTCTGATCCAGAGCCGGAGTCTGTGTTCTCAGTGACTTCATTCCAGAGCCTCTCTGAGCATGTGGCTTCTTGCCTGTTTGACCTGACTGTCACTTTGTGCCCCTCTCCTCCCACTGGGACCCCCTGCTCCTACCCCAACTCTCCCTGTCCCCCTATATCTTTCCAACATCTGTGTTCATTTGGCCTCTGGTGCTGCTGGTGTCTTTGCATTTGGACAGTTTCTCATCTGGTAATTTACAGCTCTCTCTGCATCAGCATGATTCTTGGTAACTTACTACTCACATTGTAAACTAATGTGACAATCACGTGGATACAATTTATTTTTACTACTATTACTTTAGGTAAATGCACCTTCTCCTAGAGCTTTAAAATGGTATTTCAGTGATGCTTAGATTTTTGTTACAGGTTGGATTTGCTTTGATAGAGCACCTCTACTTTTCTACTCAACTGGGCTGTTTCCAAGTACTATTGTAAATACTGTGGAGTAATACCAACTCTTCTCAGTAAAGTACTGTTGTATCATTTGGCCTCAAAAAATGTTTGTTTTTGAAAAGTAAATGTTAAGAGTCATCCTGTATAGAAACCCAAGCTAATTACCTTTTGAGGAGAATAAGGTATTTCTTTCACTTATCCATTCTCAGGTAACTTCTTGAGTTGTGCAATCACACAGATAGAATAGCAGCCCTGGGGCATGTTTCTGGATGTTTCCTATCAGGCTGGCTCTCATGCTCTCCTTTACTCAGGAAAGACATAATTATAATCTGCACACCCACATTAATGCTTTCCATTTATTTGGGATGTTTGAGTCCCTTCAGCTTTTTATAAAAACTGTCACCCAGAACGGTATTTCTTTGGGAAGTCTTAACATAACATTTTGAATTGAATCTCCAAACAAAAAGAATGAAAACTAACTGGGGGATAAATCGCAACCTGTGATGTATTTTTTTCAATCCTAACAGAAAAGAAGCTATCATTGTGCAGCCTTTTGAATGATTCTACCTAGTTTATGCAGAATAAATTACCCATTTACCTTCCTTTGTACAAATAGTTAACAAAAACAGACTGTATTTCTTGCTATGAGATTCATTATTCAGGAAAAAAAACCCTATTCGTACTTGGAAAATAGATGGGGACGGGTGGCTTTGACTGCCTTAATTCTGTATGAACAAATCCCAGCTCATCCTCTCTTCATCCCTCAGTGATGTTATCAATATGTTGCATTTATCTAGAAGGTAAAGACTACTGAAATGTAATTGGATATGGTGCTGCAAGTTCCAAGTTATGAGAGTCACTAACGTTTATAGAATTCTTGTTGAGTACCTTATACTAATCTGCACTTATATGCATTAACTCACTTCATCTTGACCCTGTGAAGTAGGTACTGTTCTTACCAAGATTTACAGGGAAGCAAATGGAAGGACAGAGAATTAAAATAACTCACCCAACTAATGAATCATCGAACTTTACATAAAAAAACAGGGATGTATTGAATGGTGACTAACCTAATATAATAAAAAAATATTATTATAAAAAATAAAAAATAAACATATGAAAAAAATATATAATAAAATAACTCACCCAAGATCACACAGCACTTAGTGGTAGAGTCAGAATTTGAACCCAGAGCCCTTGTTTTTTTTTAAGTACCCCTTGAATCAAGTACCCCTTGAATCCCAGACACAGTAAACCTTGAAAATGCATAGCTCATTCCTCAGTGCTGGATTCAGCCTTCTGTTGAAGGACAAGTTTGAATCATGGACATTTTCTGACTTGTGTCAGGTAATGAGCACCTTAACTAATCAGTGAGCTTGACCAACTATCCACCCTCCTCATCTCAACCTGGTTGTCTTGTTTCCCTTCTATCATCAGGTTTGTAGTAAATATCACTGAAAGAGGGACGCCTGGGTGACTCAGTCAGTTAGGCGTCTGCCTCTGGCTCGGTCATTATTCCAGCATGCTGGGATCGAGCCCCACATCAGGCTCCCTGCTCAGTGGGGAGCCTGCTTCTCCCTCTGCCTCTGCCGTTCCCCGTTTGTGCTCATTCCCTTTCTCTCTGACAAATAAATAAATAAAACCTATTTTTTTAAACTTGAAGAGGTCACAGTTTTCTTCCAGCGTTCTTCTATCCATTTTTAAGAGAGAAATGATTTACCAAGGCATATCTGTGAACTTGGGGATTCCTGAAGGTCTCAAGAGTTATGCGTCATAAATGTAAAGAGTTCGTTGTTTGGTTCTCTCCCATAGTATTTGAATTATAACTAAGAAAATTAGATTTTAATATGTTTTCATGTACCATAACACTAATTTGAAAATTAAAATTAAAAATGAAATAGTTTGTTTAGTGATTCATGAGCTGACACTGAATTATTTTATTTCAAAAAAATTCACTAATTTTGTGGTTTTTCATTCAACTGAAATATTTACAGCACAGCCAGGTAACCAAACTGGTTTGTTGATTTCCCTTTCCTGGACTACTAATTAGCTTATGACAGGGAGTCATAAAGTGCTGTTTCTAGTGTAGATGCCATTGAGGTCACCATACAACTCTGCCAAGTGTCACGAGGCAGGTGCTTCTCAAGATCCACCTTCATTGGAATCACGTGAGGGTTACTTTAAACACAGACCGTAGGGCCCCACCTCCAGAGTTCTGATTCAGTAAGTCTGGTGTGGGGCCCAGAATAACTGCATTTCCAATGTTAAAAGCTCAACTCAGGCATCTTAAAAATTTTAAGAGTTCATTTGAGCAGAACTCAGTTTGAGTCAGGCGGTACAAAACCAGAAATGGTTGGGAGCTCTTTATCCACAGGACCCAGGGGAGAGACTTACACAGAGAAAGTGCAGAAGCAAAGAAAGGTAGTCATTTGATTGGCTGTAGCTCTAAGTCTAGTTGGCTGCTTGTGATTGGTTATCTTTAGGTTTCCATTTCTGAGCCTTCAGGCATGCATAGGCTTAGATTTTGGTTAGCTTAGGTAGGCTGCCGTGGCATTAGAGCCACCTCAGCCTGATGGCCTCCTTGTTTAATTAATTTAACATTAACAAGTCCCAAGCTGACGGGGAACACTTTTTTAGAACCACTGCCCTAGGAAACATTTGTAAATAGGGGTGTGGGATGTCCAGGCTTTCAGTTATGGAATGACCAAGTCACCGGAATCATGGGTACAGCACAGGGATGTAAGATAGTCAATGACACCATAATAGTGCTGTAGGGTGACAGATGGTAGCTACACTTGTGGTGAGCAGAGGGTATAGACACGTGAATCACTCACTATGTTGTACACCTGAACTAATGTAACATGTGTCAACTATTCTCCAGTTAAAAAAAAGAAGAAGAACCACTGCCCCACACCAGTGGGCCCTCAAGGAACTTCAACAATACTGTAAGCCTCAGAACTTTTGTAGGTTTACTTACTATCCCTGGGCACAATATTATCTTACTAAAGCATGCAGAGAATGTAATAAACTTTAGATGTGCTGTCTCGGATACTATTTTCACTGACATGCAGTGGAACTCTACCATATGATAAGTAGGTTCAGAATACTTTACGTGTTATGACAGGGAGTGACAGGTGTGGTTTTGCATTCATGCTGGGTTGCTGAAATGACCAGGAAGAGAGCTTGCACAGCTGGCTGGCTGGCTGGGAGCTCCTGAGTCTGGCTGCAGGCAGGGAAGCTGGTCTTGGTACTCCTACGATATGGACCTGGCGCCACCTGCTGGAAGCTGTTTGCTCCATCATTCTATAAGATTTGCTGGTAATTCTGGTTTCTACGGCTGTTAAGAAAGTTAGAAAATGCAGTTGGAACTATGTCACGGAAGAAAAGGAAATGGATTTAGTAAAGCAATCCCCAGCCTGTGTATTTTGATATTGTGCAAATGAACTGCCTTTATTCTTCACTGATACAAAGATTTTTTTAAAAAGCATTCTTATTGGATGGTATTTCTTAATTTATATTTTAGGACAGAATATGAATACAAGTCATTGAAACTAGAAAACTGCACAAAACCACACACTTTGATTTAGCTAGCATAAATGGAAAATTTCACAGAAACAATGTTTGCATTAATTTATACCCCAATTTGGAAGTCTTCAGAAAAAAATCGAGTTGTATATTTCAAAGTGAATAACAGAGTTCTGCTCAATTCTTTATATTGTTGAGGGGTTTCGGTAAGCGACCAAAGGGCAAGAACAATAAAACAGGTACCAGAGACCCAGAGACTGTAAAGCCTACAGCGCTCCCAGACCACCCATGTAGGAGGTGCTGAGATTTTGTGAAACCGGTTTGGCCCACATTAGCTTATGCCCCATTTCGAAAGAGTGAAAGAGAACTTGCTGACGGATGGGGGGCAGACAGGGGAGTTGGCAGCCTGAAGCCTCGTAGAAAGTGGGGTGGTGTGTTGTGGCATGGCTGTCCCTTGCGCCTCAGGGGAAGGAAAGAGAGCTGCTGGCTTCTCAGTTCCACCAGCTTTCTTGAGTCCACTTGGAGACACATGTGTCCTCTTGGAACTGGAGACTTCTGAATCATCTGAAGAGGAAAGGCCATGGCCCGCTGCCCTACTGTGGCAAGGTGGAAGTGAGGCTGCTCCCTTGGCAGACAGCTGGGTGTCCTCAGTGACGCAGCAAGGGCTAATATTCTCCGCGTGCCCCTGGGCAAGGCCAACACAGAGTTCTCTCGTAAGTGCAGGCTGAGAGTTTGCATCTCGAACAAGCGCCCAGGGAAGGCTGACACTGCTGCTGAGCGGGGGCCACCCTGACACCTGACACGGGGAAGCTCTCATCTCTCGGATCTCCCTTCAGAGAGACCCCAGTGGTACACATCGTACCGGGCTCGGGTGGACCTCAGCACACATGGCTTCGTAAAACCGGACAAGGGGGCACAAAGGCTGTGTGCATCTGGACAGATTATCACTTTCCTGTCACAGAATCTTTGGCGAATTTTTAAATTTCAGCATCCCAAATATTAAATCAGAGCCCCTTCATGACAGCTTTGTTAAAATAAGATTTCTATCCTTGCCCCCTCGATCCATTCCTCAGTGTGAGGCCTTGCAGAACATATTCAAACTTTGGCTATAAAGGTGAAAACACAAGGAGATGGATGAACATTTTACAAAGGACACGGATTCCTGTTGGCGCTCTGCGCGGAATATGGGGTGCAGTAATGTGATCGTTAGGGAGAGGGCGCTGTGGCATCACATTTACTTGTGTGCAGGCTCTTGAATTCCCGAACAGTCCCTGTAAGAATCTATAAGGGAAAGCAGGAGTCTGACGGTCCGTTTACACTTCGCTTCACCTTAAAATGCTACTGAGATCAGGAAGTGACAACTCAGGAGAGTCTGTTGTCTGGAAGCAGAAGGAGTCTTTACAAATGGCTTGGTCCATCCCTGTCAGCCCCATGGGTATTTCTTTCTTTGCGGCTCATTACATTTGAAGAATGTGTTTCAGCCATTCTGTCAAAATGCTCCTTAGATTTAAGAAGACACAATTCTTAAGGTTCTTTTTCAAGCCAGTTTTGCAAATGACGGTTGATTTGCTCTGGATATTCTGTTTACCGAAGGTATTTTCATCCACCTGGAACATTTAGGAAATTTGAACACGTAAAGCCGCTTTTCTGCACCATCCTGCATGTTTTATTTGGTCACATTGGCTATAAAGGTAATTCACAAAAATTATTAAATCACAAAATTCTATTGCCAAGTGATAATATTCTATTTTATAATTATACAGTCTATTCAGATGAACATGACAACAAATCAATGATAAAAAGGAATTTTAAAAATCCATCTTTCACAGATATGGTGTCAACTTTTGATAAAAGCCAAGATACGCATACTAAAATCTTCAGTTCAATGTTGATTAATTAAAAATAGATCCTAGATTGACGCACCTGGTTTTCTCAGAGCCACATTACCAAGATTTCTCCATTATTTATTTGGAATAATATATAAAATATAGTTTAAGAAAAAAGAAAATACAAGATGAAGTGTGAAATTTTTAATTGGCTCTAACAGCCCCTTACAAGAAAAACTGTATTGATGACTAGCCAGTAGGAGGGGAGTGGATGGTGTTTGGAAATGAAGCATTTATTTCTCTAAAGTGTTTACCAAACTTTCTGGAGTATCATGATCAGACATTAAGTATTATGCCTTCTTACAAATGAAATTATAGGATCTTAATTGTCAGACTGGAAGGGAAGTTAGGAAGTGTCCATTTAATTCTTTTATCAGGAATTGCATTTGAAAGCCAGTAGCAGAGTCCTAAGAAACAGTGGCTCAATCAGACAGGGTTTTATTTTCCTTGCATATCAGTGGGCATCCAGAGATGCACCGTTGCTCATGGGACTTAGGTCTCTCCAATTCTCAAGACTTTTCCTTGAGGTTGCAAGCTGGCTGTTGGGACTCCTACCATTAATTATGAATTCCGGGCAACAAAGAAGAGGAAATGAAAGAAAGGAAGAAGGGGCCGTTCCTGTGTCGGGAAGACAAAAACTCGATATCCCAGTTGACAGCCATCTCATCTCATTGGTGGAAACTAGTCATTGCCCACCTCTGCCAGAGAAGGTTGGAAAGGAGCTTTTAGCTGGGCATGATGCCAGCCCTCACAGAATGAGTCTGTTGGTGAAGGAAAAAGGGAAGAATGTATCTTCCTCCCAAAGTTCTCTGTCACAGCCTCTGTCACATCTGCATCTTATGGAGATGAGGCAACTGGCCCAGAGACGTTAAGCAACTTCACCCATGTCCCCAAGCAGGGGCAGAGCCAGGACTTCCGGAGCACTAACATATGCCCTCATGCCGTCGACGGAGCTGTACACGGAATTACATGTGGGGATGGGTGGGAAAGGAATGGGGCCCTCTGAAGTTCTCAAGATTTTGCTTTAGCGAGAGCATAATAAGAATGGAAAATATCATGATTTCTTGATAGGGTGGCACGTCAGTTCACCTCCAATCACATCACAGGGATTTGATTTCCCTTTAGAAATAGTGCAAAGAAAACTAAACACACAACTCCTAACACAGAAATGAAGTGATATCCTAGCTGTCAAGGCATGCAAATGTTGAGAGTCTGTTTCTCCAAAATAAATAATGGACACATTCCCTCATGTAAACCTTAACTCACTACTGTAAAAATTGTGGCCCTCTTCCTCTCCCGGGAGGGAGCAGCCCTCTACTTTCTGAGGCGTGTGACCAAGGGAGAGTGATTTTTGAGAGTAAGGGTAGTAGCAAATCAAGACCGTGCTTGAAGGGAGGATTTTCTCCCGTTGCCCAGATGACAAAATGTGTTCTCTAGGACAAGGGCTGTGAGCAGATGGTGACTTTCTCTCACAGTCATTCAGCCATTCAAACCCTTGTGAATGTCCTCATTCAAGAACGCAACACTGTATCCGGTTAAGCATTCATCCAAGAAGAGATGACTTATTACCACTTATAATCTAGTACCACAAAGAAGTGATATGCAGAAACCTGAAAGGAAAATGTTTTCTAAAAATTGTACAACAGTAAAACTATCCCATCTGCGTTACAGACAAAGAAACTACAGGCTAGCAAAACAGAAATTACTCGATTTAATCTGTTCGGAGACTAGGAAAATATTTGTCTTCATTTTAATATATATTTAGGTTACATATAACTCCGGGGGTTATGATTCCGTATCTTTCCCAATACAGAGAATTACTTGAATGTTGTCGTGTGGTGTGAAATTGTGGATATTTTATGTTTTTCCTCCATTCATGGTCTGCGTCTGGGATATAAATGGGGGAGCGAAGTTCCCTAGCTAGAAACTCAGCGTTGTGTGATTCATTTATGATTGCAGTGGGAGAAACTAC
The DNA here is from genome assembly GCF_017311325.1 of Ursus maritimus. Taxonomy (NCBI): domain Eukaryota; kingdom Metazoa; phylum Chordata; class Mammalia; order Carnivora; family Ursidae; genus Ursus; species Ursus maritimus. The sequence goes on along the minus strand of NW_024423453.1, from coordinate 50,584,227 downwards.
AGATGACCACGAGCGAAAGGAGGAAAATATTCTGCTCTGTCACGTTCCACGTCATCGCGATCACCTGTGTGGTTTGGTCTTTGTATGTATTAATAGATCGGACAGCGGAGGAAATCAAGCAAGGCAACGATAATGGTAAGGACACGTCTCTTTTCTTTTTTCTCCTCTTGAATTCTCTGATGACACCAGAGGTGAGTGGGGAACCTATTTCCCTGTGTGATACATCAGCAAACACCAGTACTGGCAATTAAGTCTTCTCCGATTACGTTATAAATCCTCGGATCGAATATCTAGGGCTCTCCGGCCGAGATGCGAGATTGATCAAGTCCATTAAACCTTAGCAGGGACAACTATAGAGATGTCACACATCACTTCAGGCTTTTCAGGAGCCGAATAAGGATCCTGTTTTGCCTGATGTGAAAGGCAAACAAACAGTTGTGAGAGTGGAAGGTTTTTTTCATTTTATTTAATTCACTACAGTTGTTGCTTCTTTTAAAACACGAGTAAGATGATAGTCTAGTAGAGAATGTGTTGTAGCGTATTAATTAGTACCGTATAATTGGATTGAGTACGTTAACACCATGGTTTGAAATTTTGGCCAGGCTAAGTTTAATTGTGAAGGATGATGTCAAGTCTGCAAGGAAAGCCATTTAAAAATCATTAAGGCAGATTCTAACATCTGAAATGGGTAGTTTATTTAAAGCGGAGGGAAAAATAGGCGGTTTATTTTCACTTTTGAAGATACTCAGCTCTATTTCTCAACAGGCTCTATTTACTTCTGCATGTGGCCTAAATCAAAGCTGGTAAAATAAGTGAGAAAATATTACCCGAATCACACCCCCCTTCACCCCGGAAAAAAACCCAACAACCCAAAAAAAGAAACCAAAAGAAAGAAATAGATGACAGGAAATAAAGGAGAGGAAGTGAGGGAAAGAAAGAACGAAAAGAATATTAATAGGGAAAGTTTTGTTATTCTGCATTTCTTTGTCTGGATTCATTAACAGCAGAAGGGACGGATGTTCTGTTCTCACGCTTGCCCGCATGGTGGCAGCAGTGAGCACCGGCAAGCGCTCTCCCGGGCGCTGGATGAAGGGACCCTGAGGACCTGTCTGATGCGCGGGGATGTGGTTTATGGTGGGGTGTGTGTGTGTGTGTGTGTGTGTGTGTGAATTGCAGTTCTCGCTCTCCTCTTCTGAATGAGAATAAAAGCTAGAAAAACAGGTGGGGCGAGGTTTCATTGTTTTTTTAGTTCAATATTACGTTGGCCTTTACAATTAATACCAAACTAGACTGTTTACAACTACATTCTGCATTATTCCTGAGATACTGGATTTAAAAATGACTATTACAACCCTATTAGATAAGTTCCCTGAGGATAAGACCCCCGCCTTTTGTTAAACCCACGTCCCCTGTAGTTACAGGTGCTGGCCCAAGCTAAGTAACAGAAAGTGTGCCATAAACACGGCAGTCATGCATGTATAGGAAAACAAAGACGCGCCGCACCACCATGCCCACCTGAGCACACCCAGCATAGGCTCCTAGGACTCCAGTGTTTTCCTAGCCATCAAGGGCAGATCTGACAGCCAGAGACTTAATAGCTTTAGATGTCTGATTTAGGGTTCAGTGACTGAGAATCGTCAGTCAGCCCCGGTGTAGCTTGCCCTCTCCCAGTGGTCACCCTGACGTGAACTGGCCGAAACAGCCTGCAGAGCTCCTCGGGTCTCCTCTAGCCACATGCGGGGGAAGGAGGATTGAAGGCACCTCTCCTAGACATAACAAGAAGCAATCTTGTGTCCTTCCTATGTAGACACTTCAGAACCTCTCTCTTACATTCACTCAGTCCCACTTCTGAGACATGTGAGTGAACATTTATCCTACAATGAACATGACTATCTCAACTTCAGCCACCAGAGTCTCCAGAACCCAAGAAACCCATGGCCCCACGCTTCCTTCCATTTCTTTCACTCCGCCTGCTCATTCTCTAGTCCCCCCGGACACCCACGTCCTCAGTTGTCATTTCCATGCTGATAACCAAGCCACAGATTTATCTCCAGCTCTTACTGCACTCCAAATCATGCATCTACCTCCTGAACTTCTCCATTTAAAGGTCTTCCAAGCACCCCAAACTCAATGTGTCCAAACTTATAATCTACTACCACTGCCCACACTAACACCTGTGGGAGAGGCGTTATTAACACCCGTTACCAGACGCATTTGGGTTTTCATTCCTCATCTCCCTCTCCCTCACTGCTGCCTTGTCAATCACCAGATCCTATTATTCTCCTTCATAGGCCTCTGGAATCTGTCATGTGTCTCCTTTCCCATTGCTCTCATCCTTCTGCAAACGATCCTATCTTTTATTTGAAAACTGCAACAACTTCTTTACTGGACTTTCTCCACTTCTGCCCACCTTTAACCCATGCTCAATAATGAGCCAAACCCTGTGGCAAGTGGCCCAGTCAACATTGTTGAAGGAATGACGCCTCATACCCACACTTTCCTATCTCTTTTTTTAGAATTTTTCTTCAAAATTTTTTGTTTTTTCATTTCTCAGTCCTGGGTGGATGCAGGATTTCAGAACAGAGTCTCCCAATGAATTGTCACTCAGGCCTCTCAGTCAGATTTCCCAAAAGAAAAGCTTGAATAATAATCAAAGGTTGGCTTTATCTGTCTATTATCTATCTATCTATCTATCTATCTATCTATCTATCTATCTATCATCTATCTATCTATCATCTATCATCTATCTATCTATCATCTATCTATCTATCTATCTATCTATCTATCATCTATCTATCTAGTCAAAGGTCAGCTTTCTACTGTACACTTTTAAAAAGTATTTTCAGTTTCTTTCTTTTTTTTTTTTAAAGATTTTATTTATTTATTCGACAGAGATAGAGACAGCCAGCGAGAGAGGGAACACAAGCAGGGGGAGTGGGAGAGGAAGAAGCAGGCTCATAGCGGAGGAGCCTGATGTGAGGCTCGATCCCACAACACTGGGATCACGCCCTGAGCAGAAGGCAGACGCTTAACGACTGTGCCACCCAGGTGCCCCTGTATTTTCAGTTTCTTAAAAGCAAGTGAAAATGAGATAACTTTTATCTTTGGTGTTCAGAGCTTTTGAGTTATGAAGCAAGATATTTATCAGGAAGCAGTGCCGGTGACAATCCCTACAGAGTTGCTGGTCAGGGGGACAGCTCTTAACTCAGGTAATTTCATGTGGAAACTGTAGTGACTTCCACAAAGGGAATCATCTGTACTTATGTTCAAACTGTACTTAAAGCCTGACTTCCCAAAGCACACACTTATGGGGAGTGTGGGCATCTGTATGAGCTGGTATTATGTTCATCTTCCTTTGGCACTGGGACTGTGAGTGCTGAGCCTGAATTTACTTTTCAAATTTGAAAAGACTGCTTAATTTAAAAGTCAAAATATTTTAAATCCGCCCTGAAAACCTTCAAAAACATTTGAAGAGGAACAAGTTGTCCTTTAACCCAAATTGAGGTTGAATATAAAACAGCAACATTTTTTGAACTGCAATAACAATACTGCAGAGAAAAAAAATTCTTCATGTGCTTTTAATGGTTGTTCTTTTAGATTAAATAAGCCTGCTGCCCCAGACAGCTCTCTCACTTTTCTATCACCTGTAATGACAAAAAAGTCAAAAATCAGAGTCTTGGTACTTGAAACTTTAACACCCTCGATTACCCATTGCTAACTCTAATTTGGGGGAGCAATGCTCCTCCACCTTACCTTTACATACTCGAGAAAAATGCTCCCGTATACTATTCATGCGTTAAAAGCAAAACACAAAAGTACAGACCAAGAAAACACAATTTATACTATTGGAGAAACTGTCGGGCAGATTGGTTTTTAATGGAGGTATAGCTGATGTATAATATGTTTCAGGTGTACAACAGAGTGACTGGACGATTCTATACATTACAAAATGCTCATCACAGTTAAGGGCAGTTACCATCTGTCACCATATAAAGCTATTACAATATTACTGACCGTAATCCCTACGCTGTACTTTCCATCCCCATGACTTAATTATAGCTGGGAGTTTATACCTCCCCTCACCTACTTCAACTTTTTCCCACCCCACCCCCTCTGGCAACCACAGTTTGTTTTCTGTATTTATGAGTCTATTTATGTTTTTTTGTTTGGTTGGTTGGTTTTGTTTTTTAGATTCCACATAGAAGTGAAATCATATGGCAGGTGCACATTTTGTTGCCCCAGGACTATGTAAATGTATACAGCACAAGGCACTAACATAACAAATTGCTTCTTTCACCGGCCTGACTCACCTGTGAGCCTCTAAGTATCACCAGGGCAGGGGCCATGCTTCATTATTCAGAGAGCACTTAGTATTGGTTGCTAGCTCTGGCTGACCCAGCAGATGAGAACTATGGCTAGTGCCATACTCGTTCGCTGTTAACATCTGCTTTGAGTAGGTGTTAAAAATCACTTCCCAGCAATCCATATAATGTTTTCCTTTTGAGCACTGTTGTTTAAGCATTCCTTTTTATATGTAATTATATGTGCTGTTATTGTTAAGCCAAATATGATAAACACGGGCTTGAACTCCTTGTCAGAAGGCCGGGGTCTAGTTCTGCCTTGGTCACGGACTAGTTACCTTGAATCAAATAATCACTCTGACACTCAAATTCCTCATTTGTAAAACCAAGTTGGACTGAATACCCTTCAAAGGTTCTTTCCGATTCATTTTTCAAAGACACCATGAACTGAAACACTGTTTATACAAATACTGCATATATATTTGTATAATTTATATGTATTTATATATTTTGTTCTATTCATATTTATATATATTTATGTATTTGTATCTTTACTCACGGTGAGTATTACCATTAAAACAAGTTAAGGAACATGTTACAAATATGTGGTTACATATCCAACCAGAGAGAAGCAACGAGGACTAAAGGAGAAAAGGGCCTCCCTAGTCCCACTGCTCACACACACCCTTACACAAACGCGTTTTATAACTCTGCATAACCTAAGCACCCAGCCAAAAATACCCCAACTTACCGCTTAGATGCTTTTTCTAAATATATATTGTCCCTGCAGCTGTTATATGAGACAGGTTCTCTTCTGCTGTTTAAAAGTCTTTTTAGACACATGCCAGGTGTCTGCAGTTACATGACGTGCTACATAAGATATGCAGAATACTCCGAGAATTCCACTTTAAAAGCTGGACGAGATTTAAGAGATCACTGTTTTAAAGACGAGGAAGGAAGTAATTTGCCTCATCTGCAGCTTTATTACAAACACGCACCTGGGAGCTTGTGGTTTACCCAATTTGACTCCCAGAGAAAACCAAGAAGCAAGATATTACAGGTGACCTTGCATGTGTTCCTCCAATGGAGCGAGCTGGGAAATATATTTTCTGAGAAACAATATAGCTAGAAAGTAAATGAGCCTGAGTCTGAAAGCGGATACATCCCAGTTCACAAACCATTGTCCTTAGAGTCTGGAAAGTGTGGCATCAATGTCCCCTAACAAATAATACACATAGGTACCACTTAAACATTTCAGGACCTTTCAGTTGATTTTTGGTGAGATTTCTGAGCTTTTCTCCATGAAGGGAATTACCAAGTGGGAAGCATGCCCAGAGCCACAGGGTGAGGGGGTGTAGTGCTGCCTGAATACAGTGGCCTGGCTGGTAGCTGACCGGACTTTCTTCTCTCCTGGTTCTGGAGGTTTTCATTGCCTGGAGCCCAGATGGGACATCCAAAGGGTGAAGTCCATTGAAGTTAGAAAGGTCTTACTTAGGCACCAGGGAAAGCTTTGCTCTTGATCCACAAGTGCGATCGGCCAAAGATATGTAGCATTTAAATCACTCAGATAGCAACAATAACCTACATAGCACTTTCTATGTCAAGGACTAGTCATTTAATCCACACTAACAACCTAGTGACGCAAATACTACTATTACCTTCATTTTTAACGACAGATCAGTTATCTTTTGCTGGATAACAAACTATCCCCAAACTTAGTGACGTCAAACCACACACATCTATTTCACTCCTAATTCTGCAGAACAGTTGGGCACTGCTCCTGGCTGGAGCCAGACTAGCTGCTCTCTGCAGGTTCAGCCCTGTGTCTGCAAACAGCCGGCACCTGGGCTGGCTGCTGCATCATCAAGACTGGCCTCCTCTCCCTGTCTGGCGGCGGGCTTGCAAACAACCGAGCTGTGTTTTTCACCACACCAGGCTTGATGGCCCTGCCTTCTTCACACGGCAATTCGTGTTTTAAAAAGTAGCAAGAGAGCAAGCCACACACACAATGTGAACACTTTTGAAGTTTCCGTTGTGTCATATTTGCTGTTGTCCTATTGGCCAAAACAAGTCATGTGTGGCCATAGCCACAGTCAAGGAGAGAGGGGATGGAAACCAAAGAACCGGGGGCGCCTGGGTGGCTCAGTCATTAAGCATCTGCCTTCAGCTCAGGGTGTGGTCCCCAGGGTCCTGGGATCGAGCCCTGCATCAGGCTCCTCTGCTGGGAGCCTGCTTCTTCCTCTCCCACTCCCCCTGCTTGTGTTCCCTCTCTCGCTGGCTGTCTCTATCTCTGTCAAATAAATAAATAAAATCTTAAAAAAAAAAAAAAAAAGAAAGAAACCAAAGGACCGGGTTACAGGGAGGCATGAGCCTAATGGGAACTGTTTTTGACCAAGCTACCAAAGATGTGAGAACTGAGACCAAGAGAATAGCAGATAACAGGCTCTCAATACCTCAAGGAAATGAAACAGCTCTGTGAATCAGGATGGATGAGGATGTAAAGACTGAAGCGGCTGATTGTTACGAATAAAACCCATAATCCTCGAGCCGCCTGGGTGGCTCAGTCTGTTGAGTGTCTGACTCTTGAACTTGGCTGAGGTCTTGCCCTTGGAGTTGTGGTGAGTTCGAGTCCCATGTTGGGCTACTTAAAAAAAACAAAAACCATAATCCTCAAGAATGAGTGGGGTTTGTACATGGGAAAACAGCCTTTGAGAAGCTATTAACGATAATAAGGGACATATCCTATTGGGGTTTGGTCTGCAAAGAAATTGAGTAAAAGTTTAAATTATTTGGGATTTGGGTATTTCTTAGCCAGGAAGGAGAGGGCTTCTGGGAGTGAAGATGAAGAAATAGTGATTGTAAAGGAGATAAGAGGCTGTCGGTGGCAGTGGTCCTGTTAATCAATAAACTCTAGTCTCAGGTTCTTGAAGGGGAAATGCCCTTAAACAGTCCCAATCCACATCTCCTTACCCAAGCCCAATGGAAAATGCAGTGACGAATATCAGGAAGAATTTTTTTTATGTGAAAAGATAATTTACAAATTGTATTCTTTCATTCATTTTTATTTTTTTATCCAAGTTCTATAAATAGTTACTTTTACCTGGAGTCCCCAGTTTTCCTCTCTGGCTTGCTAGAAAAATCTTGCACAGACTCAGAATCCCAAGAGCCTATGATGAGCTGAAAGGTGCATTTGCTTTTCTTCATCTACAGTACATTTACTTGCTCTTTAAATATCAATTTCCNNNNAAATTGTGGGCTGGTTTCTGAGGCCCTGGTAGCACTGCACATTCAGGCAGACACAATGCGGCACTTTGATTCATCTAACTACTTTAGGAAGTCTTCAATATCATATCACAGGATAAATCTACAGACCATCTTACGCCTTTCACAGAAAACCTATTAGCATGCCGATTGTCTGGGGACAGCATGGAAGACAGTGCGGCCCTCCAGGACCACATCATATACATGCAATTATAGAAAGGAAGCTGGAAGAATTTAATCGTATGTTGAGACTGCTTGAAAATTTATTGCCTGTTCATGTAGGATTGGCATGACAATATGAACAGTGAATGAGTCAAATTGATCAATTATGAAGGACAAGAGAAGACTTCCATTTCCTTAAAAAATGGTTGTGGACAGGGATGCCTGGGTGGCTCAGTCGGTTAAGCATCTGTCTTCAGCTCAGGTCATGATCCCAGGGTCCTGGGACTGAGCCCCGTATCAGACTGCTTGTTTAGTGGGAAGACTGCTTCTCCCTCTGCCTGTCGCTCCCCCTGCTTGTGCTCTCTCTCTGACAAAAAAATTAAATCTTTAAAAAAAAGAAAAGAAAGAAAGAAAGAAAGAAAGAAAGAAAGAAAGAAAGAAAGAGAAAGAAAGAAAGAAAGAAAGAAAGAAAGAAAGAAAGAAAGAAAGAAAGAAAGAAAGAAAGAAAGAAAGAAAGAAAATGGTTGTGGACAGAATACCTGCTTCTCCAAGCTCCTTCAATTCCTGCCCAAGAATTTCTAAGCAATGTTTCCCATTAATGTTTAGAGAAAAGGGATGCAGACAGTTTCTTCCTAAACCTACAGAAACTCCTGAAGAAAGATTCCCAAGCACAAAGGAAGAAGTACATACAATCTCTGAGAAATGAACAGATGGGAGAATTGCCTCAAGTTGGATTTTCCAAATTCCTCTTCCAAACTGGGCCGGTAGAAACAACTTTGTGCTCTTGGCATTGCCAAGTTCAGGTTCCAGCTTCAAATATGTATCAGTAAGGACAAAGAACTCCTTGTTTACACAAACGATCCACAAGGAACAAGATTTTGTGCCTTCTCTTTTCTTCCACCCTTCCTTATTGTGGACATTCTTTCTTCTTTACAGAAGACAGCGTAGAACTAGTCCAACAAGGTTGAATATGAAGACAATTTTCTGAGTCTCAATAATAAGGAGGTAAACATTATCTTACCAATGGAAACATTCTCAGGAATCCACTTAACCCCATGTTGTTAGCATCTCTTCTCACAACATCCTTATAGTGAGTTTTCCAAGGTAAAATCTTACAATTGCTCAATAGTATCTTCATAGAAAATAAAAATCTTGCCCACTCGGTCAAAGGCAAAGAGGAAGATCAGGCTTTCTCTAGGAGAAGATGGTCATGTGAACAGGGCTTCTGGATGTGGGGCAGGGAGACACTCTGTGCTCTAAACTTTGTCAGTGAATATACAGAGGGCCTTGACTTCCCAAACATATGAAGGAAGAATGACTGAGGGAGAAGAAATTGATTCAGAGAACCTGTGAAAGAAAGTGGATGGATCAGACTGTCTCCCAGAAGTGGCAGAGAAAATGGCTAGTCACTCCCAGCCCAGATTCTCAAGTATATTCTGGGTTCTGGTTACTATTTCAGGAAAGAGAGGTAGGGCAAGAGTGGAGTCTTCTTCAGACCATCCACCCAAGAAAGCATAGCTTCATGGACAAGTGAAGAAAGGCTGGAACCTCTGGTTATATTGAAAAGACCGAGGCAAAGCAATGCAACCTGGAACTTCAAAAGCTTTCATTCATCCTTGAAATATGTACCGAGCAAGGCACTGCGGAAAACAAAGACCAACCAGACATGAATTCTGTGCTTGTCAAGATTATGGTGTGGCAAAGTAAAAATAACTCGTTAGAAAGTTAGCTCATGCCACAAGTGGAAGAAATAACATGAAACCGTGGAAGTGGTGAAATGTATTACCAGCTAGAAGATGCTCCTGAGCTGGGTTTTGTGGGACAGGTAGACCTGCAGACACAGGGACGCAAATCCCAGAGAGAAGAAATATCATGGACATTTCCTCAGAAATGGAAAACCTCCAGGCACTTACTGAGAACAGCCGGTAGTGTGATTTAGCAGACAGAGGGGAAAGTTAGAGGTAATTCATGGGGACTTCTCCCCCCGAAATGGGAGATAAAGTACATGTTTTCTCCCACTTGTCTGTGGTTAAAACATTCCAAATACATAGAAACTACTGATTGATATAGTAGCCAAGAGCAAAAAATCCTTCAAATTTGGAGAACTCCAAGATATCTGATTTGTATATTGAATCCTCCCTGCCAATTTCCTAATAAATGAAGCTTAATTTTTCTACAAAAATTCTCAACCTCGGCACTACTGACATTTTGGACCAGATAATTCTTCTTGGGGAGTGCCATCCTCTACACGGCCGGATGTTACACAGCATCGCTGGCATCTGTTGACTAAAAGTCAGTAGCACCCTACCCCAACACGAGGTAGAACAATAAGCCATATCTCCAGACATCACATGTCCCCCGGGGGAAAACCAGTGGCCTCCCCTGAGTCCGTATGTCAGATGATTGTTCTCCTTGCATAAATAGAACTAAGGTGGGAGCCAAACAAGCCCTAGTGTTTTTCCTTACAGCAGGATAAAGCAAGTATCACTGTTACAAAATATAGGTAGGACATTTCCTATAACTCTATTCCGTGTTATAAGGAAAAGTAAAACCCAAAGTAGAATCATAGATTTTCATAAACTGTGATTTCTTTTTTTTTTTTTTAAAGATTTTATTTATTTGACAGAGAGAGGCAGCCAGTGAGAGAGGGAACACAAGCAGGGCAAGTGGGAGAGGGAGAAGCAGGCTCCCAGCAGAGAGCCGGATGTGGGGCTCCGATCCCAGGTTCCCGGGATCACGCTCTGAGCCGAAGGCAGATGCTTAACGACTGAGCCACCCAAGCGCCCCGTCATAGACTGTGATTTCTAACCTACTCTTCCCGGTCCAACATACTGAACGTGCTCTTAGACTGGACAGCTTTTCACCTGAATGGCAACAGCTATGTTCCACACCATCCTGGCGTTGCAAGAGATGGAGTCTTGACCACCACGTATTTAACAGTCATAATTATGTGTGGCCGAAATATTGTTAAACTCTTGTGCAAGTTTTAAAAATTGTGAAAGCCAATCTCTAGTTATGATGGTACATAGTAAGAGAAAACATCGATATCTAAGAAAGTGGTGGTTCTCGTGACAAAAAGATTTATGAAACAAAAATGCCTAAGTACTAAATTTTATGCATGTCTTTACTCAGGAATTCTTTCTCTCTCTGGTGAGATGTGGCAGCTTCTTTCACTTCTTTTTTTCTTTTTAGTTTTAAAGGGAATGAGGGTGGGGAGGGGGGCCTGTATGTACAATCCTATAGAAGTACCTATTTACCCTCTTAAAAGAATTTAAAACTGATTCTTCCACTTAGTATGTTCACTATCTTTCCTTAAAGATTAACCTCTAAGGAATAAATGTCAAAGTGTCAAAAGTCCAATATCATCTGATAACCATGGTAGGTACTTGATGCTAGGAGAAATAAGATCATCATGGCGGTAGGTGAGAGAGTTTCTTCATGTACAATTTTACCAGTACGTTTAAGAGTTGAGAACAAGCAGTTCTGGTTATAATTTTTACTGCCTGTTAACAATATCTTCTTTATCCACAAAGTTAGCGGGCAGGCATGGTCTTTTGAAGGAGTCATAGAAAAAAATGACCAAACCCATTGATAACAACTTGGGGGTAACATTCTCTCTTTCTTACTTCAAAGGTGTCCTTGAATGGCCATTTTGGACAAAACTGGTTGTGGTGGCCATTGGCTTCACGGGAGGTCTCGTCTTCATGTACGTACAGTGTAAAGTCTACGTCCAGTTATGGCGCAGGCTGAAGGCCTACAACCGTGTGATCTTTGTGCAGAATTGCCCAGACACTGCCAAAAAGCAGGAGAAGAACTTCTCATGCAACATCAACACGGACATCAAGGATGCCGTGGCCGTGCCTGTATCACAAACGGGTACAAATTCACTGCCATCTGCGGAGGGCGGTCCCCCCGAGGTTATACCAGTGTGACGGAACCAGTTGGGAGTTTCTTCGCTGAAGAATATCTTTCTAGCCCTTAGCCACTACAAATGACAGAAGTGATCCTGAAGTATTCACTCCCTTTATCTTCTTTGTCCTGACTCATTTTCCTTACTTTGCTCAAAAAGGAAAGGACCAAAAAAACCACCAAATGACCAGGATCCCATGAAGCAGTCCAAAGTGTGATAGAGAAATGTGAAAAGTTTGCTAGAGAGTGATTTCTAAGACAATTAACAACCAGTGGAGCAAGGAACGCTCTTAGGCAGGGACGAAAGCCTGAATGGACACACACGTCTTCACAGGAGCAGGAGCAAGTTTAAGAATACAGACTTGAATTGCAATGTGTATTTCTTCTAAGGCCTCGTAATGTTAACTATCTCATCTGGAAATAAGAAACATACTTGGTTTTAAGCTTGAAATTGTCTGCATTGTCCTTAAGTCATATCAGAAGCAAACTTGGGAGGACGCATATTTTGATATTCATACTTTGACAGCTAACAGATTTTTATGGCTATAGTGGAGTGCAGTTGTTTTAACAGATGCATGTTTTTAAAATAGATGCAATACACATTTGAAGATATTAATACTTGGAATTATGTTCAAATCATGAACAGAAGATTTTCAGAGTTTTTTGGGTGTAATTAGTGCTGTTAAATACCCACAGAAGCTGAAATCAACTATCAGGTCCTATATTTTATCTGGTCCCCGTAAAACAGTGTTGTCCAACAGAAATATAATGTGAACCACAAATGCAGGCCACATGCATACATTTAAAAAATTTTCCAGTAGCCCCATTAGAAAAAGTAAAAATAAATAAGTGAAATTAATTTTTATATTTCATTTAACACTATATATCAAATTATTTCAATGTCATGAATATTAAAAATTAAGATATTTTACATCCTTTTTTATGAACCAAGATTCGAAATCCAGCGTATCTTAATTTGAATTAATCCTATTGTTCAGCACAGCCCTAAAATTAAGAGGCAGAGCCTCTGCTCCATTTAACAGATGAATATTTCAAAACAGCAGCTTAATTCATTCTTTTATTCAAAGTCTCACAAATGTTATAGTTTTATAAAGCACTAAATTAAACAAATTAAATAACCCAGTTGGTTAAAGAGTTAGGTGAACTTACCATTTCTTTAAAGGGTGAAAAAATGAAAGTATAGAAAGATAAAATGATCGACCTGTAGCAAAGTCTGAAATTGTTCACTACTATAAAGCACATAGGATAGGGAAACAAAAATTAAATATTTTTGTTAAGTCAAATGTGTTTTTTTTTTTCTTTAATCCACATGTGGTATCAACTTGACAGATGAGTAGTTATGACTAAGCATTTAGACTATTTTAAAAAGCTGACAGTATTTCCCTTGCTCAGCTGGGAAGTAAAGATATTCAACAGATTTTGTGATAAGTAATAAATTGAGTTGTTTAGGTTTGGCAGTTGATTATTGTGTTCTTTGCATATCCATGTAAAACTGAAGCGTGAATGATATTGCAGTGAGCTACATTAATGATTATAGAGGATTATAGAGTTAGTGACCCGTCAAAGAAAGATGTCTCACATTTAAAAAGGTGATTTATTTTTGTTAGCTGTCATATTTATTATTGTGAAAAGGCAACCATGATGGCCGTAAGAACCAAAGCATGGGTATCGCATTGCACAAACCTGGGTATCACACTGATGCACTTTGTAATTACCAGTGTGCTTGTTCTTCACGGATTATCATAGAAAAAAGGAAAAGGAAATAACCTTTTAATGAGGAGAAACATATGAATATTAGTAGTGGCTGACACTGAGTCCAAATAGTCCCAATTCCTAGAAATAAAGAAACGGTAAACAATGTCAACTTTGTGTGTGTGTGTGTGTGTGTGTGTGTAATGTGTGTGTGTGAGTTCATGTATGTACATGAGAAAAACATTAAGGTTTTTGGCCAGTCAGGAAACAAAAGGTTTAAAACTCATCTTTCTTAAAACTTGTTGTGGAGGGTATGGACTAAAGGGACAGGGAAACAAAGCTGAAGTAACTAAAGTGTACCATAATTTCTGCACAAAGGACATACTTGTAATAAAACAAATCCATGAACCTTAAACAAACTAAACTTTGTATTAACTTTCTCTTAAATTTCCATTTTAAAGGTTTAAGATATATACTCATAAATAGCTAAGCTTTGGGTGATTTAATCATGGCACATCACCCAATAGATTAACCTTGATTCAATTTTTGTTAATTTTCCTAAGCTTTACTTTTCTCAGAGCTTAGCAAGGAAACGTGTTGTTTACAAATATTCCAGGGGGCGGTGGGAGGGTGGGGTAATCTGTCACCAGCAAGCAATGAAATCTTGATTTCTCTTTTGTTTGCTCCGGAAGGAAAAGGATTATTTACCTTAATTACCACCAAAAATACTGTTTAAATTCTGTACAGACCTAAAGCAAGATAGGTAAGTGCACAGCTCATTTCTCAGCAGGAGACGATTGGCTAAAGTAGGCCTTGTTTATTAAGGGCTACACTTAACACTAAGAAAACATTTCTAGAATGAAAAGTAAAGATAAGCATTACTGTCTTAACCCTAAAATATGACATGGTGTTTTAATACCATACCTAAATTCTCAAAATTAACTTGTACAGGCTTTGACTTTCTTGTAATGAGAAAATAATACAGCTCCCTACCAGGTTAAAAGTCAGCTTTTTATTCTGCTCTTCTTCTGACCTTTATAAACCCTGAACTCCTGAATTTAAATCTTTTAAAAAAAGTTTTCCTGCAATGGCTGTTTATGGTTCAAACCATTGGAAATAATGATGTGCGTTTAAAACCTAATACTGATTTTCTTTCCTATTCTGTGTGGCAACTGCCCTTTCAATGAAAGGATTTGGCTTTGTGACAATACTTTTGTGGACTGGACATACCCTTCAAAAACTACTCTCCAGAAGGACCATTTTTTTTTTTGAAGCATGTTTACCTGCTCACGTTAGAAGTAAAATGGAAGTGAATCAAAGGACTGAAATCGAAGAAGGAACAACGCAATTCTGTTAAAAACCCTGGCTTTTTATAATCATGCATCTGGTAGTATCAATACCATAAACCACAGACATTTATGCTGTTAATTTTTAAAAGAACTCTCACTTTTATTGTATCAAAGATTGAATCGTAAAGGAATGAAATCCCAGTATTTTTTTAAAAGTGAAGTCCAAAAGGCAATTAAGCTTAAGAACAAACACAAGCAAAACAATAATGAAAGAAAAAAATATCAAAACAAAAATGATCCAATCAACCTGGGATACAGTAATGGAGAAACTGAAGATAGGTGTATATTGAAGGAGTCTCTTAAAATGCCCCAGGATTAAATCTCACTCTGAGCTGCTATTACATGTGATCATTGTCCCAGACAGCCGCATTTATCTTGTTTTGCAAAAGGTCCTCAGATACCTCTAAAACATCTACTGTTTGGCTGGAAAATTAGCTCATTAGGGCAATGACATCATTAAGATACTCTAATTGTCAAGGGGGTGAGGTGGGAAAGATTACTGCATTCACCTGACAGTTCACCTTTCCTTACCTTGCCCAATGAATATTTTGGAACAAAGTAGAGCTCTTTAAACTTATTATCATTATTGTAGTTGTTACGTAATAATTGTATAGGACTTAACTTTTAATTAAGAAAGATGAAAAACCTTTTTTCTTTCCTTAAGTCAGCCCAAAGGTGCTATTTTACATATCAATACAGCTCAAAGGAAGTACTGTTATTTTGGGCTGCAGTGTTTCCTCCAAATCCGAAGAAAGCCCATTTTGAAATTGGAGATCGCATTAAAACAAACAAGGAAAAATTATTTTAACTGTGTGCAATTTTTGAGATTGAGCATTTGTACTTTTTTGGTTTTACCTAATTCTCTTGCATTAACAACTTACTGTTTTGTGAATAATGTGTACTAAGACAAATTAAGGAAAATAATGATCTGTGAAAGAAAGACTTTGTATATTAAACAAGTGACCTAAACTTCTGTTGTGGTTTCTACACTCTTTGCCTAATTTACCAGGATTTCTGCAGATATGTATCTGCAACATTCAAAAAAGCTTGGGTTCCTAAGATTTTACAATAGTCTGCATTTCTAAGTAGGGCCTGAACATATTCATATTACATTAAAGCCAGCACAGGCTGACCAACCCCGACACTATAGAAAGGAATAAAGAGATGCATTAACAAAGGAATACTTTAACTCAGGGAAAGGGCAATGCAGGCAGAGGGAACAGTGATCAAAGGCCTTAGTGGCAAGTGGCAAGCAAGATTCAGCTACTAAAGAAACAGCACACCCTTGTTAGAGAGTCTGACAGTTTATTACTTACAGGGGTAGCAAAAGAAAGGCAAACTGCCAGCTCCCCATAAGTCTCATCCCAAGGGAGGACACAAAAAGATGGCATGATAGATGAGAGATATGTAATGCAACACAAGCAGTGGGGCACCCTGGTGCTGAGACGCTGATTCCCTATTGCAGCTAAGCAACTCCGGCCTGCAGCTACACCCTGAAGGGACTCACAGTAGAAAGTCTCACACCGCATCAAAATCCAGAGGGAATGACAAACTGTCTCACATGTCCTACTTGTGGAGGCCCAGGGAGGCAAACATGAAGTGGCCCGTGGTAGTTCCTGCATGTCCCATGTGCTTGAGTTCCAAGAAGATCACAGGGCATTCATTCTAGGGCTCGGGTCGGCCTGAACCAAGCCTGGCCCAAATGGATAAACACAAAGTCATCACAGCGCCAGCAGAGCTATTCCACCATAGAAACCAGCTTAGCCATTCTAGGAATGGACAGAAGGCCTGTGATCTGAAGTACGGTAAGCCAAGGGCAAGTGGAAACAAGCTGAGGTTGGAGAAGCAGTCAGGAATCAAATCGTTTCAGGCCTCTCTGGCCACAGCAGAGAACGTGAATTTCATCAGAAATGTGACAGATATCAATGTAGGCTCAGCAATTGTAACAAATATGCCATGCTGGTGGAGGACGTCAGTTAACGGGGGAAGCTATGCATGTGTAGGGGCAGGGGTAGAATCTCTTTACCTTCTTCTCAATTTTGAAGTGAATTTAAAACTGCTCTAAAAAATAAAATCTCAAAAAAGAGTGGTTAGAAACACAACTATACCTATCAAATAAACATACCATGAAGAAAGTAACAGAATGATACTGTAACAATACGAACAAAGGAGTAGCATACTTTAGTGTACGTTTCCAAAAATTCACGAGCGACTCTGGATTACAAGTGGACTACGAGGTGCTCTTGAAATGGTGGCACGAGGGCCAGTGAGGAAGCGAATGCACACAGCACAGGCAAGATGTGGAGATGGCCTGACATGGACTGATTTGACTCTTTTTGGAAATAGAACCAGAAATACTCACTAATTAGTTGGGAAGGGTGTGGAAAAAAAAGAAGAATCAAGGCAGTTCTCTGCCTTGGGAAATTAGGTGAAAAACTTGGGAGAGGAATATTCGAGGTTCCCGAGGAGACAGTAGGGAGCGAGATCCAGAACACATGCAGGAGTATTTGCCTTTGAAAGGAGAAAAGCTACTGTAGCCACGAAATCGAAAGAAAAGAAAATGTGGTTATATACATCATTTTCTCAACGATGTATATACAGTGAACAGCTGAATGCTGAACGGGCAAATATTACAGCTGAGCTAGAACATATGGAAAAAGGTAGTAAAAGAATTATCTCAAAGTTGGAAAGGGAACTTATTACCGAAACACAGTAAAACTACCCATCGGTACTGAGAATCCACTTGCGACATGCAAGCATGAATGGAGAAACCTATCTGATATTCTCCAGCAATGCTGAGCTGCTTGGGAACAACAGGTATGAAGGAGACAGAGAACTGAGTGCTACTTAGTTTGAGTTTTGAAAGAGGAATACTATGCAGCCTGGGGCAAAGCGATTCAGGGCATATGCAGGGAGGCAATTAAATCTGAGTCTAAACAAAACAAGCAATAATCTGAAAACAGGAGATAGGTGGTGCACAATGAAAGAATGAGGTCAAAGTGTGGAACTTCAGCAATGGAGGGGGATGGGAGATAGTGAACGGAGAACAGGAGAGTCAGCCAAGTTTAGGAGTTTCAGGCGCTGATAAGGATCTGGGTGTGACCAAGGTTATGCCTCTGATGGAACGGAGAAAAAGACTGGAAAAGGTAAAGGTCACAATGTTGCATTTGTTATCCACAAGGCTTCCGGAATCAGGAACATGATTGAAGTAGGAGAGAAGAAAACTGAACCAAGAGCTGAAGTCAAGGAATGGGCTGAAGGTTCTTCTGGGAGGTAAGATAATAAGGAAAGGGAGACAATGACAGGACTTAAAATAACTGAGAAGGGGAAGTGGTGGTAGAGCAAAGAGGACACCTGTCTCCTGCTCTGGTAGTGCAAAGGATATAGGAGTAGAAAAAGCTTCTATTTGAGATGAACAGAGTCCTAAAGAGATGCCTATGGCCTATGTCGGTGAGGCAAAGAAGTGACTAAAGTATCAGGAAAGAGACCACCAATGTCAGAGCTAGCTGCTCTGAGGTTAGAAATGCACCATTTGCCCATATCCATGGAAGCTCAGCTTGTCAGCAAACTATAGCCAGCAGGCCAAGTCCAGCCTGTGGCCTATTCTGTGTATAGCCATGAACTAAGAACGATCTTTACATTTGTAAAGGGTGGTAAAACACAGACACACACACACACACACACACACACACACACAAATATGCAACAGAAACTGCATTTGGGCTGCAATAACTAAAATATTTACTATCTGGCTCTTTACAAAAAAAAGTTTACCAGCCCCCAGTTTGCACAGAGCTGCCAAAAAAGTGAGATGCTTTTACTCTGTTCCATGGCCATGGACTGCAGAAGCTATCTTACAAAGACATACTACTGACTGGAAAAGAATCTAGATAAGGCACCACAAGTCATCACTGCAGAAAAAACATGTTCTACAGACAATGATTAAGGATATCACTTAAAAGCATTACTCTAACAACAAATTATCTCTTAGGCTACTCTGGACCAGCCAGGAGTAACATGACTGTTACGGCCACGTATAATAAAATGTGATTATGAATTATAATTATTATCCCAAATGGTAAAGTAAATTCATTCATTCAGCAAGTATTTACCTATTCTAGTTCAAGCAGTGTGCTTGTTATCTTTTCTGCTTTGACGGTATAGGGAAAACCAGGAACAAATGTCTGAGGGGGAGGATGACCTGCCATTTTCATAAGTTATTTATTTAACAGTATGCCTTTTTAAATATCAGACGGGATAAACCAGTTTCTATTCTCTTTACTGTAATTTAAAGTTCAGTTTTTATAGCCATTTTGAAACAAAAAAAGGACACTTTCAAATGACTAAAGAGAAACTTCTTTAACCATAAAGCCATATTTTTATGAAGATTACTAAAGAAAAGCAAAACAGCACCAGTTAAAACACTGAAAATGAAATAATTACAACTTAAAGAAGTAAAATTATGAAAATAAATTTTATTTTTAATTTTCAATAATAAAAAAGCTGTAACATTTTAAATAAATAGTTATGATTTAGTTGATATCTAGTTAACCTCTTATAGCATTAATGTTTTGTTATTTCTTTTCTTGAAAATACTCAAATACCTTTGCATTGTATCCTTTAGAAAATAGCCTAAAAGATAACTGCATTTAACAAGTTCTACGAAGAACATTCTAACACATCCATGTCTTTCATGATACTTGGAATACTGAGTTACATGTCATTTAGCCTATCTCTTAGAAGAATAAGTAACACAAATAAGTAACATAATTGCAATAACCGATTCTCTAATCATTAACTGTATCCACAAATAAAACCTATTTTTAATGAGAAAACAAATATACAGAGTTAATCTGAAATCATTTATCCCCTTTATCAAAAGGTAACAGATTGAGTGTGGGAGGCCAACATCATGAAAACAGTCACTACTTTTTTACTTTACCATTTAACTCTGGCTTAAAGATAATAAAAATAATGTATCACTGTATATTTATTCCCTATCACATTTTCCTTATTTTACAAGGAAAGAAAATAGGTGTGATGTTTAAGAGGAAGATTAGTGAACACTACTACTGAAAGCCAATTCTGCTATCCTCACTGCTCAAGAAGCAGCCATAGGACCCTTTCAGCAAACACGTTGCTATACGAGCCCCAGAATGTGAGATCAGGTGATCCACGGTAAACACGAGGAAAAAAAAAATCAAAACATTTTTGTCCTTATTCACATCACTCCCCCTGCCCGGGAAATTAAGATTAAATGGATCTTAGATTGTGCTTTTATTTCACTGTATCTATTTTAGCAACTTACATAAATGAAAAGCAACATTCATTTTTAAATGAAAATCATAACACTGTTTTTGAAACTGCAAATGGGATTCTCATCATGAAAGAAGCTACAGAGCAAATTCTTGTATCTAGACAGTTATTTACCATAATCAGGTCAAACAGAACTTGAAGCTCTCAAATTATTTACTTTCACTTCAAACAAAGGACAATTAGGCCACTGCTGTCATTTCCTCATCTGAATCACTTGATTCATCTTTTAGTGCCAGTTCCCCTAAATCTTTGTCTACAGCCGTAACAGTTTTCTTCTTAGACTTCTTGGGGACTGCATCATTAGCACAAATTTTTCTCATTTTAATGTTTGGCAATTTCTTCAGATCGAAATCCCATTCCCTAAATAAACAAAAGAGAGAGTACATAGAGAGGGATGCTGGGGTGCAAGATGGCGAAGCAGTCATAAAACTCTGAAAGCAGCAGAACAAAGCTTATGAATTTATTGCAGATTCAAATGCCCTAGAAACAAACAGTATATGCACTAGGGAAAAAAAGTCCCAAGAAGTAAAGCTTGCTTTGTCCATACATTGCGCATCTTCTCATTAACCTACCACAGCAATAACTGCACAGAGATTCCCACATACCCCAAACTTCTAATGCAATACAAATGCAATACAGAAAAATACTAGGCAGAAGTGATAAGGAGGCGCTATGCCATTCGTTTATTCCCCCTAACCTGAATACTCCATCGGGCCATGCAGTATAAGAACCTCAAACTATATCATACCCGCAAATCTCCAAAGTGCAGTCAGAAACAATTTTTCTTTTCACGCTTGGTGGGAAGTCAAAGTTTCAGTAACCAAAAATATGTTATTGTTACAGAAGAAATCATCTTTCAACCACTGAACTAACTAGTTCTTGATGACTCTTCTCTAGTATCACTTCCCAGGAACCATCTTTTCCAAAAGAGGGTTCTGTGAACAGTTTAGGGATAGAACTCTGAGCCACTGAACCTATTGCTGTTTATCTTTTTAAAAAATACGAAATTGGGGAGGAATAGTGAGACCAAGTTCTTTTAAGTATTATATCAAGGTATTTTTAAAAGCACCATGTCACTATCATTTCAGTGCACATCAGGTGTTTCAAATAAACACAAATTAGGAGAAGTCTTACTTTGATAAAAAAGGTTAAAAGAAACCTCTGAGGTTTTTTTAGCTCTAATGTCTAAGTTCAAAAGGGAAGCAAGTTTATGTCTCATGTATCTTATATGCAGCCTCAAGGAATACTAGAGAGAGACAGACTTACCTAAAAGTTCTCAGATTACCTGCATTTACAATGTCTGGAATCTCTGGGAAAGAAAAAAATTATATCCATTAAGCAGTGTTCTTTAAATCACAACATTTTACAGTTTCCTTGTTTATTATCTCAGATACAATGAATAAGTGACAGACAGTAAGAAAATCCAAAGCAAAACAAAATTTTAAAGCACTGCTATAATGCTACATGAAAAGTAAGTTTTACAAGTATAAAGGGCTTAGTTTAAGAAGGTGATTTAAGAAGAATGCTATTAAATAATAAATTCTAGCATGGAATCTATAAAATGAAATAAAACTATTAATGAGATAAGCCCTGTCCTGTTAATCTATGAAAGGTACCTGGAAATTTCTAATGATCAACTCCCTAAAATAATATGCTAGATTTTTAAATATATTTTCTTGGTGAAAAGCACAAATTTTTTTCAAGCATATACTTTACCCTGGTAAGGTAGAGTTTATCTGAGAAATTTAAGTATTCCTTAATATTTTTAAAAATCACATTATTCTAAATGTGAAAAAAAATTTAAACAAACTATAATCAGTAGATGCTCAAAGCAACTCAATAAAACTTAAATCCATTTTTAATAAAAAACTTAGGTATTTAACAGTTCCTCACCATGATTAAAAAATTTACCATAAACCAATATGCATGATCATAGTTATCGGTAAAACACAAATGGAATGTATAAAAAAGTGGAACATTGCTGCAAAAAATCTGGCCAATGCAATAAAGTATTAATTAAAATCCAGAATCTATGAATGAAAAAGATAAAATAAAAATGCTTGACACAACTGTATGCTGATTATGACAATAGTTTCAGAAAATATGAATATGAAGAGGTCAAGTGTATAAAAGCTGTAAATTAAACACCATTTTTAAAAAGAGAAATCCTAATAAAATGAGTCAGAAATAGTTATACCACCATGAGGTGAGGAAGGCCAGATATCAGAATCCAGTTTTCACCGAACCTGCAGAATTCGGTAACAATTTGTCTATGTTAAGAGGCACTTGCGAAGTTGTCAGAGATCACAACCCTTCCACCAGTCACACTCCCTGACTCTGGAAGAAGCACGGTGGCACAGCCGGAAGAACGCTGGATCTGAGTTTCTCTGCTGCCTCAATCACCAATACAAGCTTGACCTTGGCCATGTTCTGTTAATTCATCTGCCAGCTACATGGTGAACAGACTCTAGGAGAAAAGAGCAGTAGCACAGAGACCAACTGGGAGGCTGTTACAATGGTACAGGTGAAACAATGGTGGCTTGGACTAGGGAGGTGGTGGTAGTAGCAGTACAAATTATCAGATGCAAAATACATTTTCTGATGAGCTAGATGGAACATGAAAGTGACTACGGGTTTCCAGCCTGAGCAACTGGGCAGGTGGTGACGCTGATGTCTGACACACAGATCGCGTGGGAGCAAGTTTTATGAGAAAAGCTGGACTTTGCTTTGGGACAAGTCAGGTTTGAGATGCCTAGAAGACGTTCGAGTAGAGATTTTGAGAAACTCCAGTTTGATAATTCAAGTCTGGAGTTCTAGGGACAAGTCAGGGTCGAGAGATACAAATTTCAAAGTTATCACCATGTAAATGGTATTTAAAATCACAGACGGAATGAAATGAACTAGGAACTGGTGTAAGTAGAAAACAAGAAGCAGCCCAAGGATGGGAACCTTGGTCAATATTTAGTTTGTGAAAATGAGGAGGATTCAACTTAAGAAACTGAACTAAAACTAGGGAAGGGCTGGGTCTTCTTTACCAAATGAAAGTGTGACAAGAAAATGAAGTGATCGTCTGTATCAAATGCTGCAGAAAAGGTGACTGAGAACCAACGCCCAGTATAGCAACTGTTTACCTTAGCAACTTAAGAGGTCATCAGTGACCAGTACTTGTGGTTGGGTGATGGAGACAATAGCGAATTAAAGTGGGTTCCAGAGAGAACGCCACAGAGGAGATGGGAGATCTATGAGCATAAACAAATGTTACGTTCTTACAAGGTGCCTACTCAGTGAAAGCGACACAGAGAGCAGTGCTTGAAGCTTACCCCGAACCTCCTGTATTAGGTTGTGTCAGGCACCCTGATAAATGAAACCTCATGTAACTTTTAAACAACTGGGGAAGTAGCTATACCATTAATTTCAATTTTTAGATTGAAGAAAACAAAACCCGGTAGNNGGGAAAGGGTTAAATAACTTGTCCTGTCATGCAGAAGTTCTAAGGGTTTGAATCACATCTATCCAGTGCTACAGCTATTTTCTGTTATTTTTTCAGTGAAGCAGCTCACTTCTTAGAAATGATGAAGAGGAACTGCGGACTACTTCAGGGTTGCTAGTGTTAATACAGTGTAAGTGCCTGACACAAAGCTTTTGATTGTCTAGACATCTGTATCAAAGACACCCTTCTCAAATAAAAATATTGCCAGCTCTATGACAAACTACTAGCAAAACAACTAGATAAGAAACCAGGCCACCCCCACCCATGAAAGTCCCCTTTTAGAAAGCTCTGGTAACCTAGTAAATCACCACTCAAGTGACCCCACTTTTCCCTTTTCATGCCCTAACTCTCAGTTATGTTTTCAATTCACCAATAGAGAGTGAACCTATGAAATCCCAGGCACCTCACCTTTAGATCCTAGTAACGGTAGAGCCCCAAATCCACACTCCCTTCCTCTCTCTACCCTCCACCTCCTTGTATGGCCCTGGGCATGCTATGGACCTTCTAGGCTTTGTGAGTGATACATTTTGTCTTTTTTTTTTCAAATTGCCCTGATGGTTGTTACTAGGCACATCCTGCAATCATAGTAAGAACCACAGGGCTGTGCCAGCCACAACACTGGCTCTGTTGGGAAAATACCTATGGGGGCTCAACGCAAGTACTAGTGGCCCAGGTGAGTGCCTCAGGCGTTTCTAGCTGATAGAACCACTAACAATAGGCTGGGACCAACACAACAGTTACCACGAGATAGTTCCTTTAGGGTCCTATACTTCACCGTTGTTATTATCAGAATTTAAAAACTTAATTTGCTATTAAATATTTCATTTATACTGTACTTGTCGGGCAAATCCATACACTATAAATACCATAACATGGACCAAAAATGGAATGTGAATGAAGTAATATTCAGGACCATGGCAAACTTGAGAATATATGATCAAGTCTAAAAGGGACAGCTGTTATTCCACTGTAGCAGATTATGTTGCCAGACCATTTGAATTTCTTTTTAAAAAGCCAGAAATCTACATTTTTCATGTGAAATCACCAAGTTTTTCCCTAGACTGACAATTAACAAGCCAATCAAGTACCATTTGCAGGCCATGTTGCTTCTGGGTCCTCACCTGTTTGTGGGCTTTGCAAGCCTTAAGTACTCTAAGTGCTTTTTTTTTTTCAGATAATGTTGGGAAACTAACAACATACTTGTCTTTCAAAATGGTAAGAAATGCTACAGTGCTAAGAATGAATGTTCGATTTCTAGTTTTTCAAGAATGACTGCAACAACTATAGCTTGGTCTACAAGAATTATAACAATAAGAAGGGCACAGAACCTACTCTAAAGAAACACAGATGTAGTTAGAGATGGGCAAGTAACAACTCCACAATAAAGCAAGTCAGGAATGTGCCAGAAGGGAGAAGAAAACTTTACTATCAGGGTAGGAAGATATGATGTCACTATCACAAGTAACAGTTTGCAGAATGTAAGAAAAAAAAATGAATTAAAAAAATCATTTGATATACTCACAAAAGAAAGGAAATCAAAAGAAGAAATTCAAACTAAATAAATAGAATAAATAAAAGTAAACCTTTGAAATGAATTACAAATCTGAAATGGCTATGTATTTTAGAAATAAAAAAAGAAAATCACAGAGAACATACCAAGGCCGTATCCTTCATACAGTTGTCGTTCACGCTCCATTGTCTGCTTGATGACTGTCTCCCGGGAAGAGTGTCGCCTTCCCTGCCTGTCTTTGATGCTGTTATGTAATTCAATCTGCTCTAGTTCACTGCTGAATCGATTTAAATACCTGAGAAATAAGAAAGCAACCTGAATTACAGGTCTATACATCTGGTTTACATTACTTCATTTAAAACAAACCCCAGGGGCGCCTGGGTGGCACAGCGGTTAAGCGTCTGCCTTCGGCTCAGGGCGTGATCCCGGCGTTCTGGGATCGAGCCCCACATCAGGCTCCTCCGCTATGAGCCTGCTTCTTCCTCTCCCACTCCCCCTGCTTGTGTTCTCTCTCTCGCTGGCTGTCTCTATCTCTGTTGAATAAATAAAATCTTAAAAAAAAAAAAAAACCAAAAACCCAGTCTTTGCCTATCCTTGAAATTTTTATTCTTCTGAGTTCCTTGTGTCCTCAGACTTCAGACTGTCCCTGTATAACCCAACCATGTCCAAAATTTCAGCAACCAGATTGCCGCCTACTATTCAAGTATCTGTTAAACTCCAGATCCTCATATTCAACCACCTCCTGGACATCTCCCTTTGGATGTCCCATGGAGGCTTAACCCCTCAAAAGTGAACTTGTGCTCACACTGTCCCCACCCATCCCCCACCAAACCTGTTCCATCTCTTTGGCTCTCTACCTCAGGAAACAGTACAATCATCTACCCACTTGCTCAAGTGAACAATGTACATGTCCTCCTTGACTCCACTTTCTCCCTTTTATCTAAGTTTTCACTAAAGATTGAGACTTTCTACCTTCTTATATTTCTGCAATCTTCATTTCTCTTCACCATACTGCCACTAACCATGCAGAGGTCAGCATCATCTCTTACCTAGATTGCTTCATCAGCCTCTCAACAGTGTCCTGGCCAAAGCCATGCACCCTTAGGTCATCATCATCATTCTTACCACTGTGACATTTCTAGGGTTTAAATATGATCTCAGGTGCCTGTTGTAAAAAACTTCTTGTGGCTCTTAATGTCCTTTGAAAAGGTGCAAACTCTTACAGTGATGCTTGAGGTCTTTTGTGAGCTGTACCTGTCACAATGCCCTCCTTGAACCTATTATTTTGATTATATTTAATGTCTGAATGATCACTAAATATGTCACTCTTACCTCTGATACTGTTCTCTCTGCCTAAAGACTCTTCAACTAACTTACTTCAATCTGCTAACTTTTACTCTTCAGAAGTCAATTTAGATGATATTTCCATAGGAAGCTTCTCCTGATCCCAAGAAACTGGGTTAAGTAACACTCTGAGGCTCAGAAACATTACAAACCTACTAGAGTGGCTAAACCAGGGTGTGAATCTAAAGCCTTTTTGATAACAAAGCCTGTTTACTCCTCTATAAATGCAGAACAGAACTCTGTTTCTTGAAGAACCAGGTTGGAGAATTCCCTTTTCTGACCCTTTGCTTATAACAAGCCCAGTGTTTACCTTTCAATTAATTCACAAGCATCTTTCTTTGAATATACTACTTTTTGGGGATCCAGATGACTTTGAAACCACTGCAGTTTTTCACCTATAACGACAAATACAAAGAGAGGTTAACATCATAAATCATCACTTAAGCAATGAGTATTCATTATAATTTTCAACATCAATGTGTTTAAAATAGTATCAAAATTTATCTCAATGTTAAATATAAAGGCTTGCGTGGGCTCCAAGCTAATTAAACCAGTCTGTCAGAAATCAAGCTGTCACATTTTAATTTGGGGAAGAAACGGGTGGGAGAGATGCCTTTCACTATATATTTCTTTTTTTTTTTTAAAGATTTTATTTATTTATTTGACAGAGAGAGAGACAGCCAGTGAGAAAGGGAACACAAGAAGGGGGAGTGGGAGAAGAAGAAGCAGGCTCCCAGCGGAGGAGCCTGATGTGGGGCTGAGCCGAAGGCAGACGCTTAACGACTGAGCCACCCAGGTGCCCCTCAATATATATTTCTTATCCGATAAGAATGCATAAATAAAAAAAAAAGAAAGAAAGAATACGTTAAAAGAACATGAAGTTCTAAGTATTTAAAAAGCAAAAGATAGAACACTTGTCTAAAATAATAAAATGAAAACTTGATTAGATTAATGGTGAAGATGGTCATTGCTGAACATTTATTTATTTATTTATTTTTTTAAAAGATTTTATTTATTTATTCAACAGAGATAGAGACAGCCAGTGAGAGAGGGAACACAAGCAGGGGGAGTGGGAGAGAAAGAAGCAGGCTCATAACGAAAGAGCCTGATGTGGGGCTCGATCCCATAACGCCGGGATCATGCCCTGAGCCGAAGGCAGACGCTTAACCGCTGTGCCACCCAGGTGCCCCATTGCTGAACATTTAATAAGCAGCAGACTGTATGTTAAGAGTCTTACAATCCTATGAGGATTACTACATTATTATCCCTATTCACACATGAGAAGGGCTAAGTGGCCTGTCCAGGGCCTCACATCAGTAAATATATTAACCATGCAAGATCTGCCAGATACTGTGCAAAGAGTAAATCTGACCATCAGGGTCACTTTCAGTTAGATTTCTCCATATTACAGATCAAGAAATGGCCCTAACTCAGATATGGATAACCTACTTAGAAATACTATTCTATTATGTAAGAAAGCATCAGAGATCAGTGTTCAAGTAAAGCCTAAGATTAAAACAAAACAAAAAACAAACGAACAACAACAAAAACAAAACAAAAACAAAAACGAAGCCTAAGAATCACTTTTTTTTTTTTAAGATTTTATTTATTTATTTGAGAGAGGGCGAGAGAGACTGCATCAAGGGAGAGGGAAAAGCAGACTTCCCGAGCAGAGAGCTTGACATGGAGCTTGGTCCAAGGACCTACGCCGAAGGCAGACACTTAACTGACTGAGCCACCCAGGCGCCCCTAAGAGTCACTATTTTGAAGTCAGGCTTATAAGTAAAAATTTACTAACAATAAATCTGCCCCCCCAAAAAGATCGTGACATTGAGATACAGACTGAGGATGCCATGTATCCACATCACTAAATATAAACTGCTGTTCCAAAATACTTAGGCCATAATCCTTCCTAATTCTAATGGTTAGGGAGCTAGAATTAAACTTCAGAGATAGACAGACAGACAGATAGATGTAGGTAGGTAAAGTATAAACTAGTTTCTAAAAAACTGAGCTAGATATTATTAACACTTTCTAAGAGTTAATGACTGCTTTTACTTTGTTTTAATTAATTCTAGTAAAGAAAATGACCTAGAAGAATCAAAAGAAAAATAGGCACAGAGCAGAACTTCACTATAGTTTAGCCCGAGTGTCAAATGAGTAAATCTACTTACCAATAAGGTTGAGACGCAATGCCTTTTCATTCTTCAATCTTGGAAGAAAAGGTGCATTGACGTGTTAGAAAATTACAAAAACGAATTTTAAAAATCTGTCAAAAACAAACAAAAAAAACTGCCCACAGAACCTTAATTCAAGAATCATTCTTTTATACATATGAAATTAATTTTGTTAGTGCAGAAACACTGAACACCATGCTTTTCTTTTAAATTCCTGGAACAAAATGTTACTAGAAACTTTTCTTCAGCTCTTCAGTGACTAATGACTAAAGGACACCAATAGAACAAATCAGTTTTGAAAACACAAAAAAAGTCTGATTGGATTATGAATGTTCAGATGGGTGATACTTGTGCACAAAAGAGTAATGATACCTTCTAGAAGATGGAGTCGGCCACCAAGATCAAAATGCCTTAGTGTCACCTTTTAAACGTCAACAAGAATAAAACAGAATGTTTACTTTTCATAATTTGAAAAGAATTATAACAAAGAAAAAGAACTCATTTATTCTCAGAAGAGTCTAGGTAATATACGATTCCTATTATTGAATCATAGGATTATGATTATATGATTATGATAACAGAACCTATTCCCTTCTAAATATTAATTCAGAAGACACCTTCGGACAGCTAGTTTTTGCCACACTTTATGCTACTCACTAGAGATACGGCAATGAACAAAAAATCTACTGTCCCTGACTAACAAAGCAGACCAGATTTACCCTCTCACTTTAAACAACCAGAAAACTGGAGAAATAAAATGAAGCCTTTTTTAATAAAAAATTTCAGGCACAGAATGGGGGAAGATCTTCACAGTACAAATAACTAATAGAGGACTTGCATTCAGAATATACAGACACTTCTTACTACTTAAGAGACAACTTAATACCAAAAAGGGCAAAAGATTTTAACAGATTTCTCATCATATCAAAGACACAAAAATGACCAATAAGCACATAAAAAGATACTTAAACATCATTAGTTATCAAGATGTAAAAATAAAATTGAACTAAGATACTATTACACAACTAACAGAATGGCTAAAAACTTTTTCAAAAATTGATAATACAGCAAATTTGAGATGATATGGAAAGAATATAACTCTTATACACTGGTAGTAAAAATATAAAATGATGCTATCACTTTGGATAAAGCAATTTCTTACATACTTAAACGTGACACCTATCATATGACCAGCAATTCTTATAAACTTAATTTCATATAAACTCAATTTTCTTATATACTTTAACATAAAATCACCATATGACCCAAAAATTCCAGTTCTAGGAACTGAAAGAAAAATGAAAACAAATGTCCGAACAAATATTGTACATGAATGTTCATGACAGATTTATTCATAATAGCAGAGGCTGGCAATTTTTTTCTTAAATGGCCAGGGAGTAACGTGGTCAGTCTCTGTCACAACTACTCATTTCAACCATTGTAGCCTGAAAGCAGCCACAAACAATACAAAAAGAATGGGCATAGCTATCTGCTTCCCAATAAAACTTTTTAATAAAAACAGGGGGCTGGACTCTTCCTTGGCAGACCCCAATAATAGCCCAGTAGTGTAAAATAATCCAAAGGAACACCACAGGTAAATGAATGAACAAAGTGCATATCCATACGATGGAACACTACTCAGTAATAAGAAAGACAACTAATATAAGTTATAACATGGGCAAATTTCATAACCATAACGCTAAGTGAAAGAAGCTGGAACAAAAAATTATATATAATCATTTCATTTATATGAAACATTAGGAAAGACAAATCTCATCTATCAAATGAAGAGCAAATCAGGGGTTGCCTGAGGCTAGGGGTGGAGGGTAAGGAATGACTGAGAAGATGCATGCACAAGGGAATCCTCTGCAAGGATAAAGATGGTACTACACACTAACTGTGGTGAGTAGACCAACATATTGTCAAAACCCCAAATCTGTACACTGAAAATACAGCTATTTTACTGAATGCTATTTATTCCTCAAAGTTGATTTTAAAAAATAGAGAATACTCATAACAAGGTAGAAAAACATTCCTTTCAATTAAGCTTAAAGAAAAGAATCTAGTTAGAAGTCAGGTTGCAATTATTTTGAATGAATTCAATGGGGCCCAAATGAGAATGGTTATCAGTTGGGACACAGAAAAGTAGAGAAACGAGATGAATTCTCTAAAGTAGTTATTTCCTAGATTTTTACCCATTATGCTTAGTTTCTTTCTGTTAATTTTCCATACTAAGTCATTTTCTTTTGGTATCTCGAGTTCCTTGTTGTATATCCTGCAGGACATACTGTAAGTATGACAGTACATACCAACAAAATATTGCTATGCTGAGAAAACATAAAATAAAGCTAAACTAACACACAATGGCCATTTGCTGGGGCGTCTGGGTGGCTCAGATGATTGAGCGTCAGACTCTTGATTTTGGCTCAGGTCATGATATCAGAGTCATGGGATAGAGCCCCTCGAAGGGCTCTGTGTTTAGCAAGGAGCTTGCCTCCCCTATACTTCTCGCTCTGCTCCTCCTCCTGCTTGCGCGCACGTGCTCTCTCTCTCTCTCTCAAATAAATAAATCTTAAAAAAAAATAGCCATTTGCTCTCTGTAAAAAGTGCATCCCTTGAAATGTACTTGTCTTCAAAACATACTAGTTTCTTTTAATATGAACAGAAGCAATAGTCCATGTAGTCCTAAATCAGAGCATTCAAATACTGAAGAAAAACATGTTTAATCTCTTATTCTGTTGCTATTCACTTCTGCAGTATCTTTAAGTAATCAGTCTATCAATAAGAGTCAACTTGATTAACCTAGCAGGTCTGGTTTTGTATTCCTGACCACTAGTCAAAGACACTACAACATAACAGATATCCGCTCCCTATCTCCCCACTACTTGCGTCTCTCCCTAATAAGGAACCTTAGGAAGTGGTACAAAGAATCCTCAGTTCTATGTGAAAGCACAGAAACTGGCTACCTTTGTTCCTTAAGAAACCACGTATCTTTGGTAGGCAGAGAGTTCACAAAAGGTGATAGTATCTAAAATGGTCCCCACTGATTCTTGTGTCTTGATCGTCATGACCTTGTGATCCTTGAGTGTGGCTGGCTAGATCTGGAGACTTCTAACAAGTAAAATAGCACAATAGCGATGGATGTCATTCTGAAATTAAGTTTCAAAGACTTTCTGTCCTGGCCACCCTCTCTTGTTCTATCTCGGAGCCTTTGCTCTGTCGGAACCAAGCTACCATGTCATGAGTAGCCTATGGAGAGGCTCATGTGGCAAGGAATTGATGCTTCCAGCCACAGGCAGCCATGACTTGAGCTCTGCCAACAGCCACGTGAGTAAGCTCGGAAGCAAAATCTCTCCCTGTCAAGCTCTGAGATGAATGCAGGCCCAGTCAACATTTTAACTGTAGCTTTGTGAGAGACTCTGAGCCAGAACCATTCAGTTAAGTGGTGCTGGAATTCTTGACCAAAAAACTTTGTTTCAAACTGCTATGATGCCACAGAATTTCTTATGCAGCAGTAGGTAATCAGAGCAGTATTTGATAACTGCTATTCATTATTAAGCCAAAGGCACCTGAAGTTCAAGTTAAGTACCGCTGGTACCTTTTCTATCACCTTGCACACAGCTGTTCCAAAAGTCTGAGTATCTTGTCATCAACCATCCCTCCAAAATATGCAACTCAGCATTTCTGTCTTGCTGGAAGTACTACTCTAGTGGAGGAAGATCAGCAGCATTTTAAGATGCTATTTGTGTTTGTGCCATTTAAATTAAATATGACTCATGGTCAAAGATGCTGCTACTCAAAAAACTGACATCTATGACAGACGTAAGCCTATTTCATAAAATACATAAGACACTACTAAAACTGCATACTTGTTTGCTTCTGGAGCCATAATGGTTACAACGACGACTTCTTTAAAATAAATGAGAAAAATCTGTTCAGAACACTGTCCAAGTAGAAAAAATTAAGTAATAACTTTCAACTCCGTACTATAAAAATGGAGCCTTGGCCAATAATGGGACCTCCTTAAAATAAGTTACACAGGAATTACCATGTTATTCAGTTTTATCCTTCCATAATTCTTTTGTAATGTTGATTCTGTAAAACAGTGCGTAAAATCCTGAAGATACCTGAAAACATACAAAGATTCTAGGTTCACTGGCACAAGTCCTTACGGTGAACCAAAGAATTTAGCCAAATTCTAAAGCGGTATTTCCTAAGATATTGCCATGTAATCCACTACTACTAGATGAGCTGATTTTTGAGTATCTCATAGACACAGAATTAAATTATCTTTAAACAAGCTACTTTCCCCCCCCCATTTTCTTTTGACCCCCTCTAATTAGATTAAGAAGAAAACTTAGTTTAATGTTTACTTTACAAGTCTTCCAACCTTTGCCAAATCTTTTCACCAAGGATAAAGCAAGCATGCCTCAAGCTCAGACCATACAGGGAAGGCAACAGTATTTACAGATCAAATGTCTCCTTAAAAAAAAAAAGATATGTAAGGGAAATAGATGCTTAAAAAATATTAGGTAAATAACACCTAATAGGTCAGTGTTTGTCATAGTGTGGTCCCTGAACCAGTGGCAACAGCACCAACATTACCTGAAACTTGTTAGAAATGCAAAATTTTGACACTGCCCCAGACGTTCTGATGGAAAATTCTAGGGGAAGGAACAAACCATTTTCATATGCCCTACAGGTGTATCTCGTGTACACCAAAGTTTGTGAAATACTAGTAAAGACAGTAATAAAAACTGCAAAATTATAGAATAACCATGTCAAGACATAGCAAAATTCATGAAAGTGATACATAAATTACTTAAAGTTTGAAAATTACTGTTTTAAAGCAGTATTATCATCCTAATAACCTTTATGGAAAAAAAAAAGAAAGAAAGTTTGACTATACTATCATAGCACTCGTCTATTCTCTTCCAGAAAACTCCTAGCCAAATCATTGTGGAACAGCTAATCTTTACTAAATATGCCTTTAGGTCTTGGGTAAGGAATTAATATATAACAATGAACAGGCTGGTTTCTACCAGCTAGTATGGAAATGTAACTTCCATTTATTAAAATGGTAAGGCTATTTTAAAATAGCTAAAATGATGATTTTTGTCTTTATAACTTCATTTTATTTGTCTCTACAGCAGCTCCTGGGGACTCTCACAGGCCGAAGATGGAGGGGAGAATTGGCAAATTACAGTGTGGGCTGCAGACCAGAGAGGGGAGACTAAGGGACAAGAAGCGGAAAAGAAGAGGCATTATATACACATTTTGTATTCCTACGAAGAAAATTTTGCTACAAGTTCTTCACATCAAGAATACAAACCAACTTCCAAAATGGCATAAGGACCTACGAAATCCATAAAAACAAAGACAATACTAACAAAACTTGTCAAAATCAACTTTATCGGAAGTATGAAAATTAAACAAAGGCTTGCAATAATCCAAGGAGATTCTCAAGAAAAAAAGCCCAATCTCAATAAGAACAACAAACCTGTGATGCTGTAATGTGCCTGATCCATCATCCTCCTGTCAGCTCTGCAACAGTGCTGAAAACCAATGGACTAGCAACTCATGGTAGTTGTAAAAGCCATCTTCCTAACGGCCGCTAGAGAGATCAAATTTGGAGTTCCCCAAAACCTCCATCCCCAGAGAATTGCTACCATTTGACCTGACAGGCAGCATGCTAAGAAGCTTGAAGTTACTTTGTGTTTATATGATCTGACTCAGAGATCTCTCTATCGCAACAGTTCTATCCCCAAGTTGTTTCTTGAAAATAATTAGCAGCAATTATCTAACAGAGCAGCTGTCTCAGTGATATTACCAGTTGGGGGCTAACAAAAGGTGGACCAAAAAATTTTAAAGGAAAACTGGTGAATAGAAGGTCCACAGAGGACTTGAAAGCTAGTCCCAACACATTCCTGGGAATCTGGGATGCCATTTGTATATTCACTATGTTCATGCTAAGGAAAGCCCTGAGCAGGTCCTAATCTCTCACCTCTGGATAACCTTGAGGCTCTATGCAAACAAGAAATGAAGTCTAAGTAAACTGCATCCTAGTGTGTCGAAGGCATGCCGAATAGATTCACAGAGCCCCTCAGCAAAGGCTGAGAGAATCATTAGCTAAAGACTTTTAAAGAACTCTGTTGAAACATTAGCTGACTACCAACTGAGCAGAAACATCAATGGTCACACCGTCTAGGAAAGTCACAAAGCAAACAACGAGAGCAAACCTAACTGGGTACAGGGGCTGGAGGTGTCTATTTAACAGAGTTGTCACACTGTTTTATTGAAAATGTC
This sequence comes from Ursus maritimus, assembly GCF_017311325.1. Classification (NCBI taxonomy): domain Eukaryota; kingdom Metazoa; phylum Chordata; class Mammalia; order Carnivora; family Ursidae; genus Ursus; species Ursus maritimus. The sequence goes on along the minus strand of NW_024423453.1, from coordinate 50,549,389 downwards.
CAGTTTTCAACCAAAAATGGTGAGACACACAATGAAAAAGGCAAGTATGGCTCATATTCGGGGATTAAAAATAGCATCCAATACCAACTCCCTAAGGAAGCCCAGACAGTTGGACCTACTCGGCAAGGACTGGAATTCACCCATAATAAACATACACAAAGAACTAAAGAAAACTGTATCTAAAAAATCCAAGGAAACTATGAGAAGAGTGTTTCACCAAATAATATCAATAAAGACAGAAATTACAATGATGAGCCAACTAGAAATTCTAGAGTTGAAAGAAATAATAATAAAAATGAAAAATTTACTAAAGAGATTCAACAGCAGTTTTTTGCTGGCAGAAAAAAGAATCTACAACGTAAGCGCGAGTTTGTTGAAATGATCCAGTCTGAGCAACAAAAAGTGGAAAGGAAAGAAAGAAAAATGAAGAGTCTCAGACACCTGTGGGGCACTACTAAGAACACCAGCATAGGTATAATGGGAGTCACAGAAGGAGAGGAAAGGACAGAAAAGATAGATATTTGGAAAAATAATGGCTAAAAACGTCTCAATTTGATGAAAAACATTGAACTACACACACAAGAAGCTTAACAAACTCCATGCTGGATGAAATCCATGTAGGATAAACTCAGAGATGCACATCTACTAGACATACCAGTCAAACTATTCAAAGACAAAGAGCAACTTTAAGGTATCAAGAGAAAAGTGACTCATTGCGTTCAATTAGATAAACAGCTGAATTCTCATTAGAAGCCATGCAGGCCAGAAGGCTGAGGGATGACATATTTAAAGTGTTGAAAGACAGACTCAACCAAGTATTATTCATGAATAGACAGACTGAACCAAGAATTCTATATTGTAAAGTTTCCCTCAAAAATGAAGGAGAAGGGGCGCCTGGGTGGCTCAGTTGTTAAGCGTCTGCCTTCGGCTCAGGGTGTGATCCCAGCATTGTGGGATCAAGCCCCGCATTGGGCTCCTCCGCTGGGAGCCTGCTTCTTCCTCTCCCACTCCCCCTGCTTGTGTTCCCTCTCTCACTGGCTGTCTCTCTCTCTGTCAAATAAATAAATAAAATCTTAAAAAAAAAAAAAATGAAGGAGAAATTAAGACATTCTCAGATAAACAAAACTTAAGAGACTCTCTCACTTTCAGACCTGCCTTATAAGAAATACTAAACAGAGTCCTACAGGCTGAAATGAAAGGGCAGTAAATAGCATTTGAATCCACATGAAGAAATAAGGGGCACCAGTAAAAAAAGATAATTACATAACCAAATTTAAAAACAGTATAAACGTTATTTTTGTGTGTATTCTCATAAGACAACTGCATAAAAACAATCATTGTAAAACTGTGTTTATGGGATTATAATGTGTAAAGATGTAATTTCCAGCAATGATAGTACAAAGGAGGGAGAATGGAGCCACAATGGAACAAATTTTTTGTATACTATTTAAATTAACTTGACATTAATCTGAAACAAGATTAAGATTTAGTTGTAATTTTCAGAGCAACAACAAAGAAAATAACAAAAAATATATAGTGATCTCTACTAAATGATTTCCACATTATTAAATCAAATTACTATATCAATTCTCAGTTCTCATATTAATCAAGAGCAAATGACATAGCTTGATCACCACCTTCTCTTTGAGACACAATCTTCTTTTTTCCTCTTTCTCAGTCTCACTTGTTGGATCCTTTTTCCAACTTCTAAATGATGGAGGCCTCTGGGATCAATCCCTGGTTCCCTTCTCTTTTCTAGCTACATTTACTCATTAGATGATCTTATATAGTCTCATGACTTACAGTCCCATCTAGAAGCTGATGACTCCCAAATTTGTGTTGCATCCCTAATCGATCCTCTGGACACCAGACCCAACATATCCAACTACCCATTTTGTATCTCCTTTGATATATCTAATAGACTAATAAGTACTTTAACCTGTATGTCCAGTATATATCTACGTAGCTCCTTCCCTCACATATTTTAGCTCTCTGCTCCAATATGAACTTCTTCAGATAAGCTACACATGACTATTCTATGTAAAATAAAACCACTCTATCACTCTCTATTCTGTAATTCTTTTTCCTTTTTCTTCACTGCATTCATCACAACCTATTTAAGTGTATGCTTCTGCTTCAGGTAAGCTCTAGAAGAGCTGAATCCTTGTTCACTGTTTTACCTTCAGTGCATAGAACATACTTAACATTTATTAAAGAGAGAAGGGAATATTGATGAACGATAAATGTATTAATGGGCTTTACACCAATGCATAATACAAATGATAAAAAGATACTTACTTTTCCTTTTTTTCTTGTTTGTGGGCCTCTCTTGTAATTTGAGCTGCTTTTCTACTATATGGATGGATGACTTTTTTTTCCCGTCCTACAGTTTTTCCCTTTAGAGCTTTAGGCTAAAATGCAGGAAAATACATGGCATACATAATCAGATATGTAAGTGATTTCTGTTTAAAAAAACTTTCTTTAGAAATAAATTTAAAAAACAGTAATATAAGAAATACCACAAGCCAGAAACACTACTCTAAATCAGGACATAAGCCAGACCTGTTAAATGACTGGAACAGCATTTGTTTCCATTGTCATAATAGAAATGATATATTCGAGACTACCCTTCAGTGATATAAGAAAATAAAGAAAGGCATAGAAGGGGTCAATAAACCCAGCTCTTCAACTATTCCATCTTCAAAGTAGGTAAGAGAATGCAGGTAGTGAGAAGACAAAGTTAAAAAATTTGTGTTACAGTTAAAAAAGTTGGGGAGGTAGAAGTAAACATAGGATGCTCCTGGGAGCTTGACTGTAGAAGTTGCACATCGAATAGATGGGGCACTGAATCAAGCAAAATCAAAGTTGGGTTCAAAAAAAAATAGGAATAGAGGAAATAATACAAGCCATCTCAAAAGTAGCACATCCAAAAAAGAAATTACTTTCCCATTCAAACCTTACGCCAGTTAACAGGTCACAATTCATTCAGTCCACTGAACTAGACATTTCAGTTAGTTCTTTATTCCTACATAATTCTGTATTTTATCATACCTGTTTTTATTTTGGAATTAGGTTTGGCTTCCTATAAGAGAAATCCAAAATAATAATGGTGTAACCTGATAAAATTCAGTTCTCTCATGTAAAAAGTAGGAGCTGGAGGCTCCGCTTCACAAAGTTCTTAGAGATCCAGGCTCCTTCCATCCACTGTCCTGAGGCTATAACCTCCAATATATATCTATATAGTTCAAGATGACTTAATACAAGTCTAAACTCCAGCCAGTGAGAAGTAGAAAAGAAAATCAAAAGGCATACCCCTTTCCTTTAAGAGTAAGATCTCAGAAGCTGGAGTCTTCTGTTTACATCCCATTGATCAAAATTCAATCAGCAGGTAATGTAAGGGAGAGTAGTAAATATAATTGTTATTCTCAGAAAAAAATACATTACAGAAGAAAAAGAGTCTATTTGGGGACAGCTGGCGGTCTTTACCTAATCCTCAAAAAGGCTCTCAGAATCTTCTCTTCAGAACTACTGTCATTGCCCTCATCCAGCATCACGAGTTTTCATGATTAGGATGGCCTTTAGATTCTCACTATTTCTTTTTTCATGGAAGTCGCAGAGCTTATTTTTCTACATTTATCTAGTAAAGTCCTTCTCCCCTGCTAACGAGCTCACAGTTAGGTCCCAAGTCCTTAATGTGGAAAACAATCTACCCCCAACCTACTTCTCCAGCATTATTTCTCATTCTTCAAAACATCCTTCATCCCATTCTTAGCAAACTTCTCCCTCATTTCCAGAACACACCATGCTGTTTCCTAACTTCTAGAGACTGCATTTGTTACCTCTGCCTGCAAAACTTTTTCCTTCCTTGTCTTTCATAAAATACAACTCAAAGTCACTTCCTGTGTAAAACTTTGGGCAGAATTAATTAAAATGACCACCAATTCCTCATTCACACATGTATTCATTCCTTCAACAAATATTTACTGCTCACTTCTTGATACACCTGGCCAAGATAACTGCCACCCTGAAACCCAGAATGGCACTGGAAGGTGGTTACAGGTACAGAAGAATAATGTGAAACCATCATACAACAGTACAGGCATGCTTTGTTTTACTGTGCGTCGCAGATATTGTGGGGGTCCTGTTTTGTTTACAAACAAGGTTTGTGGCAACCCTGCATTGAGCAAGTCTATCGGCACCACTTTTCCATCAACATTTGCTGTAATTCTTGCAATATTTCAAACTTTATTATTATTACTATATTTGTTATGGCAGTCTGTGATCAGTGATATTTAATGTTACTCTTGTAATTGTTTGGGGGCACCATGAACTGTGCCTATATAAGCAAACTTCATCAATAAATGCTGTGCGTGTCCCTACTATTCTCACTGACCAGCCACTCTCCCATCTATCTCCCCCTCCTCAGCTCTATTTCCTGCGACAAAACAGTATATAAATTACACCAATTACTAACCTTACACTGGCTTCTAAGTGTTCAAGTGAAAGGAAGAGTCGTACATCTCCCACTTTAAATCAAAACCTAGAAACGATTAAGCCTGTTGAGGATGGCATGTCCAAAGCTGGGACAGGCCAAAAACTAGGCCTCTCCTTGTGCCAGTTAGCCAAGCTGTGAAGGTAAAGGAAAAGTTCTTGAAGAAAATTTTAAGTGCTATTCCAGTGAACACAAGAATTTTAAGAAAGCAAAACATCCTAATGCTGATAAAGAGAAAGTTTTGAGTGGTCTGGATAGATTAAACCAACCACAACATACCCCTTAGCCAAAGCCTAATCCAGAGAAAGGCCCACCTCTCTTCAATTCTATGAAGGCCAAGAGAGGTGAGGAAGCTGCAGAAGAAATGTGAAGCTAGCAGAGGTTGGTTCATGAGGTTTAAGGAAAAAGGCAGTCTACACAACATAAAAGTGCAAAGTAAAGCACCAAAAGGATGCAGAAGTTGCAGCAAGTTATCCAGAAAAATCTAGCTAAGATAATTAATGAAGGTGACTACACTAACCAAGATTTTCAATGTACGCCAAGACACCCTCCTGCTGGAAGATGCCATCTAGGACTTTCACAGCTAGAAAGAAGTCAATGCCTGGCTTCAAAACCTCAAAAGACTTACTGACTCTCTTGTTAGGGGCTAATGCAGCTGGTAACTTTAAGCTGAAACCAGTGTTCAGTTACCATTCTCAAAATCCTAAGGCCGTTAAGAATTATGGGAGATCTACTCTTTTGTGCTCTATAAATGGAACCACAAAGTCTGGTTGATAGAACATCTGTTTATAACATGGTTTACTGAATATCTTAAGCCCAATGTTGAGACCTACTGTTAAGGAAAAAAAAGATTCACTTTAAAATATGACTGTTCATTGACAATGCACCTGGTCACCGAAGAGCTCTGACGGAGATAAACAATGAGACTAATGTTTTCATGCCTGTTAACACAACATCCATTTTGTAGCTCATGGATCAAGGAGATTTTGACATTCAAGTTTTATTAAAGAAATACATTTTATAAGGCTATAACTGCCATATAGAGCGATTCTTCTAATGAATGTGGGCAAAATAAATTCTTGAAAGCCTTCAGAAAAGGATTCACCATTCTAGATGCCATGAACAACATTCATGATTCATGGGAAGAGCCCAAAATACAATATGAATGGGAGTTTGGAAGAAGTTCATTCCAACCTTCATAAATGACTTCAAGGGTTTCAAGACTTCACTAGGAAGGAGCAAGGAACTGCAGATGTGGTAGACATAGGAAGAGAATAAAACCGGAAGTAGAGCCTCAAAATATGACTGAATTTTGCTACAATCTCATGATAAAACTTGAATGGATAAGGAGCTGCTTCTTACACATGAACAAAGAAAGTGGTTTCTTGAGATGGAATCTACTGTTGATGAAGATGCTGTAAAGACTGTTCAAATGATAGCAAAGGATTCATAATATGACATCAACATAGTTGATAAAGCAATGGCACAGCTTGGGATGACTGACTCCAACTCTGAAAGAAGTTCTACCGTGGGTAAAATGATATCAAACAGCACTGCATGTACAGAGAACTCGTTTGTGAAAGGAAGAGTCAACTGATGTGGGAAACCTCATTATCGTCTCATTTTAAGAAACTGTCACAGCCACCACAACCTTCAGCAACTTCTATCCTCATCAGTCAGCAGCATGATTGAGGCAAAAGCCTCCACCAGCAAAGAGTACACAACTTGCTGAAAACTCAGATTTTTAGCAATAAACTATTTTTTAAATTAAGATATCTACATTTACATTTTAAATTTACACTTTATTTTTTTTAAAGATTTCATTTATTTATTTGACAGAGAGAGAGAGACAGCCAGCGAGAGAGGGAACACAAGCAGGGCAAGTGGGAGAGGAAGAAGCAGGCTCCCAGCAGAGCATGGAGCCCGATGTGGGGCTCGATCCCAGGAGCCTGGGATCATGCCCTGAGCCGAAGGCAGAAGCTTAATCACTGAGCCACCCAGGCGCCCCTTAAATTTACACTTTAAATTAACATATTTACATATGTTTTTTAGACATATGCTATTGCACACTTAATGGTCTACATTATAGTGTAAATATAACTTTTCAAAATACTGGCAAACAAAACAGTCATTTGACTTGCTTTATTTTAATATTCGCTTTACTGGGGAAGTCTGGAACTAAACCCACAATATCTCTAAGATATGTCTGTATGTGCATTCTTTTGTGTTATTCTCTGCACATGTGGGGTGGGGGGGGTACAAGAAAGAAAAGCATGATAAGGATTTTTTGTACATGAAGCTTACCTAGCAAACATGAATCAATGAAAACATTTCAGAACCCATGGTAGGCTGCCTCTAAGATGTCTCACAATGAATTCCACCTCTGGATATTCATGTCTAAGTGTAATCTCCTCCCCTAGAGTGTGGACCTAGTGACTGACTTTTAATGAATAACATTTGGCAAATGGAGGAACTACCAATTCTGAGATTAGGTTTTGTAAGGACTCTGGCTTCCATCTTGCCTACTCTCTTTTGCTCTCTCACTAGGCTCGCTCTGATAGAACCCAACAGTCATGTAGTAAGCTGTCCCATGGAGAGGCCTACCTAACAAACAAATGAGATAGGCCTCCAGCCTACAGCAGTGAAGAACTGAGGCCCTGAGTCCAGTCGTCTGTTAGGAGCTAAATCCTACAAAGAACCATGCGAGTGAGCTAGAAAGTGCATGCTTCCCATCTGTGCCTTGAGATGAAACCACAGCCTCAGATTATACCTCGATTGCAACCTTGTGAGAAATCTTAAAGCAGAGGATCCAGGTCGAGGTAAGCCACGCCTCATTTCTGACTCACAGAAACTGTGAGATAATTAATGCTGTTGTTTTAAGCCACTAAGCTTTGGGACAGGTTGTTACACAGAAAGAGAGAACTAACAAAGACAAAAATAAAAAAAAAATAATAAAGCAAAGTTGTACTCTTTGGAAAGATATCTTTATTCCACATACCGTAACAAATAAAATGCTTAAGAAACAAAAAAAAGGTCAAAGAACCCCAAGAAAATCAGATGCTTTCTGAGGCTGCTAAAACTTAACAGCTGAAGTTACAGAGGTGTAACACCTCTGTATTACATACATACACCTCTGTATATTCAGCAATATGTCCAAGTCTATAAAAAATTTCCTTTAAAGACTTAATAAAAACTTTCTTTAGAACAAGAAATAGTTTGATATCCTTGGAGTATGAAAATGTCCTCATAGCTTTAGAAGTCTCAGGTAAAGAACCTCCAAGACTTAGTACAAAGAAAAAGCAAAGAAACTGAACTTATATTCTGACTCAGCTGTAGTTATTCCTTATATTTTTTTATGAAAAGGTTGCCTCAAGGCAGGATATGAATATATAATAAGGCACAGAAAAATGCACAATATAACTTGCTAAATTTTAAAACATGTTTGTATTTTCAACATATTAAAATAAAAAAGAAATGCTTCAACAGGGAAAACTACAGTAAAACCCTATCAATTAAATGTTAATGTATTAAACAGTCTATTCAAGCTAAATATCTCTTAACTGAAAAGCAGTTAATTTCTATCAGCCAGGGTTTCTCCAAATTTATTTGTAGAGCATCTGATGATTCATGGAATAGTACAGAATGCAAACATAAAACAAAACTGGGGATGGGAGAAAGAGTTTCGGGTGTATGTGCTATAGAAGATTAATAGTTATGTTTTAACTTTGAAGATACAACAAAAATAGCATTTCTTTTCATAAACATAACTAAGGCACTGCTTTGAATAACTATGCTTACTTTGAAAAGTTTCTGGCACCACAAAAATATTCCAGTCAGAAGTTAGTTTTAAAAGTATCTCCTTCCTACAATCTTTAGCAATTACTTCAGAAAATTCATTCTAAACTATTCTTTGGATTTGTAATTGAGTAACAGAAGCAAACACATAAATAGTTTATTCAAATAACACAGAAACAAAAAGAGATATTTCGGGGGCAGTATGCTTCAAATATTCCTGCTAACATCATAAATAACAAAAAGGAACTTTTCTTAAAAGACCATCACGGTCATCATAGAATCCAGGGTCAACTAGAGAGAAAAAGGCCATTTAGAATACCCAGTGTAACTAGAAATCTAGAAAAAAAATCATTCCACCAAACACACTTAGGGTACATAAAGGTACACAAATACTTAAAAAAAAAATTATAAAACTAAAGCCATCCCTTTAATTGAGAAAACCTATAGTGTAATATTTTAAATGCCAAAATAATTTCAAAATATGATATACTAAGTCACTCAACACTAATAACATGACGAAAACGAGATGGATTAATTAAGAGAAGCTGCTTTTTTCTTTTTTTTGGCAGTGAATCTACCATGAAGAAATCCAGTGCATTTTCCTTGCTTTACAGATAAATACGACACCAATGACCAATCATTAGCTAGGGCTTCCAGTAGGAACTTAAGGGTTCTGCACAAACTCCTATCTAAACCCCGCCCAATTCTCAACGACCATTTCAAATTCAACTTTACCTCCTCCTTGAAGCTATCCAAGAATAACCTTTTTGGACCTTAGAAACTTTCTCTTTTGGTAGCATTTGCCACGTAGCGCCTAATATTATGCTGCACTGACGAGTCATTTAACATTTACAAAGTCATTTACACTTGTGTTTTATCTTCTCAACAGCGGCTCCTTAAAGATTTTAAAATATGTCCCATCAGACTGAAAACAATACTCTGAAAGAAGTAAAAAAAAAAAAAAAAAATGCCCCAAGTAAACATTTGCTGAACGCCCACTGTACATTAAACTACTGTGAATTAAAAATATTAAAAATGGCCTTTAAAAGCGTGAATTTGGGGCGCCTGGGTGGCTCAGTCATTAAGCATCTGCCTTGGGCTCAGGGCGTGATCCCGGTGTTCTGGGATTGAGCCCCACATCAGGCTCCTCCGCTGGGAGCCTGCTTCTCCCTCTCCCACTCCCCCTGCTTGTGTTCCCTCTCTCGCTGTCTCTCTCAAATAAATAAATAAAATCTTTATAAAAAAATAAATAAAAGCGTGAATTATCTAACAAAATAGCTCATATACACTGCTCTCCTTAAGAATATCTTAATAATTCTCTAATGCAGACTTCAATTTTATCTTTCATACAAAAATCTAACAAGCTCTTGGTTGTTATCAAAAAGACAGGTAATAAGTGGTAGAAAGGATGTGGAGAAAAAGAACACTTGTGCACTGTTGGTGGGAATGAAAATTGATACAGCCACTATGGAAAACAGCAGAGAGGTTCCTCAAGAAATTAAAAAAAGAACTACCATATGACCCAGCAATCCCACTTCTGGAAACAAACTCACTATTTTGAAGAGGTATCTGCACCCCTGTTCACTGAAGACTTATTTATCATAGCCAGGACATGGAAACAACCTGAAGTGTCTTTCGACAAACGAATAAAGAAAATGTGTCATATATATACAATGGAATATCAATCAGCCATAAAAAAGGAAATCCCACCATTTGCAACAATATGGATGAAACCTGAAAGCATTATGCTGAGAGGTAAGTCACACAGAAAAAGACAAATACTGCATGATCTTACATATATGTGGAATCTTAAAAAAAAAAATTATAGAAACAGGAAGTAGACTGGTGGTTGCCAGGGGCTGGGGTTGAGAAATGTTTCAAGGTGGTCAATGGGTACAAACTTCCAGTTAAAAAATGAGTAAAGTTCTTGAGATCATACAAACAGCATGGTTACTATAGCTAACAATACCATATTGTACACTTGAAAGGTACTAGAAGAGTAAATCTTAAAATTGGTATCTATGTGATGTGACCTATTAACTAAGCTTATTGTGGTAGTCATTTCACAATATATATGTATATCAAATTATAACACTGTACATCTTAAACTTTTATAGTATTCTAAGTTAATTATATCTCAATGCAGCTGGGAAAAAAACAACCACCAAGATTTAGTAAGTTGATTTGTTTTAACAGCCTACATTTATAGGTGAGTCCAATAGCACAAAATTCTTGTCATTAAGGAATATGTAGGTAGTAACAGTTAATGCACACAGTAATATGTAAAGATAAATCGAGGAAGGATGATGGCACACTTTTAAATGTCTTACAATCTAACTAGGGAGAAAAATAAGCATGCTTAAACTTTATAATAGGTGTCTATAAAAAGGAATAGTGTCTTATGTTATAGTACACACCAAACTAAAAACTTTTAGTACACTAAAAAGGTTTCACAATGCAGAATAAAGAAGTGTTGGGTGGGATGAATTAGTTTGAAAAGACTGTTCATGTTAGTTGAATTAAGTTTGGATATAAGAAAAAGGTATGAATTTGTAGAGCTCCGGGAGAGGTTCGAAATAAGGAAAAAATAAATGAAGAAAGTAACAAAAATGGACAACTACAAGCTCTAAGCTCTACTGTTACCATTTACTACTATTACTAAAGTTAATTACAACAACTAAACTACATTTACCGGGTGCCAGACATTGGGCTGAGTGGCTTACATTTAATTTTCACAACAATTCTATGAGACTTACAGGGGTTAATTTCACCAAGATCAAAACTTAGCAAAGACAGTTGTCAAACTCAGTCCTCTGTAACTCCGTAACCCACATTCTAAACTGTACTGAAAGAAGTTCAGAGTAACTGATACAAAAAACTGGAAAACCTCCAGTGCCAAGTTGAGCTTAAGCTCAAGAAAGGGCACAGCACAGCCACAGGTGATGGACCAGAAAACTGAAAAGGGCAGCAAATGTGCCAGTGAAAACAGATTTTTATGCTACTTCTTTGATTGTTATGACAAGGCAATATCTTCCTACCATACAGCCTGATAAAGTGATATTCTGATAGTCAAGGACAACTACATTCAAACACCAACCAACCCCCAATCATATCTAACGTTTCAATGTTCCACTCTGAAATGGAAAGGCTATGAAAATTATCTTATAAAGGTTTGGAAATAGCACAAGTGCGGTGATAAGCGAAAAGACTAAATCTATACACATACAAACGTGTATGATCTAAAGCAGAAAGACCATATAGATGTGAAAGACAAAAATGACAGGCATACAACAAAAAGAAAAAGAAAAAAGAACACAGAGGACAAAAGACCTTGTGGCCCGAGTATCACAACTTTTTACCAGATTATAAACTTTTTACGTTGTTTTTATTAAAAACTGGTTCAAAGTGAATATTTATAAAACATTGTCCTATTAATAATTATTCTAATAGACATCATAAAATTCTTTTAAAAAGCAGTAAGAAACAAACGTTTTGGAATACAATGTAAGTGGCAACTATAAAGAAAAGCAAGGGAATTATAAACACAAAATTCAAATACTGTTTACCTGAGCAGGGGCTCCTGAAAGTTATAGGTCCAAGGAAGGAAACACAGATCTTTCAAAAGTTTTATTTCTTAAACTGGATAATGGATAAACGAGAGTTCCTTACACAACTAATCTTTATACTTCACTATGTTATGTAAACACTCTTTTGCGTCTAGTCAATTTTTAATAAAAACAACAGAATAGTTTGAGCGTCGTGGAGGGAATGCGGGGGGCTTGGAGGCGGGATTTGGGGAGCTAGTACGTCACTGGAGTGCGGCTATAGGACACAAGAAAGAAGAGACTGAGCCTAAGCAGTCTAGACCGGCAAGAGGTGGCACACCAGTATAGAGGCAACACTTTCCCAAGTTTTGCCGACCTCCCCCGCCCCATCCTCCCGCCCCCCACATACTTGGGAGTAGCAAGAAAACGTAAACGTTGAGTTCCCCCCCCCCC
>NW_024423453.1:50397049-50537094 GCF_017311325.1 Ursus maritimus | reverse complement strand
CCCCCCCCCCCAGGGGCAGGGCGCTCTGTGAACACTTCAGAACCCAGAAGCTGAACTCTAAGGTCCGCACGCTGGGCCAGGCAGCCACCTGGAGGCTGCCCTGCCCTGCACCCCGCACCCGGGTGTACGGACCAGTAGAATCACTTAGCCCGGTTCCCTCTCCCAGTATCCCAAGACCGCCCCCCTTCCTCCAGCCTGCCGAGGGGAGACTTCCAGAGAACCAAGTGGGTTCAGGGGAGCGGGAGGGGGCCCACCATGGTGACGTCCTCACGGCCCTGCAGGACCTCAGCAGCCCAGACCCACGAAACACCAACAACCGCAACAACTCAGAGGAAGAGTCCAGCCTAAACCCACGTGGTTGCCGGAGGAAACCGGGCGGACCCGACCGGAAAGGGAGGGGCGAGTACGCCTTTCTAAAATGTCCCCGGAAATCGACACCAAGTCTTTTTATCCCGTATTGGACTTTTCAGCCCTAGACCGGCCGGCAGCCTACCCTCTGGCTTGCTAAACACGGCGGGAGGGAGCCTGGGGCCGGAGGGTGAACTTGGCCCAGCGCCCAGCGTGAGGCCTGGCATTTGAGCGGGGCTTGCCGATGCTAGACGCTCCTGGCTAGTGGCGTCCCAGGCCTGGGCACGGAGCTCCTGCATCATTTGTCCGATGCACAGCCACCAGCTGAACAGCATCTTCCGACGAGGCTCTCCTTTTGGAGGTTCCCGCCTCGCTGAGGCTGGCTACCTCCCCGTTAGACTGTTAGGTGATGGCCCATGTCCTAATATGGCAAAAGGCCCTCCGCTCACCTCGGTTGCCTTGAGCAAGGCTTTTCCCCCACTGAGTCTCAGTTTCTTCACCCATTAAGGGCCCTTCTACATATCCAAGGCTCCTTCCAACCTAGTTTTTCTGTTTTCTTCTCAGAATGCGTAAGAGTCTGTGTTTTACCTGTTTTTGTTAGGATTCCACAGACCTTATTTGCGTACAAATAGTTAATTGTCTACTGTATGCCAGGCTTTAGGGATACTCCGAGTGTAGGTAAATAAGTAAATAAATACAATTATTATTATTATTATTTCAAATAGTGTACTCTGGAGAAAATAAAGATGGTGGGATAGGCAGAAAAGTTGTTTTACACGTGGTTGTCTCTGAGATCCTCTTGAAAATGAGAGTTGAGCAGAGACTGATACTAAAAAAAAAAATTATTCAAGAAGCTTGTTAGAGCATGGTAAGGCAGACTTTATTCCCGGTGAGGGGGGCTTTGCCATGTGTATAAGGATCACTGCAAAGGGGTGTTGCAATGGGAGATACAGCTTGGGCAGGTGGGCATTTACAGCCAAGGAGCAGGGTGAGGGGTGGTGGATGGAAAATTACTGAGAGGAAACATGAGGAGGAGTAAGGACATTCTGGCTAACCCAACCTAACAAGATTCTTGGGATAGTCAGTCCACTGTGATCAGACATCACCAGGAAGATGGTGGAGGATCAGGCACCTGATCAGATAAAGATTTCAAGGTTGACCAGATAACGGAGGACTGGAGACTCTACCTAGACTGTCTTTCTTCCTAAAATTGAACACTGCAAAGAACGGGAAATCCAAAATTCCAGGCCTAGATGAAAAAGAGTTTGGGGAGCCTGAGTAAAGTGTGGTCAAGGAGAAAATCTTGTCACTTGAATGAAAAGAGAAAAGTAGGTATGGGAAGAAGCCACAGGCAGGGTGAAGTTGAGTGTGCCCGGATAGGTATGTGCAGGTACATGTATTTAAGCAAATAGATCCATTAAAAAAAAATAGATGAAATGGTAACCAAGAATTTGTGACCAGAAGATCCATGAATCTAGGGGCAAGTCATTTTCATACAGTTTTTAAGTGTGTGGAAGTGCATTCTGTGTGAATATACACGATGAAGATCACCCTTGCAATCTATGCTGTGGAGACATTAATCTATTGAGGACTGCAATTAATCCAAAACATTTACACTTTACTTCTATGCTCTAACCATTTCCTATGATACAACTTATACCCCACCTACCCCATTCCCCGAGTCAAGCCCAGTGCCAGTCAGCTTCCTGAGGGCTATGTTACTGCCAATCCAGTGAGCATTTAATTCTTATTCTGGCTGTTTCAGCTGTTGCTAATTGTTTCATTAATCACAAAATCTATACCTGCTCCTACCCCATTCCTAAATTTCAAATTGCCAACAACTCAACAAACCACATATCCTGAGATTTTTTTTCATTTTAATTTGGGTTTTGAAAATAAAAGACTTAATTTTTCCCCATTCAGACTTAATCCCTAAATAATATTGACTATGAGCAAGACATCTTGCTCAAAATACTCTGTAGCAGATGCTAAAGTGAGTTATACAAAGAAAGCTTACCAATAACAATGATGACTAACATTTGGTCATGATTTGATGTGATATACACCACTCTGATAAGCAGGATGAATCTCCCCCCTCTCCCCTCCAATACAACGCCCCCATGACCCAATAACCACTGTGGATAGTTTAGAGACATTTTTAAAGAAAATTTCCTGTGCTTTAACAAATACACTGAGAGATGTGTGTGTGTGTGTGTGTGTGTGTGTGTGTGTGTGTGTAGGGGTTAAGTAATGATTAATACTAGATATTGATAAAATAAGAACACTTGTACAATTTCTAGGGCAGTCACTAAAATAATAGAAACAAGATATGTAACTTTGAATAGGATAGAAACAAGTAGAGAAAATAAATGGAATGATTAAAAAAATACTCAGACAACTCAAAGCAAGGAAATAAGGGGAAAAAAAAGAAACATAAGATGATAGGAAAAGTAGAAAACAAAAATATGATGGTAGATTTAAATCCATATAACAATAATTATGTACTAGCTGTTCCCAATTAAAAAATAAATATTTCATATTGGATTTAAAACATACAACTGTGTCCTGTTTTTGAGAGATATATCTAAAATATAAGGAAACAGAACAATTAAAAATAAAAAATGGAAAGACATATACTAAGCAAATACTAACTGAAAGAGTGCTAATATAAATACATGAATGTTATGCAGAATAGAAAAAGTAGTTAGATGTCACTTCTTAATGATAAAATTTTCCATTTTAAATTTATATTTACCTAATACCATAGCCCCAAGTATATAATGGAAAACCTGATAAAAATTCAAGGAGTAGTAGAAAAACAAATTGCCTTGTTGGGAAATTACCGTTCTTCAAAAATTAATTGAACAAGCTGATAAAATACGATTTGAAAGACTTGACCACGACATAATTTGAACTAATGGATTTGTTCAGAATACTGCTTCCAGTGCTTGTAAGGACACATATGTTTTCAAACATATATTAAATAGTTCTCAAAATGATCATATATTGGGCCAGAAAGGAAGTCTAAACAAATTCGAAAGGATTGAAATCCTACAGAATGCGTTCTCTCACCGTCATGCAATTAAACTAGAAATCAACAAGAAGATAGCTAGACAATTCCCATATATTTAGAAATTAAGGATTATGCTTCCAAATAAGTCATATGTTAAAGAAGAAATCATAATGGATATTAGAAAATATCTGGGGCTGAGAAAATAACAAAATACTGCATATCCGAGTTTGTGAGATACATCTGAAGCAGTAATTAGTTCTTTTAGTATATGTACTGGAGCCTAAGTATAAATACTAGAGAAGAAGAAAGGCTGAAAATTAAGAAGCGAGAAAAGGAACAAAGAAAGAAATTCAAAGCAGAAGTTAAAATAAAATAATGAGCAGAAATTATTGAAATAGAAAAAAATATATATGTAATTGAGATCAGGAAGATCAAAATTTGTTTCCCTTTAAAGAACAATAAAATTGATACACTCCTGCAGGACCACTTAAAAAATTAGAAAAGATACAATTAACCATATCAGAATTAAAGCAAGGTGACATTATCTCATATTATGTAAGCATAAAGGGAATTATGACCAAATAAACCTATTTTTTCTTAGGAAAAAATATAACCTATCAAAATGGATGCAGAGAAATAGAAAACTTGAACAGTCCCATTATCATTTTAAAAAGCAGTTACTCAAATATCTTCCCACATTAAAATTAGAGGCTCAAATTTTTTAGATTTTATAAATATTTACAAATAGGGATAGAACAGCACTTCTCTAATATGATAAAAATGTGCATGAGTAGTGGTGATAGTGGGCATCATTGTCTTATTGCTGACCTCAAGAGAAGGCTTTTGTTTGGATTTTGGAAAACCACTTTGGCAATCTCTAAAAAGTTGAGATGTGTACATTGTCTAACCCAGCATTGTCATTCCCAAACATATACCTTAGGAACCCTGGCACATGTATCTCAGTATATATAAAGTATTTAAAGCAGTATTGGTCATAATAGTCCAAACTAGATTAAAAGCCTAATTGTTCCTTAACAAAAGGGTAGAAAACTAATCTGTGGTGAATTCCACAAAGCAGTGAAAAGAGCAAACTATAGCTATGGTTAAACATGGATAGGGTGCCTGGGCAGCTCAGTCATTAAGCGTCTGCCTTCAGCTCAGGGTGTAATCCCTGCATTCTGGGGTCGAGCCCCACATCGGGCTCCTCCGCTGGGAGCCTGCTTCTTCCTCTCCCACTCCCCCTGCTTGTGTTCCCTCTCTTGCTGGCTGTCTTTCTCTCTGTCAAATAAATAAAATAAAATCTTTAAAAATAAATAAATAAATAAACATGGATAAATTTCTAATCATAGTGTAAAAAATAGAAACGAAATGATGCATACAGTAAAATTCCATTTATAAAAAGTTCAAAAACAGACAAAATAAGCTACAGTACATTTTTCACAGATATTTTCATAAGTGGCCAGTGATGGTGGTGGTTATCTTGGTGTTTGCTTTATAATTTTTCTTTATGTGCTACATATGTTTTATGCACATTTATGTTTGTATGCTATACTTTCACTACAAGAGGTGTTAAAAATTTTTTAAATGCAAATGTATTACTCCATTGTCTCTTGAATCCAGTATTACTGATAAGAAGTCTCGTGTTGGTCTAATTTTTGTTCCTTGGTGAGTGGCTTACTTTTCTGTATGGAATCTTCTAATAATTTCTATTGCCTTTGTTCTTCAATTTCATTATAGTGTGTCAAAGTATTGATCTTTTCTTATATATATTGGTACTCTGTGGATCTTTCAATTTCCTTTTGGGATTTGTATTATATGGATTGATTATTCTATTCTCCAGATACTTTAACCCTTCTTTTATATTTTTTATCTCTTTAATTTCTGCTGCCCCTGGGTGAGTTCCTAATTTGATCTTCCAACTTACTACTTTGTTCTTTGATATAATCATCCTGCTATATATTCCATCTATTGTCCTTTTCATTTCAACTCTTCTTTTTAACATATATCATATATATTTATCTCATATATATCTCATTTGTTTTTAAAGTAATTTCTTATCCTTTTGCTTTGTTACCATATTCTTCCTCTACTCTTTCTATATATATTGTGTTCATTTATTTTTTTATTTTTATTTTTTAAAGATTTTATTTATTTATTTGACAGAGATAGAGACAGCCAGCGAGAGAGGGAACACAAGCAGGGGGAGTGGGAGAGGGAGAAGCAGGCTCATAGCAGAGGAGCCTGACGTGGGGCTCGATCCCACAACGCCGGGATCACGCCCTGAGCCGAAGGCAGGCGCTTAACCGCTGTGCCACCCAGGCGCCCCTATTGTGTTCATTTAAAATTATTGGTTCATCGGTTCCAATAAGTGTGCTTTATGTGGCATGTGTTGTTCAATTTAATTATTTTTTTAACATTCTTTTCAAGCAGTCGTACTCCTCCGGTATGTCTTTTTCTTGAACTGTGACATCACATTTCACTGATGGAATCAGCTTTCTTGTCCTATAATTTGTATTGGGGAAGTGCTGAAAGTCATACTCTCACCTGTGTCCTCCTTGGAAAATTTGAAAACAAGGAGGGTCAAGTCTCAGAGGAGAGAGCTCCAGGGACAGCAGAACCTTTGCTACCAAGGAGCACAGGAAGCGCAAAGGTCCCAGGGCATCAACTCCACATTCCTGCACCTGTTTTCATCAGCGCCTGACTTTAGCTGGGCTCTGTCTTCTCTGCTACTGCCTCACGATACTGGGAGGCCAGTGATGTTCCACATTACTAAGGTGAAGTAAGAGAGACAGGAGCTAAAATTATACCCTCTCCAGATCCTCCCCCAGCTGCCACAGATGTCTTCCTCCCAGGCGACTGCTGTGTTCTCTGCCTGCCTCCCACCCCATCATTTGCTAGTTCCCATCCTCCTAGGGGTTTCTCACAGTTGTGATTTTACTTCCAACTGCCAATCCCTTCCTGTTTCTATCATTTTTCAGGGTTGATTTTGGAGTAGCCTGTGCTACTTTATCATTTTATCCTCCTTATTTTTAGAAGTACTGATTATAGTCGTAAAATTAGCCTTTTGTTATACGTGATATAATTTTTCTCTTGACCTGTTTGTGACAATGTTTGCTGGGGAGAGATTATAAAATGTCTTTCAGTAGGGAGTTGTTATGTAAATGGTTTAAAGATGGCCCCTAGGGGCGCCTGGGTGGCACAGCGTTTAAGTGCCTGCCTTCAGCTCAGGGCGTGATCCCAGCGTTCTGGGATCGAGCCCCACATCAGGCTCCTCCGCTATGAGCCTGCTTCTTCCTCTCCCACTCCCCCTGCTTGTGTTCCCTCTCTCGCTGGCTGTCTCTATCTCTGTCAAATAAATAAATAAAATCTTTAAAAAAATAAATAAATAAATAAAGATGGCCCCTATATACGGGCCTTTTTTGTTTTCCCCTTCATAGCAGGCTGGGACCTGGTAACTCAAAAGCCTGGTGGTACCAAACTCAAATTTTTATGCATCCAATTGTTTGAAATACAGTTCAAAAAAGGAGATTTTTTAAACCATTTGTAGCCTCCTTGCTTGGCGTATGCAACCATCACCCAAAATCTGTTAGCCATAGGTAAGATAAACCCTGGGGCTGTACAGACCCCAAGCTACTCCCGCCTTTCAGAATCCTTGGACTTTGGGGTGCCTGGGTGGCGCAGTCGTTAAACGTCTGCCTTTGGCTCAGGGCATGATCCCAGCATTCTGGGATCGAGCCCCACATCAGGCTCCTCCGCTGGAAGCCTGCTTCTTCCTCTCCCATTACCCCTGTTTGTGTTCCCTCTCTCGCTGGCTGTCTCTCTCTGTCAAATTAATAAATAAAATCTTTAAAAAAAAAAAAGAATTCTTGGACTCCCCACAAGCTGGTGATTGACATCACCTAGACACATAGCCCTTTCTCCAAAACCTCTCCCTAATCCCCCTCTTCCCACTCTGGGTAGTGACCTTCACCATTGCCTTTAGAAGATGTCATGAGCTGAAGGACTCCCCTCCCAGTGTGAATCTGTCAAGGCTCCTGCCAGATAAAGCTCTTTGTGTGCTACTATCATCTCCTGGTCATATCTGTGAACTTGCTACAGCAGTTAAATATGTAACAAACAATTATTGCTGCTGTTTTAAAAAATGATTTAAATCTATATGTACCTATGTGGGAAAATGTTGTGTATATTATTCATGCATAGAAAATATCTGGAAGGATACACAATAAACTGTTAGTAGTTAATGAGATTAAGATTGAGGTTGGGGTTGCTCAGAAAATTTTTACTCTATTCTACTCTGTTTGAATTTTGAAAACAGTGTATTTTATAACTTTTTTTCCAATTAAAAAAAGATCGAGAAAAGCTGAATTTGATGATTAAAGTGATCAAAGATTGTAGTGTCATTAGAGATGTGTTAATGCAAATGAAATAAAAGGGCTAGTCATCAAGTTTAGGCCACAAGTATGAGAATCCTAACCCCTAGTACCTCAGAATGTGACCATATTGGGAAATAGAGCCATTGAAGATGTAATTAGGTAAGATGAGGTCACTCCTGGAGAAGGGTGGGTCCCTAATTCAATATGACTCATCCCTGACAAAAAGATTAATTTGCACATGACGTGCACACAGGGAGGATGCCATGAGACTATGGGAATTATGCTGCTCCAATGCAATATGGGCTGAATTGTGCCCCCACCAAAAGGTATGTTAGAGTGCTAACTCCTACTTCAGAGTGTGATCTTATTTGGAGATAGTCTTTCCAGAAGTAATCAAGTTAAAACAAGATCATTAAGATGGGTCCTAGTCCAATACAACAGTATCTTTATAAAAAGGAGAAATTTGGACAGACATGTATAGAAGGAAGAGGATGTGAAGAGCCATAGGAAGGAGACAGCCATCTATCTACAAGCCAAGGAGAGAAGTCTGGAGTAGATCCTTCCCTCACTGCCCTCAGGGGAATCAACCCTACTCACACATTGATTTTGGACTTCTAGCCTCCGGAACTGCAAGATAGTAAATTTTTTGTTTAAGCCGTTCTGTTACAGTAGACCCATCAAACGCTCATCAAAGCAGATCGACCGGCTTTTTACACTTCTTGTTCTCAGTCTTCTCAAATAATTTCACTTCCTTACATTAAATTTAATGTTCAGTACAATATATATATATATATATATATTATGGAGCTAACAATACAAAGAACTCCCTACTTAAGCCCTTTACCAACTGACTGATGCACTATTGCGATAGCCATATGTTCCCTACATTTATTTTTTCTCCAAGTCTATCTTTCCTAACACTATCAAAGCAGTTTTCTAAAGCACTACAATGATCAAGACATTCAGATGATGAAAATCTTTCCATTGTACCAGCCTTGACCCAAAAGCAAGAGAACAAAAGAAGACTAAGAAACAATCTGCTGGCTCTGTTTCAAGGTCTTTTCAAGAGCAGGCTTCTTGCTTTCTCCCTCACTGTTTCTCAGCATGAGTCTTTTCTTCCTGTCAGATTAGAAATTCTCTTTTCTGCTTTCATAAGTTTGTTCATTTCCTCTCTTCTTTACACTAACCAAAATTCTACCCATTCTACAAAGTATAGATTGAAGATTACCTCTTCGGTGACACCTTCCCTGGTTATTAGCTGAGAGTATTCTTTTGCCCTGTTTTATACTTGTCACCCATAAGCATCTACTATAAGTATGTGTGTGCCTACCTGTCTATTAGATTTAAGTCCAGTATCTGGAGGACAAGAACCATCTTTGATTCACCTATAGAACATTATTACATAAGCTTGTTATCTATCAGGTATGCAATAAAAAATGAATAAATTGTTACTATATAGTGAACAAAATCTGTTTTGGTTCTTAAGCATAAAAAATACTGCTTCGAAGATGAACTGTTTTGAACTTGAAAACACTATAAAGAAACATTATTACAAGATTGTGTACACAGCACAGCCAAAGTTAAATATTAATACCAGGTAGACATCGTGAATTGTCTACCAGTATTGGTTCTTCCATTTGTCTTAGTATTATAACCTCCTACCCTACGTTTTGACAGAGCAATGGCTATAAAGCTACATTTCCCAATATCCCTTAAAGTTGGGTAAGGCTAGCAAGTAAGTTTGCACCAATGGAATATGAGAAGCGAAATTTTTAATTTCTGGGTCACTTCCTATAAAATAAATTGATTGCTTTTCTTCTATCTTTTGTTGTTGTTGTTGTTGTTGTTCTTTCCTATGGGGAGAGGAAGTGGACAGGACAATTTCCATCTTCAACTTTGCAGATGAGGCAATACCTGAAAGAATGACTGGATGAGACAGAAAGAAAGAACGTGGGACTCTATAAGACCCATTGATCAGAGCTGCCTGACAAGGTTAGACCTTCCACTTTCTTCTGAGCATTTATATGGTGGAGAAATGAACTTAAATCTTGCTTGAGCTGCTTCCTTTTTTGTGCAGTTATTTTGTAACCACAGCCATATAACTTGAAAAATATACTACAGTACAGTAATAAAAATTGAACATTTATTCTAAACAAAGATACTGAAATAACCTTCCTCAGACATCATTCTCAATAGTTATTTTGATTTATTTGATTGAATTTCAATAATGTATAATAGCCAGCGTTTATAATGATGACCATTAGTCATCAAAGAAAAGGTTAATACTTCATGTACCCTTTATAAGAAGAAAGGTAGATATATTTGATGTGTTTTAGAGAGTTTAATTTAAAGCCATTCAAATGCAAACTTTTTTTGTGGGTTTAACAGAGCAGTTCTAAGTCTCTCTGGAAAATTCCACTGACTATAACAAAGGGATTTTTTTGTAATAGTTCTTAACAGTGAAGATTTTATTAGACTGAGCTTTGAGGGACGTATTTTTTAAATGACACCAAAATGGTTGGCAATAATTGGTATAGATAGGAATTTCAAACTCCAAAGTCTTTGGGGTCAGAGTGGTAATGTCACTATGTGAAAGACAATAGAGAACGGTGTAGTTTGGGTTGTAGTTATCTGGAGAGTATCTGCCCCATGTAAGGTATTAACAATCAAAACACATTCAAATACCTGTCAAGGCTATGATAGAGTAACTAGAATGAGACCCTCTAGCTGTAAACAACTAGAACACTAGACAAAACATACAAGGCAAACTATACAAGTTTTCATAGATTGGAAAACAGACAGCTAATAGGCTTAGCAGAGAAGAACTTCATTTTTTCCCCAGCTTTATTGAGATATAATTGACAAATAAAATTGGGTAAGTTTAAGTTAAGTGTAAATTATACAATGTAATAATTTAATACACTGTATATAATGTGAAATTATTAGCACAGTAAGATTAGTTAACCTATCTTTCACTGCACCTATATTTTTCTGTGTGGTGAAAACTTTTAAAATCTACTCTCTTGGGACACCTGGGTGTCTCAGATCATTAAGCGTCTGCCTTTGGCTCAGGTCATGATCCCAGGGTCCTGGGATCAAGCCCCTCGTTGCTTCTCCCTCTCCCCCTCCCTCTCCCTCTCCCTCTGCTGTTCCCTCTTCTTGTGCTCTCTCGCTCTCTCTGTCAAATAAATAAATGAATAAATAAAATATTTAAATAAAAATAAATAAATAAATAAAATCTACTCTCTTAGCAAGTTTCAATATAAAATGCAGTGTTTTGTTTTTAAGATTCTATTTATTTGCCAGAAAGAGAACAAAAGTACAAGCAAGCAAGGGGAGCTGCAGGCAGAGGGAGAAGCAGTCTTCCCGCTGAGCAAGGATCCCAGTGAGGGACTCAATCCCAGGACCCTGGGATCATGACCTGAGCGGAAGGCAGTTGTTTAACCGACTGAGCCACCCAGGTGCACCAAAACACAGTGTTGTTAACTATAATCACTATGCTGTATGATAAAGTCCCAAAATTTATTCATCTAAGAAGCACTTCATATTTACTTTCCTAAATGTTACTGCCTGCCCCCCCCCATAAGAACTCTTTAAACTATGGGAAAAGTATGATAGGCAAAAATAGTATCTGTCATAATTTTCAAAGCAATAATTCAAGAAAGTAGAGCACCAAGAATCTTTCCTGCCTTAACACAAGAATCTTACTCTCACTTGCTCCAGAGCCAACCTACTACACTAACCAAATTCAAACAACGGAAGAAAAAAGATGCAGTCAGCATGTTTGTCTTTCTTTTATATAATTCCATTTTAACAAAATTCAACAGTTCTGGTAGGATATAAGTGAAACTTCAATGTTTCTAACCTCTAAATAATAACTCACTCTCATGTAGCAAAAATGTGTGTTTTCACAAATCAGTGTAGCCCTCTTAAGTGATCAGTAATCTGTATGTGTGTCTTATTTTTCTCTACTATAGTCCAGTAGAAGTTGCACCAGTTTCTGCATTTACATTTTACTTCCACGGCTATTTTTATGAGCGATCCTGCTAGGTTTTATTTTCACTGGAAGTACACACTACCACAAATACTTTTCCATGCCCTGAGAGAAAAGTTGTGGTGGAAAATTTAAACAAAGACAAAACAATACATTTAATTTATTTTTAACAGACTTTAAATCCGGGGTCAAAATCAGCAGCCTGAAGATAGGTTTTTTGGTTTCTGTGGTATTTTTGTCCAACAAAATGTTCACAATTTTTTCAATTTTCGATGTCTTCAGGTGGGCTTATATTCTCCAGTTTGTCATAAACCACTCCAGTCCTCTTATTTTACACTTGACGTTCGTGTACTATTTCTGGTACCTCCTGGCCCATTAGGCACTTGAGTTTGCCAATCCCTACTTTGTGTGAATAAGCCAAAATTAATACATAATTTCTTCCTATTTTGCAGAAAACTTCCAAAATGACCTCTAAAATGAGCGATGGAACTTTTCCAAGATGACTAAATTTTTAACACATTGGCTTAAAATTTTTTGGCAGGCCTTTTGTCAGTAAGTAATAGCCTCTTCTCACTGGAGAAAATAGAATGTGGTATCATTTCTTTGATTTATTTGACTAAATTGTGTTCACAACCACATCGGGTGATTTTGCATAATCAAATTATGTATATTTTATATTTATATGGTTATTTTCAATTGAATATTTTAGAATATATTCAAAGGATTACATGCTTAAAGAAAATACTAATGATTTATATGTAACTTTCCAGACTTCCCTTTAAAAAAAAATCTCAGAACATTTTTAAATGTTTTACAGATAAATTTATAAAATATTATTTTTTTCTACATTGTATAAAAAATCCACACAGTCTCACTGAATGACAAGGGGAAATCCACTATTTAGGGTATTAAATCTCCAAGATGACAGTCTTTTCTTAACAAAATTGACCTACACTAATAACTTTCTATTTAATACTTTGGGAAATAGTTGTGCAATACTTTAAAAGAATGGAAAAATAGGGGAACTTGAAATGTTAAGTAGTTCCTAAATCTCCCATGCTTTTTTTCATGTGAACGCTGCCCCATAGATCATTTTTATGCTATGTTGTTTACCAATTATTTGGATTTATTAGAGCTCTCCACAGCCAAAATAATGGTGAGCTACCTTTGTTTATATTAACTGCTTTTCTGTCAGCCCCTAGCAGCATGCTATCATGATGCTGTGAATACTTTTTTCTCTACTTCCCATATTTACTCTCAGTCCTAATCAAATGTTTTTATTTTCTCTTCCTTTATTTGTCTAAAAAAGATAAACAAACATTAATTTGCAAAGAGCATGGGGAGCAATGAATCCAAGATGACCCTAAGGACTTTTCCAACTCCAACATTCCTTCAGCAAATCTTAAGATCTAGTTAATGTCATACCATGATGGTTTACTCTAATATGTATCCTTAAAAATTAAAATGGTAGAATTAGTTCAAATGGCAAATAATATTTAAAATATTTTTCTGAGATGGAATGTAAGAGAATATGAAAGGTAGCAAGAGCACACTGAGTTAGTTGTGTACAGCCTGATTGAATATTGAAATGATTTAGGAAGCTTTTAAAATTGGTGATAACTCTACCCATCACCCAGAAACTCTGATTTAATTTGTTCGAAATGCAGCCTGGACATGAGATTTTTAAAAAAATCCCCAGATGATTCTAAACTACAACCAATATTAAGAACCACCAGTCTTAAGTCTATCTGCAATTTATGTGTTCTTAACTTCGACTAAATATTAGAATCAACAGGTGCATTGAAAAACATGCAGCTTCCCTGACTCTACTCCCATAATTCAAATTACTCATTTTAGGGTGGAACCCACACATTATTTTGTTATCGTTGTTGTTCCCTATGTCATGATTTTGATGACAAGTCAGTGTTTAGTACTCTTGCTTAAAAATCAAGATGCTTACCATCGCAACATGAAAAAGAATATACTGTCGATTTTTTTTCTGATGACACGCAATGACCCTTATCTTCTAGAAGAGGTCAATGTCACACATTTAGTTTTATAACCAATGTAAGTAAATTAGTTTTGTATTAAAAATTACTCATAGTAACAGTTATAGTATTTCAGGGTCTACTGGGAAAATTGCAGTACTTACTAGATACTCTACCATTGAGTGGGTTTAGGTTTGTTCTTCCTGCAAGTTTTGGTCAAGTAAGGCATTTACTTCTGTCTGTGAGCCAGAGCCAGAATTCTCAGTTGCTCTGAGAAAGTCTTTGTTGGCATAGTGGTACCATATTGGTTAGATCGAAAGCGACTTTGGGTCATTTCTATTAACATTCAGCTCTAAAGCAGGGAAGAAGTCTTGGATATATGCTGACTGCATTAAAAGAAAAGTGCAACCTCATAAATAGCTTCCTATAATACATGGAACTAAGAATGACCCCTTTGGGATTTATAACATGAGGGAAGGTGTAAAGAAATTTAATTATTTTTAATTACGTTGAACATGCAAGTGACAAAATTGATATAAAAAAATCCATTCTATTGGGTGCGGAAGGACACGGCGGTGCGCGGCAGGAGAAGAGGCGCGCGGCAGGAGAAGAGGCGCGCGGCAGGAGAAGAGGCGCGCGGCAGGAGAAGAGGCGCGCGGCAGGAGAAGAGGCGCGCGGCAGGAGAAGAGGCGCGCGGCAGGAGAAGAGGCGCGCGGCAGGAGAAGAGGCGCGCGGCAGGAGAAGAGGCGCGCGGCAGGAGAAGAGGCGCGCGGCAGGAGAAGAGGCGCGCGGCAGGAGAAGAGGCGCGCGGCAGGAGAAGAGGCGCGCGGCAGGAGAAGAGGCGCGCGGCAGGAGACCAAGCCCGACGCGAACACCGTGCAGGTGCTGCGGGACGTGGCCAACCGCCTGCGAATCCATTCCATCAGGGCCACGTGTGCATCCAGCTCCGGCCACCCCACTTCGTGCTGCAGCGCCGCTGAGATCATGTCCGTGCTCTTCTTCCACACCATGAGGTATAAACGGACGGACCCGGAACACCCCGACAATGACCGATTCATCCTCTCCAAGGGCCATGCTGCTCCAGTCCTCTATGCTGCCTGGGCAGAGGTGGGCAACATCGGCGAATCCGACTTGCTGAGCTTGAGGAAAATTGACTGTGACTTGGAGGGACATCCCACCCCAAGGCTGCCATTTGTTGACGTGGCAACAGGATCACTTGGGCAAGGATTAGGTGCCGCGTGTGGAATGGCGTACACTGGCAAGTATTTTGACAAGGCCAGCTACCGGGTGTTCTGCCTCCTGGGGGATGGCGAATCCTCAGAAGGCTCTGTTTGGGAGGCTCTGGCCTTCGCTTCTCACTACAGTTTGGACAATCTGGTGGCCGTCTTCGACGTGAACCGCTTGGGACAAAGTGGAGTCACGCCTCTTGAGCACTGCACAGACATCTATCAGAATCGCTGTGAAGCCTTTGGGTGGAATACCTACTTGGTGGATGGCCATGATGTGGAGGCATTATGCCAAGCGTTTTGGCAAGCAGCTCAAGTGAAGAACAAGCCCACTGCCATCATTGCGAAGACCTTCAAGGGTCGAGGTATTCCAAATATTGAGAATGCAGAACATTGGCATGGAAAGCCGATGCCAAAAGACAGAGTGGATGCAATCATCAAATTAATTGAGAGTCAGATACAGGGCAACAGGAATCTCACACCAAAACCTCCCATTGAAGATTCACCTCAAATCAGCATCAGGAATATGAAAATGACCTGTCTGCCTGATTATGTAGTTGGAGACAGGATAGCTACTAGGAAAGCATATGGTTTGGCTTTGGCTAAACTGGGCCACGCAAATGAAAGAGTTATTGTCTTGGCTGGTGACACAAAGAACTCCACCTTTTCTGAGATATTCAATGAAGAACACCCTGACCGTTTTATTGAGTGTTTTATTGCTGAGCAAAACATGGTGAGTGTGGCACTAGGCTGTGCCACACGTGGTCGAACCATTGCTTTTGTTAGCACCTTCGCTGCCTTTTTGACCCGAGCATTCGATCAGATACGGATGGGAGCCATATCTCAAACCAATATCAATTTTATTGGTTCCCACTGTGGGGTATCCACTGGTGAAGATGGACCCTCCCAGGTGGCCCTGGAGGACCTAGCCATGTTCCGAAGCATTCCCAATTGTACTGTTTTCTATCCAAGTGATGCTATCTCAACAGAGTATGCTGTTTATCTGGCTGCCGATACCAAAGGAATGTGTTTCATTCGGACCAGCCAACCAGAAACTGCAGTTATTTATACCCCACAAGAAAATTTTGAGATTGGACAGGCCAAGGTCATCCGCCAGAGTGTCAATGACAAAGTCACAGTTATTGGAGCTGGAGTTACACTGCATGAAGCCTTAGCAGCTGCTGACAGTCTTTCTCAACAAGGTATTTCTATCCGTGTCATTGACCCATTTACCATTAAACCCCTGGATGCTGCCAACATCATCTCCAGTGCAAAAGCTACAGGTGGCCAGGTTATCACAGTGGAGGATCACTACCGGGAAGGTGGCATTGGCGAAGCTGTATGTGCGGCCGTCTCTGGGGAGCCTGACATCATTGTTCATCAGCTAGCAGTGTCAGAAGTGCCTCTGTGTGGGAAACCTAGTGAATTGCTGGATAAATCTGGAATCAGTGCCAGACACATCATAGCAGCTGTGAAAAATACTTTAATGAGCTAAAATAGCTGATTTCTTAGAGTTAGTCTGTTGTCTGGCTTTGATCTTAAAACACTGGCATCTTTCTATTATTACATTCATGGTTGTTACTAAACCAGCATTTATATCTATAGCATAGTGCTTTTTTTTTTTTAAGCAACACCTTTCTTCATTCCTAATTCAAAATTTCAAGTTGACTACCTTTCCGTTAAACTGTCACTGTATATACAGATGTCACTCCCATTGTTTATTGAAAGTAAACTATAACATTTTCAGTCACAAAATAACAAACCAAACAACCACCTAATACAAAGTTTTCTGTAAGACTACAAATAACTGGATTGGGAATCAACATAGAGATAACAGTTTCTTAAATGTGCATAATTTCCTTTTAAGTTAAAAAAACGTGAATTTAATTGTATACTTCAATAGGCCAGGTTTTGAAGCAAGTTCGAGCTTTCATGTAATGGTGTCCTACCTGCAGCTTCCTGGATAATGTTTGACTGCAATTGCCTTGAAATTTCCTCTGATGTCTGCCTCATCTCTCCTCTGCAGTTTAGAAGCTGTAACGCAGCAGTAAATGCTCTTATGATGTACTGTACTGCTTGCGATGACTGTTCCATAAAGAGATGAAAGCATAACTAGTTCTAGTCCGCATGCTACACTGTTCTGTGAGTTTTCAGAAATCTTTCATTTTCTCAGTGACCAAAACATTGCTAATCTGATTATATTCATCTAAGGATACTAACATCGATGTAATAAAACGTTTAAAAACCAGCAGCTTTATTTAGTTTGTTCCATGGATGTGTGATTTCGTTTCTCCTTGATATTCTATCTAGACCATAAGCAGAAAGAGGCATGTCCCCCAACAGAAATCCTAGAAAAAGGTCTAGGCTGGAGGTAAATTAAATAGAAAAATGTGAGGGCTGAAAAGCCATCTCTTAATCAGACTCCTTCCTTTTAGCTGTGAGAGCATAAATTATTTGGCCGGAATACAAGGAAAAAAGTAACAGGCAAATTAAAGGTAGACCTGAGGTCCAAAACTAAATTTAAAATTACTCTGGTATATTAGGGGTACCTGGGTGGCTCAGTCAGTTAAGCATCCTACTCTTGATTTTGGATCAGGTCCAGATCTCAGGGTTGTGAGATCCAGCCCGGCCTCAGGGCTCCGCACNNNCAGGAAGTCTGCTTGAGATCCTTTCCATCTCCCTCTGCACCCCACTCCCTCACACTTTCTCTCTCTCTAAAATAAGTAAATCTTTAAAATTACTCTGGTATATCAGGTAATTAGTTCTGTATTTCTATTTTCATTAAGTATCCTCATTAAGTTCTTTGGAGGCATAACCAATTTGTCTCCGGAATTGTTCTAGAAGGTATGGTAGAGACCCAAAAAAAAAAACCACTAACCTGGGAATCAGAGAAACCAGGGCCTGCTCATTCTACTAGTACCTTTGTTCTTTGAGCTGCTTCTGGTTTCTTCTTTTGAAAACTGATCATGGTAATTGCTCTGTTTATTGCATAAGATATAAAAATTATTTTGTAAAAATAAAAACAGTTGCTATAGGATCACTGTAGAAATTTAAAAACTAGAAATAAGAGAAGAATTACCTCACTTATCTCACCGAAAAAAAAAAATCCGTTTAATTGTACATCTAGCACACGATCTATAACTGCAGGTCTTCCATACAGTCATTCCCATCTAGTAACATCCATCAAATATCACATCTATCTATGAGCAGGGTGCTACTGAGTAATAGTCTCCATCCTTAAATTTTTCAAAGCTTAGAGTTAATACTGATTCAGACACACAGTAAAACAAATTTACTAATACAAAATTACTTGTCCTAATTTGCACATACAGGGGAAGAGCTTCAGCTTTTGTGACTTAGACGTGACTGTCGGGTGCAAAATTATCTGTTTTCAACCATACATGCATAAATACACC
Source organism: Ursus maritimus (assembly GCF_017311325.1). NCBI lineage: Eukaryota > Metazoa > Chordata > Mammalia > Carnivora > Ursidae > Ursus > Ursus maritimus. The sequence continues at coordinate 50,518,736 of NW_024423453.1, read as the reverse complement.
TTTAGTAATGACAAGAGATCTTTTTTCTTTTTATGTTTTTTTTTTTTTTTATAATGACTAATGGGATCTCAGAGACCACCAGAAATATTTTTTGTAGGAAGGCAGGGAAGCCTTTATGAACTTTTCCTGTAAAGGTTCTGTCCCACGAAGCATCAATCAGTGGCTATCAGCTCTAGAGAGAAGATACAGGAGATGAAACTCCTTATCTCATGTCTACAGCTTTTCAGATAAGATGGAATCAAATCCAGTTTTGTTATTGAATGTTTTCTAGCTTTGGATTTGTCCAGAGATCTTTTAAATCTCCGTGGAAATCTTAGTAGACAATCATCCTAAATGATGCTCACCTTACTGACAAAGCTTGTGAAGATGGCAGTGTTGATTTGGACAAACACCATGATCATTGCTTTAACTCTGGTCTTCTACCCCTTGATTTGCCTCGAAAAAGGTCTTTTAGATTATCAAGAGAGCCCAATAACGCTCCAGGGACAGTTGGGACTGCCAGCAGCTGTGTTGTTTATGGGTGTGCCAGCAAACCTGGCCGGCAGCTATCCGAGAGTGACACTGTTCATTCAGATGGCTTTCAGGTCGTTCTCTGACCTCTATGACTCTTACAGATAGTAAAAGAAGAAATCGGGAGGTTAAATTTTTATTTTATTTTATTTAAATATATCAATGGCTCTTAAGCACCTGGGAGTTCAATTGAGGGTACTGTTTGGGGGAAAAAAATATTTTTTAAAGAAAAAGTGAAAGACTTAATGTTTCTGATTTTTAAGGTGTAATACGATAATATGAGAGGTACTGACTGATATTTAGTTATCCCCAAGTTTACTGATCTGTACCAGAATTACTACATTCTCCAGGGCCCAATCAGAGATGGTCCGGTTTGGGGGGCTGAGAAATATTGGTGGCCATTACTACCACGATATATAAAGGAGGTCCTGGAACATTATCATGATAGGAGGGAAGCTGTTTTAACAGTTGAAAATGAAGGACACCTGGGTGGCTCAGTCGGTTAAGCGTCTGACTCTTGGTTTTGGCTGAGGTCATGATCTCGGGGGTCATGAGATGGAGTTCCACATTGGGCACTCAGTGGGGAGTCTGCTTCTCCTCTCTCTCTTCCTCTACCCCTCCCCCCATTTGTGCACTCTCTCTCTCGAATAAATTTTTAAAAATAACTGAAAATGACTGAAAGTGTTATGAAATTAGTTAGAGACAACATTAAAGTTGCTTATATATAGTGGAAAGAGATAAAGGGAGTTTCAAAAGAATACAGATGATAGTTAATGAAAAAATAAAACCATTTTATGATTATATACACGAGTCAAGTCACCTCAATCAAACCAGTTATGAGAAGAAGAAACATAATTCTTAATATTTTTATATAAATTTAATATAATATCGAAATATTTTTGTATCAAACACATTAAATAAAAAGGATTTATAAGGAAATTAAAACAAAATTTTATTTTTGTTTTCCTCTATCCCTTTAAAAAATATTGAGTGCAGGTAAATTTACTGTCTCTCTGAGTGGAAAGTTGGGCAGATCCCATGACATCCCCGTTCACACTTAAGTAATAATCCTATAATTATTTTCTTTTCTTTTTAAAATTTAAATTCAATTTAATTAGCACATAGTATATTATTAGTTTCAAGAGTAGAATTTAGTGAGTCATCAGTTGCATGCAATACCCAGTACTCATTACATCACATGCCCTCCTTAATGCCCGTCACCCAATTACCCCATCCCCTCACCCATCTCCCCTCCAGCAACCCTCAGTTTGTCTCCTACAGTTAAGAGTCTCTTATGGTTTGTGTCCCTCTCTGTTTTCATCTGATTTTATTTTTTCTTACCTTACTATAGTTATTTTCAATCATAAAAATCCAATCCGGATTTAATGGATTAAAATATATTCATCTTAATTCAGTTTTTTTTTTTTTTTTTTTGCTTCACTTCACCCAAGGCTGTAGTTAGCAGATGCCCACCTTCAGGGAAGGGTGTGTTGTCTTTGGTTGGTTTCCTATACACTTTCCTCTCTCCCCACCTCTTCAACTTGCTAGCTAGAGTTTTAGTCCAGAAAAGAGGTGAGAGGAGATGTGGCTCTTACTTGGCTAGAAGGCTGTGTTTCCAGAGTTTGGAAAGTGGTTAAAGCTGATGCAGTTTTGTACATGTATCTTTATTTCACATGCGCAAGTATTCTGAAATTTAGACAACCTTATCACTATGTCATAAATTGAGATAAATGCAAGCTGTTAAGCCAAAATCTAACAAATACACATTTATTTGTAAGAAGGCAAAAAAGCGGTCATGCAATGTGTTATTATAAGTTTAATGAAGTCTCCCTCTTTATTGTTAAGCAGTTTTACAAGCCCTGTGGATAAATGTTTGCTCCAAGCTGGGCATGGGTAAGAGTGAAGTTCTAAATATTTAACAGCCAGCATGGCCTGGGCGCCTGCTGCTAAGAATGAATGCTGATCTAATCAGAAGATATCCTGCCAGGAGGACTATACTGAAAGTATACTGATTATCAGCTCTAGAACCGATTATACTCCAAAGGGAGAAATAGCCAGTCATTTACTTGGGTCAGAAGTACTCTGTGGAGTTGAAGACACAGGACCACATAGAGCTCTAGACCTGGAGTCTTATTCCTCCAAAAGATAGACTGCTAAGTTTTCCAGATTCTCATATCTCGCACCTTCAAAGGGAGAGCAATATGCATAAATTATCTAGTCAAACCCATTGTCATAAATATGATGTATTTCAGCAGTGAAAAATTATGTTTACAACCACATGTTATTAACAAACTCATTGTGGCATAGGTTACGGATTAGTGTGCCTCAAAAGCAAACTAAGCATCCCATGCATGCAGGTGAAAATAAATGGACACACATATGTGCAGACATATACATTCACATGTGTGTACAGCATACTATTGATACTAATACGTTTAAAAGAAAATTACTACATGAATGATAAACATTACTATATTCTTATTTCATGGATGAGAAAGCTAAAGAGCAGAGAGATTATGGGTCCATAACCTGCCCAAGGTCACATAGCTAGTATGTCACGGAGTCTGACTTTAAAGTTATGTATTTCATATAATTCTCACGATAATCTTGAAATATGTATTTTATTATTATCCCCATTCTCTCAGATGAGGAAACTTACTCTCCAGAAAGAGAATGTCACTGGTTTTGTTTCTAAAACTCGTTTCTAAACCTGATTATACCTCTTTATCTCATTTATGTTTGATTTTCCTCTCTGAATTATGTTTCTGATTTAAGTAGATATTTTATTCAATATAAATACTAATTTTATAAAAAATAAAATATAACAAATAGCAACTGTGTGATCGCATCTTTACCAGTGTGACCCATTTCTGGGGAGATATGAAAGAGATGGAAGGAAGCACAAATTTATTCTGCCAGCAAGGCCCGGGTCAAGCCAATACATGTATACCAGAGCTTTCCCATCGGTTCAGGAGACTGGATCATCTGTACATCTAAGAAACACTAACGTAAACTTCCCTTGGTACCTAGATGTTGCTAAGCTGATGTCTTTTTGTCTCTTGGCCTTATGGATATCTGACTCTTCAGAACTGGGGCTGCTGCTCTATTCTTATGGCATCACTGAAGTGTTAAAGCTCCATTTCTTTTTTAATTTTTTTAAATTCATATTTATTTTTTTATTATGTTCAGTTAGCCAGCATATAGTACATCATTAGTTTTTGATGCAGTGTTCAATGATTCGTTAGTTGTGTATAACACCTGTGCTCATCACAACACGTGCCCTCCTTAATACTCATCACCCAGTTACCCCATCCCCCCACCCCCCTCCCTTGTGCAACCCTCAATTTGTTTCCTGGAGTCCAGAGTCTCAAATGGTTTGTCTCCCTCTCTGATTTCTTCCCATTCAGTTTTCTCTCCCTTCCCCTGCGGTCCTCTGCGCTATTCCTTATGTTCCACATATGAGTGAAACGATATGATAATTGTCTTTCTCGGCTTGATTATTTACTTAAAAGCTCCATTTCTGTACAAAGGTCTGACAGCAGAATAGAAAAATTCCCCTTGGCCCAAGTTAGGTATCCTTTGGAAATTACTGAGATATATAGTAATCTACTCCTAAAACTCTAAAAAGTATACTTTTATGTCAAATTTTCACCTGGGCTAAATACAACTCCCTGAACTATTCTGATAGCCTCTACTCTTTAGGTAAGAGATGGAAGCCAAATATGTAATAGAGATTAATTACATTACCTCAACCAGCTATACAAGTCAATTGGAAATACAGGGGTTTGGTTAATTGGTAGTTTTCCTTTCTGGACAATGCAAGGATGTTAGAATATTTCAACCCAGTCTCACATAAATGGTATTATTTTCATGTACTTTAAATCCTTTCATATGTGCTTTTATTTTAAAAACTAACAAACTGTTTTGATGTATATTAGCCAATCACAAAAGTGCACAATTCCTAGGCACACAGCTCAGTGAATTTCTACAAAGTGAAGACACTCGTCTAACTCATTCTTGCGTGAAGAATTATAGCAGAGCACTACCAAAGCCGCTTTCTTGCCCCCTCCCATGCATGGTTTCCTCCTTCCTCCTCCAAGTAACCACTATTTTAACTCCTAACTCCATAGATTACCTCCAGCTGTTGTTGCACTTTACATAAATGGAATATTACTGTGTGCACTATTTTGTATCTGCTTTCATTTACTGAACATTGTGCTTATGGAACTTTCCATGTTGTTACCTGTACTTGGCATTCATTAAATTTCTCTGCTGGATAGCATTCCAAATCATGACTATAACACGGTATATTTATCTATTTAAATTATTGATGAACACTGGGTTCGTTTTTAGTTTGGGGCTATTACAAATAGTGCCCCATGAACATTATTATACAGTATTTTGGTAAACACATGAATTTAATTTAGTTTTTAATTTCTTAGGACATTTATCAATTGCATGTTATAATGGCATCTCATACTTAAAGAAATAAAAGATAACTGGGCTTTAAACAATACACTATTTTTTTATAGCAGACAAAAGGAGTGTCCCTCCTTATTAAACTCCTATTTTAGGGCATATCAATTTGTACTCCTCACAAGAGGCATGCCATTAAAAAAACAAAAAAGATGAGTTTTTTTCCTTTTGCTTCCAAATTCTTATCAGTCACCCTACATGATCACAGGCAAAGGTAAAGGTAAAAAATTAACATGTACAACACATCAGCACAACATACAGTTGAATTTTTTCCAAATGGCAAATTAAAATTACTGCCAGATGATGAGGAATTTAAAATTTAAACAACAATATATTTAATCTGGGAACTTTACTTTGTAACTCAAACCTAGTAAAATAGCTTTGAGGTGAAAAATCCTAATAATTTAAATTTATGATGTGATGTGGGAGTGTATACATATGCCCACACTATAAATTTGTGGGGTTTTTTCTCCTTCTCCTCTTCCAAGATCAATCACAAGAAAAACAGTAATTCATTTAAAAATTAGGAAATGAGCTAAGCTTTTTAAAAATTTTGACAGTATATTTCCTTCATATGGTATTATAATAAATGCTCTATAAAACTATTAACTTAGGTAAGAATAAGTCTGTTTTGAGAACAGCATTTATCATTGCCCAAAATGGTTCAGAAAATGTTGTAGATAATAGGATATTTAGTTTGGACTATAGTGGATAACTTTGAAATATGTCCCCCTAATTTTATTTTATTTTTTTTAAAAGATTTTATTTATTTATTTGACAGAGATAGAGATAGCCAGCGAGAGAGGGAACACAAGCAGGGGGAGTGGGAGAGGAAGAAGCAGGCTCATAGCAGAGGAGCCTGACGTGGGGCTCGATCCCACAACGTGGGGATCACGCCCTGAGCCGAAGGCAGACGCTCAACCGCTGTGCCACCCAGGTGCCCCTGTTCCTCTAATTTTAAAAAGGCAAAGTAAAGGTTTCTCAACTTACTAAATTATTGGACTTTTTGCATAAGAATGTTATTCAAGTTTTCTACAGTGAGAACTTTGGGTTTACATTAAACATCTTTAAAGTACGTATTTTTTTTTTAACAGTACTGTCATGAGATGCATTTGTGAAATTATCCAGATTTAGAATAAACGAGAAACTTGAAAAGGTCTTGAACATTATTAATCCTTTCCCACATGAAAAGTACAGATATAAGCAGAATATTTACTAAGTAAAATGAAAATATTACCTGGTTTCCAAGGCACACCATTAGTTATATCATCCCAAGTGGGATTTATTTGATGAATATCATTCAGCTCTCAGAACATTAGCTGTAACTCAGATAGAAAGAGGCAAATATTCACATAAGATGTTAGCCTGTGGTCAAGAAAGATATTTCAACTGAAATATGCCAGTCCTTGCATTTGAAATCACATAGACATCGCTCATGTGATATTTGGAAGATTTCTGTGTAGAAGGTTTTTTAGACTGACACACAGTGCTTAATCCTTTAGAGGGTTAGGTAAACTCAGTTCTCTTTGGTTCAACAAAGAGAGCCTCCTTTACACTACATAAAGCTTAATCTCCAGTTTCACTACCCAATGCCTGTCTTCCATTAAGACTTTGTTGGTACCACATAAAGTAATTGTTATAAAAGGCCTCTAGATCACTAGGTTCAAATGTAATAGCTGCTTTCATTAATGTTCCAGGAGCAGGGGAATCCTCTCCAATAATTCTCAGGTTGATAAATTTAATTTTCTAACTATTCTCTACAAAAGGGCAAAAGATGAGTCCAAACATTTGTTCAAAAATGCCCAAACATGTGTTCCCCCAATGGGCAATTCTAGCAACTCCAACCATAAGTAGACCATGGGGAGAAGCAGCACATTGCAGTCCACAGGAATCTAGACGGGGACTGAGAAAAAAATATTCTTTCACTAGCAACAGGAGGCAAAGGCTCACAATTTCTGCTCCATGATGGTCTCACATTTTGTTCGGATGTGTTGTAATAAAACCTAAGCTTGACATCATGTCAGAAGTTCTGTGGCTCCATTCATCTCGAGAGGGTCCTAGAAAAGGATTCACATTAATTTATTTTTATTGATTATATAAATCAGGGGTAACTGTTTTGTCATCTGACTGTATATATATGTTCACCTTTATCACATACTGCCAAATATTTTTCCATAAACACTATTCTGTTTTTTTGTTTGCTAAATCTTGCAACCCTCTCCACAGTGATTATATTAATTTATACTCTCACATCAGAATATGAAAGTTCAGGTTACTTCCTGTTGTCTTCAACATTTGGTTTTGTTTATATTCTTTATTTTAGTCCTCTGGGAGTTTGTTGTTTAAGTGGTATTACATGATGGTTTTAATTTGCATTTCCTGAATGATGAATGAAGTTGACCGTCTTCATATGTTTATTGGTCCTGTGAAAGTACTTGTTCAAGATCTTTGCCTTTAGGTTGTTTGCCTTTAGCTTGTTGACTTTTATGCGTACTTTGTGTATTTTGTATACACACATTTATTGGTTATATGTATTTCATATATCTTCTCTCACTTTTTGGACTGCGATTTCACTCTATCAAGAGTGTCTTTGAATGAACAGAAGTGTTCATTTTAACGTAGTCCTATTTATCATTGTTTTCCCTCTCTAGTTAGTACTTTCTGTGTTATGTTTTAAAAATCTTTGCCTTCCCCAAGGTTATTGAAGATATTCTCTGTGTTTTCTTTTGCAAACTTTATATTTTTATCTTCCACATACAGATTCACAATTCATCTAGAAATGATTATTGTGTGTGGTATGAGGTTGGGGGTCAAGATACAAGTTTTGACACGATTGTACAGCACTGTGAAAAAAAAAAAAAAGCCCTAAAATATCCTTCCCTCACTGCACTAGAGTGTTACCTTTCCATATATCAGGTGACTATACACGCACAGGTTTGTTTCTGTTTCATTGGTCTGTTTATTCTTGTGCCCATGCTACATTGTCTTAATTATCATTGCTTTTTCATAAGTCCTAATATTTAGTAGTTAAATCCTTCATTTCCTTCACTTTTTATTTTCAAGATTGCCTTGACTATTGTTGATCCTTTGGATTTCCATATAAATTTTAGAAATAGATGGTCAATTTCCCAAAAATTCCATTGCATGTTGATGCACTTACATCCGGATTACATTTGCTTTTAATATTTCATTTAAAAATATGACATTATTAAAAGTCTTTTAGGAAGTTAAAAAAGATCTCAGTAATTTTAGCAATTTAGGTTCATAGGCTTCAAACTGAGGTAGATGGACCTTGCAGGGGTGGGTCTTTGCAAGTGACAGGTAAGCCTGGGAAGATTTTAAGTGAATCTATTTCCAAATCCTAAAATCCATGTTTTTGTTCCTAACATTGATCTGCCTGAGAATACCCGTGTGATTTTTTTTCCAGTATCTTCTTTCATAATTGCCCCTCTTACCGTTTTTCAAAAGAAAGCCATACTTTCACCTAACATACTGTTGGATGTTAATGGGTGATAATCCATTGCCAGTTGTGAAATCTTCAGAATGCCAATATTTTGAACACTTCAAAATATTGGTTCTGGTAAAGTCTTCTTTAATGCAGTCATCATGAACCAGCAGTAGATCATTACGTGTTTCTTTGCCTTCCTGCTTGTTTTGGTAAGGGTAAAGCCTGGAATTAGAAAGTATGTTCTAATGTGTGTATGTCTATGTTTAACCCATATGAGTATGTTCTGAATTCAAAATATAATTTGGATAGGAGTGGTGGTGATGATGACATTTTTGTTTAGCAAGTTCTTTCCTCCTGTACCTCACCTATTGTAAAAGCATTGTTGCTTAGAGTTTCAGGAGAATAAAGCAAAGAACAACAGTAAGAAATACTGAAGACGGTAGCACTTTATTTCATTCAGTTCACCAGTCCTCATAAATCTCTATGCCTTATCCATCTATGAATTTTAGAAATGGAATATTTAAGATTTATGAAAAGCATTTGCAGTACCCTCACTAAAAAGAAAGACTCTCATTCATTTGTTTCTATAGCATGAAATTATACTTTGCATGATTTCAAGGCAAAGGAAGCTAAAGTTCCATGTTTATTTCTGATAGACCAATAGGTTATTTAATTTTTGTGCTATTTGTTTAGATTCATAAGAAACATGTTTTCCTTTACATGTAACCAGATTCCTGGGTAATGCACAACCATACATTACCACACATACATGATTTCATTTGGGTGGAAGACTTCTGCTTGTTGTCACTGATAGACTGTTTCTCTGCTTTTTTATCTTTGATGTTCCTGGTTATCTCTGATGGTGTATATTGCTACCTTGAACTTACTAGATTTAGATTAACCTAACTTTAGTATATTGTGCAGTTAACTGCATAAATGGTAAATTTAAAGACAATCGTTAATATACCTGTTGTACCTTCCATTTACTTTTGGTCTTATTTTTGATGGTGATTTCCACAAATTACATACAAACCACTCTCTTAATGGCAGAACGTAGAAATGCAGGTCCAGGGCAAAATATTCCCCCTACTGCAATCTAGGACAATCTGGGGCATGGTGCCCTGAACTTCAGAGAACTCGCTTCATTAGTTAGAATTCATTTATTCCTTTCAGATTTGATATATCATTTCTAATTCCACTGGATATACTAACAATGTGATATAGCAATTTTATTTTAAAAGGCAATATTAGTAATATGACACATTACATCTTTAAATTAATAAGAAAAAATTTTGATGTAACCTTAAATTTTCTGGGAGTATGTAAGGAAAAAATTTCAAGACTGCTGGTTTGGTTAATGGGGGCCCATTTGTGCCAGGAGGACGTAACAAACTGCTTGCCTGAGGGATAAATGCAGTCCACAAAGATCATTTTTTTCCAGCTCCAGGTTGGAATAAATCTAAAATTTATTTTCTTAAAAATACTAACTCAAAAATGCTTTAAAATTCCAGGTTAACATACTTAAGATAACTCTATTGCAAAGAGGACCGGTTTAATAATTTTAGTTTAGTAATGAAAAAACCCCTGTATCTTCTGATTCATCAATGTTAAATATTTAAAAAGCTTATATTTTGTTCTATTTGAGTTTGTTTTTTCTAAACTTAAATAAGTTTACTGAACCAAGAGGCTAACTTTACTCTTATGTAATGTTAACCATTACCAAAAACTAAATTTTATTCATCTGAATTGAATCATTATTGTGATAAGCTTTGTTTCAAGACTAATCACGTTTTGAGGTATGTCAGCTTGAAGATAATTTCCAAGATCTTTAGGAAACTTAAAACTTTGGACGAATATTGACAATCAGAGAGTAGAGTCTGTGGACAGGCTTCTGAGCAGACATCATTTAGACAACTTTCAGACTGTATCAGTGGACTGCATCAGGATATCTAGAAGTCAATTTTAGTTGAGAAGGATCCAGCAGGAAATAGTTAATGACCAAATGAACTGATGAAGGAAAAGTTATTGTGGTTACCTGTTTGGAATATTTTTTATTTTGTTTTTACATTCTATTTTTCTGGATATATAGGGAAGTGGTCCCTTAAGCTATCTAAACAATTTTATATATTCTACTTTCATAAATGAAAGTGAAACATTTAAAAAGAATATCTGATTCTTGTGGTCCCTTTTCCCCCAGAATTGAACAACTTTTACTAAATCTCTGTATTTTTCATGGTAAGTCATTTTGTGGTAATTATTTCATTAAGGAAACTGTCTTCCTTCTTACCAAGTTATAATTGGTTATATTGTGCAGCCAAAGCTCTGCCCTGAGGTGTCTTATTGGAGAATGGTAGCCATCAAATCAGTTGTGACAAGCCATTTCAAGAAGCAAATATTGAGGCACTTGTGGGGTTCATGCCTACAAAGTCCTCCCAGGAAAACTGGCCTGGTGTAGGTGGTAAGGAAGTTACGGAAACTTAATAAACTTAGAGTCCTTGAGAAAAGGAGAATTCATCCCAGTTTCTAGATACCATGGTGAAAACTAGCAAAGAGTGTTTTTTAGACTTGGATTCCCGGCCCCAGGAAAACAAATATTAGAGGTCTCTTAAACACGTGGAACCTTCAGACTGTTGTCTCTCATCCAGTTTGCATGTAGCTCTTATCCTGATCTCTTTTCTACTTTCCTCTGCACATGCCACTACCCAAATACCTGAAATTATACAGTAAAGGCATGGTCTCTATAGTATGCATACTTTATTATGCAGGCATCACACTTTTAATTCCTGTGATAATGACTTCTCTTTGTTGACCACGAAAGTAGTTCATGGGTTTCCAGTCAAGACTGACTCTACAGGTTTTCTTTTGCTGGGTCTCACAAAGATCAGACCTTTCTACAGCACTGTTTCCCAATACAGTGTCATTACAGATTGACTAGCAGTACTCTTTTTTTTAAAAAAGATGTTATTTATTTATTTATTTATTTATTTATTTATTTATTTGACAGAGAGAGAGAGAGAGACAGGCAGTGAGAGAGGGAACACAAGCAGGGGGAGTGGGAAAGGAAGAAGCAGGCTCCCAGAGGAGGAGCCTGAGGTGGGGCTCAATCCCAGAATGCCGGGATCACGCCCTGAGCCTAAGGAAGACGTTTAACGACTGAGCCACCCAGGTGCCCCTGACTAGCAGTGCTCTTGACCAAGCCTTTCTCTCCATTCTGCTTTCCAGGCATTTTCCCATAATTTTGACATTGTTTCCCCTTGTCAAGACTTTCTTGTAACCTTGTTTCTTTGCTTCCATCACTTCTCAAGATCTCTGGGACTCTCCTCCATTAACTATCCTTTCTTTTTCCTGAAATTTAAGAGAGCTGATGCACTGAGTAATGAGAGGAAGGTGGAGGCCAAATTATAGTAGGTAAGGAAGGAGTTAATGGTGAGAAATTTAAGCCAGTGATATAAGACTTTTGAGAATTTTTACCACTAATATTACAGTGCTTTAAAAGATAACAGGTTTATGGGGTGCCTGGATGGTGCAGTCGGTGAAGCATCCAACTCTTGATCTCAGCTCAGGTCTTGATCTCAGGGTGGTAAGTCCAAACCCCATGTTGGGTTCCACGCTTGGTATGAAACTTACTTAAAACAAACAAGCAAATAAATATATAAATAAATAAATAAACCAGATTTATGAGGTTTTTTTTTTTTAAGATTTTTTTTGTTTGAGAAAGAGAGAGAGAGAGAGAGAGAATGGGCGGGGGTAGGGGCAGTTGCACAGAGGTAAAAGCAGACTCCCTGCATGGAGCTCAACTAGGGTCTCCATCCCAGGACCCAGAGATCATGACCTGAGCCAAAGGCAGACATTCAACTGACTGGCCCATCCAGGCACCCCCATGTTTATGAGTTTTTAAGATAAGTGGAAACAGAAGTATAGGTCAGGCTTAGAAATCAATGGAAAAGGAACGCTATGAATTTTTAAGGATGAAGGCAGAAATATAGTAAGCCCAGATCACTGAGGGAAAGAGTGGCTTTGAATTAAGAGGAAAGAAAGGATGAAATTCATAGAAGATTTGAGGTAGTGAGGAGATAATGACATTTGAATTTAAAGAAGAAAGCGTAAGAGGGTAGGAGGTGGTATTCATCTCAGGTATTTAAGAGGCCAGGTTATTCACTCAAAGTCTGTGATATACTATATAGATTTGTTCATGAACTATAGAATTTACAAATCATAATTCTAAGAACTAAAAATGTCACCTATTCCCATAATATCAGTCATCCTCATTCAAGCCCTTTCTAGCTTTACCCCTATTAGTATACCTTGAAATTCATTTCTTTCTTCATAAAACAAATGGATTATAGTTGTTGGTGCTGGCTTGCATTTACATTTCTCTTTAAAACTTCTATTTAGTTTATCCACATCCAATATTTGTAAAGGCTATTTTGTTACCATCCATGTATTCTGTGGAAGGGGGGACACTGCTCTAAGTACTGTCTTCATCCTGAAAACCTTCCACTGAAAGCTTTCCTTTCACTATCATCTTTTTGATCTTAAGTGCACTTTCCAAGCATTCATAAGACTGACTCACGTCATTTTCCATTTTTAAAAGAATTACTTGAATTAGATTTTATAATATATTTCCCAATCATTTAGAATTTCTGCTTCTTCTAGATCTGTGTCCTTCAACCTGGCTATATATTGTGGAATTGAAATATGAAATACATCAATTAATCAATAGACTTAGGAGTGTCTTTAACCCTGAGAGTACAATAGAAAGAGGCATTTTATGAACAGTGTTGATGCCTATTCTTAAGAATTTGGCTAAATGATACACTGATTTTTGTGCCCTCAATTCTCATGCTCTTCAGAGACTTTTGCTTTCCATTACTCTATATCCCTACTTAAGAATTTTTCTTTATCTTCATTTATGTCTGCATTCTGTAATCATTTAATGAATGTAGACTATGCAGAAGATACTCTGATAGGCTTTGGAGAAACAAATTTTTAAAAAGGGTTGGGACAATGATGGAGATTCTTCTTTTGTGGGAAAGATAGATCTATAAGTAATATTCACAAACACGGGCACATTTTACATTGAAACATATGAAATTGCCACTTTTGTGTGTCAAAATTATTCAAATATTAGCAGTTTCATGTCATTTAATCTAATACTATAACATGTTCTTACAACATGGCCGTAAGTATTGTGAAAAATGGCAGATGTTGGGTGTTAGGTTGTGAAGAGACTGGAAAAGGAAATACTAATACTGGATGAGGAGAAAAGAATATTCCATACAAAGGGAAAACCTTTTAGACTTGAAAGGTATCAAGTAACATGACATATTCTAGGAAGTTTAAGAAACCTGTTGTTGAGAGATCTTAAGTAGCCAGACTACCTGGGTTCAAATTCCACTCCACCACTGACTTGCTGTGAGACCATAGACTATTAACTCCTCTGTGCCTCGGTTATTTCACCTGGACCAACTTCCTCTGCTTGTTGAAGAATTAAATGAGTTGAATGGATAAGGCTCTCAGAACAGTGTCCATCAAAAGGTAAACATTATGTCAGTGCCAGCTCTTATTGCTGAAGGATAAAGATTGAAGAGTCCTGAACTTTTAAAAAAAAATATTTTATTTATGTATTTGACAGAGAGAGAGAGCTCAAGCAGGGGGAACAGAAGAGGGAGAAGCAAGCCCCCTCACCTGAGCAGGGAGCCTGATGTGGGGGCTTGATCCCAACACCCTGGAATCATGACCTGAGCAGACATTTAACCGACTGAACCACCCAGGTGCCCCTGAAGAGTCCTGAACTCCTAGACTTGCGTTTCTGAATAAGATGTGTCCCTCCCCTTTCTAGACCGTCCTCTCAGGAAGGGTCTAATGGCATCATCTCCTGACTCAACCTGCCACAACTTTGCTCCATCGATTTTCTCTCTTTCCAGTGCCTTCAGTTCCTCCCTAAGTGTATCAAAACTCTCTTCTTCATGGAGGAGACCTCATACTGAATTCAGCCGGAGGTGAGCCAACACAATGTTCCACAATTTTCAAATCTCAGTGCTTTGCAGTGGCCACAGGCCCACCCACAGTGCAGAATTGCAAGCCCCCTGGAGCCATGTGTGTGACTCACTCTGTAGCCACAACATTTTACTTACCACACTGGCTTCAGATCATGTTGGGAATTTTTCAACATTGAAATTGGCCTTACATCATCATACAGCTTCAGTTTTTTAAAGTCTTTCTATTTTAGATTTTAAAATTACAAAAGATCACGCAAACTTATTTTAATGAGAAAAATGACATAGAGCTTTATCAGTAAAAAATTAATGATCTCTTACTTTCCAACCCATCTCCTATCTTATCCCCTGTATTAATGAAGGTTAACAGTTCCATCTATGTATGTATATGTATATCCTACTATTCCTTTCAGCCTCTTCTCTTGGCCCAGACAAATGGCCTTTCCCAGGATATTCCTTTTTTTGAAAGACAGGGCTCGATCTCACAACCCTGAGGTCATGACCTGGGCCAAAATCAAAGTCTGATGCTGAACTGACTGAGCCACCCAGGTCCTCCCGCACCCCCGAATATTCTTATTTGGGTATATAGCACATATAAATTTTTAAATTTTGTTTTGTTTAAAATGGAACCATTTTTTACCTACCTATTACACTCAAAAAAAATTTTTTTTCACTTACAGCATACTTTAAAATCTCTTCAGGTCAATGGATACAGACGTATTTTTTACATCTTCAAGGCATGGGTATAACATAATTTATTCAGTATTTCCCAGTCGGTAGACAGTCTGGTGCTACTATGCTATAAAAAGCAACAACAACACAGCTTTGTATATATACTTTTTTATGTAAGGGTATTGCTTTATTTATTTCTGGAGATGAGATTAAAAAAAAACAATGGGGCTTTTGAGTCAAAGGTTGTATGTTTTTGTACAGCAATAGTTATTGACAGATTACTTTCCAAAACAATTTTAGCAAATTACCCTCTTGTTTTTCTGAAACACTGTCAGCAGGGAATGTTTTCACTCTTTTAATTTTTGCCAATCTGATGAGTTAAAGATAGCATCTTGCTAATGGTTTTATTTTGTGTTTTCCTTAGTACTAGAGACATTGAAGATCGTTTTATATGCTTGTTAATGTTTGAATTTCATCTTTTGTGAGTCATCTATTTATGTTTTTTGCTTCTCACTTCCTTCAACTATTTGTTTTATTAATTGAGAGTTCTTTGTATATTGGAAATATTAAACATATAAATAATTTTAAAAGACAATAGTGTCAAAAAATTCACAATGAATACAATAGTTAAAGTATTAGTAGCACCGGGCAATGACTATTGTTGAATGTGATAATGCAATAAAATATGTCTATTTGTTTCTTCGATGGCTTCTGGATGTGCCGTCTTATTTAAGAAGGTCTACCTTTCTCCACATTACCAAATCTATGGTTGTACAAATATTCTCCAAGATTATCTCCACTAATTTGATGGTTTCATTTTCATATCAGACCATAATTTAGATTTTTAGAAATGTTTAAGGTGGAATTTGAGCTTTGTTGCTTCCAACGTGTTAGAAAAATTATTGGCACTTGATTTTTCAAAGATTCCATATTTGCAGATTACACTCCTAAAGAGAGAGATCTGTCAAAACTGAGTTAAAGTCAGTAGCAGAAATTTGAGAACTGAGTTTTCTTTAATTCAATATATTTTTATTTCTGTAGTTCCTAAATTTGGGGATCCTTTACTTCACTCTTTGTGTCTAAACTTATTTCAAAAAAATTTTCTGTTATTTTGACTCGTATATGGGATCTGAAGTGAGACAAAGCAAATCTCACTTGTGACAGGTATTTATTTGACTTTAGTAATTCTTAGTTTCCTCATTTTTACAATTACCTTAATGAAATCTGTAACACGGGGTTATTATAAGAATTAAATACAATAATGCATTTAAAGAAAAAATGATAAACTTTTAATAAATGTAGCTATGTAGCTATTATTAAAATCTATTAAAAGATGTTTTTCTTATTATCTTAGCTATACCTGTATGCCTGATTTAGGACCAAACAAAAGGAATTATTACAAGGATGACATATAATGAACTGAAGACTATTATTGTGCTTTAATATTAAAATGTCGCCTAATTTGTCTTTTGTCTTTGAAAATTTATTCCGAAAATAACACCATTGATTATATTTATTCATTTTATTTTAGTTCTGAAAGTTGCGGATTTTATACTACGGTTGACTGACTCCTTTGATGCTGAACATCATACCTAATTCTCATTTTGAACATGTCTTTATGACAGATGGGAGATACAACCATTACATGCTTTTAAGAAATATTTTCTTGATGATCATTCCCTCTTAAATTTCTGAGTAGTCTCTATAGCAGTCATCTGTAGATATTCTCAAACTTCCATAGAATTAGATTTTTCTAAATCCTGCAATGTCATTTGACTAGCGGCAAGAAGAACCTGGTTATGCTTTGATTTTTCTGCCTGAAAGTAACACATACCACCATATTCCTGTTTATTCTCCATCCCAATCACTTTAGCTAATGGATTTTTATTTCTTGTGGCTCTGCTGTTTCCTTCGTAGTTTGATCAAGTGGTCACATTCATTTTAACTACTGATTTTTCTTCCCAGAAGTGAAGCAACAGCTTAAAATTGGTATAGCAGATTAGAGTATATATCTTTTTAGAAGAAGCTTTTTGAAATCTTTAAGCAGGAAAAAATGTATGTCCCCCAAGTCTTGCATAAAAAGAATATAGTACGCAGATGGAATCTCACATGTATTCTAGATTGATTTTGTTTACTGGCAAAGAAAAAATTGAATGTGTCTTATTTCTGTTTCAATCAAGACTTTCCTAGGTGCAAATAAAAAAAAAATAGAATTCAAACTGGCTTGAGGTAAGGGGTAATTTATTGCTTCTCCTAATTGACAAATTCAGAGTTACAGCAAGCTCGTGAATTGCTGGATTCAGCACCAAATGATCTGTCTTTCTGTCTCTTGGCTCCATGTAATTCTGTGATCGTTTTCTTTTCATGGAGGTTCTGCTGGGGTGGCGATCACAACGACCACCATGTTTATAGTCCACCAGTTTAGGTGCCAACACAAAAAGAAACATTTCTTTCTCAAGAATTAAAAGATCGAGGGCTGACTTTACTGACTAATTGGCCAGCTTGGATCAGGTAACAATTCTTTCCTTTATTTATTTTTTTAAATTATGTTCAATTAGCCAACATACAGTAATTACTTCTGTGATTCTATGTGGCCAGGTTCCAATCCTCTGTGAAGTCTACAGGCAGGTTCCACTCCACCTCAAACACGTGGCCTGAGAGCACAGGGAAAGAGCTCTCCACGGACGTCCAAGGTGTCCTCACGATTTGTTCCGTATCTTTACCAACAGGCAGTGGGGCTAGTCCTTTTCATTTTAGCCGTTCTACTGGGTGTGAAATGCTATCTCATTCATGGCTTTATTTCGCACCCTTTTGTGTGTTTGTCAAGCAGTACGACATCTCTTGTGCTAAAGGGTCCAAATTTTTGGCTCGTGAAAATAAATTAGAATGTTCATCATTTTACTATTGATCTGTAGGCTTCTTTACATATTATGGGTACAAATCCCTTGTCACGTGTGTTATAAATATTTTCCCCCAGCCTGTGGCTTGTTTATTTATTTTATTAATGGTGTCTTTTGAGAAGCATATATTTTAAATTTTTTGGAATTTAATTAATTTTCAAGTTTTTGGTTAGCGCAATTTGTGAATTGTCCAAGAAATGTTCCTGATTTCAAGTTCTTAAGGATAGTCTGTTTGCTTCTAGAAGATTTGTGCTTCTTGGTTAAATGCTTATAGGTATATGGTCTATATCAAAATTACTTTTGTGTTTGGTGTGAGATAGGAGACAACTTTTTTTTTTCTGCTTTGTTTTCTCCATGCAGATGTTTAACTGTAATATAGCAACCTTTGTTAAAAAGGCTTTCCTTTGTTCACTGAATGGGCTTGGCACTTTAGTTGCCAATCAATTGGCTGTATATGTGTGGGTCTATTTCTAGACTGTTCTGTTCGAGTGATCCCTTGTCTATTCATATGCCTGTACTACACTTCAGTCTTGAAATCAGGTAATGTAAGGACTCTGTGTTGTTCTCTTTTTTTCAAGACTGTTTCAGCATTTTAGATCCTTCAGGATTTTATAACATTTTTAAAAATGAACTTATCTGTTTCATTCAAAAATACTTGATGAAGTTTTAATAGGAATTATATTGAATCTATAAAATAACCTAGAGAGAAATACTTTTCATAACAATCCATGAACTATTACAACTTTCAACTTACTGAGATCTTTTTAAGTTTCTCTCAAATGGGTCTTCTAGCATTTTTGTGTAGAGATCTTTTTATACGTTATATCAGATCAAGGATTTCCACCTTGGCATTATTGAAATTTTAGACCAGAGAAATCTTTGTTGTGGGGTGCTCTCCATGCACTGTAGAACGTTTAACAGCTTCCTGGACTCTATCCACTAGATGCCAGAAGTACCTTCGGTTGTGAAAACTGAAAATGTTTCCAAACATTTGCCAAATGTCCCCATAGGGACAAGACCTGTTCCAGTTGCAAACTATATGCTAGATTTAGTCTTAGGCATTTGATGTTTTTTGGATGCTATTGTAATTTATATAGATCTTTAAAATTTTTATTTGCAATTATTTATTGTACTATGTTTACCTTGTATTATGTATTGTTACTGTATTTACCTTGCTAAATTTACTAACAAGTTCTGATAAGATTTTTTTTTTTTTTTTTTTTTTTTTGGTAGGGGTGCCTGGGTGGCTTAGTCAGTTGAGCGTCTGCCTTTGGCTTTGGTCCTGATCTCAGGGTCCTGGGATCAAGCCCCGCTTCGGGCTCCCTGCTCAGCTGAGAGTCTGCTTCTCCCTCTTCCTCTGCCTCTCCCTCCATTTGTGCTCTCTCTCTCTCAAAAAAATAAATAAAATCTTAAAAAAAGATATTTTTGGTAGATTCCAAAGGGTTTTCTATGTACACAATCATATTATTTTAGGACAAATGGGGTTTTCCTTCTTTTTCTAATATTTATATATTTTATTTGTTTTTCTAATCTGATTGCACAGGCTATAAACTTCAATATAGTGTTGAATAAAAGTGATGAGAATGGGCAGCTAAGCATTTGTTCTGAATTATACCAGGCAAAGAAAGATCTAATGTTTTACCATTGCGTATGATGTTAGCAGCAGGTTTTTTTGCAGATGGCCTTTATCATATTAAAGATGTTCTTTTCATTTTAACATACTAAGACTTTTTGGTTTTTTTTTTAGTAACCTCTACACCTAATGTGGGGCTCAAACTCACAACCCCAAGATCAAGAGTTCCATGCTCTAACAACTGAGACAGCCAGCTGCCCCTAAAGACATTCTTTCCAATTTCCAGTTCAATGACAGTTTTTTTAATGAACGGATGTGTAATTTTATCAAAATTCTTCTCCTGAGTCTATAGAGATTATCATTTTAAAATCTTTTGTTGTGTTAATATGGATAGTTATATAGACTGATTTTCTAAGGCTAAACCAATCTTGTATTTTTGAGATAAACCCAACTTGGTGATGATGTCTTACACTTTTTCCATATTGCTGGATCCAATTTGCAAATACTTTTGAAGTTTTGCATCTATCTTCATTAGGGATATTATACTCTAATTTTTTAATAACATATGTGTCAGATTTTCATCATTATGTTTACATTGGCCTTACAAAACAAGTGGGGAAATATTTCCTCAACCACTGTTTACTGAAATGGTTTTTATAAGACTGATATTATTTATTCTCTCTGATAGTCATCGGTGAGGTTGTCTGGGCCTGAATTTTTTTGTAGGAAGGTTTTTAATTATGAATTCTATATCTTTAAATGGCAAAGGACTATTTTCTTATAATTGACATAGGACTATTTTCTAGGTTTTCCACTTTTTCTTGTGTTAATTGTGTTATTTTTTTGAAGGATTTGTCCATTTCATCAGACTTTTCAAATTTATTGACATTAAACTGTTCCCTTTCTATAATATATCCTTATCATCCTTTTAATGACTTTCAGATCCATAATTAGATCTCTTCTTTCATTTTTTTATATTTGTATGATCTCTTTTTTATTAATCAATCTTGCTAAAAGTATATAAATTTTATTAATATTTTTAAAGAACTAACTTTTAATTTGATTTTCCTATACTTTGTATTTTCCATTGCTCTCTTGCTCATCTTCTTTATTTTTTCTTATGTTTTATTTTTAACTTGCTCTTACTTTGTAGCTTCTTAAGGTGAAAGCTTAAATCATTGATTTTTTAGGTCATTTGCATTTTAAATGCAATGTTTTATAATCTTTTTAAAGTAAGTAAACTACATTATAGGAAATTTTGATAGCTTGTAATTTTAAATTTCCAAATTTTTGGTTTTTCAAATATGTCCTATTATTTATTTTAAACTTTTACATATTAATAAAAAATATGTTTGGTTTTAATTCTTTACTCTTATGATATTTGAGATACTTTTAATAACCTACCATGTGATCTAACCAGCAGAACGTTGGATGTGCCCTTGGGAAGAATGTATTTTCTATCATCAGTGGGTGTAGCATTCTATAAATGTCAATTAGTTCAAATCTGTTGATAGTGTTATTCATATCTTCTATATCTTCATTGCCACAGTAGTCCACTTCCAGTTGATGACAGCATGTCATACAGAATCATTTTTAAACCATATTCCAATTATTTCCTCTCCAACAAAAATTTGTCATAGAAACTTCTCTGTGAAGGCTTACATGTGGGTTGAGGGAGGAGCAGGACCAGCAGAAGAGTGAGCATATTGTTTACGTAACTTCCTGGGGATGTACTGTATGGTGACTAATATAACAAAATAAAAATTATTAAAAAATAATAAAAATAAATAAATAAGCTGATCTCATAAAGCTCAGTTCATAATAAGTTTCTCAGTTCCTAATTTCTCTCAGTGTCCAGTGATCAGATGTTCAAACCAAGAATTGTGTCTCAAAAGGAGGACTGCTTTCCAAAATATGGCTTGTATTTGCTCCAGAAATCTGAGGTTTTGTTGTGATTTTCCTATCAAAGCAGCCACAGTCTTCATAGAGCATTTAAACTTCATTGTGGCTGCTTGATTGTGGAGATAAAAATGGAAAAACTCCTTAAACTTCAGTCTCTATTTCCAGGAGAGTCTCTTCTCTTCTAGGTTTCGCCAAAAGCTGACACATCTTTAGATTATCCAGAAATGTGATAAACATTGCATCCAAATACTGTAGTCTTTCCATAAAGATTACAAGATGCAGAAACATGTACCTCATCTGAAGTGAAATCATGATATGTGGAAGACCATTTTACCACCCCCTGCCTCAGGCACTTCAATGAAGTGACAGACCCCTGTATTTTCCAGGGATTTATGTTTCATCCTCTATCTCACCAAAGCATCTGGAATTTTTACATCTCTTCCTTTTCCAATTCAATTAGTATGATGTCAGCATTTAGTAAGATGTCCTGTGGACTGGTGAGATGATGCAAGTTCCTGTTTATTAAATGACAGTGATGAGTCAGAGTTGACAAAGTTCTGATGTAAAATTCTACAAGGTCCTGCTGTTCCTTCCAGGTAAGAGCAAATTGCTTCTAGCGTTCTCTCTTTCTTAGTTAAGAGAAAAAAATCATTTGTGAAGGTGTGATGGCCTCAGATGATATGCGCCAGTAAAGATAGCAACAGCAATTAGAGTATGACCTTTTTTCCAAAGATTTTATTTATTTATTTTAAAGAGAGATAAAGAGCATGAGTCGGGGTAGGGGCAGAGAGAGAGGGAGAGAGAATCCCAAATGGATTCCAGGGCCCGAAGGTAGGGAGGCCTGGGAACAAGGACAAATTAGAAATAGTCACCCAGACCTTCATACTAGTCTCGTGTCTCTATTCATCATTCAATCATTGTTCCATAATGGGTTAGCTTAATATCCTTTTGTGATAAAAATTCTTAGTAAGAAAAGAAATCAATTTCCTTAACTTTGTTAAAAGCATCTATGAAAAATTAGAGCAAACGTCATACTTTGTGTTAAAGCATTAAGTATTCCTATTAAGGGAGAAAAAAAATTAATGAAGATGTCTACTGAGAAAGCAAAGAGGCAGTCCTGAGAGCTCCCAGATGGTTGCTGACCTGGCACTCATGGCAGGGCTTTGCTGTTTTTTCCTTACTATCAACAATTTCACAGAACATCCACAACAGCCAAAGTCACTGTGAATGACTGTGATGGAGTAAGCAAAACCAAGACTATCCCTTAATCATTTCTGAGCACAGAAAAATGGAAGAACACTGAGCAAATCACAAAAATACCCAAGCACCTATCTCTGCACGCTCCATGAGCAACTGCTATTTTTTTAAATTGCAGCTTTAGTCCCACTTCATTCCACCTACCTCCTGGATAAAAATTGAGATAATCATAGAATTGTTCTCACTTTCTGACAACATCTAATCCAGAGCAAAATGCACTTCCCTGGTTCCTCTCCAAAATCACTTAACACAAGTCCAAATCCTACAATAATCCCCTCATAATATCCAGACCTCAAGGGAGGTGCAGTCTTCTCTAGAACACCTGTATCTGTGGCTCTTCCTCCAAACTCCAGAGCACCCACTTAATTCCTGCCCGTTGAGTCACAGAGGTCAGGGGAAGGGCACACCTACTTGGTGTATATGAAGTTCCTGGTTTCCCTCTGTAATTTCTACTTTTGAAGTGTGGTGGCCAGGGAAGGTCACAGAAAAGGATGTGCTCTTTCTTGCTTTTACTCATGTTCTTTCTCTTTCTCTCTGATCGGAATACTCTCCCATTTGGTTTGACAAACAACTGACCTCCCCTCAAACTCAGTTCAGGAATTAACTCTTCAGTGAAAACTTCACTGATTCCTGCACTGACCTTACTTGGTCCCTCTTAGAATGCCCACTGTTTTTATTAGGCATCCATCGACCTCAGATTAATACATCTATTTATTTACATATTTCTTCCTCCATAAGAGTACATAGAATCTTTTATTCTTTTGTCTCCATCACTCGATGTACCTGACACATAACGGAGTTTGCTTATACCAAGTCAAATACATTGGACTGAATTAATTTGAAGATAAACTGAGTGATCTAATAGAATAGACTTGGGATCAGAAGGCAGAAAACCCAGCTTTCTAGTTTCACCTATGCTAACCACATTCATTCGTACAGTCTCTTAATCTCTGTGCATTTTTGTTTCATAATGTGTAAAAATGAAGGTGTTGGTTTATTTCCAACATCACTTTCAGCATCAATACTCAATGATTCAGACTAATGTGCTTCATGCTCAACCTTTGTAGCCGAGTTTTGTCCTTTGTATAAAGGGCAATAATGCATTCCTAGAGACAGAAGATCAAAGTGATAATTGATAATAAGACTTTTACTCAAGCGCTAAGGGCTAACTAGGAAATGTGGCTATGAACACTCAAACATTTCCAAAGGCTATCAGATCTCTTACACCGAGTTAAAAACAAACAGAAGTATAATTTATCAAGCTTTTATCTAAGTAGAATTCGTACAGTGAACTTGGGATTTATTGAATTATCTTGAAAACAAAAAGGTTTACATCGATAGGCCAATTTGAAACCTACGATTTATTGAAATCGTTTCAAAGCCTATGCAAGATACAATTAACCTGTGTCATTAAAGGATAATTCTCCTCCCATATTTTGTATAAAAAAAAATCTTTAGTTGTCAGGAACCAGTTATCACAACAGTGTGATTTCAAATGAATTAAATAGCAACAATAGCTTTAATATTACGAAGATGATGTTTATAAATGATTGAATTGCCTTTGAATGATTTCAACAATGAGCTATGCTAACTCATAAAACAGGACCTTCTCATCACCAAAATTATGCTATTTTCTCAAGCTACTTTTATAAGACAAGTGATTTTACAGGTAGATGGGTAGAACACTATATTTTATCCAAAATAATCTAAAAATACAAATAATATGCAATTTTATCAGCCAATATAGATTTATAATATGTATATTGTAGTGATGAGGGCAAGGAATATGTCATTCCAAGGTGGTGTCTATGGCTTATATTAATTATATAGCCTTATATGTATTGGTCAATGTACTCTGAAGAGTGACCAGGGCAATACAGGTCATGGACTTTGCCTTTAATAAGTTATTATTGCAATTCTGTGTGAACACAAATAAAGCATCAAAACACTGTGGAATTTTTCCAGCTAAAAAAATTGCTATAATTATATTCAAATGACTATCAAGGCCTTTAAAATTACTTTCTGTAAAAAAAATAAATAAATTGCCTTTGAGTAAAGAATGTTATTTGCGTAAATACAAGGTCTTAGATATATTCAGATTGAGATTTGAAAACAGATTATTATTCCCCAAATAACAGAAAACACGTCTACTCTTTTATTTTTTGGTAAGACATTAGAAATGTGCTGAAACCTTAAAAATGTGTACCAAAATATTTCCAGGAAAACAAAGCACTTGTTCTTAGTACTAGTCTATTTAACCAAGAACATGTTCCTATCTGAAAACATTGAAATCTCTTCTTCTAAGTCATAGGAAAATTGGAATGACTAGTGGAACAAGGGATCAACACCACCCTCAGGGGTTCATAATTTTTGATGCCATGATGTATTAGTTTCCTACTGCTGCTGTAACAAATTCCCACAAATGTAGTGACTTAAAACGACATATTTATCATCTTACATTTATGGTCAGAAGTCCACAATGAGGGGCCCCTGAGTGGATCAGTCAGTTAAGCATCTGCCTTCAGCTCAGGTCATGATCTCAGGGTCCTAGGATCCAGTCCTGGGTGGGGATCCCCTCAAGCAGGCAGTCTGTTTGAGGAGCCTCCCTCCCTCTCCCTTTGCCCCTCCCCCCACCCCTTGTGCATGTGTGCTCTCTCTCTTTCTCTCAAATAAATAATCTTAAAAAAAAAAAAAGTCTACCATGAGTCTCTGAGCCAAAATCGAGGTGTCATGAGGCTACATTCCTTCTGAAGATCCAGAGAAGAACCGGTTTCCTTTGCCTGAAAGACTTCCTAGAGCTGCCTGGATTGCTGGATTCATGGTCCCTTCTCCCCATTCCAACCTTGGCTGCCATAATCACTTCTCTTTTTCCTGATTTCCACACTCTTGCGTTGCCTTTATAAGAACCCAGTGATTACATGAGGCTCACTTAGATGATTAATCCACGACAATCTCCCCATCTCAATACCCTTAATTTAATCATATCTGCAAAGGCCCTTTTGCCATATGAGGTAACATATTAACAGGTTCTGAAGATTAGGACATGGACATCTTTGAAGGGCTACATTTTCTATCTTCTATACATAGACACTTTTGCAGTCTGGTGAAGTCTGTGGTTTCCTTCTTAGCATAATGTTTTTATTTTTTAAATTTTTTAAAAAAGATTTTATTTACTTATTTGTCAGAGAGCCAGAGAGAGCACAAGTATGGGGAGTGGCAGGCAGAGGGAAAAGCAGGCTCCCTGCTGAGCGAGGAGCCTGATGAGGAACTCAATTCTAGGACCCTGGGATCATGAGCTGAGCCGAAGGCAGACACATAACTGACTGAGCCACCCAGTCATCCCTAGAATAATGTTTCTAAATGCATAAAATAAAATACAGAAGATTACAGTGGAAAAATTATATTAAAATACAATAATTGAAATATTTAAAAATAAATGTGTGCTATAAAAATATGTGCACTTTTAAAATTTGACATTAAATCATAAATTGCAATGGCTAATAATAACCATAATAATTTCAAAATAGTGAACAATTGTTCAGTGCAACCACTGTTATGTGATATAAAAATATCTATGATTTCTGCGTACTGCTAACCGTGTGCTGGGTTTTTTAAATTTTATTTTGTTTTTCTATAATTAATAATTGAAGGAAATGCTTCAATTAGAAGTTGAGGCAAAAATTATAATTTTTATTTCCACCTACAATCTTGGACTACAGGTTAAGAACCCTTGCTCTACACATATAGTGAAAAAGATTTATGACTTGTCAGTGTGTGTGTGTATGTGTGTGTGTGTGTGTGTCTGTGTGTGTGTGTGTGAGAGAGAGAGAGAGAGAGAAATTTCCATTGGCCAGTGTGAGCCAAAAAACTTGCTGTTATTCTATAATTCTTCAACTGTATTTTTTTCCGATTAATTGATTACTAACTGAAAAATAAAATAAACTAGATTATAGACATTCTTTAGCAGAAATCTATATTATAAGACTCATTCCACTCAGCATTAGAAACTAAGATATTTATAGACACATGACAAATTCTGTGTATTCAATTTTGTTGTATCATCTTGATTACTTTTAATATTTATTAAGCAATGGGCTTTCTATAGCCCATTGACTTGTATAGGAGCTCATGCTCAATTTATCATAATAAGAGGTGCATATCCAAGAACATGAAAACAAAATGCAGTTTGAATATGTTGTGGTTCCATCATTTGTGGGTTTTGTTAGTTAAATTTTTCTCTACATGTTCATATAATCAGTAAGCTCATACTTTTGCAGTCCAAAACAGAAGTCTTATGCTATAAAGAATATGGATGGCTGAAAGTTTACCTTCCAAAACAAATGTTTTATCCCCAAAGGACTGACCCGATAAAGTAGAAGTCTTTCATTTTTCACTTGACTTTATTATTCCTTAATAATCAATCTTCTATCAGCCCTAATAAGCAGCCATAATATATGTATGTATTAATTATACAGTTACATACATGTACTGTACGTACACATCTAACAAATGAAAAATTGAAATAAGTCTTAATACTTCCAGTACCTGGAAACTCAAATATTTAGGCCAAAATAGTCTACTTTGATGCTCAAGTTACGGCTTAATATAGGGACACTGGAGGGTTGGATTTGTAGAGCTTTTAAAAGATTTTCATAGCCACACTATAAAAATAATCTGTGTGTTAATCTGTGTTCCACTTAGTCATGGAGCCTGCTTATATTTTGCTTATATTTATACTTTCTTATATTTACTTGCTTATCTATATACTTTCTAATCACTGATTCTGCTTATATTTTGATTATCTTTCTGGTTAACGGGATATTGGAGGCTAAGAGCAACTGTTGAACCAAGGAAGTAGATTCACAAGCATAACTGTCACATGGGAATGGATTTTGCATATCAAAGCCCTTCAACACTGTTAGAGCTTTACTGCATTTGTGGACATGGTGAGTAACTTGCAAAAAGAGAAATGTTCTGCAATAGTGATAGGAATACTGAGATGCAGCCCAGACAGAGTTCATATTGACTTGTTCTTACTGGAGCACCTGGATGGCTCAGTCTGTTAAGCGTCTGCCTTCTGCTCAGGTCATGATCCCGGGTCCTGGGAGCTCCACACAGGGCTCTGCTCAGCAGGGAGTCTGCTTCCTCCTCTTCCTCTGCCCCTCCCCCCACCTTGCGTGCTCTCTCTGGTGCTCTCTCTCTCTCAAATAAATAAACCAATCTTTAAAAAACATCACTTCACTCTCCTCTTTTCCTGTATTAGTCAGGGAGTCTGCATTCTCCCATTGTTAGTTGTTTCAAATTCCACAATTTGGGGGGTATCGGTGTTTGTGTGTGTGTGTGTGTGTGTGTGTGTGTGCCTGTACAATTTACATAAAAAAGAAAGCTGCCATAAGAACAAGTTCGAGAATATTTGAAAAATGCTAATAAGACCTGCTGTGTGAGTGCTCTATTTTTACTTCACTGAAGATATTTCCTATAAAGAAAGGAATCTACATGTTTATTTTTATCTCTTTATTTTTGAGGAGACACACAACCTTCGTTAAATTATGTTAACATAGCTAAGGAATTCAAGATCTTAACAGTTGGGAAGATATGCTAGTTGGACACTAGATAATACGTTCCTTTGATGCAGTAATGAGATAAAGCCGAGTTACTCTGGGAGTTAAGTGACGTTTGCTAAGTGGAATGTTATGGTTATATTGGAGGAAGTAAGTACAACTTGAGAAATGTCTTTTTTAATTTGCCACTAAATATTAAAATTTTTGGCAACGATTTGCCAATGATATGCTCAAATATAATTGCATATAATATAAAAATTGAGTAATATGATAAAGAGAAAATTACAAATCTGATAGTATATTTATTATTATTTGCTGCATTTAGTTTTCATTTATCAAATATCTATCAGAAAACCACTGCCGAACTGTCATTGTGCCGGCACGGGTAAGACAAAGACAAATGCTCCACACTTCTGCTCTGAAATCAAAGATTGCTCAGAAGACCGCAAAAGAACCAAACAAAACCACGATCCCTCTGTAAAGTGGCAGAATGGATACGTGTATAAAGTGCTCTGGGATCAGAAAGTGAAGCAGAGTTTTAATTTAAAAATATTTAGAAACTTTTCAAGACAGAATTGTATTTTATTTAAGCATATCGTTTTGGAAAAGCAAGATTGGAATTCTCTTTCACTGACTGAGCCTGTGCAAGATTTTTGCCTTTTTGAACCTCACTTGAAACACTGAGAATAGTAATAGCTCATACCTGTGAAGCACTTATTTTGTATCACGTATTACTTGTAGGTTAAAATTGTAATAATAATGTAATATATATTATGATATTAATCACATTACTTACATATTATCTTATTTAATCCATACAACAGTGCTATGAACTAAGTACTATTAATATTGTTCCCATTTTACAATGAAAGAGTAGCCTGGCCAAGTTCACAGTCAATATGTAGCAGAACGAGGATTCAGATCTAGTCCGTCTAAGGCTAAGCTCATAGCTGTGTACTCTGTAGTCTCTAGTGACCACGAGGATAATGTATCTATCTTAATTCAATGTTTGGACTTCACGAGCCATGCATGAATAAGTATTTTTCTAGGTGCCTATTTATATAGTTCCTTTCAATCTTTTCTCACCTCTTTCTACTGCCTTTTTCTCTCTCACAATTAGAGGAGTGCCACTTGGAGATCATCTATCTTACAAAATTTCTACATGCAAATCATCATAAAAGAGCTGTTCAGGAATTAGTAAGTTTCTCCTGAGACACTCTGAAGCAAGAAGGAGCTTGCGTGAAGACAGGCTTAAGTCAATAAAAGGTGAGCTCTGGAACATTGAGTTGACTTCCTACGTGCTTGCTCTCCACATCAGACACATACTGTCTGACTCCTAACAATGGATGAGCTTTCAAAGTAAGCTATTGGGGGTTTACAACACACGGCGCATTTTTATATTCTAGTGTATGTGACATTTTCCACAGAGATGTGCCTATAATGCCCTCGAATTGGGTTTTATTTACTACGCATTGCACTTAACCAGGCACATCCTGTTAAAAACATCCTGTAGATAAATATCTCCCTCCTGGCAAATGTTACCAGTCTGTTTACTCAGAGGTTCAGCTACCATGTTGACAAGGAGATTACACTGGGTCATTCACCTTTTTACATTTCCCCAGAGGTGTTCCCAGTTAATTAGGGGAGAAACAGAAAGGATCGCAGGCTAAGGCTCTAACTTCTTGCATCTCATAACACATAGAAATCTTCCAGTGTTACTGTTGAGACTGAATGAGATAATGCATATAATACGCTGACACATATAACGCACAATATTAGTCAGGGTTTTCCAGAGAGAGAGAGGCAGAGAGAGAAAGCTGATGAAGAATTAGCGACACAATTATGATGATGAGACATCCCACAATATGCTGTCTGCAAGCTGGAGACCCAGGGAAGATGGTGTAATTCGGTCCAAGTCCGAACGCCTGAGAACCAGGAGAACCAGTGGTATAAGAACTTAGTCCAAGGGCAGGAGAAAGCCAGTGTGCCAGCCCGGGAGCCAGACAGAAGAGGTGAGTTCTCCTTTCCTCCACCTTTTGTTCTGTTCTGTTCCTCGACGATTGGTTGCTGCTCACCCACGCTGGAGAGGACAGTCTGCTTTACTGAGTCCACGGATTCAAATCCTGATGTCATCAGGAAACACCCTCACAGACACACTCAGAAATAATGTTTAATCTAATGTTTGGGCACTCTCAGTTCAGTGAAGTTGACACATAAAATTAACCATTACAGGGGTGCCTGGGTGGCTCAGGAAGTTGAGTGTCTGACTTTTGGTCTCAACTCAGTTCTTGATCTCTCGGTAGTGAATTTGAGCGCTGTGTTGGGCTCCGTGCTGGGCATGAAGCCTACCTAAAAAAAAAAATTCACTATTTCACGTCCACCCCTTGTCAACTTGGCACTCATATGCATCTTCTTAGTTCATTACACACATTTTCTTTCTCTATCCATTTTAATGTGTCTATCTTAGTGAAGAACTACTTAAGAAAAATGCTCACATACCACAAAATTTAAAAGACATAAAATGAGTATACGGCAAACATAAATTCCTCTCTTACCTCTCTCTACTCCAGCCAATAAATTCCCTTCTCTAGAGGCAACCGCTGTTACCAGTTTCATATTGTCTACGTGGTTTCGGGGGCTACTTCAAACATTTAAAAATATCTGGTTTTTAAAAAAATGGCATTTAGTCTTTTTTGGGGGGGGTGGGGGGAGGATTTACCAGAGAAGAGGAGGCTCAAACAGAGGGTGTATTCCTTTTGTCTCGGGAGTTATGAATAGGGAAGGAAAGATGGGCACAGTCAGGAAGCCTGAGTTCTAGTCTTGTCTCTTTAATTTAGCTCTGGTTGGCTTTGGCCCGGTTATTGAAGCTCTCTGACTTAAAGTATACAACAAAAAGTTTAACTAAGTGATTATGTGTTTGGTGCTTCTTAACTGTACCATTTTATGATTCCTCATGTAACTCAACACATGTTAGTAATAGTGCCTGGGGTCTGCTCCAACAAGAAATTAACTTTAAGCAATTCAGATCAGTCATCATATTTTCTCTCTACCTAGTTGCTGAGGTTACAACCAAAAGGTTTTCACACTGGGAAAATCATGAGAACCTTGGAAAATGTGACCAGGTCTGATGAAATAGCGTTTCTTTTACTTTAGACGGGAGTGTTACCCTAAAGTCAGCTGTTCTGCTAAGACCCATACTTTTGGTGGAAATTAGGGTATTCTACATTGTGATATGTGTAAGAACTAGATGATTTAAGGCTATTGGACTGATAACTGCTGGAATAATTCCTTCCTGGACTTATTAGGCAATCTATTAAAAAATCCTTAACCTGATGTAGAGGGAGAAAGGGAAGTTTGATTTGATTTAATTTAATTTAGAAGTGTTGGCAATGCTTCATACCATACCCAGTAATACACAGAGAGGGAAATACTCTTTTATGTTCTGGAGGTGATAAAATTAAATTTAACCACAGGCTTACCAAGAATGTTTCTCAGCTTCCCACGGAGTTTGATCAAAAAAGATATGTGACTTCCAGGTAAGATGGCAAAGTAGTGTATGTTTGTTTAGCTCCCCTACCTGAACTTTAAGTAGAAGAAAAAAAGAACAAAACAAAACAACTGGAGAAGAAATTGTTTCCATACTGAAATTATGGAACAACCACATTTTCATACAAACATCTTAAATAATGTCTGCCTTCTACAAAAGAATTAGGACCAAATTGAGGAAAGAACTTTGAGATATACAAATCCCTAATTCTGAGTCCAGAGCAAAGTGCCAGGAATGAGGAAGCTTGGAAAGAAAAGACTGGTAAGCCAGCTATGAAGGCAGGAGGGTTGTGGGTATGACTTGGCCATGAACAAGACAGAGAACCTCTGCTTGGAATCTGTTTCTTCACTGAAGAACAGGTGCCATTGCCACGCTTGCCACGATACAGTCTAACTCCCCTTTCCAGCCTAGTCCCCACGACATTTGTGGCCCTCCTCAATCTCCAGTCAGCCTGACCATTCATCATCAGTGTGGACAATGCACAATCTGTGTAGCTTCATCTTTCTCATGCTGACCCCGCTGCTGGTATGAATTTCTTCCAGTAATAAGTACCCATTGCAGTCCTACCCAAACTTCACAGTCTACTATAAGCAACTTCCTTTATAACCCTTTCTTGATCCACTGACATTTTGTAGGACCCAAAACACTTTGCCTCTTAAGTGCTTCATGCTTTATTCTTTTATGGTATGTCATGTTCTTCCTCGTAGCATAGTTTCTTTTGCTCATGATATGAATTTCTTAAGGTGAAAATCATGTGTTTTTGTATTGATTTATTCTTCGTATCTCCTAGCACAGTTTTTTTTGCATAAAATAATCATTCTGTAATTGCTGGTGAATCTATATTTTCATTTTTAAAATTTGAGAATCTCATGAACAATAAAAGCCTTTAACTCCTGAAAGATATTTTTCTCTGGGCAGTGCAAATCTCGACATAATAAAGCATACCTTTCAAGGTCTTGGAATTCATCATTGTGAAGCAAATGAGTTCCTCAGTTCCCTTAGACTTCGCCTGACCTCTAATATGGTAAATACAATCCTTAACCTTGAAAGTCTTATTACAGCTCAAATAGCTTGAAAATTCTCTCTCCAATATTCAATTATCTTACATAAATTGCTTTGCCTTTTCTAAGTCAATTGCTTATATATTATTGTATCATTTGGGCAATATTGCAGGCACAATGATTTCTCGTTCAAATATGTTTTTACAGTGTTATTTTTTCCTTTATTATCTTCTTTAATGTATTCTTTTACACATACAAGAGTATCTATAACATATATGCAGTTTGAAAGCATAGTAATTAGAGGAACAGACATGAATCTGTCACAGGGAACATTAACATCTCATTCTTCCTCAATCTGATTCCTCTGTCTCTCTCACATGAACTGGATTTTGTATTTATCATTTCCCTGCTTTTTTCTCTTAAACATTTTATTTAGAAATAATTTCAAATTACATAAAAGCTGCAAGGATAGTACAAAGAATACCCATATACTTATATATACTTACACTTATGTATGTACTTACACACACAAGTACAGTGGTCCCACCTTATCCACTGCATTGGTTTTTGAAGTTTCAGTTGCCTTGACTCAATAGTGGTCCAGAAGCAGAGGACCCTCTTTGAATGTATAGTCAGAAGGACAGTAGTAGTCTCCCACTATGTCACAGTGCCTATATCATTCACCTCATTTCATCTTATCACACGGGCATTTTATCATAGCACATCATCACAAGAAGGTGAGTGCAGTACAATAAGGTATTTGGAGAAAGAGACCACATTCACATAACTTTTATTACAGTATAGTTATAATTACTCTATTTTATTATTAGCTATTATTGTTAATCTCTTACTGTGCCTAATTTATAAATTAAACTTTATCATTGTTATGTACTATTGGAAAAAAATATGATTTATATGGAGTTCGGTACTATCCACAGTTTCAGGCATCCACTGGGGGTCTTGGAATGTATCCCCATGGATAAGAGGGGACCATATATATAAGGGGGAAGGGAGGGAGAGAGAGAGAGAGAATATCTATTCTTTTCTCAGAATCTTTTGAGAGTAAGTTGCGCATATCATTGGTTTCCTTCACCTTTAAAGATTTCAGTGTGGTTTCTTTTTCTTTCCTTTAAAGAATGTATTTATTTATTTGAGAGACTGAGTGAGAAAGAGAGCACTAGCAAGGGGGAGGAGGGGCAGAGAGAGAGGGAGAAGCAGACTCCCCACTGAGCAGGGAGCCTGATGCAGGGCTTGATCCCAGGTCCCCTAGCTCATGACCTGAGTGGATTTGATTTGTGATTTTGATTTGTGATTCTTTATATATGTTATTAATAATATATAATGATAGTATAAAATAATATCTAATACAAATGCTTAGCTATTTTTACATAATTTCCTACTAGTTCAGTGATTTCCATGTGTATTTGCAATTTTGCACAATTAGCAAAATAAATGTGACTTAATGGAAGGAACACAGGGCCGAGAGTAAAAGAGCTACTGGCAATCACTCAGCTTTAAGAATTTCATCGAAGTCATCTGCTCTCTTGATTTTCAAGTTTCCTTTGTGGCATGAGGCATACCATTTAAACTTTTTGCCTCTTGGCTTCCTTCTTTTCTTTTTTTTCTCTTTTAGGTGGGGGTGTGAGATAAAGAGAGAGAGAGAATCTTAAGCAGACTCCGTGCCCAACACAGAACTAGACACAGGGCTCAATCTCACAATCCTGAGATCATGACCTGAGCCGAAATCAAGAGTCAGTCACTTAACTGACTGAATCACCCAGTTGTCCCCCTTGGCTTCCCTTTAAGAACTTTTTTCGTGGGGCACCTGGGTGGCATAGCGGTTAGTGTCTGCCTTCAGCTCAGGGCGTGATCCCGGCGTTATGGGATCGAGCCCCAGATCAGGCTCCTCCACTATGAGCCTGCTTCTTCCTCTCCCACTCCCCCTGCTTGTGTTCCCTCTCTCGCTGGCTGTCTCTATCTCTGTCGAATAAATAAATAAAATCTTAAAAAAAAAAAAGAACTTTTTTCGTGAACCACAATCTTCTGGGAACTCTAGTGGCACTGTACGTACAACAATGCTCTGACTTAAGAATTCTTTCCCACAGATGACAGAATGAAGAAACAAGATCAGAGAGGTCTGTCTGCATTCCAGAAGTCACAGTCCAAGAGATGTCAGAGCAGCATCTGAACTCAGATCTGATTGCAAAACAATGTTGTTTCGACCTGCTTATCAGATCTGAACCAGGCATGTCATTTTAGTGCTGAAGCATTCCACCATCTTGTCCCACCACGACTGTTAATTCTGGCCCTGATTGTCTCCACTCACCCTCTCCCTCCTATCTTCAGTCTTCTCACCTTCCCTACACCTACAATGCTTCTTCCTGCCACACGATTTTCCTCATGGCTTTCCTTTCCTCACCCTTCTTATCCATGTCCACATCGCCACATCTCGCCTGCCTTCATGGCCCATCTCCTCCCACCTCTTTTTCTGACTGTTCAGTGGTTTTTGGTTTTCCTGAATTCCTTGCACATCCACTACCTTTATCATCATTTTGGCTTTTTATTATATTTCCCCCTTAGACTTTACAAGGTCTCCATTTCTAAAAAAACTTCTCCATTGGGGCAACCTGGGTGGCTCAGTTGGTTAAGCAGCTGACTCCTGATTCTGGCTCAGGTCATGACCTTGGGTGGTGAGATGGTGCCCCAAGTCTGGCTCCGTGGTCAGCAGGCAGTCTGCTGGAGAAGTACACTCTCTCTCTTTAAAATAAATAAATAAATCTTGAACAAATAAATAAATACCTAAGTCTCCATTTTTCCCTATCTGTGAGTAACTTAATGGTACAAATTATATGATATGTCTTTTTACCATACTCCATCATTGTTTTTAGGCTGGGCACAAATAAAATAAAACCCTAATTCCTCCTGACTAAATTCCTTTTCAAAATTGATTTGCAAATTATTGGAAAAGTTAGAGACATGATACAAGCATATGTTAATATTATTTCCAAATTTTGGTTTTCATTTCTTTTTATCCAATAAGATTTTATGCAATAATTTGTCAGCTTTCAATTATCTTTCCAAAAGCACGGTCTTCATTGTTGACTAGAGACCAATGAGAGTCTACCTATGCCCATTCAGAGTAAGCTTCTCAGTAATAATGACGAGTACTGCCCATTCAGTAACCAAAATGTGCTAAACATTATAAATAATGTAATCTCATCAAACCCCAAAGAAATGGAAATTACTTCATCATTTTATACACACCATCTACAATCCCAAACAATTTATCAAGATAGCCACTACCTATAGTTACAGAAGCCAAATACCAAGGATATCAAGGATTTGTCCAAGTCTACTTCAATAAAGGCAGAAGTTATTATTGCAAACCATTACAGTCTGATTTCAAAACTGATGCCATACTTCCTTTATCTTGTTACCATGCAATTTAAAAACTATAGACAAGGAACTTTAAACTTTAGACAAGGAAGCATAGTCAATAAGTACTTTTTTCCGTATATAGTATACAGGAAGTCAGTAGCTGAGGTCAAATAATTTGCTTCTTTTGCTTACTTTTTGTAATATTTCTATTAAAGTTTTGTTTTTGTTTTAAAGATTTTATTTACTTGACACAGTGAGAGACAGAGAGAACAAGCAGGGGGAGCGGCAGGCCGAGGGAGAGGGAGAAGTAGGCTCCCCACAGAGCAGGGAGCCCGGTGTTGGGCTCAATCCCAGGACCCTGGCATCATGACCTGAGCCGCAGGCAGACACTTAACCGACTGAGCCACCCACGCACCCATCTGTTAAAGTTTTTGATGATGTTTTAAGTTAGGAGAAGTGACATAGGAAGGAAGACATTTAAAAAAAAAAGTGTTCATTCTTTTTTTTTTTTCCCCATGTTCATCCTTCATCAAACACTACTGGCATGCCCAAATTATTTTATTGCTAAGTATGATTATTTCATCTAACACAATAGAAAAATCTTGGCCTTTTTCTTATATTAGATCCTAATGCCAAATTCCTAAAATATGGATCACAGAATGGTTATTTCAAACTACACATTCATATTAGTCAATGTAGCCTATTTTGTAGGGTCCAAAGTATTGGTTAAACACACAGATGGAGGCTGAAGTAAATGGATAACAGTTGAGAAAATACGTTTTAATTTCAGTAAAAGGAACCTGAACTAACAAAATACAGATAGATTTAATTATTTTTAGAGAACTTCCTAGAAATAACTCATCCTGGGCAATGCTTGTGAGATAGTTCACTGATTAAATTAACAAGCCAGGAAGCCACAGATCCTGGAAACTAGAGAAGATAAAATATAATCTTGGAAACTCTAACCTGTTCACAAGATAGTGTTGTAGTGACAGAAATGTTAATAACTGATAAAGAATATTAAAAGGCAGTGTGGGAGTGGAAATTGATGTGTGACGAAGGAGAGGTGCTGTGATTCTAGACAGCTGGTCCAAGTTGTTCAGATATAACTATCTCTAAAATACAGAAAATCAATTTATGAGAGTACTAAGCTTGGCAGATGTGCCTTAGGAATATTTCACCTTGCAGGGTATAAAAATAAGCTCAATAAGCAACACTTCTCTATAAAATTTACCTCACAGAATCATCAGAAAGGATTAGCCTGTTAAGATAATTGACTCCAATTATTAGGCCAGAATAATATTAGCATCTCCTCCATTCACAATAAATAAATTGAAGTTCAGTTTATAAATCATAGTAATGTGATTCAGAATCTTGGAGTGAGTGCTTAAAATTGAGTTTTAGAAAATGAAAACATAGAGACCAGAGCCTGATCCATGGTGGTCTTACCTGAAGCAGTCCCTACTATCACCCTCACACCAGAGGGTAGGCCCTAGTTAAAGAACTGAGTAATGAAGAGTGGGTTTTGATTATGTTTATCATGTCTGGGACCTGGAAAATGGTCTGTCTCTAAAGGAAAAAAAATCATAGGTATTGTTAAATCTCTTCCCTTTATGAGGAGAATGGAAAACAGAGCCCTAAAATTGTATAA
Organism: Ursus maritimus; assembly: GCF_017311325.1. Lineage (NCBI taxonomy): Eukaryota > Metazoa > Chordata > Mammalia > Carnivora > Ursidae > Ursus > Ursus maritimus. The sequence continues at coordinate 50,480,861 of NW_024423453.1, read as the reverse complement.
TTTTATGCCTGAAGGAAAAGAAGCAATGATTCTATGTTGATTTTGATTAAATGTTGTCTAACAACATCTGCTATAATTGGTTTAAATCAGATTATACAGGGTGAATATATATGTGTGTGTGTGTGTATTGTGTGTGTGTGTGTGTGTGTATACATATACACATACATAAAATATTATTTGAATTTTGATTAATGGATATTAAAACACAGACACTTTTGTTCAGACTGCCACAGGACTCACTACAGAAAATTCTAAATTGTATGTCCCCTAAAAGAGTCTTCACTGACAAAGGAATATTTTAATGATGCATATTCTTAATTTTCTTTCATGGTTGTATTTCTTAAGTTACTCACATATGTCATGTTTTCTACACAGCTTCGTGGAAACCCAGCTACATATAGCCAACGGACTTTTGAGTTTCAATTGTTTTGAAGTGTACTTGACTTATAACATTGGGGCTAAGACCTGCTGGTTTCATAATGACGATATTATATTTGGGTGTAAACTAGCATCGAAGGTAATGTTGACCTCAGCCAAAAATAGATGAAGGTGTAGGAGAATTTGCTTGCTAGTTGTAATGGTTTTGAATACAGCTGAATTGCCTTTGCCCATCAAAAACAAAGCAAAGCAAAGCAAAACAAAACATTTGATTAGGGAGTCTCCTCTTTACGGGACTTTTCGGGAAATTGTAAATGCCTTGGGCTTCCCTTTATTCATATTTAAGCTTGCTGCCTCTTTTTGTTCCTTGTTTTACTCTGATCGCTGATCTTATAACCTTTGTGAAATGAGCTATTCTGGTTTGATATCTACATCAATCAACCTTAGTTGAGAAACCGTCTAGAGTAGGAGAAATCCATACAGTGTAATTCAGTTTCATGTGGTTCTTAGCTTAGGAATCCCCAGAAATTCAGGTTTATGCTAGAGTATGATAGATTCAAAACTTCTAAAATAGACTCTGGAATACACTTAGCCTCAAGGAAAATACTAGAATAGAGCTAGGTTTTACACTAAGTCAAACCCAGAAACAGATGTCTTGACTCTATTCAAAACGAATGGGATCCTCTTGATTTGTTTTCAAAAGTATGTGGAAAGAAGACAAGACCATAATTATGGCAGCTGTTACAGCTCCTTAAAACTGTGCCATTTGTGTTTAAAATCAGATGGGCATTTGCTGTTTTATCAGAGGCAGTATCAGTCTACTAACCACAGGACATATTAATATTTTGAATGAAAACTTAATTTGAAGAACTATGTTCCTAACTATAACCATCCAATTAAATCCATGTAAACAAGAGCTAAATGGGATCAAATCTTTTAAGAACATATTCCTCTTAAGAACCTTTAAGCTTTCCCTTGGAATTTCCTCATCACAGTAAAGATGTGGTCTGCCGGAAAAAATCTTGACTGTAGGGGTAATAGACTTGTATAATAACACAGTCTTTTCTAATCACAATTTTTTTTAAGCCAACAAATGACATTGTTGTATTTATTCATTTTCTGTGTGGGGTAAGTAGAAACCAGAGAGATTAAGTGACTTGTCCAAGATTACAAAGTTTCTTGTGACAAAATCAGGATTTCACGTAAATTCTGACTCTACCTATTGCAACAAGCTGCCTCTTTGCATACTCGTAAATTGATTACAATGGAAACTGAGGACGGTAATGCTTCCAGTGATCTTAATCCTCCAATCTAAAAGCTACAATACCTAAGTCTCAGCATTAGTTCCTGATGAATGAATGAAAGATATGAGAAGATAGAACAAAAGGATATGAGTAATTTTACTTGCTGGACTCTGGAGACTGCTCTTGTTTCTCTGTAGAGAATATTTTTCTAAAAGTGACTTGAGTACTCATGTCTGTCAAATAAGGAAGAATGTCTGCCATCTGCATACTTCTGGATGAATACTGGCAAATACTTAGTTGTTCTCAATCTCACGATTCTTTATTAATCTCTAAAAACCCCTGTCATTACAAAATATCATGTTTGTAATATGCTACAATTTCCAAAATGACAACTTTTTATATGTTAGCTATATTTTTGTTGGATGCTTATTCATCACCTTAATATTATAAGTAAAAATTTCTCCAAATCATAATCTAAAATGGATTTCACCTACTCCCTGCCTACTGGGCATTGATTCATGTGCACTTTAGTTTCATATAATTGTCCTTTCTTTTTTCAGAGCTTACCTTATCAACTAGTACTAAAGTTCTTTATTAATGTACTTATGTGTAATTTGTTGCTCAACAGATATTTGTCATGATCCAGTTAAAATCAGGGCAGTGCACCTGACCGTTTTAGAAGCATAAAGATGAATATGAAGCTATGGCTCCTACCTAGTTCAGAGGGTACCTGCTCTTACAATAGATATGTGGTTAAATAAATATATCACGGAACTTTGATTTGTCAAAGTCAATGTCTTCCAAACAAATGATACATGCATAAAATAGCATGTATCACAAGCAGTTAGAGGAGGTAGATCGTGTACAAAGGTAGTTAGAATTCATGAATTTGATAAGCAGTGCTCATACAGCATAAACTAAGTAACATGATGGCACAGAACAGTGGCAAATTAATTTCTTCATTAGGGACGTAAATGGGAATGTCTGGATGGGTAACCAAGTTCTGAGGGAAATTGGGTGTCTTATTTAAAGAGCTGTTGAGGTAAAGTTTTCAATATAAAGACCAGGTGGAATTGTCTTGGAAATATTTGAATTATGTTATGAAACCTAAGTTAGAAGTAGGAGTTGAAGTTAAAATTTCAGAGTGTTGTTGTACAAACAAAAATGAATGTGATATTAGATGTGGTTTCCATTGTAGATACTTGAAGAACCAAAGGTGTTATTTTACAATTCTAACATTACAATTCTAACATTTACAATTCTAAAAATGTAATTATTTTAGGTTTGAAGACAATTTTCCCATCATTTTTAAATTATGTTATTCTATTCTTCATTCAGAAGAGATGCTCTAAACAGCTAAGGGCTTAATGGTCCATTTTTGGCTTAGCAATACAGAGTTATCTTGGTGTCTTGCTAGTACATGTAATTGTCTGTAAAACAGTAACACCCCAGGAAAATTGGCGAGGTGATTGTGCTGAGTATTCTGCTTTCTGACAGTGGTATAGTGGGGAATTTAAAGGACAAACATTGAAGCGAAAGCCAAGTCCAAATCTGGGTTTCTGCAACTTGTGTTTTTAGAGTCTTGGACAGGTTATGTAACTTTCTCTGAGCCTCAGCTTCTCATCAGTAACACATGGATAATATCAACCTCAAATTTGGTGTGAAGATTAAATTAAATTGATATTGTAGTGAGTAACCAGTACTATGACCCTCACTCTTACTATTAATATTACTTAAGGAAAATTTGCCCATTTGGAATTGTTAGAATATCAAAATGGTGTTACTTGAGCCTTGTAAGGTGATCAGCAAATATTGGCCAGTAACTATATTTTGATGGGTGCGCATTAGAAAAATGGAGAACTCCAAATAATGACAAAACTCCTAAATTTCATGGAAAATATATGGATACAGTTTAGAGAACTTATGGTTAAATTCCTTAAAGCTCTTAATTTGTTAAGTTGGTTTCTACTAAGCAAAAAATACAAGTATTATACACGCTTTTTGTTACCCCTAATTTGATTCAAAGCCAGGTAATTTGTGAAGATGTAGCATCTCCTTTTATAATTTAAGCTCCTAACAATTAGATTTCTTCTCAATGTATGATTATGACTATATGAGACATGCATGCACACACATGTCCCACACCAAGTCTGAGGTCAAAATTAGGACAGGTAAAGTTGCAATAACAAATAGACTCTTAGAACTCATTGGTTTAAGAAACAAGAAGATAATTTCTTTCTTCTAGAATAGTACAAAGCAGGTATCAAACGTCGGCAGGGTAGCTTTCCTTTATGCAGTTATTCATTGACCAGGTCGACAACTTCTCTGCCATTTTTGATATATTGCATCCAAGGTCATGATCGTTGCCATCCTAATCAGTCAAAAGGGGAAAGGAACATGGAGGAACATATGTTGGAGACATTATGAGTCATCTCTGAATGTGGCACAGGTGACCTTCAGTTATATTGCATCGGGTAGAACTCAACTCACATACCCAAACCTGACTACAGGAAGATGGAGCCTTGCTCTGTCCCAAGAAAAAGGATGATGGATTTTAATGAACCACTAGCAACCTTTGCCACATTTTTCAATGTCAGAACAAATGTGTTTAGTCGAATAGCGTCTGTATTCACTAGTTACTTCTGGGAGATTTGTCAGAGGCATACAATTTGTTCTGCTTTAGTTTCTTGGACATGTCACCTCCTAGTTAAAAAAAGAGACACTATATCCATCTTGAAACTTGATGTAAGACCATTGGTAAATGGTAACAAGAGTAAGGACAAAAAGGCACACACGTCTATTAGTTTGAAAATTGGCCCCTAAGTGAAACCATTAATCCATGGCAATTTCATGTTCTGCTGGATCACCATGGTAATAGAAATGAATCAGCTTTTCATGGGACAAAATATGTACTTCAAAAATGTGATTCATATTGAGAATAATTTTCTTTAGTTTTCGTATTCATTTTTATAAAATGAATGCTCTCCTGATTTTAACCCCTTTTCTACAGTGTTGGTACTGTGTCTTTAGTAAATGGTGTTGCAATTATATCCAATAGATAGTGGATCAGCTCATTCCACTATTTATACTTGTGTTTGCTGAAAATCCATACAAAAGCTCCCCCGCCCCTTTTTAACCTGGATAAATTCAGATGTAGAAGCAAAAAAACTGATACATAAGAGAAAAACGTGAATTAATTTAGACCAAAATTTTCTAACAAATTCAGTGACTGTGGGGTTTGGACCTTGAATGTCACAAAAAATAACCTGACTTCTCTATTTTTAAGTGAAGTTTCAGATAAAAGTACTGATATTTTGTCAATTTGCTTTCTTGCTACTTTCTAAACTCCATCTGGGACTACACTTTGTTCTAAATCCGTTTTGCATGGTTAGTATGGATTAACCTGATATCCTTGACATTTAGTGATAAAATGTCTACAGAACATAGAGGGAGGCAGGTAGCAATCACTCTCTCAAGGTAACTCTACAGTGACATCACAATCTTTCTTTTTTTAAAGTAACAGTACAAAAGCATATTGCCAGTCCTTTAGCAACACATTTCAGCTTACTGAATTAATTACTTATACTTTTGTAAAATTTACTTTTGGACAGAAAGCAAATACTTTTATACAATTAATTACTTATGCTTTTCTCAGTGTTAAAATTTCTGTGAGAGTAAAGACACCAAGACTACAATACTATCTATTTTAGATATGCAGTCAGTTTATTTAATTTTCTAATTTCTGTACCTTGAACTATGGATAAAGAGCCGATTTTGAGGTGTGTGTGTGTGTGTGTGTGTGTGTACACATATAAAGTCTAGAATTGGAGTATACAGGGCAGGAGTACAGAGTTTTATGGTTGAAATAGATGCAGTGTTCTACAGGCCAAAATAAAAAAAAAAAAAATGGAATCATTGCGGCACTATTCATAACAGCCAAGCTGTGGAAACCACCATGAATGTCCACTGACAGATGAATGGATAAAGGAAATGTGGTAGATACACACAATGGAATATCATTTAGCCTTTAAAAAGGAGGAAATTCTACACTATGTAAAACATGAATAAACCCTACGGACATTATGCTAAGTTCAAGAAGCCAGGCACAGAAGGACAAATATTAAGTGATTCCAGTTATTTAAGGTGTCAAACTCATAGAAACAAAGGATAGTATGGTGGTTGCCAAGGGCTGGGGAGAGGGAGAAATGGGGAGTTTCTAATAAACATGTATAAAATTGCAGTTATGCAAAATAAGTTCTAGAGATCTGAAGTACAGCACTATACTTAGAGCTAACATACTGTATGGTACACTTAAAAATCCATTAAGAGCATAGATCTCACATTAACTGTTCTTATCAAAGTACAAATTTGAATTTGAATCTGAGTACTATGGGACTGGAGGGTTTTAACCAAAGAGTGACATGATCTGATTGAGATTTTTAGAAGGTCCCTGTGGCTGCAGTATACAGTGTACTTCAGAGGGCAAAAGGGAGCAGGTTGATCAGTTAGGATACACTTACAGAACTCCTAATGAGACCTAATGGAGATGCCAGGGACTTGGGTCTTATCAATGGAGACACTAGGAAGCAGATGGATACGTGTGTTTCCTGAAAGATGACCAGAGATATTCAGGCAAATGGTAGTAAAGTAAAGCAGCATCTCTTCCTACCAGGAATAGAATATTTTACTATTTTTTTACTTGAAGTATAATTGACATCCAACATAATATTAGTTTTGGGTGTACAACATAATGATTTGATATTTGTATATATTGTGAAATGATCACTGCAGCAAGTCTAGTTAACATCCATCATCACACATAGTTATAGGCTTTTTTTTTTCTTGTGATGAGAATTTTATCACAGCAACTTTCAAATATGCAATACGGTATTATTAATTGTAGTTGTCATGCTGTACATCACATCTCCTAGACTGATTTATTTTATAACTGAAAGTTGGTATCTTTGACTCCCTTCACCCATTTCACCCATTCACTTTCCCCCAGCAATCACCAATCTGTTCCCTATATCTACGAGGTTATTTTTTCTTTTTTAGATTCCACATGTAAGTGAGATCGTACAGTATTTGTCTTTCTTAGCCTAACTTCTTTTGCTTAGCATAATGTCCTCAAGGTCCATCCAAATCATTGTAAATGGCAAGATTTCATTCTTTTTTATGGCTGAATAGTATTCTATTGTACATATATACAACACATATTCTTAATCCATTTATCTACCTATGGACACTTAGATTATTTCCAGATCTTGGCTACTGTTAATGCTTCAGTGAACATGGGGGTGATAAATCTTTTTGAGTTAGTGTTTTTGTTTTCTTCAGATAAATACCCAGAAATGGAATTACTGGATCATATGGCAGTGCTATTTTTAATTTTTGAGGAACCTCCACCCTGGTTTCCATCCTGGCTGCACCAATTTACATTCCCACCAGCAGTGTACAAGGGTTCCCTTTTCTCCACATCCTCTCCAACACTTGTTATTTCCTGTCTTTTTGATAATAGCCAAGGAATTGATCGTTTTAACTTCATATTTTAATCAAGAAACAATTTTCTTTTTAAGTGTTCAGTGATTTCTCAAGTGCTAGAGGATATAAGCATGTCCATTTTGATTCCTGCCAAGAAGCACGGTCCTAAGTAATTAAAATGGCATTCCAAGCATCTAAAAACAAACCCAATGGCATAATGTGACAGAGGCTATTATTCTTCAGCTATATCCAGTTCTCTCCTTGAACACATGGGAGAAAACCATTTCCTAGTCACTTCAGTCACTCAGACCGTTGACTAATTCTAGCCAATGAAATCTGAGAGAAACGAAAGTGAGTTACTTTCAAGCTGAGCATGCAATTGCAGTCTTCAACCTTTACCCTCTCTCTTTTTCTGCAGAAGAGCCTTGGATGGCATGTCTTAAGATACCAGAGTTATCACAAGATGGAAAGATCCTGGATCCCCCAAAGTCTTTGTGCATGACTGAAAAAGAAACAGTATTGTTTCAAGCTACTGTAGCGTAACCAAACATTAATTATATTGACTAATACGTATAGTCAGAAAAAAACAAACATAAAGATAATACGACATATTGACTTTTCAGGGTAAAACGGTGCCCTAGAATCTTTTCAACCATATTTGTTTTCTGCCTCCTCTGAAATAGGACCTTCCTATACATAAAGACCTATGCTCACAACAAACCTTGAGTTGGGTATTACTAACCTCATTTCTTTATAGATGGGAACACTGTGACTTAGAGAGGTGCCGACTGACTCGTGTTTACACAGAGGCCAGAATCCAGCTTTCAAACTAAGCCCACTATCTTCACTTAGTCCACTTAGCTTGTTCTGAGAAAAAGAATTGAAGATTCTATCTACCTTTTATTACTTTTATGATTTTTCAGACAGGTAATTTGGTATCCAATTTCACATGAGAGACTATGAATTAATGTGTTGCTAGTTTTGATAATCCTTTATCTAAGAATTCAGATCACCTTTTGCAGGAGTATTTTCATTTAATAGCTTATTTTATCTGCCAATATTTTTCCAGGCTTAAGAATTTTCATCATTTTTCATACAGCAGTTATTAAGCTGGGTTGGTTTTTTGCTTTTCTTTCTTTCTTTCTTTCTTTCTTTCTTTCTTTCTTTCTTTCTTTCTTTCTTTCTTTCTTTCTTTTTTTTGCCTACCACATGTTCATTTCACGCCCTTTCAATATTTTGTGAAATCTATCTCCCTAAGTTGCATCATTCGGCTTCTTCCAGCATAACAGTACACAGCATTAAACTACAGGATTTTTCCTTCATGGTTTTTCAGCACTTGCTATACATCTCATGAAGCAGATGTGGCCTTTAAAGGAATATGGCCTTTAAATATGGCCTTTAAAGAAAACCAGCTTCAATGAGGTAGAATTGACATACAACAAGCTGTACATTTAAGTGCACCATTTGATAACTTTGACATACATATATACCCATGAAACCATCATCATATTGGATAAAAAACAATATATGGGTGGGGAAAGGAAAATGAAGAAATGTTGGCTAAAGGGTACAAGGCTTCAGCTATGCAAGATGAATAAGTTTTGGAGATCTAACATAAGGAATGTGACTATAGTTAGCAATACATTTGAGATCTGTATACTTGAGATTTGCCAAGAGGGTATATCTTAAGTATTCTTACCACACACACACACACACACACACACACACACACACACACACAAATTGAAAGAAAAAGGTACTATGTGAAGTGATGGATATGCCAATTATTTTGATTGTGGTGATTATTTCATAATGTACATGTCTATCAAAACATCAAGTTGTACACCTTAAATATATACAATTTTTATTTGTCAATTATATCTCAATAAAGATGGAAAACAAACAAGCAAAAAACCAAATATCTCTGAAAAAACTTCCCGTGTCCCTTTGTAATTCCACTACCCTAGCTGCTTCTCAATAGTCAACCAAAACCAAATCTGTTTTCTATGACTATAAATTCATTTTAGTTTTCTAAAGTTTTATATAAACGGAATCACACACTATATATGTATGTATGTAGACTTCCTTCTTTCATTTAGCATAATTAATTTAATATTACTTCATGTTATTATGTATATTGATAACTAATTGCTTTAAATGCTGAGTAGTAGTCCATTTTATGGATATACCATAATTTGCTTAACCATTTATATGGTCATTGATATTCGGGTTATTTCAAGCTTTTGGCTGTAAGAAATAAAAATGCTATGAATACACATGTAAGTGTTTATACAGACATATTTTCCCTTTGCCTTAAATAGGTACATAGAGTGAAATGGTTAGATTACATGCTAGGTGTATGTTTAACCTTTTAAGAAGCTGACAAACTGTTTTCCAAAGTGTTTGTAGTATTTTACATTTCCATCCGGAAGATATGCAAGTCTAGTTCCTCCAAATCCTCACCAACACTTGGTATGGTCACTCATTCTGAGTTTAACCATTTTAGTAAATGTGCAGTGATACATGTCATGAGAGTTTTATTTCCCCAGTGCTAATGATGTCTAACATTTTTATGTGCTTATTTGCCCTCCGTATATCTCTCATGAAATGCCTGTTCAGATTTTCTGCCCATTTTTTAGTTGTGTCCTTTGTTTTCTTATTATTGAGTTTCAGAGTTTTTGTGCACAATCTAGATACAAATACTCAGATATACACTTAGCAAAAAATTATTTTCCAGTCTGGGCTTGTTATTTCATTTTCTACAGTATCTTTTGAAGAGAAGAAATTTTAAAATTTAATGAAGCCCTATTTATTAATTTGCTTTTTATGCATTACACTTTTTTGGTGTTGTACCTAAGAAATATTTACCTAACTTGTGATCACAGATATTTTCTTCTAAAAGTTTTAGAACTTTAGATTTTAAATTTAGGTCTACAATCCATTTTCAATTATAAATATGGCATTTTCAATGTTTAAAATTATTAGCCATTCAAAGGCATGATATTTGGAAAATTTCACAGACATGATGAGACCTGTCTTAGGTCAGGTGTTCCAGGAAACAGACGACAATTCATATGTAGCAGATTTATTGGGGAGTGCTCTCAGAAACAACACCACAGAGGGTGGGACCGAGGCCAAAGAAATTAAACTGCAGTGCAGTGTCCATAAGGTCTTAATAAATCCCATAGGAAGTAATGATCCTTTAGATTTGTCTCTAGTTGAGGAAAGGGGGTGGGGATTTTGCACACTACATTACCTGACATTGAATGAGGGCTATCCTTGGGAAAGGGCATAAGCTTGGGTAAGGCAAGGGTAATTTCTGAGGAGGGACTCGGCTGTGAGCCCTCAGCAGTTAATATCCCCAGGGGCTGGGGACTGAGTGCCTTGGACCTGAGGAGGGGATATCTGGGGAGAAGGTGTATCAAAAAGTCTACTACAATGTCAAATTCTTCTGTCCTCAATATGACAGTGCATAAAATGAACCAAATAGCTTTAGTAAGTTGCTTAGAGTTACTCTTGCTTGTGATAGAGATGAAGGCAGAGCTTATTTTTGAAAAGTTTGTTAAGAGGAAACTTATTATAAATTGAGAGAGGCTTTCGCATTAGTATAATGAAAATCCATCAAGGTAAGTTTTTAAAATTACTCTTCACTCCTAAGACAGTGATTTATGCTTGACAGAACCAATTTATTTAATTTTTAAGTGAAAATCTGTGCTACTGAAAATTATTAAGCTGTGTATCTTAGTGGGAAAATATGTATTCATAGCCTTTTAAGAGAATCTTTATTCAAGCCAAAGTGAGTTTGATTAAGGTTACAGAGAGACTCTCAGGTTGACAATGATGGTTTCTAGAAGGAAGAAATCAGTGAGATAGACAAATTTAAAGAATGGCTAAATTAATCCAGCTAATTAAGGGTAGGATGGGGAAACAAATCCCTGTTGGTGAATATATTCAAAGCTGATGGTTGAACCTTGGAGACCCAATAAGCTACTTCCTGAGAGCAGATTTCAAAACTGGAAATAATACTCGTGTCTTTATCTAAGCTGAGCAAATGTTTGTATTAAATCGACTGTTAATAATTTGGCTATAAGAAATAGTCCTTATTTTCTGGGTTTAAAAATGATTTAAAAGTTAAATTTCCCCTACATAATTACTATTTGTGTTAAAACCTCAGAGACTAATTCTCAAAATTTTAAGTAGAATTAACTTGTGGCACTTTTAAAAAACACGTATTTTTTATTCTTCCTCTATCCCCAATCCCCCAGCTTGTGGAGTGGGACCCAAGAATATACATTTTTAAAATAACTATTTCTTGAAGTTTCTGAGAAAGGCATTGTAAGTGAAGAAATACTGTCAAAAGACTATTGTTCTCAGAATTACAAGCTAATCATTAACTACAAATAACCATCATCTGCTTAGAGTTGAAATTAATAAATCTTAGAGCTTAGGTAAAACACTTAACTTGAATCTTAGTGTGCTTTAGAGTTACTTCAACTGCCAATCACAATAATTACCAAATCCAGTGTTTTGGTTGTGACAACATAAAATTAACATTTTTTAAAAGAGAAATTCTTTCCTTGAAAAAATAATCCTCTCTCTCTCTCTCTCTCCATATATATGTATCTGTACATATACATTACCACCCCCTCCCAACCCAGGTATATTGTTCCTTCAGCCTCATTCTAGACTGTGCCTGAAGTTGGAGGAAATTTCACAGTGAGAACCTTATTTTCAGAGCATTAAAAGTGATCTATTTTTCCCTTCTCAAGACTGATTCTTCAGCTCCCTGCTGATGGTAAGACTGAGATCTTCTAAACTCCAGGTTACTGGCCAGATTAGTAAGAAGAAAACTGGAAAACTGACAAGAAAGGTTTCTACCAACGGAATCAAATTTGAATGGCTGTGAGAAAATGTGCTTTGATTCTATAAAACTCTCCTCTGTTCTCAGCTAGCAGCATTACGACTCACTGTGTAAAGTTGAGAGCAATCAAGTGTGCTACAAAATCTCACTCTTGAGCCCTAGCAAGGCCATTTCTCGTACTTAAAGTTGTTTTCATAATACCTCATACATGTTTTATGGAGGGGGGAGTGTATAAAAAGCAAATTTAACATTTGATAAAAATGCATTAGCATTGTTTGAAGCTTCACTTTGTTTTTGTTTTTTGTGTTTTTTGAAGCTTTACTCTGTTAGAAAATGATGATGTTTGCATTCTTTAGTATTTAGCAAGTGGCACAGAATGCCCTATCAGACTCATTAGTAAAAATTATATAAGGATGAAAATAATACAAGTGGCCAGATACACAGAGAGAGCAAATGAAATTATACAAATGGAATTCCAATAAAAGGAAATATCAGAGAGCTTACTCAAGATGTGAACACTCCAGAGCAGTATTTATAACTGAAGTAGAATAATATCATATAACAATGTCAAGTTAAAAATGAGTCATTCTTTCTTTATATAATGTGATATGAAGGAGGATTACTTTACTATATGGAATGGAAAACAGGCTTCTTTTCCTTTCAAAGGCTGAAACCCATAAAATTAGTTAACCAAGGGTCCAGCTGAATGTAAAAGAAATTGTTGCTAATGTTAAGTTTTAATTTTTTTCTTTTTTTAAAAGATTTATTTATTTTATTTTAGAGAGAGAGTGTGAACAGGAGGAGGGGCAAGGAGAAAGGGAGAGGGAGAAAGAAGCAGGCTCCCCACTGAGTAGGGAGCCCAAAGATGGGGCTCGATACCACAACTCTGAGATCATGACCTGAGCTAAAATCAAGAGTTGGCCGGCACTTAACTGACTCAGCCACCCAGGCACCCCTTGATTAAGTTTTTTAAAGAGAAATATCAAATATCAAAACTGTTGATTTAGAAATATAGAACATAAATGTTTATCAGTGATGTAATAAAAATATACTTAAAAATTTCCCAAGATGTACATGATATTAAATAGACTACCTTATTTAATTTGTTTCATGCACAGTTGAAGATAATCAGAGATGACCCATATATTATAGGGAAAGGAGTGGTTCAGGCCAAGTTGCAAAAGAGTAGCTATAGAAAAATCTGGTGTTTAGACAAGGACAAGTATGTATGTATAATGTCTACAATGGGAACTACATTATGGCATTATAGGAAGTTGTCCACAATAACACTGTTAAGGTATATTAAAGAAAAAATATAGCAAACTAGAAAAACTATGTTTGACCAAATAAAAGCATTTCTATTTCAGAATTACTTCTATATAGCACAATAATATTATATATGTGTGTGTGTAAAGTATTTACTTTGCAAATGAATTTTTAAAATTAGATTGCAAACATTAAGATGTCCATCTATGCACAATTTTCATAATTAAGTCCTAACGGTTAACAACTCATGTAATGTCATTAGCTGCAATCAACCTTAAAATAGTGATTTTTGTGCTTCTTTTGTTTATCATGTGGTGAATAAGAAAGAGCAAAAAAAGAAGGGGATAAAGAGTTGAGAATTGATGGGAAAGCAGGACAGAAAGATGTCCTACTTCCTTTGACAGTTGGAATGAGTAAGGCATAAAACACAATGGCTCCCATTGTAACAATGGAAGACATCAGACAAGGACAAAAATCATAATTAAAAAAAAATCTATGAGAGAATTTAGCTTCTGGAAATATGGAGTAGCAGTGACTGGATTTACCTTCCCATCTGAAATGACTAAAAAAAATCATACAAATTATATGAAATGATGATATTCATGATCAGGGACATCAGTCAAAGGAGGATAGTGTCCCAGAGAGACAGAAACAAATGAGACGAGTCCAATACTTGTGCCAGCTTGCTGTCTTGAGAGAGTATCTGGGCTGAGTCCCAGTGAAAGTGAAGCCAGGTGGAATATGTAAGACTCCCTGAGTTGAGAAGACAGAGTTGGGAATTCATGGACCCCAAGGAGGCTAGAGTTTGTAGGACAGAGTATGGGGGAGGAGACAACTGCACAGGGAGTGAAGTATAGCACTGTGCAGATTCCCCTCTCCTTGACTATTCAGCACAGTACTGATCACTGCCTGTATACGAGGAAATCAGCCATGACTGGGGAAAAGGACATCAGAAGACTGGAGGATGTTCAACACTCAGCATTCACATAGAAGTGGAAATGGCATCACCAGTCAGTTTAGTATCCTTCTAATTCATGGAACAGTGAGTAGATTATTCAGGAAGGTCTTGCCTCAATAGTGGGGAATAATTATCCCTCGATTAAATACTGCTCTGGGTCTCCCTAGTAGATAATAAAAGCAAGACCAAAACATGAAGAAAACTTCATCAGGACCCATTGTAAGTTACCCAAACATGGTGTAAAGAGAAAATGTTAAAGGCAGCCAGAGAAAAACAACATGCTACCTACAGAGAAACAAAGACAGGGATGAAAGCAGATTTGTCATCAGAAATTATGCCAGCAAGAAGACAATGGAGCAGCATTCTAAAGAACTAAAAGAAAAAAAATCCTGTCAATTTAGAATATTACACTCAAATATCTTTCAAAAATGAAAGTACAATAAAGATCTTTTCAGACATACAAAAATTAAAACAATCACCAGCAATAAGAAATGTTAAAGAAAATCTTTCAGGCAGAAAGAAAATGATATTAAGTGGAAATATGGATTTCCTGAAATGAATAAAGAACATAAAAAATGGTAACTTATAGAGATTTATCCTAAAAAAGCAATCAGAAATATTCAAACAGATTCACATATAAGGAGCACCACCATGGCATCATATTTTGAATATTAAAAAAAGGAAGAAACAATAAAATAACCTAAATGTCCAATGATAGATTAATCAGATAAATTAGGGAACTGTCATACAAAGTAATGTGTATGGCCATTAAAGATTTTGGGGGAAGTTTATTTCATGTTACAGAAAAATGTTCAGATTTATAAATGAAAAAGTTCATAAAGTAATTCTGCAGTACAATTCAAGTTCTTTTAAATTACAAATGTAAATTTATATACACTCAGAAAAAATTCTTATTCGTGATTTGTTTTACTGCATTTCAGTTATCTCAATCTATTTTTATATAATAAATTGGGGTTTAAATAATTAAATCATTAAAAAATATATTTTTTAAGTTAAAAATTGAGCTACTCTATGATTCAGCAATTGCACTACTGGGTATTTACCCCAGAGATACAGAGTCCAAGAAGTTTAGCTAACCCCATTCTTCTTGTCATATATCAAGCGCCCCCTGCCGTTCTAGTTTGCTATTACTCTGTCCCAGAGCACAACCCCCTGTGTGGTCCTGACTGGTAGTCTTTTTTCATTTCGAGGTGTAACAAAACATTCTGCCTTTTATCTATCCGAGTGTCATTGCGTCGTGTCACACCATCAGAAGAAACTTTAAATTTTATAAAACAGAAATATTACAATTACAGGGAATACAGTTCATGCCTTTTCTAGATCCCCCTTTTACCTTTGTTCACTTTGCTTAGTACCTAAGACACTGACTGATATGGATAGCATCAAGGGAATCTCTTGCCTTCTGGCTTCTAGTTGAATTCAGCCAATGGCACACACTGCAAAAGACTAGATTTGAAGCAATTAAAGTCTGTTCCTTGAGGCTCTTTCCCTGTAGGGCTGCTGCAGGTTGGTAGTGTTCTTCCACTGAAGGCTCCTTTTGGGTAGCTCTGTTCGTAATGGCATGCTCCCATTTCTACTCCCTCTCCTTGCATCTTTAAGCCTATAGTTGATAACAGCTCTTTGTTATTGCTAACTGTGGGATGTGGTATTATCCCTGATTCCTTTAAATCTTTTTCATGTCTTTGTAAAAACTCTACTTATTAAAATATCTTCATGTACCTTGTTTTAATCCACCATTCCTTTCCTTCCAAGAGTCTGTTACAATGATGCAGCAGGTGTGTAATTTAAATATGTATTAAGTGATTGAATATTTTTGTAATACTTGGCAAATAGAATTCCAGGTATTCTAAATTAAGTTTTCTGAAACTGTTTTTCTTGTTATTCTAACATTTCCATTGCTAAAAAGTGTTGCTTTTCAAATGGGGATTTTCTGGTGCACCTGGGTGGCTCAGTCGGTTGAGCATCTGACTCTTGGTTTTAGCTCAAGATATGATCTCAGAGTCATGATCTTAGGGTCGTGAGATTGAGCCCCCGCATTGGGCTCCGCACTTAGTAGAGAGTCTCCTTGAGTCCTCTCTCTCTCCCTCTGCCCCTTCCTGCCTGCACTTGCACTTTCATGCGCTCTCTCTCTTTCTCAAATAAATAAACACATACATACATATATACATACTTTTTAAAAATGAGGAATTTCTTTTGGAGATATACCTATTAATATTTCATAAAATGCTGTTAGCACACCTAACCAAAGAATTTGCACAAAAGGGCTCTAATTAATTTTCTGATGAGAGGTATACAATACTCCTCCCTCTTTGGCTTATTTTTTAAGTTTTTTGGAGTTTAGTTGCTTTAAAAATACCTAAAGCTTTCTCTCTATTAAAATACAGAAACATAATAGCTACCACATATGGTAGCAGCTAGCTTTAGAATGATGATATTAAGTAATTTTCTCCATATTAATCCACCCAACAATGAAATAAGGTATTAGCATCTCCTTTTGCAAATGAGATTCATTGAAAAGAAATAAATGTATAAATTTCCAGTGATTAAGTAGTGGAAAACGATGCAAATCTATTTCCATTTGATTCTAAAGCCTATGCTGTCGGTTTCAATTTTAAGAAAAATCTTTTGAATTTCCTTTGTGAATATGAAATTAACCCCTATTTCAAATATTGAAGTTCTTGGTAGATTTGTATCATCCCTAAGGTCTCTCCTTTTCACTAATTTCTTTTTTTTAATTGAAAATAAAAAAGAGAATGATATATTTAATAGAAAATATAAAAAACAAAACAATGAAATGTCCAAATTTGAACAACTGATTTTTATTAAATTGGTTCCCCAAGACTCATTGTTCAGGCTTCATTCTTTAGATAATTTAATTTTGGATGAAACTACCTATGATAAACAACTGTTTTAGTTTGTGATACTCATTTATTAATTGTTGATATTAGAGGCAGAAAAATTATTTTAAAAAGAATAATTTTAAAACACTAGTCTCAAACCAAATTTGTTAAAATTTACAATAGTCTATTTATCAAAATCAGGAAACGTGAAACTTTTTGCAGGTTCATCTGTTGGGGCAGTTGCTGATTCTGAAAGAGTTAAATGTCAGACAAGAGTCTGTCTTGCTTATGACTACTTAAGGTCCATAAATGTTTTGGTTTACTTCCATATCCGTTTGTCCTCTTGTAAGGTCATGGATAGCTTGCCATCACCTACTCCTATGAATGGAAAAGAACCAATGATCAAATTCACCACTACAGCTCTTCCAGACACCAGTGGTTGATTTATTTTCCCCCAGAAGTAATGTCCCAGCTTAAGCTCCTTACCTGCTACATCGGATATAACTCTCTCAGAAAATGTATTGTTTCTACTTTTCATTAAAGTTTATATTGAATCAATCCTAGCCTCATACATGCTCTTACCTACTTCTGTCTGTTTAAGGACCCTTTTCTACTACATTTGAGACAGAAGCCTACGATGCAACCCATTTCCAACACTCTTAATTAATTAACTTCCAGTTGACCTTCTCACTAAGCAGAAAAGATAAATTAAGATAAATTCAGTCTCCTGAGTGACCTGAATAAAGCATGTAGTCATGCTAATTCAATATTAGCCTGAATTAGGCTGCATTTGTCTTCAATAAAATTTGATGTAAGAGCAGTTCATGTCTAGAAGCATTGCTATAGTCACCATACACATACTGTATAATAGTTTTTGGAGTCGATGACAAAGTTTAGTATTTTTGCCAGCTTTATTGAAGAGATGAAGTAAGCTACTTAAAAATCGGTTGTGGATTTTAATTTCTGGATTTCACCATGTCCATATTTCCATTCAAGTTTTTAATAAGCTTAATTTGAAAATCGCCAAATCTGATTTCTCTTTTTTATTAAAGATTAGCGATTTTTTCCTCACCAGATGATTATTATACTGTCAAGGAATAAAAATTAAGAAAAAATTTCGTTGCTGATCATGCGATGTCATAAATGCTGGATTTAGAAGAGCACATTTAGAAGAACAATCCAAGATTGATCATTTTATTAAATTAAAGTGGAGATTCCATTAGAATTTTCCCAAGATTGTATTCAGAGATATAAATATGCCAAGAAAGGGTAGAACTCATTAATATATGCTTTCCACATGTTAGGATAAACCTACATGCATAGTGTTTTCATTCATTTATTCATTCATCAAGATTCTATTATATGCCTGGCATTTTTTTCACAAAATATTTATTATATACCCAAATGTTTGGGTATGATGTGTATGTTGTCACCTTTTTTTCTTGCCAAGTATTCACTTGTGCATTTTAGGTTCTGAAATACCAGAATGTGAGAAAAATTTAATGGGTAAAGGTAATTTCCATCTTACTATATTGGTAGACTTTTCACCTTTCTAATTATATTAACCTAGACTATCTCATTCTCCTTATTCTATTCTTATCTTGTTTAAAGCAAGAAACAAACCTAGGGATTTGGGGGGGAAATGATAAAGCCACATTTTGAAGAGGCTTAAGCTGGATATATAGGCCAGGGTAGAGTACTGTTGAGCCTCATCTGCAAAGTTTCATCCCTTCGTCTCTTGACTTGGGCTCCTCCTGCAACCAGACTCTCGTCTACTGTAAGAGAATCAATCTTTAAGGGGTCACTCTGATTCTGAACCTAGTTATGGGCTTTCACGTCATGAAATCATCAGGGAATTTTTTTATCATCAGGAGATACTATTTATCCACATTAAAAATTGTTAAACATGTTTTTGAAATAATCTTAAAAGCTCCCTGTGATATAAACCTAAAAGTATCCCATGTGCTGAAATACTGAGAAAAATGGAGAAACCAAAACTTATTACCTAAGAGAGTAATCTATTAAAAAATACTATTTTATACTAACCCTGTGTGGGCTCCACTTACAGCAGAATTTGTCATAGAATATGAAAACATTTTTCTTAAACATCCCAGAGTAGACCTTCATCATTTTCCTTTAAAGTATGCTTGTGAAGACACTGTTTTACATAATATTTTCTCAGAATCTTTTTTATTTGCATATAATTTTAGTCTTTTAAATGAAACCACCAACTCTTTCATTTTAAAATGTACAACTCTGCAGCTCAAGCAGAAAAGAATTTCAAGAAACCATCCTTGGTTCACCTGATGTAAAGTTATAAGTGGTCAGGATGATGCATTCCTAGTTGTACGCTCCCTAGTAAACCTCTTTGCAACAAAACTAAGCTGAGTATTAAGTAAATGATATTAGAGTCAATCTATCTTCTGGGGCTGGGAAGAGGCGCGTCAGCAGTATTTTGCAAACTAATTTTATTGACTACACATTCATCACAGTTCAGGTATATTGCCCCTTGTTTTTCTAATGTTGCCCCCTTTCAACAGGCCCAGTTGCCTGGGCCTCACCCACCCAAACTAATGCTTGGTACCCTCCAAAGACCTCAGGGTCATTTCTGTGCCAGCCTGCCCCTCATGCTCTGCTTTGTGACTTGTGGATTCAGTCATGGGGGTTAGGGGCCACTGTTCAAGGCCCTGGTTGGCCAGTTTTTTCCCTATCTTTATTGAGGTCTAATTAACACATAACAGTGTGTAAGTTTAAGATGTACAACATGATTGATACACGTACCTATTGTACATACACACAACATGTATATTATGAAATATGCATATTGTGAAATAATCACCACGATAAAGTTAGTTAACACGTCCATCATTTTATATAGTTACCATTTGGTGTGTGTAGTGGGAGGGGCCTGTCAGACTTAGGAGGGATGGTGGTCACATATATTACAGGGGCCAAGAGCAGAGGGTAGGGTTGAACACTGTGTGCAAGAGGAAAGTCTGTGTGCAGATGGGGTCATTCAGCAGCTTTCTGCCAAATGGAGCAGGAATAATTCCAACGAGTAGGTGTAGAGTGGAGGGGAGAGGACTACATAGACTCAAGTTCTGGGGCTGAGTGTGGGCTGCAGAAAGACCAGGAATAAAGTGGACGAAAAAAATTGTAATAATATAATTCATAACATCTGAGTCAAAAGCTCTTGGATTTGAGGATGACTCAGTCTACAAGAACCAGGAGTGACAACTGTGACTGGCTATTACTGAATGCTAGCACCTTGAATATAACTAGTACAACCTGTTGATAAGACAAGACTAAATTTATTGCTGCTGCTAGAAAGAACACCAGCTCTACCAAGCATTGGAAGTATTTTGGAGTGAGGAAAAGCATATTAGTTTTCTAGGGTAACAAAGTACCACAAACTGGGAGACTTAACAACAGAAATGTATTGTCTCACAGTTCTGGAGATGAAGTCCGAGATCAAGGTGTCAGCAGGTGTCAAGCCTCCTCCCTGCTAGCTTCTGGTGGTTTGCTGGCAATCTCTGGAGTTTGTTGGTTGTAGACATAGCTCTCTAATCTTTGTTTTCTTGTTCATGTGGCATTCTCCTTGTGTGTATCTGTTTCTAAATTTCATCTTTTAAGAAGGGTACCCATCATCTTGGAGGAGAGCCTACCCTAATGACCTCATTTTAACTCGACTACCTCTGTAGTCGAGACCCATCTCCACATACAGTTAAATTCCAAGGTACTAGAGGTTACAAACTCAACATATGAATTTGGGTGCTGGGGACACACATTTCAACCCATAACAAAAAGTAATGTCAAAATTAATTCAGAATTTGGAGGTTTTACTTAAGTTGAATATTTCAAAGCAGAAGACTAGATTAGAATTGGGTAGGGTCATGATACATCAGTTCAGGATTGAAAGAAAGATTGAAACAAAGACCCTGAGGTGTGAGTGTTGATGCTTTCCATTGAAGAGTGGATGGATCTTTCAGGGTCTTTCTTGTATAAACAATCGAGCTCTTTAGTTGTGCAAGAAACTCCAGGAAAACGAAAGAAATACTAAGGAAGACAGTGAAGTAGCAAAGTTCTGTCATTGTAGGTGCTTGTGGACCAGTAGTTTCAGTCCTCAGGTTCCATATTGGGGTAGGTGGTTTCATTTCTTATTCCAAAGACTAAACTTCTAGGGAAACAACTACCTCAGCACAAAGGGATTTTTTTTTTCTTTACTACTTAGCTTGGTAAAATGCTTGCATAACAGTAGATCTGATTAAAAATAATTCATTTAATTATAGAAGAGGATTATGTCAATTTTACTCCTCAAGAATTAATATGAAATCCATTAGGGTAGGCACAATCCGAAAACTCAAGCAAGGCCTTTTAAAGCTACTTCTACAGATTACTCTTTCTGAATGATTAATAGAGGTTTCCAGCTGTGTTTGTTAATCCTCATTAACCAAAAACCTTGAATTGCAGCTGTTGCCATATGCTAAACTCTGAAGCAAACTGCTTTATTGCATCACTTTGTGATTGATCAAATGCGTGCCTTTTTTCTCTGCTCAAATAATTAAATGGGAATGGGAAATCTGAATTTTCAGTGCTGGCCTTAAAGCAGCACTTCCCAAAATGTGTTCCACTAGTGTAGTCAGTTTCAGTATCTAAAAAAAAAAAATCCTCCGTGACTCCTCACAGGCTCGAGCTTTGGTCTGTGGAGCGGTAGCATTAATGGTGATATTAAGTAGTTTATAAATTTTTCTGAAAGGTCAAGTAAATTGAGAGAAAATTAGATCAAAGAAAATGAGACAAACTTCTTGGTTGCAAGATATCTCAGACTTTTGAATACGCTAATGGGCTGTTGTGAACCTATAAAATATAGTATGCAGTCTCTAAAACTTTCCTTCCTCCCTGTTTTTTAAACAGAACACCCTATGAGCTGGGATTCAAGAGAATGAACGTTGGTGAACACTGTCACTTTTCTATCCTGTTTTGCATTTAAATATGTAACTCCTCATATTCTCCTAACCAAGACATCCATTAATGCAATTCAGATCTTTTGTAGAAAAATTAGACCAACTGGTATTCTTCTGAATGGGCACAAAGCACACCTCTTCAATACCAAAAAGAATAATTCATTATAGATTTTTCTTACCAGTCACGTACATTCTTCAAATGTCCGCTGATGTAATGTTCATTGCTTATTGTCCTTGTGTTTTTCATTTTCTGACTGTGCTCGAGACTCAAGTTTATAAGGTCTTCTGATTCTCTGAAGACATAGTTTCCATTGTTAGGAGTAATAATGAAAATAAAAATCTCCTTCCACTGCCCCCTCCCCCAATTCAGGAAACCTCTCCATAAAGGTAGAAGAGAAAGAAAATAATTTTATTATTGGATAAGCGTTAAACAAAAATGTGACACATATCATAGACAATCAGCTAAGAGATTACAAAGATGGAAAGTAGTACCACCCTTTTGTAGAGCCAAGCAGATACTAGACATTATATCCGTATTCTCAAAATAAATAATAACTAGTCTTCAAGTAAGGGGACTTGACGGCACTATTTGTCATACATAGTTCATCCTAAATTCACTTTGTAATTGGGGTGACCATCTATGCTAGCTAATTAGCTTTATCCAAAGAAAAAGTCTCCTATCTTTATGATGGGAGGTAGTTTTAAAACTCAGAGCAAGGAGCTGAACTTTAGCAGCCTTACATCCCATGGAAAGGAAGAGAGGGGGCTCTCTCTTCCTTGATGATTACATTTCAAGATGTTTCCTAGGTCCTTAAGAAAGATATTTCTGGGTCATAAACTGGAAGAGGCTTAGTTAGCTTTTTTTTTTTTTTTTAAGATTTTATTTATTTATTTGTCAGAGAGAGAGAGAGAACACAAGCAGGGGGAGCAGCAAGCAGAGGGAGAAGCAGGCTCCCCACTGAGCAAGGAGCCTGATTGCAGGACTCAGTTCCAGGACCCTGGGATCATGACCAGAGCCAAAGGCAGATGCTTAAACGACTGAGCCACCCAGGCGTCCCAAGGCTTATTTAGCTTTTAAAAGATTTACATCTTTTACGGAGAAAGAACTCACAGTTACCGATATTCTAAAGTAAATGCTTGAAGAAGGGGGAGGTCTTTTTCTGTATTTTCAACTGGGAACATTCAGCCTCTTATTTTTCCTTTGTATTTACCGTTACACTCAGGAGATGACCTCATGTTTCTTACCATATAAATACGGTCTTTTAAATAGTATTTCTTGGCATTGAACAAAGGATACGGCTACACGCTTTTCTGAAGTATTTTTAAATTTGGAAAGCAAATTTTTTGTTGTTCTGTTATTGAAACAATCATGACCTTAGTTTGTCTACTACCTTGAAATTTGTGAAACACTTTTATGCTGATTATTTCAACTGACCTGACTACTCAGAGGCAGATATTGAGATATGCTTTTTTACTTAGGGTAAAAAGAAAACTACAAAATACAACGATTTTAATGTAACTAAGGTCACAAATGTAGGTGGCAACATGATGCCATGGAGGGAGCCCCAGCGAGAATCAGAGGCAGCTTTAAGGCCCAAAGACAAGCTCTGGGTTTGTTTGAAATTGACATGACAGGAAAAAGGAATCCTTCATATTTTGGATTATTTGAGAAGAAATGAGACTTAACCTATTGAGAAGAGCATGGGGCTTTTAGAGTGCAATGAATCTGAGTGCTCGTTCTGGTGTTTGGCCCTCATGAGCTCCTGCACGCTTTGGGAAGCCCCGCATTCCTCCTTGACTGTTGTAATGTGAACACAAAGATACTCTTTCTGGATTATTGTGAGAACTGAACGAAGTGTATGAATGAAGGGTCTGACTGCCTGACACAGAGTAAGTCCTCAATGAAGGATATTCTCTTTCTTTTTCTTTTCACAAATTCTAAGCAGTGGCACCGGCAGGACTAGACTTTGGATCTTCCCATCGCTCTCTTGTTCCAAAGATACCTTCCTCTGTACATTGGTGCTAATCAAGAGAGTTCCAAAATTTAATACATTTGGCTAAACAAAGGCTTTCACTTATTTTAGTTTAACTTAATTTTTATTTTCAAAAATGAGCACACTATTCAGTGTATCTATTGCCTCCAAATTTTAGATTTTTCTGTTGCTGCTTCATGTGTATGCGCTTCGGCTGATATTTAACAGTTTAATCCAAGATGCCTTTTATTCTTCAGTTCTGGGAAAATATAAGCATTAAAAGGATTATCTAAGTAGAGCTCACTTATTTGGGTTCATGTTTTATTACGTGTGATGCAGGGTAAGGATATTTACTATGAAAAACGACTTTACTCTGTATTAAATGAGTGAACCTGAGGTCTTGTGCTTTTTCTAGTTGCTGAGTAGTAGCTGGATGGTTGAGGCTGTTTTTATTATCCTTTCACTGGTGATTTGGTGCTTTGCTGCACTGATCCAGCCTTGTTTATCCATTTACGCAACCATCAACTGGCACAACTCATTTCCAGGCCTCTCAAACTATAGCACTGAGCCACAAAACTCATTAGGTGAAATATGTGACCTCCATCATCAAATCGCAATTGGAAATTGTTTTGTATGTAATCTTTTCCAAGGCTGCACATCCAAATACACATTCAAAATCAAGCAAAATAGACGTGACTGTTTCAGTAAAACCATGACAAGTGGTGTATCTCTGTAAATGTCAGAAGTCGAATTATGTGAATATATTTTAGCTAGAGAAAAAAAAAAAACATTGCTTTTGCTCCATTTTATGAAAGGTAAACAAAAAAAGTAAACAAAAAGAAATTATAGTTTCTCTCTCTCTCTGGAGTTTATTTATAGTCCTTTGACAGCAGGAAATGAGAAATAAACCGCATTCGAGCGGTGACCATGAAGATGAAAAATATTCAGAGTGTGATACAAATGTGTGTTCGACTCCTAAGAAAGTATGAATAGAATATTATTTTCTAATAGACAATATTGTCTATTTAATTATATAATATTAAAAAATCAAGATCATTTTTCTCTACGTCATAGAAATAAATACATTTTTCTACTGTTCTCTAAATAAATATTAGTGGAACACTTGTGCAATGATAGCTGGGATTCTAACACATTTTTATGTTATTTAAATACTTTCTTCTTTTATATTATCTTTCTTATGGAACAAGGGTCTCAGCTGGGGCAGTGTTTACCACTGTGAATATAGTCATGACTTGAAATGTTTAGAGAGCTGTTGAAATCAGTCCTATCAGAATTGATTCTATGTACACAGGAGCTGAAGTGTTGCCTGGAAAAATAATTTAAATGATATGTCCTTCCACATTTCAGGCATATTCCGTTATGCCCACCAAAACAGTGGAATCACCCAATGAAACTATTTTTTGCAGAAGGGCTGAGAAGCATTACTGGTGCTTAGTCACTAAAGAGGAATGTGAGTTCTGAGTTTGATGGCCAATATGTAAACCATGCCGGGACCATCCTCCCATGCATGATGAGTCCTATGAAGAGACTAGGCTATAATCTATACCAGCAGTCGTAGTGCAAGACCATAAAACAAACAAACACGTCAAGCTGACACCATGCAAGGAATTCTTAAAAATTAATAGTAAAAACTACAATTGTTCTGTCATCTGTAAAAAATTTTTGTTAAAACATTAACCAGATTTTTTTCATCATTTGCTCTAAATGTGTTGGGAAATGAAAAATAGTAAAACTAATATTTATTTATTTATTTGATGCACCTTAATGTAAAACATCAGAAACATTGAGATTTAATGTATTTTATTTCTTTGGAAAAAACTTACCAAGAGTAGTTTGCTAGAAAGGAGGTGGGTGGGGGGATGAATGAAATAAATAGAAGGAATTAAGAGGTACAAACTTAGAGCTATAAAATCAATTAAATTAGAGATATGAAAAGTACAGCATAGGGAACATAGTCAATAATATTGTAATAACATTGTACGGTGACAGATGGTGACCACACTTATCGTGTTGAGTACTAAGTGATGCATAAAATTGCCAAGTCAATATGTTGTACACCTAAAACTAATATAACATTGTATGTTAATTAGACTTTAATAAGAAATTGTTTTAAATACATGGAAAAAAGTCATAAAAATAGTGGTTTGGAAAGTGCTTGCTGTCTTATTGGAAAACTTACTGTGTAATGACACAAAGTGTACATCTTTTCTATGCCTTTGTAAGTCTTCATACTTCCTTCCCAATTTGGATCAGCTCCCAAAATTTTATCCTTAGTGCTTCCAGTGTCATGAAATATCTCTGAGAGTTTCCTTAATGTGAAGTTTATTGCTAGTGTCACTTCCTCCGGGAATATTCCTCACAACCACTTTCCTCATTTATGTTGATGAGTTCACCTTGATAAGTCCAGCTGGCTACATATCTAGAGTCTCTCAAACAGCAGGAGTGTTAACATTCCCATAATTAGCTATTTCTTTTGTAAGTCCATTTAGGATTGGTTTGAACTTCACTTCCAGCGTTATCATTTTTTCCTTTCTTTGCTGTACTTGCACTTTCATTGGCCAATTTCCTCTTTCAGTTATCCACTTCTGTAAAATGTCAGGTGGGTTTGTCACTGGGAGACAGAGAGGCAATGCAGCTACAGGCTCTGATGTCGGGGGCACGAAGCGAAAAACAAGGGTACAGTGACCAATCACCAGCAGACTTTGAAAGATGTGATGTGATCAGTAATCATGAGGCACCTCTGTTATTTACATAGTGATTTGCGGACTAAAGAACTAGCAATGACGTTTGGATTTTATACAATAACTCAAAGTTAATACACCGTGGTAATTAAAATTTGAACTGTGCTGTTGGGGAATTAGTATTACTTAACTAATCCATGATAAGTGCAAGAGAAGATTATCTGTACTGAAATATTTGCTTAACTTGCATAATCCTTTGGGGCCCGAGTGACACTACTTGGGGAACCATGTAGCAAAGAGAAATGCAAAGAACAGAACAGAGATTGTTCTTTATGCCTTGTGGTTAAGATTTAGCATCTCAAGTGCTCAGGGCAGTTTCTAGAAGAGAGACTCACCATGGTCAGCAAGGCAAGAGTTGTTTCATGTCTATAATTCATTAGGAAAAAAAAAGCTCCAGGAAAGCAGGAATCAGGTCAGTCTTATACTTTGTATCCCTAATGCCTACCAGAGTGTTTTCTATGTAGTAGACATTAAATAAATGTTTGTTGATAGAATGCAAGAATAAATTCATTAATAAATATCAATATGGCTAAATTTTGATAAAAAGACTGAAGCATTATAAGATTTTGAATTTAATAAAATGATACATCGTAGATTGTAAAATGATATATCATAGATTGGAAATGACATTTTTAGAAAGATTTGAGACAAAGATCTAAGGTTAAACTAAATGGTCAAGTAGCTTCAAAGCATCCCGCTGATTTAAGAAAGGAAATGATACGGTTCTTTCAAGATTTCATATTTAGAGTTTATTGCAAGACTTGTTTCTCTTTCCTCCTTACATCAAAGGAAGGAACTCTCAGCTCTAGAAAGCTGCTTGCATGTGCCTAGGCCATAGTAACATATGCCATGTCTTTAAATCGGGAGTTTCCCAATCCCTTTTCAGAATGGTCAAAAGAGTAAACTCAGAAAGGAGGAGGCTGGCAAAATGGAGGACAATACATAGAAGATGAAGCTAGGCCAGAATGGAAGCCATTATATCTGTCTAAGAATTTTCACCATCTCCTTAGTATGGAGAGCGTTAAACCAATGTCCACCCCGCTGTGTATTGTTCAACATCCGATTGTGTTTTGTGAATTATATTATACATAGCATAGGATTCTCATTTCACAAGTACAGAGAGGGGGAGAAGTCCAAATAAATGGCTAGTGTAGTCAATACTGAATTGTGTCAACTGGGCCGAGTGATTAAATATCACCCTTTACAGAATGCTGCATTGGTGAGATTTATTTCTGCCTGGAAAAATGATATACTACCTTAGTAAAGATTGGTAATATTGACAAAAATATTTAATTTGAAATCATTTTTGCTTAGAAACTTCCATATCTTAGTATTAATTTATGAAAAATGATATACATGGCTATTTTTAAATGTTCTATGGTTTTGTTTATCAGCATTGTTGAGTGGGAAGCATGTAAAATTTTTACGGGAAGTGCCGTCAGCCAATTATAGGGAAGGCACAGCCTGAGTCCTCCTGGTGGCAGCGTGTCTTCATTACAGGCAAAGCTAAGTGCTTGTTTTTGCAAACCCTAATTCATAAAGTAAAATCAATATCATGGTAAAACCCCTGTCAAAGGAAACTATGCAGTTTCATTATTTATTTTCTTTTGAAATTACACTGTAGAAAGGAAAAAGACATTCTTTTTTTTAATTTATTTATTTGACAGAGAGAAAGACAGCCAGTGAGAGAGGGAACATAGGCAGGGGGAGTGGGAGAGGAAGAAGCAGGCTCCCAGCACAGGAGCCCGATGTGGAGCTCAATCCCAGGACTCTGGGATCATGCCCTGAGCCGAAGGCAGACGCTTAATGACTGAGCCACCCAGGCGCCCCAAGACATATTCTTTTAAAGACTCAAACAGTATCTTTATGCAATATTTATCTTTCAAATTTGCGTTCCTCAGGTCTGTTCATATTTAATAACACTTAAATGTTGTTTCATCACTTTTAAAATTCCTAGCCTTAAATGAAAACTTTTGGGAAAAGATTCATGTCAATAGGAAAAAAACAAAACAAAGATATTCTTTGGTTGTGATAAACATTGAACATTTCCAAAAAGCCTCCTTTTCATATTTAAATTCTGTGAAAGAGTAGTGAAACACACAGTATTTTTAATTCGAATGAATCTTCCATATTAAAAAAATAAGTATGTCTAGTCTTTTAGGCCATTTTTGTAAAATATCATAAACTCGTTTGTTGAGAAAAACATATGTAAGGATAAAATGCTAAAATTATGTTTGTTCATATAAAAAGAGTGATTAGGGAATACAAGTCGATAATTGTTATAAATTTATTTTTTTCAGATTTATTTATTTGGGTAAGGGTAAAATGCTAAAATTATGTTTGTTCATATAAAAACAGTGATTAGGGAATACAAGTCAATGAATTGTTACAAATTTCTTCTTTTAAGATTTATTTATTTATTTTCCAGAGAGAGAAGAGCAAGTGGGGAAAGGGACAGAGAGAGAGGGAGAGAGCCTCTTCAAGCAGACTCCCTGCTGAGCACAGAGTCTGACATGGACCTGGATCCCAAGACCCTGAGATCATGACCTGAGCCAAAACCAAGTGTTGGGTGTTTTACCAACTGAGCCATCCAGGCGCCCCAATTGTTATAAATTTCTAATAGCCTCAAATAAAACTGAAATCATGTATTGTCCTATGTAATTTGTTATTTTGAACCAAAGTAAGGTAATCAGAGGAAGACATGAGGACAACAGCAAAGTATGGAAAATATGTGTGGCCTTCTGAGAAAAGACAGCGATTATGTAGACTACTAGTGATTGAGCGGCAATCAGAATAGTTCATGGTTGAGAAAAGCAAGAATCAACTGTCTATCAAAATAAGCAAATATAAGTTTTGTAAATTATTTTATTGTCCCCAAATAGAAAAACCCAGTTGATTGTACCTCATTCTTTTTAGTTGTACAGACTGTTACTGCTTTGATCATTGTCAGTAGCGTCCTTTTATAATAAAATGGAAATGCTGAAGGTTTACAAAAATGATTTACGTCTTAGTGATTTGCATTAAGCAAAACATGCCACTTGCTAAACAACCACATTTATGCTCTTTCACACATCACCCACTTATCATTCAGACAAAATACAGTATACTGAACAACAGCAGGTCTCTATCCAAATGCCAATTCTATCAAAGCTATTGAGCTATTATTCAGGAACCTTTGTATCATTTTTTTCCCTATCATTTCAATTTTTTGAAAAGATGAATACTAACAGGTAGATGTATGAAATTTGCCTCAAAGCTATTATCATGTCTAAGTGTAAAAGAACACTATTATTTGAAGATTCCTCATTACTTGGATCTCAGTGTATCTGGCAAAAGCTTGAAAACCTCAGCTGTACTTTTTTCTCTGTGATTCTGCATTCTGTGTATTTCTATGCCAAGGCGAAATGCACAGCTGCTTATCTTTAAGAGCATCAATACAAGCCAACTGTCCATCTCTTTCCTGCTCAAGCTTTCTTGTCCAGTCCAGCAATCTGACCCACTAGTGGTGAGACAACTGCCCTTCTGCAGTGACTGGAAATGAATTCATTCAAATGCATCTAATGTGTGGCATTTTCAAAAAAAATAGAAAAAGTAATATATGTGCAATTATGAAAAGTAGTACATGCATATGGTTAATTAAAAAAAAAAGATTTCAATAGCACCAGAGGATAAAAGATAAAGGAAAATGTTCTTTCCTAAGGTTCTTCCAAGTCTTACCAACCAATTGGGAGTCCTTGCAGAAATGATTCCAGGCATAAACAGAATTATCTCTGTATGTATGATAAGAGATTTCTTCCCATTGTTTCAAGTCTTGTAAAATCTGTATTGGTTTCCTATTGTTGTTGCAACAAATTACTGAAGACATAGTGGATTAAAGCAATGCATATTTATTATCCTATAGTTCTTGAGGTCATAAATCCAAAATGGATCGGCAAGGCTGTGTTCCTTGTGAAAGTTTAGAAGAGAAACCATTTCCTTGCCCTTTCCATCCCTTGCTTCTGGTCCCACATCGCTCTGATCTCTGCTTCCGTCAGCACATCTCCTTCTGTCTCTGACCCTTCTGCCTCCATCTCATAAGAATCCTGTGACTACATTGGGCCCACCTGCATAATCCAGGATAATCTGCCCATCTCAAGATTCTTGACATAATCATTTCGGCAAAGTCCCTCTTACCATGTAAAAGAATTTGTTCACAGGCTTCCGGAATAGGACAGAGACATCTTTGGACGGCCCTTATTCTTCTTCTATAATATCTCTCAGTAAAGTTTTTAAGCTGTTTTCAATCAGGTCCTGTACTGTTCTTGTTTAATTTATTTCTAATTATGTTATCTTTTGTTGTTGTTGTCGTTAATTATTATTTATAGTTAGATTCTCATTTAAGATGTGTTTTTTTGCTAACTGGAAAAATATGACTTTCTTCAACAGCAGGGCTCTCTAAAGAGCCTCAATTAAATGCAGGAAATGAGTTGTCCCCACTAAAAATTCCTCAAATCCAAAGACATATTTCCTGGAAATGTCTGTTACTACATCTTCATATTGCTCTATCAGCATTAATTGATCATTTCCTCCTGCTTGAAAAGTTTCTTTTTTTTTTTTCCTGCTAAAAATCCCGTTCTCTCTTGGTTTTCCTATTTCACTAACTACTTTTTCTCAGTCTTTTATTATCTTACCACATCCCTTCTATATGTGTATCTATGGTTCTTACATTGCTGTATCTTCATCTTTAGTCTCATGGCTTTTTAGCACCGATGAGCAGAAAAGTCCTAAATTTACAGCTTCAACCCCTGTCTTTAATTTCAGATTTGAAAATTCAGCTGCTTTCTTAACACCTCTACATGAATGGCTAATTGGCATTTCAAAACTAAATGTCCAAATCAAAACTTCTGAATTTGTATACAACACCCCTACCAAACAATCCTCCCCTTCCCCACCCTTTCCCATCTCGATAAATGACATTGTCTTTTGCCCAGCTAATTGTGGAGACACACACACATACACACACACACACACACACACACACACACACACACACACCTTGGAGAAATATTTGACTCCTCTTAAATCCCATCCAATTCAAAATCTGTACTGACGGCTCTGCTTTTGAAAAATATTCAGCGTCTTGTCACTTTCATCACCTCTATCATTAACATTCTAGTCCGAGACACTGTTGTCAATCAATTGAATCATTGCAATGTATTCTTGCTCCCTTACAACATCCAGCATGTTCTTTCCCAAATGTTTAACAGATCATATCACTTCTCTGTCCAAAAACTCTGGCTTCCAATTTTACTCAGACTAAAAATTTCCCACTCCTTGGAATTGGGGTATATTTGGTGTATTAACTCTGAAAGGATGAACAGCCTCCATCTGACACGGTTACAGAAGAAGTGGTGTTCTTGAAGAGGGCCATTTTCTTTCTTTTCTTGTTTTTTAAAGATTTTATTTATTTGAGAGAGAGAGTGAGAGAGAGAGAGCACAAGCATGGGGGGGGTGCTGCAGAGGGAGAGGGAGATGCAGATGCAGGCTCTGTTCTCTGATGAGCAGAGAGCCTGATGCGGGGCTCGATCCCAGGACCCTGAGATCATGACCTGAGCCGAAAGCAGATACTTAGCCAACTGAGCTACCCCGGCGCCCTGGAGAGGGACATATTCTGGATAGTAAAAGAAGCATTCTGTGTCGAGATTTAGGATGTAAATGAATATCTGTCAGGCAGAGTAGAAATGATAGGTCAAGGAAGACATTGGGAGCTTGTCCTTAGATTGTGACTAAGGATGTCAAGAATGCGAAATGTGGTAGAAGTAGCTATTAGGAGAGTCCATATTTAATTCAAGTGTTAGTTTAGACCAAAGGCCCACAGATTTAGATTCAGGCTGAAAGAATCAAGGCAAGGCTGTTTGCATGCCAAAAGAAAGTCCCGGGAACCGGCATATTCATGGTCATAGGACTGTAAAGAACCCAAGAAAGAAGGCAAAAATCAAGGGAACAGAACTGCTGCCACTTGATTCAACTGCCCTTTTCTATCTGCTGATTCTTTAGTCAATGCCAGCTGCTGGAAGGTCTGGGTTTCATTTTATTTGAAGGGGTCATTTCACTTCTAAGATCAACTATTTATTTTCTTTAACTTGTCATATCCATGACATTCTAAATTTCTTTCTTCCCATCAATTTTTCATTGTAGTTTTTTACATTTTAGAAGTAATTTTAGAAATTTAGAAGTTAAAGAGGACGCCAATAAATGGGGAAAAGAGACAACAGGACTTTCTTCCAGTTTGATGGTTTTTCAAGATAGCTATGGCCTCAGGAGGTTACAAGGCTGTAATGTTCTTTCCCATGGGAAAGTGTGTATTTTGGTCAATCCATAAGTTTTTAAGCCATTAGTACATTTGGGCAGTTGCATTTCTTGTAACTCACAGTCACAAAAAGATCAATTCCTGTGAATATCTTCAACCCTGACCCCTAGACAGGAAGTTTTCCAGGGCAAAATATTTTTTTCTGATGTGTGACACTGTTACATTTAAATATTCTGTAATACTATCTTCATACAGAGATTTCACTTCACTTGAACCCTTTTCTGACCTATCTTATTATAATCTTAAATGTATTGTAAAGAATCAACCAGTAAAACTTTCTATATAATAAATAATGCCTTAGGTCTATCAAGTGTTTTTCTGATGTACAAATCATTTTTACATATTCTCTCTTTGCTGTTCAGAAGAGCCTATAAACTACACCCAGATCACCACTGCCTGTTTACAAAGAAGAACTAAGGATCAGCAATGTTTCATAGCTTGCTAATAAGTACCAGTGATAGAACTAGCACCCAGATATTCTGATTCTTATTATTTTTTACACTATGTGATACAATGGCCATTAAATGGTTAGCCAGAAAAATCCATGAGAAGGTATAATTTAGGATATAGACTATATTACATCGCAATTGTTACAGCCTTCATGTTTTTATCCAATGGGGATTCCTTTTCAATTCATACCCAATCAGAAAATTATTCTTTATGCCAAACTTTGATATAATGTAATGGAGAATAAAATGACTTCTCATGGCAGAAGTCACAGAGTCATAGCAGCTTGTAAACGGAGAGCTCACAGGTAAAACTATCCTACAGAGCAGAGTGAAGGAAATGAAAGCTTCGCAGACCAGACAATAGGTAATGACTCTCTATGTGAACTTTGTGGAGTTGTAGAAGGATCAGTCATTTTCTACAGAGAATTACACCTGATTTCTCCAGTGTTCTCTAGATCAAAGATTCTCAATAGAATAGTTTATATTGGCTGTCTCCAGTTCTCCCCTTAGTCTAGAATTAACTGACTGGCATTGTTGTTTTTTTGTTTGTTTGTTTGTTTTGTTCTTGTTTTTGTTTTTTAAGCTATTCTGCTGGTCTCTAAAGTATTAGAAGGGTCCTATAGCAACTCTCACTCCACCCAGTGCCGGTGATAATCCCTTGAACTTGCCTGCTGACTCTGCACATGCAGCCAGGGGCGGCAAGTAAAAACAGAGGGCATACCACGACACTGAATGTTTCTATAAATACCAACTGTATAGGGAGCACATTGACGGGCAGGTAACAGATATGATCCCTAGCCACGCTTGCAGCATGCATTATCTACATATCTTATAGGGGGATCTGGCAACTTCTCTGAAGTAGTCAAGAACGTCAAATCTTCATTTTCTTTATTTCCTGAGGCAAAGGAGAAATAAGTGTGTTATTTCTATAGCCGTAATGAATAGCAACTACCAGAGTCTCTGTTCAACTGGTATTTCGGGGCTTTCTAAAAAGAATAGCCTGTTAAATGAATTTGTCTTTCCATTGAGGCAAATACAGGGAGCAGTAGCAAATATTCTCCTACCAGAAAAACTAATATTTGCACTTTTGTCTCTAAAGATAATGTAGTTTTTCTTTCTTTTTTTTCCCCCTCTGTGTGTTTGGTGACCTAAAACCGTAATTGATTTTAGACCGAAGGTTTTTTAATGAGTGTTTTACAATGAGGCATTTATTGTGGAGAGCCATAGGCCCCAAATCTTCATGTCTCAGAATTAGTATTTACCATTTCTTTTATACTGGAGAATAGAGACAACAAAAGTACAAAGAAGTCAGACAAGTCAAGCTAAAAGCAGAATGAATACATGGAAAACTACAAGAGAGCATGAAAGAAGATGAGGAGATGAGCAAGAAGTGATTCAGCAACATAAAATCCACTGACCACAATAAAGCACATGACCTCACAGGGCAACTAAGTATTTGATAACAATCAGTTGTGAAAACATCCATCTTTTAGGGAAAAATTCCTGCTCCTTTCTTTCTTCCCAATCTCTCTGTATCTAAAGCCTTTCCCTCTTTCTGATTATGTTGTTTTCTTTCAATTTGATGACTTAACATTTTATTCTCAACATTTTATAACACTATATTTATAACTACATGCAATATATATTTTATTTTATATATATACATATATATTATTTTTATATATGTATATACACATATATACGTGTATATATATACATATATATGTATATACACATATATAAAATATATATACACACATATATTCCCTTTTAAAGAGAATTTATCTCATTAATAGATTTTCATACGTTAAAGCATCTTTGCATCCTGGGGATAAAACTCATATGGTTATGGTGTATAATCCTTTTAATGTGTTGTTAAATTCAATTTTCTAGTATTTTGTTGAGAATTTTTACATTTTTATACACCAAGGATATTACCCTATAGTTTTCTTTTCTTGTAGTGTCCTTGTCTGGCTTTGGTATCAGGGTAATGCTGGGCTCATAAAATCAATTTGGAAGAAATTCTGAATTTTTTAAAGAGTTTGAGAAGGCTTGGTATTAATTCTTCAAATTCACCAGTGATGTCATCTAATCTTGGTTTTTTCTTTGTTGGTATGTTTTTGATTACTGATTCAATCTCCTTACTAGTTAACTACTAACTAGTTCTATTTCTGCATGATTTGGTCTAGTTAGGTCATATGTTTCTAGGAATTTATGCATCATTTCTAAGGTTGTGCAAGTTGTTGATGTATAATTGTTTATAGTAGTCCTTATGGTCCTTTTTATATTTGTGGCATCAGTTGTAATGTCTCTTCCTTCATTTCTGATTTTATTTGAGTCTACTCTCTTTGTTTCTAAGTCTAGTTAAAGGTTTTTACATTTTTTTCAATTTTTTCAAGAAATCAGCTTTGTTTTCTTGATTTTAAAAATTGTTTTTCTATTCTCAATTTTATCAAAATTTTGTCAAATGCCTGATCTGTATCTGTTAAGAAGATCATAAGATTTTTATCCCTCATTTTGTTACGGTCTTATATCACATTTATTGATTTGTAAATGATGAACCATTTTTGCAGGTGATAAATTCTACTTGTTCATGGTGGATGGTCCTTTTACTATGCTGTTGAATTCAGTTTGCTAGTGTTTTGTTGAGAATTGTTGCAATCTATGTTGCAACGGATATTGGCCTCTAGTTTTCTTTTCTTGTAGTGTCCTTGTCTGGTTTTGCTATCAGAATAAAGCTGGCCTCATAAAACGAGTTTGAAAGTGTTCCTTCCTCTTCAAATTTTTGAAACGTTTGAGAACAATTGGCATTAATTCTTTGAATGTTTGGCAGAATTCACCAGTGAAACCATCTGGTCCTGGGTTTTCCTTTGTTGGGATGTTTTTAATTACTGAATCAATGTTCAGATTTTCTATTTCTTCATGTTTCAGTCTTGGTAGGTTGTATGTTTCTAGGAATTTTCCCCTTTCTTCTAAGTTATTTAATTTGTTGGCATATAATTGTTCATAGTAGTTTTTAGGATTCTTACTATTTTTGTGTCATCATGTCATAATGCCTCCTCTTTCATTTCTGATGTTTATTTGAATCTTCTCTCTTTTTTCCTTAGGGATTTTTTCAGTTCAGTTATTGTGTTATTCAGTTTCAACATTTCTATTTGATCCTTTGCATGTTTCTTATCTGTTGAAATTCTTACATTCTTCACCTTTTTTTCCTCCTGAATATTGAGTATCTTTATAGTGGTTATTTTGAATTCTCTGTAAAGCAATTGATATATCATTGTTTCATTAGGGTTAGTTACTGGAACTTTTTATCTTATTCCTTTGTTCAGGGCATGTTTCCCTGTTTCTTTCTTCATTTTCTTTCCTTCGTTTTCCTCTGTGTTAGTATCTGTGCAGTAGAAAAAACAGACACCTCTCCCAGTATTCACAGACTGGTCTTATTCAGGATATAGCTGTCTCTGATCAGTCTGGCAAGAGATTCAGGATGCCTCTCAAATCTTTTCTGTGTGTATGTCATCTCTGGACTGGTGCATATAAATTCCCAATTAGAGGGATTTTCTGGTTCCTCCCCCCCTTCTCCCCCAAGAGTTTGTAATCTCTTACTTCCTTCTGTGTCTATCTGCTATATTCTGGGTCATCTAGATCAGCAGCACTCAGAAGTTCTTTTTCTGTTCTTACATGCCCCAGACATCTAGAGTATGCTGGGGACTGGAAAGGCTGAAGCCATTGCCTTGGGTTTTCACCCCAAAAATTTGAACATTGAGCATATGCTTCAGTCTCCTCTTTTCTTCCCCAGAGATAATTCAGAAGCTTGGAGTCTTGCTTAGGGAGGGGCTCCAATAGATGACTGCATGCTAGTCCAACCCACCTTTGTTCTCAGTGGTCCCCAGTCATCTAGAGTGTGCCTTGTTCCATCTGTGCTCTGAGACATGCAAGACACAAGAAGGTCCCTTGGGTAGCCCCTGGAAAAGATGGATGTTGAACATATGGCCCCACTCTCCTTTTCCAAGGAGAAGCTGGGACCTGGGGTCTTTAGAAACTTGCTGTGTGCTGAGCCAGGGAGAGGGGTGATGGTGAATGCTCGCTTGCTGGTCCAAACTGTCATCTTTGTTTTCGGTAGCTCTCAGGCATCTAGAGTGAACTGGATCCTGGCAATGATCTGAAACAGGCAAGACAGAAGCCGGTCCCTTGGGCAGAACTTGGAAAAGGAAGTTTTGATGCCTAGTCTAACACTTTTTCTCTCCATGGTGAAGCCAGGATTTAAGGCTTATCATCTGCTCATTCTACACTGAGCTGTGGGGAGGACCTATGGTAAGTGCTTGCACACTAGTCCAGATCACCATCTTTGTTCTCAGCAGCTCCCAGCCTTAGAGCTCCTGAGACTGAGATTCAGGTGAGATAGAAATGAGTTCCTTGGGAAGCCACCTGAGAAATCCAAATGTTGAATGTAATGTGCAGTCCTTTCCTTCTCTCTCCAGGGAGAAGATAGGAGCTGGGTGTTTCTTATGGCTTATGTGCCTGAGTGAAATTATGGTGAGAAGGTGTCTCAAGGTTTTGTTTGTTTCTTTGTTTTTACCAGCTCTGGTGTGGCTGGTTTCACACTTACCTGATGTTCAGGAGTCTCTGAACTGGTTTCTAGATTTCTCACAAAGGGAATTGGTGCAAGTATTGTTGAATTGGTGTGTCTGTGGAGGGGAAGAAAAGTCTAAGGCTTTCTATCCTGCCATCTTGCTAATGTCTTCTCCTCAAAATTAATTTTAAAATCCCTTCTTAATGGACATTTTGATTATTTATATTTTTTTATTACATACAAATTTTCATGAGTATCCTATAACTAATTTTGTGTAAATTCCTGATTATTGTCTACTAGAAAATTTATTGAATACAATTTCTGGGTCAAAAAGTACATTTTTAAGTGTTTTGAAATGTATTTTTAAATTACACTCCGGAAAGGGTGCATGAATTTATAGACCTTTGAGAAGTACATGAGAGTTATTAGACACTGTTTAAACCATCACTGTCTTTAAGGGATTAATAGGGTTAGACACAGAAGAGACACTAACGTATGAGAGAGGAAAAAAAAAAACCTGAGTTGGAGGGAAGATGGGCAGTGAGTACCAAGTCGTACACTAATAAGACATGTAATTAGTCTCCACTATAGAGAACACAGGCCAGGGATACTCTTTATGAATTTATTGTGTTCTTGAATTCCTGTGAAAATCTTTTTCTCTTAACATTCCTACCTTGTAACATCATAATAATCAAAATGTAATTATCCAGGAAGCAAGGACATGAGCACTCACTCTTAATTTTTACTCTTAATAAATCAAACTCAGTATCTCTTTTATTCCTCTTTTTCTGATCTATTTCATCAGTACTGAAGCTATTTAGATAAGATGGTGGTTAAGAGTCCATTTAGCTTTTGGCCAAAAGTAATTTGCTGTTGGAATTTGGTGGAGATTTTGCTATAACATAATCCTTTCCTTAGTGTAGGGAAAATTGGACAATTATCACTTCAGGATGATTTATATGGAAAGCTACCAGAGAGCTGGTGCCTGCTAGCTTTGCAATAATACAGCTGTCACAAGGCCCAAAATGTCCCTTTCATCTAGTTGGAATTTTCTTTGTTTGTTTATCTTTTTCTTTCTCTTGGAAAGGTTGAAATCTTATGATAAAGAGAAAAAGAAAGGACTGGAAAGGAATGATATACAACATTGAGAAACGTTTCTGCCTTTTCATTAATAGCTCTTTTTAGTTTTTCTGATTTTTGGATACATGCTTGGTGCAGACGTGTGTATACATTTTTGGCTCCAGCCTTAATCGGAAATTGCAGAACATCAAATAAAGGGAAAAAGTATTAATCCATGATTGGAAACCCTTCGCTGATGGAAAAACTCGTACATGTCTGGGACATAGTATCACATATGAAGCGCAGGAGTGAGGAGAACGTGATGTCTTTGTATTATTTGTGAGTGGGCCTGTGTGTAGCCCCTTATACGAGCTTCTGCTTTCTTTAATGATAATGAACAAAAGGAAGCAACGTGTAAACTGAGATTGCAACACCATCCTTTAATTTAAACTTCTTACTGGGTAGCATCTATAGTTTTATGAGTCCTCAGGCTATTTCTAATCATACTCAGCCTAAATATTTTGACAATTAATTTTTTTTTTTTGTAAAAAGATAGCTCAAGCTAACTTGGTAGTTTCTTGCCAATCTACTCTTCCGAGAATAATTAGCTGCTCTTGCCACGGCACCATAGTACCTTTAGGAAGTACTTCTCACACCTTTATTTAAGACCTGGCGTTGTTTACTTTTCACCAGAAAACATAACATCGGCGAAGTGGCTAGGAATAATAAATCTTCCAGATGTTGGTTTTGCCTTATTACATTGCAAGATTCATCAATTCCCTCAAACCAGGTTGCTAGGGGACATGAGACCTCTTTCTTTAGAAACTCCCCTTAAGCTGGAAAGTCGAAGAAGTGAACTAAAGCCAGCTGGACTGTTTTTAGAAGAGTGAACACACAACAACAATTTGAAATGAAAGATGAAAGAACAACAAGAAAACTCTAATAGAGTAATAGGTGATGCTTTCTTTTTCCAAATAGACAAAAGCTTCCACACTGAACAAGAAGCCTTGTGGCAAACAACTGATTTATGTCCTGAACTTTTGAACTACATAGTTAATTTTCAGCTAATATATATTTAATTGAAATGTTAGACATATTAGTCATTTGTGGGTATGCACATTCCAAACCCTACCAATTTCCTCAAAAGAAAAATATTGAAAGCAATGTAATAAGGGTGATAAAACATTTATTTTATGAAACATTAAAATGAAGTTGATTTCTGGGAAAGTCATCTGTTAACAATAGTAAAGGAACTAAGAAACTATTTTTTTTAATGAAAAGTGCACATTTTCCAAGTCTAGTTTTTGTAAAAGTAATAGAATTCAATACATCTGTATCCTCTATGTTTCTTACAGAGAGAACCATCTATTAAGATGAATATGTTTATTCTACTATAAATAAACAAATAAACATGACATTGTCCATGTGAACATGAAAATTGGACTCTAAGTCAAAAATTTCCACATGACCATCTGTATTTAGAAATCATTGGAGAGAAAAAATCATGACTCTACAGAAACAAGCATTCAAAGTACTTACTTCTAGAAAGACCAGGAAGTAAATAATTTATATCTGTTTATTCACTTCCATTTTCAATGGACATTGGGGAAGCCTTGTTCTGGTATCTCTGTGCTCATATGGGATTAGCCAGCATGTTTTGATAGTGTAGTGCTTTTAAAGTCTCAGGTGATAATCACTGACATCCCCAGTCACCTCCAGGCTGCTGTCCTTCTCTTTAAAGCTGATAGGGCTCCTTGGTCTTTGAACCAGTCAGTGTGGCAGCAAACTATGAGCAATAATTAGAGTGATAGAAGGGCAGCTGATAAATACTCTCAACTATGAGAGGAACAGAGAAATTTCAGAGCCCCTGGAATTGGTCAAAAATTCTAATAAAGGAAATGACTCTCTTGATGAAGAACTGTCAGCATCATCACATTGTAGCAAAGCAG
Organism: Ursus maritimus; assembly: GCF_017311325.1. Classification (NCBI taxonomy): domain Eukaryota; kingdom Metazoa; phylum Chordata; class Mammalia; order Carnivora; family Ursidae; genus Ursus; species Ursus maritimus. Next base: position 50,439,737 of record NW_024423453.1, on the reverse strand, counting down.
AGGAATAAATAAGAAGATCCGAAGGAAACCAGTATAGCAATATTTCCTAGTTATCCACTCCAACCATGTCACCATTTCTCTTCTAAATAAGGGCTATTGCTAATACCACAAAAGTACTTTTACTGTTACTGAATTTCAAATTGAATATGAGCTTGGAGTCCACAAGACTCGGGTTTGGCACTGAGTAAGCTTCAAAGACACATCGTCCAGAAATCCAGAGGTAATAAGAAGGAAATACTAGCATTTACTGAAGTTCTTTAAAGAACAGTAAAGGCAATTAATCAATACCAACAATACCTTTCAGATTAATTTGTTTCTGGTCTGGGTGTATGTGTGTACATAGTGTATACTATATCTATTATAAATTATATATTATGTAAATTATATAAGTAATATATTGCATTTTATATACACACATACACACACACACGTATATGGTACTTTGGAACTTCTCAGATATTAAACTCCCTAAATGTTCATCTAAACACACCTACATGTTTTGTTTTGTTTTGTTTTTTAAGATTTTATTTATTTATTGAGAGGGAGAGAGAGAGCGTGGGGGAGGGACAGAGGGAGAGAGAGAGAATCTCAAGCAGACTCTGTGCTGAGGGCAGAGCCCCACACAGGGCTCAGCCTCACGACCCTGAGATCACGACCTGAGCCAAAATCAAGACTTAGAGGCTTAACTGAGCCACCCAAGTGTATGCCCCCCCGCCCCCACATGGTTTTGTCTCTCATTCTCCTTCTCCCTCTTTGTTGTGTAGGTCAGCTTAGCCTATTTGACTTTCATCTTCACTATTTCTTAGCTCTATTTATTCTATGGCTTCTACGCCACACACAAGAAATGGGCAAATACATAATATTACTTGAGGTAGAGATTAGGGCACACATTGTGAGTTACCAAAGATATGCTCTTTTGGGTGGGGAGTCTCTAAATTAAATTAACATGTATCATTTATCCTAGTTATGTAAAAATTATTATTTTAGCATATTAAATACAGTGCAACAGCTCAGTAGCATACTTGCCGTAATGCAAGTTTGGGTATTATGTGACTATGATTTGGCTCACATCATTTACCCAGTACCCATGGTCGAATGGAGAAGGGCTACCTGTGATCATTTGGGATGAGACGTCCTCCATTCAATGTGAGGTCATCTGTGTACACTAGACCTGTGTAGACTAGACCTTTTACCATTTTTACGTTTGTACGTTTGTACAATGTAGTCTACATGAAAAATAGCACTTTTTACTTCTCATTTCAGTAACATGACACACATTTTAAGAAATTGAATTTTGTGGAACACTTTCATATCGTTACCATAGGAGTTACCTTTATAATGGTTATGTAAATAATACATGCTTGTAATAAAGAAATCAAGTAGTACAGAAAGGCAATAGAAGAGAGTAAAAACTTCACCCTAGATCTTATCACCCAGATACATCTGGTATGGACACTGAACACTATTGCCTACTTCTCTCTATCAAATACATACGGCTTTGTATTTCAAATAATAAAAAGATTTTTTTAAAAGATTTTATTTATTTATGTGACAGAGAGACAGCCAGCGAGAGAGGGAACACAGCAGGGGTGTGGGAGAGGAAGAAGCAGGCTCCCAGCGGAGAAGCCCGATGTGGGACTCGATCCCGGGACACCGGGATCACGCCCTGAGCCGAAGGCAGCCGCTTAACGACTGCGCTACCCAGGCGCCCCTCAAATAATAAAAAGATTTCTTAAGGAGCACTCTCACATATAAAAAAGAGTTACCTGAAACAGACATATCCTAGTGAGTCTCACTAGCCCACAATGTGATAAACTTCCATCACAGACCGTCATCCTAAGAAAGGCCATTCTTTCTGTGTGAGCATCCTGCAAAACATCTACAGTCACAGTCTGCTGCCCAGTTCGAGAAATCTTTTATGTTGTTAGTATAAAACTTAAAGAGCCCTTCCAGGTTTAATACCTTGTTACAAGAACTTCTTTTTTTTAAAGATTTTATTTTATTTATTTGAGAGAGAGAGAGTGCGGGCATGAGTGCGGAGGGTCGGGTGAGGGGGTAGGGGGAGAGGGAGAAGCAAGCTCTCCCCTGATCAGGGAACCCAAAGATGTAGGGCTCAATGCCAGGACCCTGAGATCATGACCCAAGCCAAAATCAAATGCTTAACCGACGGAGACACCCAGGTGCCCCAAAAGTACTTATACTTTTAACAGGCCTCAACTGAGCAATAATAGCAATCAAAATTCTCATTCCCAGGAATCACCATCCTGATGTTAAACTACAGCCCTTACAAAGCAGAGCTTGAGTTGGGCATCTTTGGCCTGGGCAGTAAACTCCCCAAATGTTCATCTAAACACACATGTAGAGGCACCTGAGTGGCTCAGTCAGTTCAGCATCTGCCTTCGGCTCAGGTCATGATCCCAGGGTTCTGGGATTGAGCCCTGAGTCAGGCTCTCCGCTCCGCGGGGAGCCTGCTTCTCCCACTGCCTCTGCCTACAGCCCCCTCTGCTTGTGCTCTCTCTCTGTGTCAAATAAATAAATAAAATCTTTAAAAAAATAAAATAAATAAAAATAAACACACCTGTATGGTTTTCTCTCCATTTGTTCCAGCATATTCTTCCTGGCATGTGGAGTGGAGTTGAGTGGGATAGGGTAATCATAGATTATTCACCTCCTGCGTATAATCCTTAAAGAATTAATTATCACCTGTAGAGGCAATGGTGGATAAAGTCAGTTGTTTATTTAGACAAGGAGATGCCAGGTTTAAAAAAAGAAAGACAAGGGGCACCTGGGTGGCTCAGTGGGTTAAGCACCTGCCTGCCTTCGGCTCAGGTCATGATCCCAGGGTCCTGGGATGGAGGCCCATGTCTGCTTGTACTCTCTCTGTCAAATAAATAAATAAAAATCTTAAAAAAAAAATAAAAAGGAAAAGAAAAAAAGAAAGGCAATATAGGATGGAACCAAGAGATAACAGTGACCTTGAACTCAGCCAACTAAGTCTTAAATCCTGGTTCCGCTACTTTCCAGCTGTTGACATGTGTAAATAATTGTTTTAACCTCAGTTTCTTCAGCTCTAAAATGAAGATAACACCACATAAAGTTGTAGTAATGATTAATAAGAGCAACGGCTGTTAAAATTTTTATAAATGTTAAACAATGTTAAACATGTTTAACAAATGTCAAAATTCCTAGTTCATCTTAATCTGCTTCTTAATCTCTGTCCCTTTCTTCAGATTTCCAGTTAATCCCATTATACTAGTAAGAAAATAATATGACATATCACCAGTGGGAAACTTAATCAGATTACCCAGATGATCAGGTAGGATCCAAAAAAATAAATTGTATCTCTGACCTCCCAGTCCATTTCTGGGCCCACGGCACATGTTTCCTTTAAGGACCAGTGATTCTCCTTTAGTCGCTCTTAAGAGTAAGCCCTCTTCTAATTCACTGGTTAAAAAAAAAAAAAAAAAAAAAGTCTGCATTTAGTTTCACAGCATGAAAGACAAAGAAATCTTTTGTGGTTCTCTCCAATACTGAACCTAGCTGTTTCCTAGGACAATAATTCAATGTGTCTTAATGGGCAAAATTCATTCATGTGTGCCTATTCCTGTCCAGGTAATGAAGGTCCTAGATCATTAAGTAAGAGGCAGGGAAGCTTACTGGAGTCCAGAAAATAGGATTACCAGCAGGTTAAAGATGCTGAAGAGAAGAAAACGCAGGGGCTTTCCAATTTCCAACAAGTAACAGTCATTGTCTTGCTGGGTTTTGGTGAGTACACCTAGGTAGCCAGTTTTGAACAGGTTTTGTAGAAAGCCCAAGTAGTATTTTTGAGATGACAAACACATGAGATCTTGTTTCTATATAAGGGCTTAAAGACAAAAACAAAGGCAAAAGAAATGCATTTTGAGAAGATAAGTTTATCAATGAAAACTCAATCCACAGGCTAAAGAGTTTTGCAGAGACTCTGAAAAATTTCAGAAATTTTTTTATCCCATTCACAGCCCCCACTCATTATACTCATATATTCAGTTCTGACCTTTAGAAGTTTGGAATTGCGGAGTCGATCTTTAGCGGCAGTGGTGGTGGAGGTAGGAATGGTGGAGGAGGTAGGAATGGTGGTAATTGCAGTGGGGAGTAATTTTAACACTTCCTAGCTCAGGCACCCTGTTAGGGGCTTTCCATACCTTGGCTTAATCCTCACGGTGTTTAGCAGCACTGATAATTCAACAGCTGCCTTGGATTCCAGGCTTCTCATGTACAAAAGCTGTGCTGTTTCTTTTTCTTTCTTTCTTTCCTCTTTTTTTAGAGAGGGAGAGAAGTTGGGGAAGGGGCAGAGGAAGAGGGAGAGAGAGAGATTCTCAAGCAGGTTCCACCCCAACCCTTAACCCATCACAGGGCTCAATCTTAGGGCCCTGAGATCATGACCTGAGCTGAAATCAAGATCCTGAAGTTTAACTGACTGAGCCGCCCAGGTTCCCCTGTGCTGTTTCTTATATACACAATCTCCTTTAATGTTCAACTTTAATCCTATAGAGTTAGTATTATTTTTTACTGTGGGAACTTATTTTCAGAGGCGTTAACTCAAGTAACTTACCAGAGGTGTGAATGTTTTCTGTGTATTTATGTAGATAATAATTGGTGCAGCTGGTTTTTATCATATTATATTGCATTAATTCCGACATATTAATTAATTGCCATTAATAATAAATAGTTTTTATTTGGGACCTAGTCATTGTCTCAAACATTATACTAGATGCTTTATTTTCTTATCTTGATTAACACTGACATTTACCTGTATGATTACTCTTCTCCCTATTTAATAGATGAAGATATTGAGGTTTAGAGAAGTGGGTCCCTCAAGCTAAGGCTACACATGAATGAGTATGGTGAGATACTGATCCAGGCCTGTATTGGTCCAAAGTCTATGGTTTCCACTAACTTGGCTACTGAATCGACCCAGGGAAAAATAAGCAAACTAAAATAATAGTGACCGCATCATTTTTAGGTGTACTGATATCTAGTACCATAGTTAAAATAAGCGTGAGATTAATCTCTAAGACTGATTGAGATCAGTAAGCTGCACTGACATACAAAGAAAAAGAAAATACCAAAATGCTGACACTAACACTTTAACCTGGTTAGTAGTCTGAGTATGTTTGATATACCCCTCAAATTTCATCTCATAATTTAGGTGAAGGGAATAGGACATGAGTTGTATTTTATCAGAATGATACCTAGGACACTAGGATGTAACAACAGAAGTATCATGGCAAATTTTCACTTTTTCATCCAATTTTAAGTTTTGTACACCCAGCATAGAGTTTGCCATGTGCATAGAAATTAATTATGAATTCTTTCCCCCTGAGATTGGCAGCAAGATGAGGGTACTTGCAAACACTAGATCTATTAATATTATAGTGGAGGACTTAGTTAATAAGTGAAGGACAATTGGGGCGCCTGGGTGGCTCAGTCGTTAAGCGTCTGCCTTCGGCTCAGGGCGTGATCCCGGCGTTCTGGGATTGAGCCCCACATCAGGCTCCTCCGCTGGGAGCCTGCTTCTTCCTCTCCCACTCCCCCTGCTTGTGTTCCCTCTCTCGCTGGCTGTCTCTCTCTGTCAAATAAATAAATAAAAATCTTTAAAAAAAATAAGTGAAGGACAATAAACAAGATGTATGAAGATGGGAAAGAAAGAAAGAAAACTATCAATATTTGCAGATCACATAATGGTATCTGTAGGAAATCCAAAATAATTCACATATAAATCATTAGAATTTATACACAAAATTGAATGCTTACTGGTAAGAAAGTCAATATAAAAAGAAAATCTTTGTATACTAGCAATGAACACTTCAAAAATGAAATGTTCACAATGTTATAATTAACATTTAAAATCACATTGAAAAGCACCAAATACTTAGAAATAAATCTAAAAGATGTGCAAAACTGCTATTCTTTATTTATTTATTTATTTATTTATTTATTTGACAGAGAGAGACAGCCAGCAAGAGAGGGAACACAAGCAGAGGGAGTGGGAGAGGAAGAAGCAGGCTCCCAGCAGAGAAGCCCGATGTGGGGCTCGATCCCAGGACTCCTGGATCACGCCCTGAGCCAAAGGCAGACGCTTAACGACTGAGCCACCCAGGCGCCCCAAAACTGCTATTCTGAAAACTATAGCATATAGCTGAGAAAATACAAAAATTACTCAAGTAAATATTTATGAATTTGAAAATTTAATACTGTAATGGTGTCAATTCTGACTAAAACTGATTTATAGATTGATTGCAATCCTATTCATTATTCAAAATGGCAAAATAAAATGTTATTATTGAATTCTAGTGTGGAAATTCTAAAATGTATTATAGAAGTGCAAAGGGGAGGGTCACCTGGGTGGCTCAGTCAGTTAAGCATCTACCTTTGGCTCAAGTCATGATCCCAGTGTCCTGCGATCAAGCCCTGCATCAGGCAACCTGCTCAGCGGGGAGCCTGTTTCTCCCTCTGCCCCTCCCTCCCGCTCATGGTCCCTCTCTCTCTCAAAAATAAATAAATAAAATCTTTAAAAAAAATGCAAAGGGGAAAGACTAATCAAGGAAAAGAACAAATCTGAAGAACTTATGTTCTAAACATCAATTCTTATCAGAGCTATGGGGAAAGCGTATAAGATCTTTGTGACCTTAAGGAAAAATTTCTCAGATTTTTCTCACAAAAAGTGATTTAACATAAAGGTGATTAATTGATTCAAATTAAGTAAATTAGGAACCTCTATTAAATAAAAGAGTGAAAAGACAAGCCAAAGTGAGAGAACAAAAAAGGTATATATTAATATAAGGAATATATAAAAAACAACCAATCAATAAATAAAGATAAGACAGCCACTATAAAAATGGAAAAAACTTGGGCAAGCTTTCACAAAGAAGCATATCCAAATAACTAATAAATATATTTTAAAATGTGCTACTTTATTAATCATCGGAGAAAGGTCAATTAAAAACCATAATGTGATATCACTATCCTTAGGAATAACTAAAATTTTTTTATTTTTATTTTTTAGATTATGGGTTTTTTTAAAGATTTATTTATTGATTTTTTGAAAGTGAGAGAGTGAACATGAGCGGGAAGGGCAGAGGAAGAGAGAGAGGAAGAATCTCAAACAGACTCTGTGCTGAGTGAGGAGCCCAATGCAGGCTCAGTGTCACTACCCTGAGATCATGACCTGAGCCAAAACCGAGAGTTGGGCGCTTAACCAACTGAGCCACCCAGGTGCCCCAGGAATGGCTAAAATTAAAAAATAAAAACATAAAAATAAAAAGCTTGACAATATCCCATGCAGACAAGGATCTGGAGCAAATAGAATCCTCCTACACCTCTGGGCTGATGGGAATGTACACGTGTATAATCACGTCTCTTCAGCAGTATCAGCTAAAGCTTATCATGTGTACAGCGTATGATCCAGCGACTCTATCCCTAGGTATACACTCAACCAAAATGTGTACAATATGTTCATCAGAAAACAAGTGTAAAAATGTTCATAGCAGCACTATTTGGAATAACTCAAACCAGAAACAACCCACATGTCCATCAATTCTAGAATGAATAAAGAAATTCCTCTATACTCATCGAATGGAATACAATGGTGATGAAAAATTATGTACACAGTGAAGTAAATGAATCTTACATATATAATGTGAGATGATGGAGGTAGACACACAAGAGTCATAGTATATGATTCTATTTATATAAAGATAAAAAACTGCTAAAATAAATTTATAATATTAGGAGCCAGAATAGTAATGACCTTACAAGACAGGACAGGTGTAGTGACTAGAACAAGGTAAGCTTCTGCACTCTGGAAACTTACTCCACCTTGATCTGAGCGGTGATTATGCGGATGTGCTCCTCTAGTGAAAATTAACTAAACACCCATGATTTGTGTATGAATGTTAGACTTCAGCAACAAAGAAGTCTATTTAAATAAACAGAATGAAGAGTTTAGTCCTTTAAGATGGAAAATCCCCTGGAACGTTCAACATAGAATAAACTAGATAAGATACATATACAACATTAGGTAAGGAGACGGTATAACCAGATACAGAAAAAATTTTATTGTAAGAAAAGAATACATTAACTCATTTGAATCTGTTTTTAAAAAACTGACATTTTTATAAAATGCTTTTGGGTGGTGCCTGGGTGGCTCAGTCAGTTGAGCATCTGCCTTCAGCTCAGGTCATGATCCCGGGGTCCTGGGATTGAGCCTCCGCATTATTGCATCATATCATCATCATCATCATCATCATCATCATCATCATCATCATCATCATCATCATCTGCTCCCTGCTCAGCAGGGAGTCTGCTTCTCCCTCTTCCGCTGCCTCTCCTCCCGCAGGTGCTCTCTATTTTGCACTCTCTCTCACTAATAAATCAATAAAATCCTTAAAAAAATGTTTTGGGGACAAAATCTGAATCATATGAGACCAGAAAAAAATATGAAAGTTTGTAAAAAAAACCAGCCTCTTTAAGGATGCTTATTCTAGATGCATGTATGGTTGTATACAACCGAAAGGAGCACATTGTAGAAAATTATGGAAAGTATAATAACTAATTGATCAATACATTAATAATATAGTTTATATTACCATACAAATATTTTTATCTTCTAAATATTTTTCACAGTTCTTTTTGTCGAACATCATGTTTATTGAAACTAAAATAAAATTAAAATGAAACTAACATAAATGTGACAAGTCTAATGAAATGTTAGCAATCACGTTCGGCAATATTAGTATACCACGGTAATGCTGGGCTTGTCTTATGAGGAAATTAGGAAGTGGCCACAACTTTATACAGACTGTAAAGATTTTTTTCCAGATAATGTGAAATTTGGATCCTGCCACTGGGACTTTCTCACATGCCAGCTTTTTCTCTGGACTTAGTTTGGACCCCGGGGCAGGATGCACAGAGATCTATGGAGCCTAAATTCCTGCTTTTGAGGAAAACTTTTTCATTTCACTGATAGAGTATAGTTCAACAACTACGCTGCGCTTTGAACAATTAAATTAGTGAATTCTCCTCAATCTAGGGGGAACAAGGGAGAATGGGAAGGAACTGGGGTGCAGGGTGCTTGGTGTGAGAAAAAGCGAAAACAAGCGCTCACTCTTTGTATTTATTTTACATACCCCGAGAGCTCAGAAGTGAATTCTTATTTCCAGTTGTCATACAATAAGCTGTAGAGGTGGGCTGGAGTCAGCCTGTACCGTCTCAGGAAAGCTTATTGTCTATTTGCCTGGGAATCTGCAGGTCAGTTGTTAAAAGACATCCATTAGTAAGAAATACATGAACATAATTAAATAAATCACATTAAAAACAAAGGTGTTAGATATTCCAAATTTATCGCTTTCTAACAACTTTACTATTTGTTCTTGAGGTTATTTACGTCTTTTGTGTTTGTACAGTGAAAACACCACGTAGTGGTGCGCCCTGTGCCTTCCTCCCGAGTCCACATTTAGTGAGGTCATGTTGACAGTCTGACACTGACCCGGTTCGTGGTGTTTACACTACCCAAATCACAGACACTACAAACCAGGGCACTCCTACTCCCTTGCAGGGAGTCAACTGTTACATATTTACCAGCATATTCTGAAAGACTCTGTCAATGATTCAAGTGTTCTGAGCATAATTCTTGACAGTCCAATCATTGGCAACCAGTTTATAGACAACGTGACTATAAGTCATACATATATATACACGTAGACACCATGTATATACGTATCTGCTGTCCCAGCCTCATTATTAATGATGCCATCTTCTCATTACAAAGCGCTGCAGTGTAAAGAATAAAGTATGTGGTTACTCTCCTTACGGGAGAGCAGGGTTGCCCAACCTCAGCACTACTGATGTACTGGGCCGGATACTTCCTTGCTGTGGGGACTGTCCTGTGCTCTAAGGATGTTCAGCAGCACCCCTGGCCTTCATGCCCTAGAGGCCTACCCTTGTTATGACAACCAAAATGCCTCCAGGTATTTTTAAATAACCCAGGGGGGTGGGGGAGATTTCCCTCTTCTGAGAACCACTGTCATACATTGTAAGGGTTAAAACAATTCTAAAAAAACCCTGAATTTTCTCTGATGCCCAAAAAAAGAGATCTCCTTTTCTTTTCTTAGATCTTTTTCTTTAAAAATATTGTTGCAAATTCTTTCTCTGTCACTTTAATTTGTAATGCTTAAAAAAAAAAAAAACTAAGAAAGAAAACCCCTCTTGCCAATTTTACCACCCAGGAAAGTTTTTCAGAAAGGCCTCAGAGCCCACTCTTTGAATTGAAACCATCAAGGAGGATAGCGTCCTGTCTCCCGTCTCTGCCAGAGCTTACGCTGGGTTCGTGGCTCCAAGTACAGTGCCTGCTTGTAGAGGTACATGGCATTCTCTTTTCTGTTGGTTAAAGACAACTAGCCGACGCAGATGTCACACCAATATCGACTGAATTTAAGAACTATGCAGAGCAAAATGGTTCTGTCGAGTCCTCTCAGCTATGGGCAAGTTGTCATTTATCTTGAGATTGTGAAGGTAATGGCTTGCATCTGCCTGCCTGTTTTTATAAAAGGATGAGATTTCCTTTCATCTTCATCATCTGTAGCAAATTGCCTGTGATGGACATCGAATCTAGTTTAATGCTTATTCAGTAATAAAACCACTAAATTCTTTTCTGCCTCGTAGAAAGGATTCGGTGGGTTGGCAAGAGATTCTATCTTTATTTTGCCCAATAAGAACAACATCGAGACTGAAGCAGAACGGAGAAACCTGAAGCAAACTAGGACAAAAGAGTGACGAAAATTGTGTCAACCACCAGAGAGAAACACAAGAAGCATATGGTCGTACGCATAACCTTTTCAAGAGCCAACTTCGTCTAATATTTTGGGAGGAAATGTTTTCTTTCCCTCACTCATATCTGCTCCCCAGTTAATACGTGCTGAAGATTGCTTCCCCTTATTATTTGTCTTCTCACCAGTGTTCTTTGTTCACGTAGCTTCTACTTTCTTTCTACAGGTGGAACTCCCCTGACATGGAGTATCATTTCACTTCATTTATTCCCTCTGTGAGCTCTTAAGCAAGACTAGTGTTTTGTAGATTTTCCTCAGGAAATGAGGTGATAATGAGGAGGTGATAATGAGTGCAGCTGGCAATAAGAGACTGAGCATGGTGATCATTAGCCTCCAGAACCTCATTACCCTTGCCACAGGGACTGTCCCACTGGCCAATTTTTTCACTCATCATCTCTGGACTTACCACTTTGGACTTCCCATTTCTAGTGCAAGGGTAATAAAGGATGTCCCAAATACTGTTTTTTGTGGGTAAAGTTGGTCCCCAGAGTGTCTAAAAATACCATGTAGGTAGGCAGGTAGGAAACCTGGCCCCAATTATGAAAAAAATAAAGCAATTAGCAACATTACTAAGTAATGTTAACAGAGTGCAATTGAGAGATGCTAGATATCGCATTTGAGATTATCAGGTGAAATTGGGGTTGAGAAGAGGGGAGAGTCATAGCAAGTTGAATTTGGAGAAAGCAGGAAGGGAATAGAAGAGAATGATATATGGAGACTGAATGCACAAAGAACTTATAGTTATACAGAAAGAAGCAGACACATGGAAAATAGTTGAATCACCTCGGTTGGCAGAACCCTAGATTTAAGATTCATAGTGTCTTGTGATGAGACCCTCCTTCCCCCACCCCAGGGGTTCATGGAACTCTAAACTCCCAAAATATATTTAATTCTTTGGGAAAACTTGCAATATGTCTGTTCATAGATTTGGTCTTACAACACTTATTTATCACCTGTTCTATGTCAGGCACTGTTAATAGACTGTGGATATACTGATGAATAATTTATACTGATATAATTTAGACAAATCTCTACCTTCATGGAGCTTATACTCTAAGGGAATGTTCTCAAGATTCCATAGCTCCAGGGGCGCCTGGGTGGCTCAGTCAGTTAAGTGTCTGCCTCTTGATTTCGGCTCAGGTCATGATCTCAGTGTCTTGAGATCAATCCCTGTGATGGACTCCATGATCAGTGGGGAGTCTTCTGGAAATTCTCTCTTTCCTTCTCCCTCTGCTTCTCCCACTGCTCACTCTCTCTCTCTAAAGTAAATAAAATCTAAAAAAAAAAAAAAAAAAAAAAAAAAAGATTCCCTAGCTCCCTCTTGTTATATGTATCTTTACACCCAACCCCATATAGCTTAACATAACTGAGATTTTTTATAGCTAATAAACCTAATTAAAACATCAAACAAAAAAAGAAGTTGAAGAAAATAAATCTCCTTTTTGAAGATTTGGTCTCAAATCTCTATACCTTGCTGATGTTGGATGGCTTCTGGGTTTTACTTATAAGTTAAATCTTATGGTATCCATTTTTTATAGATCAAAATAGCTGCTGGTAATTTCATATGGTTAACCAATATATTTTTCTTTATACCTGAAGTTACTATAAGAAGAAACTTCCTCTTTAAAATTTTGTTAACATTGAAGTTGACTTTATATATATGTGTTTCCAGCTAAACAGTGAAATACTTGAATGAAAGTCAAAATTATCTGAGATAAAATAATTTTGAAAAGAAAGAGTATTCCTAGCACTGAAGAATAAGATGATGTGAATAAAAATTCACACTATGACATATAAATAAATTCAAATAACATTTTAAAATATAAATTTGATCTTAGGTTCCCAACAAAAAAATTACAAGGACAGTGAAAACTTAGAGCAGTGTAATAATCCAGTGGTTTCTATATATTAATGAAAACAAACATCTGGCTCTTTGGATATATGGTTTCCTCACACTTATAAGAAAATCAACTGGCATTAGACATTCTACTGCTCCCTATATTTAATGGCATTAATTATAAACTGTGGCTTTATAAATCCAAATGTGAGCAACTGAAATAGGTGGCACTGTTAAAAGTAAATCCAAGCATGTTTTTCCAGGTCCTGGAGAATTCTTCCTTCTCTTGGGCTTTCTGGTTGGTTCAAGGAAGTTCCAGCAACTATACCTGTTCATGATGTAGTTGACACTGATGCTTGGCGGGAACTGTGGTGTGGAAAAAGGCAGGGGCTTATTCTCGTGTTACTCTAGCCAGATAGCTAGGGTGGGGAGTCTGTTATTTAGCTTGCTCTTCCTGCCCTTGTCATCACACCAGAAAGGTGGGCTTACTGAGCGGAAAATGATCGTGAAAATTATTTGCGATAGGGGCGCCTGGGTGGCTCAGTCATTAAGCTTTTGCCTTCGGCTCAGGGTGTGATCCCAGGGTCCTGGGATCGAGCCCCCCTTGGGCTCCCTGCTCAGCGGGAAGCCTGCTTCTTCCTCTCCCACTCCCCCTGCTTGTGTTCCCTCTCTCACTGGCTATCTCTCTGTCAAATAAAGAAATAAAATCTTAAAAAAATTATTTGCAATAACCAGAAAAGAGAAAATGATATGCTTCTGCAACACCTACTTTATCGAAAGCATAAATCAAAGGAAATACACAAAAGATTTTAAAAAATAACAATACTTAAAAGCGTTAAGAATTAATCAATAATTATGTTTCATAATAAAATGAAATAAAAAGTGCCCAGGGGCCCCTGAGTGGCACAGTTGCTTAGGCACCTGCCTTCTGCTCAGGTCATGATCAGAGGGTCCTGGGATCGAGCCCCGTGTGTGGCTCCCTGCTCAGCGGGGATTCTGTTTCTCTCTCTGCCCCTCCCCCCACTCTTGCTCTCTTTCTCTCTCTCTTTCTCAAATAAAGACATAAAGTCTTTAATAGAAAAACATGTCTTAATCTTGTTGTTGGAAACGGAGTAGAATGAGTATACTGCAGGTGAGTTGGCTTTTTTCTTAGGTAGTTAAAATTTTCTGTAGCTACCTGAAAATGACATGGTGGAAATATCAGTGTCTGGTATTAACCACTGCAAACCTTTCATCATCCACCTAAGTAGTAAGAGGGCTTTTCTCTACCACTCCTTACTGTTACCTGGCATAGCGTACTCAAGTTAATAAACATTCCTACTTTATCAAGAGTCTAAGTAAGTGTGTTTTTAAAAACAGTAAGTTTTCCAAAGTGAAAAAGGGATAACGAAGTCAGGTGGACATTATCTTTGGATGACCTGTGTCTCTATGTCACCCTTCCCCCATCTCTATTACTTTTGATTACACATCAAATTACTGCAGCTTTTAAAATATTTGCAAATAGAATGAGAACATTCTAGCTATTTATGCATGCCTGAAGTGATCTGTCTTGTTGGAGGACAGGAAGCAAAGACACTTCGGTTTGGTAAAGTATAGACAGAGTAGACATATATTCCTTTAAGCATTTAGAAATGGAAGGGAGAGTCTAAATTCAAGCATCAGCTGTCTAAACCCTGAGATCATCAGTATGGTGTTACTGTTTCTGACAAAATCTCTTAGGAAAACAGAGTTAGATTCCATTTAAACCAAATCTTTTCATTATCATGTTCTAATAAGTCAAAGAAGGAAACGCTTTCTGGTAAGAATCCTATTCTTTAAGGAAAATCATCAAAATGAGGGCAGGGAGCAATCTGTCACAGCTTTAATCAGGGTGCACAATAGAACAGGAGAAAAAGGTGTAGGAAAAGTGTAACAGAAAACAATGAAACAAAAGATGCTTGGTTAACTCTAGGAGAAAAGAGGTGAGACGGATCAATTGGAGGAAGAGGACTTCAAATCAGTTATTATTGAGTGTGGGAAGCCTGACTCAGTGGATTTGAATGGAGAAAAAAGCAAATAATCAAAAAGCACAAGATTATAGTGAGCAGCTTTGCCCCTTTCTCTCCTAACGCCTTGAATTGCCACCAAAACTCTTTTAGCTCAGCACTCTGTACATATACACAACAGAAGTATTTATAGATCTGCCAAAGCTACTGCTCAATGTGACCTTTTATTTTATTTTATTTTATTCTATTTTATTTTGTTTTATTTTATTTTATTTTATGGGAAAGAGGAGTATTATTTTTAATGAGCTTTAACAATATTCACTGTATCTCTAGAGAGATTTAGATTTTTTTTTTTACATCTAACACATATCTTAACTTACTTTAAAATAAGTTAGAGTAACTTTACAAATTCACAAATGAAAATTATACTTTTAATGGTAGGTAAATATTAACCTATAGATTAAGATGCAACTAAATATTTGTGAAGTCAATCATATACCAAAAAACAAAAACAAACAAACAAACAAACAAACAAAAACCCTGCTTTCATAACCTGATGTTTCAGATTATTTCAGTTTGCGCTTCATATGTTAAACTTTTTAATAAATATTTTTGCATTTTGATTCTAGAGATTCTATTTAGAGCACTTCACTCCAACGGTTTTTTCATGGATTTAGATAATCTTTATTTCCAATAAACCAAACACCAAATAAGCCCAACTATTTTCCATTTTAACAATGTTTTTGTTAGTTGTAGAGACATCTTAATTGGCTATATAAAATTTTAAATTAGATAATGCAACTTTTAAAGCTGTTAAATAGCATCTTGAGACAAATTTGCAGAACTTATGTTCATCCTTCTCACTAACTTCTGGTTTAATACAGTGTTCCTTATGCTTCTATGAAACAATAGCCCATGTGAAACAACTTGAGCAAAAGACTAAAAACAGTTACAAACTTTATAATGGTAAAAAGTACCACTGTGGTTTCAAGTTTTCAGCTGACTTACTGTGTTACCAGCATGCTCTTCTGGCTTACACCCCTACCATGATCTTTGACTCAGTATGCATGTAGGCTCTTTCAAAACTGTGCTGTTAAAAGAAAAGAGATTGATTACATAATAAATATTATTTTAATAAACACTTGAACAGCACCTGTTAGTATCTTTAATGATTTCAATGTCCCAAAACCCTTCCATGAATTCCATGAATGTCTATAGACCACAATAAGGATACACTGGGTCGAAGCAGTACCAGACAACCCTGTCTTTGAAGGTGAGGTTGCAAAGGAAACCATTCACGTAAAGTGCCTTCTGTGTGTTGTTGATGATGACGAAGATGATGATCAATGACTACTCTATCATGCTAAATACTAGCTTTGTGCTGTTAAGTGCTGTTTCAATTCAGTTTGTTTGAAGACATACTAGAGAGTGTGCCTCGTTTAGAGAATCAACTGGAGCGTGATCAACAATAATGCTGCTCTGTTCTGCCTTCTCGTCCTCCAGGGAAGACGCTGATCACCAGTCATCGCACCCCTCCCTCCAGAGACCAGAGGAGCCTTTACAAACCCTCCTACGTGGGGTCCAAGCAGCCAAGACTAATTTTGACTATGCCTGACAAAAGTGATTGCCATTCTTGAGGTCTTATCTAAGGATTAGGGAGTTTAAATGACAGTTTATTCACTGAACTAAAATCCAAGAAAAGGATGTGAAGTTTAGAGCTAGGAGAGAATTAGGACATTTAGAAGTGCGTGACACACCTACTATGACTCTTTTTAAATACATACATGTATACACAAGGGATAAAGAGATTATTCAAAGAAATTATTTACTAAAATATGGTTGATGGGGAGTAAGTAAGTAGTAGGTATATAGATTATATAACTTCAAGCCTTTATTCAAAACTCTGAAGTCAGGTGTGTTTAGAAAAAAATTAATATCAGGATATCATACCTTCTATTATTTACTACTTTCAGTATGGCCTGGAATAGCATTCTATAATAAAAAATATTAATATTTCTGCAACAAAATGCATTAATATATCTACGAAGGGTTATAAATAAATCTTACACGTAGCTTTGTGTAAGTTTAGATCCTATCAGGTCAGTAATTGTAGGTAAGAATTTGTTGACATGTATTTAGGATGGAATACTATGAATAAGAAGATTTTAATGTATGATGTGTAAGAAGAGTACAGTCATAATATGTTGGCATTCTTTTATCACAGATAAGATGAAATATGTTTTTGGTCTCTGCCCCTGTTCCTGACACAAAGCTACTAAAACCCTTGTAGTTTCCTGAGTGATCGCGTTGTTAAGAGGTTCTTACACGGAGCTCCTAAATCCCTTGGAATTTCCTGGATGAGAGAAATGTCTTATGTTCTAATGAGGCAACTCTTGGTAGGCTCCTGGATAGCTTCAGGATAGGGGCTAGTCACCAGAAACAACACGCCATGATTATTAGAAGCTTGGAACTTTCAGAGGCCCCTGGGTGGCTCAATTGATTAAGTGGCAGACTCTTGATTTCGCTTAGGTGATGATCTCCCGGTTATGAGAACTTTGGGCTCCACAGGCTCCAGCCTCAGCACCTAGCCTGCCTGAGATTCTCTCTCTTCCTCTAACTGTGCTGCTCCCCCCCACCCCACCACGCATACTCCCTCCCTCTTTTTAAAAAAAGAAAAAAGAAGCTTGGAATGTTCAGACTCACCTCCCATCCTCAGGGGAGGTGAGAGGGGCTAGGAATTGAGGGAATAATTGGTCATGCATGCATGAGGAAACCTCCATAAAAATCTCTATTGGTTTGCAGAGTTTCTGCATTGGTGAATGCATTCACCTGTCGGGAGAGTGGCACACCCCAACTCCATGGGACAGAAGCTCCTAGGCTTGGGACCCTTCTAGACCTCTTCTCATGTACATCTTCATCTGGGTGTTTATCTGTATACTATATAATATCCTTTATAATAAACCAATAAATGTAAATAAAGAATTTCCCTGAGTTCTGTGAGCCATTATAGCAAATTATCAAACTTGAAGAGGGATTGTGGGAACCCCAAGTTTATAGTCAATTGGTTGACAGCATGAGATTTACAAGTGTCTGAAGTGGGAGCAGTTTTGTGGGATTGAGCCCTTGCCTGTGAGATCTGTGCTAATTCCAGGTAGTTAGTGTCAGAATTGAAATAAATTGTAGAACACCCAACTAATATCCCAAGAGTTGGAGAATTGGTGGTTGGTGTGAGGGAAAACCCCACACATTTGGTGTCAAAATGTTCTGTGGGTAGAGAAACAGTTTTCCTTAAATCACTATCCTCAAAAGCATTTCTGTGGTAAATTTAAGAGTCGTGCAGGACTCTGGCCGCCTTACTCCATGAAAAAGTTACTTCTTAAATTATTTAGGTTCTATATTATACTATTTAGCTCTTGAAATTCAATGCCTAGTGTACCTTCTGAGGGAAAGGAAGAGAGATTTGAAATCTATAGTTGAGAAACTCTCATTCTCTCAAATTTTCTCTTTATCGTTTATGATTTAGAATGTGCATAATGGAGTTCCACATCTGATGTAGGTAAGTAGCTTCTATTGGACCTGATCTCCCCACAGATAACAATCATAAATACTAGGCTAGGAAAAAAATAATAATGACCCAGAACCAACTTGCAGAAGCTTCCACTGGCCAAAGATGAAACTATTCGAGCTTCTTCAATAATGACAATAAAGACAATGGATCCAAACCCTACAAGTGTGTTTAAATCCATGAGCTGGTCACTTTCTGACGTCCAGAAAATACACAGATGATATTAAGCATTCATCTTCTCTTTCCTGAAAGAACTACTCGATTGAATAGCCAAATAATGGATAAAGGAGAGTATCTTTTCATTTATGTAGTTAATGTAAGAAATGTAAAAGAAATTATGGAATTAAAACGTACATACACACACATATGTGTGCTTCATGTTTTATTTGTGTATCTAGATAGATAGACAGATAGATGATATATATTAAGCACTCATGTTTGCTGGCATCATAGAAAAAGACAGAGGAACATAGTCTCTTCTCATAGCTAGAGTGATCCTTTTAAATGGAAGTCATATTTTATCCTATCTCTGGTCAAAATCCACAATAGCTCTCAATTTTCTGAAGAGTAAAAATCAACGTCCTTCCGAATGCCTGAAAGAACCTATGAGAGCTGTCCTTGAATTAGCTCCTTATCTAATTTCTCTCTCTTGACTGTATTCCTGCTACAGTGATTTCATTCCTGTTCTTTAACGCTTGAAGTATGCTCCAACTTCAAGCCCTCTGCATTGGCTGTATTTTCTGCTTGGAGTGCTCCTTTTCCTTACTGCCACAGAGCTAACTCCTTGCCTTTTTCAAATCTTTGCACAAAAGTTATCTTCTCAATGAAGATTATGCATGCATCTCGTTAGAAATTACCTCCAACTCTCCTGCTTCTCCTGCCAAATGCTAACCCTTTCTGACTCTCCTCTTTATTATCCTAAGGCTCTTATCATTACTCATATTCAGTACTATATTGTTATGAGTTGAACTGCGCCCCCCATCTCCCACAAAAGACATGCTGAAATCCTAACCCCAGGACCTCAGAATGTGACCTTACTTGGAAATAGGGTCTTGCAAATGTTATTAGTTAAATTAGGATGAGGTCTTACTGGAATAGAGACAAGGGTGGGGGCTACTCCAACATGATTGGTGTCCTTATAAGGAAGAGGAAAACGTGAACATAGAGACACAGGGAAAACGATGAAGGCAAAGATGAGTTATGCACCTGCAAAAACCACCAAAGATCACTGGTTAACCCTGAAGCTAGGAAGGCAAGGAAGGATTCCTCTGTGAGTTTTCACTGGAGTGTTGCCCTGTGGACACATTGATTTCAGATTTTTAGCCTTCAGAACTGTCAGACAATAATTTCTGTTGTTTTAAGCCACCCAGCTTGTGGCACTTTGTTAAGGCTGCCTTAGGAAATGAATACATCTATCTGTATACTATGTAGTTACTGCCTAATTCAGTTTTTATTGTTCTTATTGCTTATTGCTTGTCCACCTCCTGCCACTGACTCCCCTCTTCCCATAAGGCAAACATAAAATAGCAGGGATCCTTCTCATTGCTATTTCGAAAGCACCTACAAGAGTTCCTGGCCCACAGCAGGCACTCGATACTATCCAAATGAAGTAATCCTTGTATACATTTCTTCATCATTTAATCATTTTAGTTGCTCTTTGTGCATTTCCCAGTTGTTGTTTTCATTTAGTGTTTTATTGCCCACAGTAACGGGCGACATAGCCAGCAGGAATAATTTAAATAAGCACCAAAACTCAATTTAACATCTCTTCTGAAATAAATATTTTACAATAATTGTTAAAAATAATGAGGTTGACTGCTTATAATTTCATCTCTATTTATTTCCCCTAGCCATGCTTTGTGAAGGAGCTATGGAACAATAATCAAGTCAGATACCAGAAGAGAATAGGGGAGTTAAGATAATCAGCTCTTGGACAATGGAGAGTTGATTGAGCATACATTGTTCAACTCCCTAACCAAGTCTCCATAGAAATGATCATTCATAACAAACTTCCAAAACCATTATCCCCCCGTCCCTCCTCCCACCACCCTTAATGACTTCTATCCTCCAATCTGTTTAGACTTCTCAACTTTCAATTATTAAGAACACCTAGCCCCTTCTGGTTAGGGTAGAGAAATTGCTTCCTTTGAGTTCAATAGTTGAAAAGCTCCAAATTAGTTTATCCATTTTAAGTAAACTCATCTCTCAGCAAGCATAAAATCTGTGAAGTTTGACAGGTATTTTACATTAACTAATGTAAGTTACTGTACCAGGATAAACTACCCCTCTACATGTTTATATTTGCACTTACCAGGGAGTTCACTTCCACAGACACTAAAATTAAACCTTGAAAACTGACTGCCCCAGTGAAAGTGAAAATACCTATTGCTTTTAAAAATAAGAGGTCCTTCTTCAACTTAGACTTTTTTGGTCTTGGTCTGGAGTACAACAACAGTCTTGAAGCTAAGCACTGTGAGGGGCAAAGGTTTTAAATCACAAAAGCTTCCTCTTCCAAAAGCAAACCTTGATGTCCTGAACATAGTTCTACTGCAAGCCACAGTGAAGAAAAAAACGAAGATCTAGGGGACATTCTTGGTAGGGAGTACAGGCCCTTAGAATAAAAAGGAGAGAAAGAGAAAGAGAAAAGTAAAAGAGAAAAACAAGAGTGAACCAGTTCTTTCACTTTTTCTACCTGTTGTCCCAAAAACTTGGAGTGGACACTCATATAGACCAGACAGATCGGAGAAGCCGAAAGTAGAGGGGAATGTACTGAGTTCCATATTTAAAAATCTAGAAAGAGAGTGAAAAACAGAACACTTTTGTAGCAATATAGGGTGAACACAACAGCAGATATGTCAGCATATAGTGTTTGGGCAGAGAAGGCCTCAGTACTCCCATGCTGCCTGCCTCAGATCTTAGTGATCGATGTGAGGAGTAGAATTTCATAAGCTCCTGCAGAGTTCTTGGTTGTGAATTTAAAGTTTCTCAATAGTTGCCAGACTTGGCAGGTACAAAACCAATAGAGCAGACAGTTTAGGCTCGGAATAAAATGGAGGACATGGCTGAGTCTCCATGCAACCACACAGTCAATGAAATGTCAGCAGGGGTGGACTGGGGCTGGACTCTCAGCTCCTGACCTTGCTGAGAACAGGCCATACATTATACAGGCAGACATAACATGGAGACCATGTTAGCAAGAGAATTACTCCTCAGCTGGGGTTCAGTGGGGCCAGCATAGGGCACCATGTTGACCAGCACCATTTCAGGTTTCCCCATGTGTAGACAACATCAAGGAAAGGAGGAGGGTGTGTGAAGGAAAGCCCCCATAGAGATTCTGGATTTTCAATAGATTAGATAAGTACCAGAATTATCTATTTGCAAACCTAAAATGTTCCTTGTTTTGTTTTGTTTTGTTTTATTGCTTTTCTTTGTGGACAGGAAATAATACAAGGGAGGGTTAAACCAGTTATAGGAACTGAAGACAGCAATGCTGTTTTGTACATATGAGCCGTTTGTGAAAATATTAAACGGTTTTCAGGGACTCAGTTTTTCAAAAAGCTGTCTGAAATGAAAAAAATTTTAATTGAAAGATTTAGTAAGATAGCATATGAGACCTTGGTACTGAAATAGCACAAAGTCTATCAATAATTCTATATCTTGACCAAAAAAATTAACCTTTCTTTCCCCCTGTGGACACTTGAAGTATTTTTAAATTATTTAATATTTGAAAATACAGATACTTATTTATACTTCACATTTTAGATTATAAAAGATGCATATGAAAACAATTTTTCTTTGATAGTGTTAATGTGGTATAAGACTAGAAAAGATTTAAAACCTACTTTTATTTGGTAAATTAATTGTGTGTTACTATATAGTGGGGGCAAATGAACAATTTCACCAATTATCAATAACAGGAAATCAGCATTTTCCTGCCAAAACTGTACCCAATGCTTACAATTATAATCATGACTTGGGCATACATCTGTCACTTGTTATGATTTGCTAAGCATACTGAATGTTTTCTGTATTTTCACAAGCTAACTATTAAGAAGCCTGTGAAGTAGAAATGAAGATAAATAGGTAATATATATTCCTCATATTTGAAATGAAATGATCCTCAGGAAAAATATTTTTGTTTATAATTTTGAACAAAAAAATACCGAGCTGGTTAGATACAACTTTTATTTTAAACAAAAATTACAATTCATTTGTTTAAGAGACAAGATGAAATGAAAGTTAATATAACTACTTCTTCAAGTGAAATTACAGATTGCGTTGACACAGTCTTTATACAACTAAATGAATTCATCATACTATATATAATCACACATTGAAGTTATCTTCCACATATTATGAATTGACATTCAAATTCAGAACTCTGATACATAAATGAAATTTTACGTTACTAAAATTTGTTTATTATACATACAGAGTTATTGTGACTGTGTTTTAGATGATCCCAACATTTGTTCTTTCCTTGGTAAACATTCAGAATTATGACATGTGAAGACACTGTATAAGGGAAATTAAATCAGCTTTGATCCCATTATTAAGAAAACCATACAGAATAGGATTAAGGCAACAGGACATCATGCCTAACAAATGACAAATGCAATACACCAACTTGAAATGCCTGTTTGAAATAAGGTTATCATTAAAATCAGTTACCACATGGAAAAGGTGCAGCGGCATCCAGCTAACAGCAAACACTAATATCAATATGGTCAGTCTATAGAAAACGCTTCGAGATCTCTTTTTGATTCTCATGATAGAACGGTTTACTCTCATTTCATGAACATCTGAGTTTTCTTCAGGTTTCATCTCAAAGCAGGTGGGGACCCTTGGTATGAACTTACTGGATGAAGAGGGTTGACTTTTTACAGAACCAAAGTTTTCTGGAAGCATTCTTGAATGGTTCTCTTGAGGAGGTCTTGCTGGAGCAGGTAACACACATGCTGTCTTCTTGCTGTATCTTCTTCTGTGTTTTCTGATGAATGAATAGCTCCATTTATGGCTGCTGGAAAGTTTCACCTGAGGCCCACTCTTTTTGAATGGATGAAGAGTTAAGTTGATCATCTCATTTTCTTCTAGTTTGTTTTCTTTGTTGGACAACCCACAGCTTATACTCCTGCAGACACTGGTATGACTTACAGTGAGACACACCAAGGGCAGAATATACTGAACTAGCAATAAAGAGATAGTAAAAGCAATTCTGTATGAATCAGATGGCCACGACTCCACACATAAATACCTGCTGCTCAGCAATGCTGAGCCAAATGTTTCCTGAAGTTCCACCAGACTGTGAAACACTGGAAGGGGAGAGCAAATTGCAAAACCTAGTGTCCACACGGTAGCAATCAGGAAGTAGCCATGGTTTGCTGTTAAATTATTAGATATAGGATGTTTTATCATATGATACCTGACAATGGCAATTGATATTAGAATTAAAGTTGAAACCAGAACAGACACACATTGAAGAAAAGGCATAATATGACACATGACTTTGCCAAACATCCACTGATCCAGTAAGACAGAGGTCAGTGTGAAAGGGGAGCAAAAGAGCACAACCAAAATATCAGAGAAGGCCAAATTTCCTATAAGGAAGTTGACTGTCGTTTTCTGATTACGCTTTCTCATGAGAGCCATTAAAATAAGTAGATTGCCCATAAAACCAAGAAGACTTACAAATGTGTAAAGTCCAATCAGAAAATACTGCAAGTCATCCACACTGCTTTTATAGTCATCCCAGACTGGAAAATCAGAATTTCGAGTGGCAGCAGTATTGTTCTCAGTGGCAAGGGTTTTGTTGTAAAAATCCTGGAGTTCTAAATCCATATTAAAGCCCTGCTTGGAATAAAAAGACATTAGTTAACAACTTAAAAAAAATTACATGACTACTATAAATTAATCCACTGAGAGGGAAACTAAATTTAAAAATTTGTTCCCATACCTTATTAATCTCCTAAACAAAGTTCCACAAGGTCTTTAATTGGTTCCAAGTGCAGAGCAAATACCAGCCAATAACAATTACAGTAAGTCTAAGTCTATCATCATTTCTATGGTGTGTTAACTTGTGTTAAAACAGCAGACTTTGTTTTTTAGATTTACATAGACATAATGAAAGGGAAGGAAAAGGCAAATGTATATAAGAACTTTAAGATATCTAATTTACAATAGCGCATTACTATTAATTGTCTAGTCAATGTACTTATTCATGGTGTGGTCACATAATCCTATCTTAAACATTCATTCTTTTCCAACTTCAATCAAGGTCAAACTTAAAAGTCACCTATCCTGAAGTATTCCTTGGTCTAGACACTCAATTGGAATCGATGTCCTCTTTGGAGCCCCCATACTGCTCTGTTTATAGCCGTGTGATGCTATATGTCGCAATTTGCTTTGCAATATAATTAAAATACATAGCAGCCTACCTCATCTATTTGTAAGCAATGGAAAAGCAGAAAACTGTCCTTTATTCTTCGTGGTATCTACCACAATACATGGCCCAGTAACTTCACCACTGTAGGTGCTAAATAAATATTTATGGAAAAATGAAAAATTCAAACAAATGTCTAGTATCTTAAATATTATCTAGCTCATGCATGTTCAAATGTAAGCTTTCAAGCATAGAAACACTATCCCAGGACTTAGGTCTATACAGTAGGCACTTACTATGTGTTTATCAAGCTGTACTGTTGACTATGTGTGCACAATGCTAGATGGCAAAATCATTCCATAATCAATTCTTAGTCCTTTGAGATGTGCCAGATTATCATGAATCAAGATAGCCACTGACCAGCAGTCTGACAGTGTTTTTAAAACCAAAATTTACCTGTTTATTTTTTAATTTAAAAATTGAAAATAACTTTCAGCTTTAAAAGGAATGAATAAATTCATATTGTCTGAGGAAATCTTACATCTAAAGTTAAATGTAGAAGTAATACTAATATCATACCCCATAATAAGTTTTTTTTTCATTTCAAACAAAATTAACAATGCAATATTATTAATAGCACAATGGTATTTCTCATTTACTGCTACATATTGAGATTTGACAGGATTACAAAAAAGTAAGCACCACTATTTTTTTAACAAGAGTTTCCTATAGAATACTCAGGATAGCAATAGTTAATTAATTCTGATGAATATAGATGTTGTAATAGAGATCCTTATATAATGCAACTTTAAAAAGCATTTACACTACATATCAATTTATATTTATGTATGTATTTCTAGATCTACAGTTGGATAACTATGGTTAAAATTATAAAAATACATATATATTTAATTAATAGTGAATACTACTATCTTTAATTTATAAGAGACTTTTAGGTCCTGATCCAAAATATTTCAAAATAGAAAATCCTTTGTGTACATACATTCATTATCAGTAATTTTAACTTCAGGTTTATATACAGTAGGTCTCAGTAGGATGATACAGGCATCATTGTTCTATGAGAAAATTTGAAAGTTTAAGTTTTTCACAACTTCTACAACTGATTCTATGTTGATTAAATTACTTTCCAGGAACAAATTACATCCCTTTAAAGATAAACTAATTCATGAGCTCAGGGTCTTATTCATTCATTCTCAGACACCAGCCAACAATTTATATTGATATTGCCCCACGTTAAAAGGGGTAAGAGGTGCAAAAGTTACTCACATAATCTACTGAACCATCTTATTTTTCATATTACCAGTTAGTTAATGGCATCCCAGTAACTGCTCTGTATAGGTTCGTAAGCGTCTAATCAAAGTAGCTTTGGCTGGTTTTCCTGCCTAATTTCCTGGGTTCCATCTCCCTTGTTGAAATCCTATGTATACCGATAATGTGTACAGGTTATTTGTTACTGTGATCCTGCTCAGTTATTCTTCTTCTGACTCACTTTCTAGAGACAATCGGGTTTTTTTTTTTTGCTGTAGATCAGTGGCTATTGAGTACCTTTTCTACGACCAAGGTTAAGGAAGGACAAAAGAGAAATTGGGTAGTTGATTCTACAGTGGCTTTGTGCTTTCTTGGGACACATGACTAGAGGATGACACTCTTTTAAAGTAAAATATTACTGTCCAAAATTTTCTGAAGGAAGAGGAAATGCAGTATAATTTGTGGTAAGAGAAACAATGTGGTTTTGAATCTAAAATTCAGATTGACTCCAATGTAGTGGTTGGTCTTCTCAATTAGACTCTAATGGACACAAAGGAAAATGTCTTAATTCTTTTCATGCTGGAAATGGTGCTTAATAGAGTTATGTTGTACATAGTGGATGCTAAGTAAACACTTGTGACTCATCATTTTAAAAGTTAATTTAATTTTTCCCAGCTTTAAAATAACAGAAATGAATCATCCGGAGAATATAAGAAAGTTCAGAATAGTGTATGACTGTGTGTATATTAGGTATATATTGTATATGTCTGTTTATGTACACATATATATTGGAACCACTGAAATTAGACAGGTTTTCAAATGGCCCTAAAATGGAATAAGGTGATAAATCCATAGACAATGGGGATTGCTTAGCATTTTAAAATTTTAAATGAGATATTTTCAGTGATAAAGCAACATGAAACTAAAATAGCAAAAAATACTGACAACATTTGTTTTTAATTAAATGTAAAAGAAGTACATCAGATTGTGGTGTGTCACTAAAAATTTTCTATGATAATACATGCACAGAAAATACTGAATTTATTAAATTATAAAAACCACCACCTTGTTACTAAGCAGATCAAGGAAATGTCATCCTGAGTATTCACTGGACACTGGAAAAACTGAGGCCAACACTTCTTTGCCTCCCTAAAAAAACACTACTTAAATACAATTTTAAAGGGGAGGCTCCTTTTATTAATGAATAGCCAAGACAGATTAGTTGTTCCCTCCTTTGCTCATTCAACTAGCATTTATTGAACAATTAATGTGTGAGGTGCTCTGGTAGGCTCTGGCATAAAGATAACAAATACAAGATACTATGTGAGTAATGTTCTGAGGAGTTAATTCAAGGTTACACAATGAGTAATTACAAGTGCCTGAGGTATAAAAGGCCCTAAATGGATGATGAATGAATGAATGAGTGAGTGAATGAATGAATGAATGAATGACATTCTCCTGATTGCCAGCGATGGATTTTTTTCACCACAGCGTGAACACTTAACATTGTTGCTGAATATCATGGATGTTTATTTGCACCCATTGATAGATTGATAAATTATCATTTTTTCTTATGTTTTTTCCCCTCTTCTAACATTCATTCACTCATTCAACATTCATTTATTCATTTTATTTTGGTGTGACTGTAATCAACCTTGTGCTGCTCTCCCTCTAGCCCCAGGCCAACCCATCCCATCTACACGCAAACATACACATAATACCTAATGTACTCCACACTACATGAACATTTTGTGAATCTTTGCTCCAATAACTTCTTACAACTGGAGATATTGCAAATGGGGCGAGAGGGAAGGAATGGAATGCTTAGCTGTTTCTTTAACATGCCATCTTGTAGTGTGGGGGCCAAAGGCAGGATACCCAAAGTGGGCCACACAATAGCAGGTAGATTATTTTGAGCTGAAAATAATCAAGACCCAAAAAACTCAGGTAGAAACTTTGACCTCCCCACTAACTGCCTAAAAAAATTTTAGATAGTGGACCTGTACCAGGAAAAGAGCTATTTATAGGGATTCCTCTTTGCCTAAGAAACATCTGCACAACAGGGTAACCTTCATTTTCCAAACATCTCGTCTCACCTTCCTGCTAATGGTTTTCCTCCCTTACCCCTCTCCTTAGCTCAGGATGACATATATACCTCATTTTGCCTGTCTTTGGAATTTCCATGTCTGTGTAGATTCCCTGTAGGTAGGAACTAAATTTGATTTTCTTCTGTTAATCTGTCTCATGGAAATTTAATTCTTAGTCCAACTAGAAGAACTTTGGACAAAGAAAAATGCCCTCCTTCCTGACAGTAGCCAGGGGATATTTCAAGCAGTAGGAAATGTTGTCCAATAAGATTTGTCTTTTTTTTTAAATTGAAAATCAAAGGTAGAGAAACTACTTTAAAATGAAAGGGAAAAAAGCACAAAGGATTTCTTTTCTTAAATTTACCCCTTCACTTCCCTGAAAAGCATAATAAGCAAACCTATAATGAAATGTAGATCTGTTTAATAATTATCTGCTTTTCAACAAGTGTTATAATGAATACCGTACAATTTTATAAAACATGAATATTTTATACATAAGAGTAATGTAATATGTGTACTTTTCTTCATTTCAGAGTGCTAGAGAAATTATGAACTATAACCAGAAAGAATGTTTCAAAAATGAAATATTATTTTAGAAGAAATTTGATATTGACTATGTGAAACCTTTGTTCTGTTTACTTATGACATTTTCTTCTTTTATATCTAGTTTTAGCTCCCACCATCAGAATTCCCAGGCTGCAACATCAAACTTTAATCCTCAGAGTAAAAAGTGAAAAAAGTAAAAGTTTTTGTCAAACTGTGGTGACTTTTAAAAAGCAATGTCTTTGTAGACTTACTGTAATTTTCTGATATTGTAATTTTCTTATAAAAATTGATCTATAGCTGACACCAAGACAAATGAAATCTTCTGAATAGATCTTAGGTATGTTAAGTAGATAGTTTTAAAAAAGAATAATAAGAGGAACTACAGGGAACTCAAAGGATACTAAGAGACAGCTAATATAGTTAAAATAACTGTCCTTTGTTAGGATAATTTCCTGTCTTATGAAAATGCACATCTTTTCACAAAGAATGCCAATCACACACAAAAGAACAAAATACATGAATTTTTTCCCCTCTAGCTATGATAAAATATCAACTATTGCCTATTTTGCTATGATCCTGGAACAACGGCGAGGTTCCATGCTCTCAAATATTCCCATGATTTATTTTTAAAGCTAGAATCTGGCAAAATTTGAGTTGGAAAGATAAATACAGCTTTGCTCAGCTGACAAACACGCAGGCACGCGCCACCCTCTCTTAATTCTAACAGCAGAGTTTCTTTTCCCTTGAGAAATCTGAAATCTAAAATTGCATTCCGGCTCAAAATTCTGCTGAGAGCCTCAGGCTATTCCATGGTCTCGGCAAAGTCTTTCGACTTTAATCCAACACGCTGGTTCAGTTCCTTTAAAAGCTAAACTAAAGGTCTGTGAACTTGGGGATAAAAAATTCCTTGTTTCTGGAATTCAAGGTATATGGATGTATGGTACTGCTCGCATTTGTCCTAGGAGGCCACCTTGCAAACAGGAGCGCAAATCCGGGCGCGCGGCTGCCTCCGGGTCTGCGGCCAGCTGCGGGACTGCGCGGCAGGTGGACTGACCGAGTGGCGCCCGGTGGACCGCGCCCCGGGACCGCGCCAGAGCCCGCCTACGGCTGTGCACTAGCTGAGCACCCCGTGGGCTGCGGTTCCCCTGCCTTGGATGCCAGCCGGGCTGCCCCGGGGCTCGCCCCCCGGGGAAGCGCTAGGTCCCCGCAGAAACCCCTCCCGCTCGCTCCGGATCCAGCTCCAGCTCCAGCGCGGATTCCGGACACTCCTCCTAGATTCAGCCAGTGCCTGCCCCACCCCGGGTGAGTACTTGCCCCGCACGAAAGAATTCAGCTTCGTCCCTTCCCAGCTCTCCCTTCACGCCTAACAATTGCCTGTTCCTCCATCCCAAACCCCCCAGTTTTCCAGCCGCTCTACCTTTGGCTTCCCCACTCGCCCTCTCGCGAGTCCCGACTACCCCCGGGACCGGGGACCGGGGACAGGGGTGCGGCTCCCCGGCCCCGCGCGGACTCTCTGCCCCAGCCAGGAACGGCCTCGGCCCCTCCCTGCAGGCCCACCCTCGCGCGGAAGGGAGCGGCGGGGAGAGGCTGAATCCGGTACCTCGGGGCGCCCGGGCCGGTGCTGGTGCCTCGGCTCCCGGGAACTCGGTCGCTTCTGCGCCCGGGCGGCGGCGACTGCAGGGGGAGGACCTGGAGGTGGCGGTGGGGAAGAGGCGGGGGTAAGGAGGAAGGAGCGGGGAGCAGCGGGGGTTTTAGAGGCGCCTCGGGAACACGTGACTGCTCCCGGGACCCCGGAGACCCTGCTCTAGGGCGCCTGCTCCGCGACAGCCTCTCCCAAGCCCGGGTTCGGGGCATCCCAGCCCCTACCTTGCTGTTTGGGGCCCCGGGGAGAAGCTGCAGCCCTCGAGATGGCACCCCGTCACTCTGGCCTCTGGTTCCCGGCCGAGGCCAAGTTAACTTGCCGAGCAGGAAGATTTTTGCCAGTTCTGTCCCCAGCCTGGTGAAGGGAACTCGGAGTCTTGAGCTGATGTGGGAGCGAGCGCAGGGGGACCTCTAAGAGCTTAGGCTACATGAGAAAAAGCTTCAAGGCCCAGGTTTTCTCTTTGTTTGAAAAAATAAAAACCAAAACAGAGCGCTGCTCTTTTCGCACCTTTTTGGAATGAGGAAGGGAGAAGTCTAAGCAGGGAGGTTGATCCGAGGGAGCGGGGGACACAAAGGGTCAGAGATTTGATGCACCTCGAAGAACAGGAAAAAGGATTTATTCCCATTGCTAAAGAGAAGTAGTTGTGGGCGTGGGCAAGCGGCGTGGAGCTGAGGAGTGAGGTTGAAATGGAATTCACGTTTCCCAGGACTGTTGAGTAACAAACATAAAGAAGATTGGGGGGTAAAAAGAGTTGTCATAGGTTAAAAAAAAAAAAAAAAAGACAACAATCAAAAAAGCACTACAAAATTTGGCCCTCTCTTTCTCCTGAACGTGATTTCTATCCCCAGTGTTTCCAAATCTGAATTGCAGGTTTGCCTTATTTTTGTTAGGTAGGTATTTTGTTAGGCAGGTATTTTAGGTTTCTCTGTGCTCTGTGTCTGTGTATGTGTGTGTGTGTGTGTGTGTGTGTGTGTGTGTGTGTGTGTGTGTGTAGGAGGCAGGGAGTGGGGAGAGACAGAGAGAGAAAGAGACTGGAGAGATTGGGTAGAGGTCCAGATGTTTTTGACCATGGCCTTGCAGGCAAAAGATTGTATTTGTTGTGTATTTCAAAGCTGAAAACAATCATGGGACAATCATAGCATCAAGTGTTCAGTGATGAGTGTAATCCAATGGGACTGGCACTCTGAACTGGAGAGGACTGTATCCCTTGGCAGCAATGCAACTTGCAAATCTAGTTTCTGGGGGCAGCAAACCCTACCTGTTACCTCAGAAATGGACAAAATTTCTTGTGTCTCCTCTCTGCTGAATTTTAATATTTGATACTCAGGGAATCTGTAGAGACTGTCATTGTATTGGCTAAAGAGTCATCCAAGAGCTTTTAAATACCTCAAGTAAGTCCAGTTCCTACTTCATGTTTTTCTGTCTTATTTCTGGAATATTAGTACATTCTCCCCCAAATGCTTGACAGAAAAGGCAGTCTGAGCAGGCCCATTGGATCGTGCAGTCGGTGAGCTGAAGGATAATATGTCAAGAAGGGGTGACTGATAAGAAAACAAAGTTTGGTTCTTAGACTTTCTTCACTCCAACATCAGCATGATCAATCCACTCCACATTGCCACATAAATTTCTATTCTTCCATCCCTTGCACAGTTATAATACATACTTACTTCAAATACGCTTTGTTGTTAAAACAGCTTCCAAATGAACCCCATGTGACTATCTTCCAAAATACTCATCTATGCTACAAGCTTTTGTATGTTAAAAATACAAGATGGATTTTATTTCTTTTCCACAAATTTGTTTTTTCTTTTGATGATATCGACCCTTAGATTTAAGTGACTGTTATTATTAGAGTATTAAAAATAAAAGGCCAACATGTCATTGAGATGAAGATTTCGATTAACCCACCATTTTCTTCCACTGCACACACAAACATGCAAGCCTCAGAAAGCATTCTTTAAATACACACTTAATATATATGGAGTAAACGACTTATTTTAAAAAATCCTTCTTTTGAAGATTTGGTCCACTTGAAAATTCCAACAATATGCTACATAAAGAGGAAGATATGAAGATCAGTGTGCTTTTATCTTCAAATTTCCCGGGAGAGATTCAAGACTAATCATCATCACTCTTTGTAGAATATAATAAATGATTTTGTTCCTATTTTATGGAGTAAATTCAAGCACGTGGAGTACTACCTTTGGGAACACGAATAGTAATGTCCACCTCTGCTCTGTGTATTTCTCCTACTCACTATTTATAAAATGCTCATTTGGGAAATTAAGCTGGATTTTATGTGTGCTACAAAATTAAACCGGCTATTTTCCAGTTCTCATGGCTCTTCATCAGTTATGAAAGAAAGCATTTCTATAAAGGTGAAAGTTAAAACCACTCGGGACTCCTAAGACGAATTATTGAATAATAGGACATTCCAAACAATGCCTGGGGTAACATTTCTCTGAGGAACATGTCTGTTGTCTTTGACAAAGTTATTCCTGCATTTTAATAACAGTTTAACCATTTGTGAAGGACAGTTACTAAAGGGCATTGACATAATTTCAAATGATATGTGATATCGATATATTAGTTATAGGAATAGTGGTGATAAAGTAGAAAAAATAGTATTATCTTATTTGATGCATTTTTTTCAGTGAGGTTATTTGTTATATTCATTAAGAGTAAACATTTCTTTATCCACTGTTTCTATCATGGTAAATTTAAATCTTTAATTCTTAAAAGACGTGGTGAGGGCCATTTCCACGTATTATCAAAATATTTTTAGGATGTGCATTGCTGCATTGATTTCTTTGGAACTGTAATAGTTTGTGATATAATCAATATTTAGGACTTAAAACAAGGAACTAACATAATTGTGAAATACATGCAGTTTTTTTAAGAAACAAAGGCAATTAAAAAAAAGCTGACCCAAAGACTTGGGTGCATAGAGCCATTTTCCCAGAGAATTCAAAGATAATTTTGAGGTCCTAAGGGGGCAGGATAAACATATAATTGTCTTCTTCTGACAAGCACTTTGCTACTTTCTTTTTTATAATTTTTATTTTGTTATATTAGTCACCATGCAGTACATCCCCAGTTAGCACTTTGCTACTTAAGCAATACTTTATCTTTCCTTTTGATTCCCTAATAATTAAATCATTAACTATAACTCAGTGACTAATTGCCAGACAGATTGTACAGTTCTTTTTTCTTTCAATAAATTTTCCATGTTGAAAATACATGCACACATACGTGTTGTATGCATCTATATAGTTATGCAATCACATATCACAGATGTATTTGTATAATGGATACTTGTCAGAAGACCCGGATTTCATTCGGGTTTTATTCCAGATTAATGGTGTGGCTTTAGACAAAACACTTGACCTTTGTAGTTTTCACTTTCTTTGTAAAATGAAATGTTTTGACTGGTAGATATGGAACGTCCTTTAAGCTCTGACTACCTATGACTTTATGCCATTAACAAGCATGCATCATAGATATATGTGTAGAAAGAGAAACTTTCTGGATCTTGAGAAAAATTTGATGGTCGCAGAAACTGTTTCTCTCCATATTAGAAAAAAAGAAATACTGTTGATAGCTTTCCATTTTTATTGGCACATTCTCTTCCCTGCAGCTATAATAACTACATAATGATACTTGATTCATTCTTTTAAAAAGTTGTGGATGTCTTACATATCAACAGATGATTCTTCATCTAATTATATTATTTTAAAAATCACAGCACAAAAAATATAGAAGAAGAGAACGTAGATTCTTTTGGAGATATAATATTGCTATCATGTAAATCCATAGGTAGGCCATACATTCTTCCCTTTTGTAAATCAAAACAAAAAGTGGTGTTGTTGATAAGTATCCCCCAATATGCTTTTTAAAAATAAATTTTCATTTCTTAGCTAAGTTTTCATGGTTAGTATTTTAAATCTACTTATAAGTCTAAATATAGCTTTACTATATTTAAGTGGAAGTGAAAGAGAAATAGTTTATTTGTTTTTGATATGTTGGTTTGTTTTGAATAGTCTTTAAAAAGAATGTTTAGAGAACTGTTCAAAGCATAAGCCCAGAATAAAAAGTTGATGTGGTTAAATGATAGGCTCTTCAAAAAGGAATCTGTTACCGTATTCTTACTCTTTTCGTGCTCACAGGTAATTCAGCTTTTAAAAGTGGGTAGGTAGAAAAACTTATAAAACATTTTTCTGCTGGACATTATATACATTTTTAAAGGCAGTAGGATTCATTTTTCAAGTTTATACTTACCAGGGAAAGCAGAATTAACACATAAAGAAAATTTTAAAAATGAGAAGAATCATCAAGAGAAGAATATAATAAGCATATATATGTATAAAGTATATGTAGAATTTACATATATGTAAATGCACACACACACACACACACACACACACACACGTATTATGTGCATGTATAAAAGAGCAGTAATCCACCATAACTAAAATGCCCAAGACAGTTTTAAATGTTTCAGATGAACAAATGGGCTTGATTTATGATGTTCATAATTTATGTTATCCTACCTTATTCTTTGTTCTTCAATCCTTCAACAGAACTTTTTTCAATATCATGTGGTATAACAGATAGAATTCTAAGCTGTGAGTTCAAAGAAGTGAAAAAAGTAGTCACTGCCTTCCAGAGACCACAGTGTGGTTCTGTGCAAATAAACAATTAATTATATCTAGTGTATTAATTCTATGTTGGAAATAAACTTAGAGTGCTTCAGGAACATGAATAAGGCACATTCAGCCTATGGGGGCATTTGGAGAGATGGAGAGAATAAAAGAGGGCTTCATAGTTGAGAAGCTACTTGAATTGAGGTTTGAGGAATTGGTGAGAGTTGAATCCCCAGATGGCAGGGAAGGGTAAGTAAGAAGTGGGGAAATAGCATGAAGGTGAGAGTGGATGTAACAGAGAAGCGCAGATAGTTTGGTATGACTGAGTGTGTGGGAAGTGGAGAGGAAGACACTGAAAATATTGGTTAAAAGGACATTGTACTTGAAGGGTCTGGAAAGCAACTAGACTAAGCTGGGGAGGGATATACCTGGACCATTGTGAAAACCACTGAGGCAGAAGGTCCATTTAGCAGAGAAATAAGTAGAGTTCGATGGTGTGAAAAAACACATTTGAGAGATGTTTAAGGGGTAAAATCAATGGGAATGTGTGAGCAATTGCATTTGAGAGTGTGAGAGACAAACACAGGATAGTTTTTAGATTCTGGTTTGAGGGATGGAGATGATGACAAGACTGAGATTCCTGTCCACCAGCTGGGAAGCACATTTGCCAAGGAAGCCTGAGAGGGATCTGTCCTTTAGATAGAAATAAGGGTTGTGAGCATATAGGCATATAATTGGTGACAGAGGGTATGATTATGCATTAAGGTTTAAAAAAAAGGAGAAGATTAAGAATGAGATCTATGGTAAATTTGGGGATTTCAGGTCAATCAAGGGAATGAAAGGACCACGAAAGGCAGTAACACACGAGCTTTTTGGGAGTGGTCTTGGACAGTGTCGCACGACAGGGGTAGGTTCTCCAGGCAAGAGATTTTCCAAAGACAACAGCATGGTGCTACCATCCAGAAGGGGAGATAGGACAGAGGACTCTTGGGGAGAGGGGGAAAATAGAGAGTAGGCTCACTTGTCTAGGTGATATCACTCAGTAGCTAAGTGGAGAGACTTGGTTCACAGAGCTCTAAAGGGCAACAGCAGTTTGGTGTCTTTCATGGCTACAGGATTTCTTTTATCTATGGTTAACAGATGATGGGTGCAGTTTGTCAGGGTATGAAAAGTAAATGGGCTCTAACTGGTTAAAAATATATTTATTTGGATTACATTTAAAGCAATTAGATGTGTGAGAATTTGAGTTTGGGGCTGTCTGGCTTTGGGCCACTTGTCCTAGCCTGCTGTGTGAAGGAGAAAACAATATGGGGGGGGGCATTTAGGCTAATACGCAGGTGCCATCTCGGGCCCATTTATATAGCATGAGCCACTTAAGAAGTAGAGGGAGACAGCTGATCTTGAGAGAGAAAACTGAGGAACATGCGGTAAGGAATGAGAAAAGCCTGAAGTGTGGAGTTCATGAAGTCAAAGGAAAAGAAAATTCCAAGAGCATAGGAAGGTCAAGAGAGTCAAACCAACATAAAGAATAAATATAATAATGTCTGAATTGTTTCCACTGGCTTTGATCATTGGTGTTATGGGCAGAGGTGGATTCAGGTGGGCCATATCTAAAGAGCAAATAAGGGGACAGTAAATGTTCAGTTTTGGAAAAGTTACCAGGAAAGAGAAGACAGCTACAGAAGCTTTGACGTGGGTGAGGGAGTTACAATGCAAGAGTGAGCAATTTTATTTTTGTTTTCATTTTAGTGTTGCGCCAAGAAAACTGAATTGTTGAATAAACAGGTGTTACAGTTATATTATTGTGTAACAAGCTTCCCAAATTTAGTGGAGTAAAACAACAACTCGCTCATGGATTTTATGCTCATGGATTGAGTGGGAGAGCACAGTGGTGGTGGCTTGTCTCTGTCACACGGTGTTTGGGGCGTCAGCTGGGAAATCTGGACTAGGCTGACTCAAAGCCTGGGGGCTGAAACAGCTGGGGCAGAGGAGTCACTGCTGAAATGAGGAATGCAGAAGTGAGGGAGTAAATGTCCTATGGTTTTTACTTAATTCAGATGGAAGGAGGAGTCTAGAAACTGAGAGTTTCTCGGTAGAAGGTAGAAGACTGGGGGAGAAGGGTGACAATTTGAAAAACCTTCTCAAAGAAGAGAAACTGGAAGTCACTCAAGCCCAAGAATTTCTGGATAATATTTATGTCTCAGCTAAGGTTTTTTTGGTGTTTTTTTTTTAAGATTTTATTTATTAATTTGTCTGAGAGAGAGAGAGAGAGAGAGAGAGAGAGAGAACATAAGCAGGGGGAGTGGCAGGCAGAGGGAGAGGGAGAAGCAAGCTCCCTGCCAGGTAGGGAGCCAGATGTAGGGCTCGATCCCAGGACCCTGGGATGATGACCTGAGCTGAAGGCAGACACTTAACGGATTGAACCACCTAGGTGTCCCTCAGCTAAAGTTTTGGATAATCTGTGCCGTTCGGTTATTTTTACCTTTATGCTGCTATGCTAGTAGAGAATGGTAGCCAAGCAATTTCCTGGGTTCAGAAGAGTCCAATTGTACCCCAGCCCATCCTTGGATATTTATTCTCTTTCTAAGTTTATATGTATCTGGAGAAAGAAAAGCAATAGCTAGACTTTAAACAAAGGAATGAAAATGGGATACTTACCTAAGCAAAGTGATGCCTGGGAACACTTCATACCACCTTTGTGCCAGTTTGTGAAGTTGTTTATGTGGACATAAGGAGTCTTTTTTTTTTTTTTCCTTTAGGAAAAATTGCCCTATCTCAGGGATGTGAAGTAGCTTTACATCATGGAACCAAGTCTGATCTACTGATGTTGGCTGCCTGTAGTGTTGTGTTGTGTTGTGTTGTGTTGTGAAAGGGTCTAATATTAAGGCTGAGATTTCGGGGTGGGGGTCATGGGAGGTGGAAGTGGGGCAAGATGAACTGTTGGAGGTATTTGTCATAGATGATGGCAGGTTTAGAGGCGCGTTCAAACTTGCCCTTCTCACCCGCTATTCCTACTCCATACCTTTGGAAAGAGATATGAAGGGAATAGTAATAATTCTAATCAAAAGCAATAATAGTAACAATGGCAAAGCTCTGTTCATTATACCATGTAATAAATACACAATGTGACACTTTTGTAAGATAACATTACACTTTGGTTGAATGTATAAAGGGTGTTGGACAAGGTGAGATCTGCAGGAGAATGTTTGGATATTTACTAAATAGTTTTAAGACCCTAGTCTTCTAGAGTCTTATTCTGAGAATTTTAAAACAAATGCTCTGAATTTGTAGTCTATGTAACGAAATGAGAACTTTCTTGAAGTGCATTCCCAGTTCAAATCAAGAACAAATCCATAAATATTACTTAGCTTCTCTGCACAAAGAAGGTAATTGAATTGTTTGCCTACATACTTGTGTACTAACATTTACACTAAATTGTTACTTCTTTCTGAGAGTTAATTCTCAAAGACAATTGAATTAAGTGATTGTATTGACCATTTGATTGTACTAACCAATTTAGTCAAAACTCTTTGCCTCCTATATTTCATTGGTTCTAAGATGAGGATTTTAAAAAATATTTTAGTACTCTAACTTTGAGATTCATTTACAATTGCTTGTGTGTCTTTGCATTACTGGAAGCATTTTCTTCCTTCGTGGTCCGTAAAATAATGTTGCAATCTATATTCTATGACATCATCAATTCAAATAAATGTAATAGGTAAGTTACAGAAAGTGGAAAAACTGGCACCTAATTAATGAATAGAATATGAACTTACTCACCAACGTGGTTCATACAAGTTTCACCCTGATGGAATTTTCTCCTACAATGTCATCCACTTTCTAGTTTTCACATGTAGTGTTAATGCCTATCAAGATTTTTCTGAGTCATAATTTATGACAACTTTCCTGTATCAAGACCTAATAGCATTTTAGAATCTTTAACCCTTGCAGCAGAAATTCATCAGGAGACCAATAAATTAGTTACAATGGATAAATTCCATCAGCAAGTATAGTGATACACTTTTATCTATGCAGTCATTGAATCATGCAATTTAAAGGGCCAGACCATTTTTTAGATGATAAAATTAAGGTCTGCAGAGATTTAATGAGTAGAGCCTATTCTTCTGTTTAAATGACAGAACAAAAGACTTACCCAAGAGAACATGAAAACATGTCATTAATTTAATTCTCCTATTCATGGTTTATAGGTCAGATGGCTATGAAATTTCAGAAGGAAATACACAAAATGGAAAAAGTTCTCTCTCCCTAGCAAAGGTGAGGTTTTATCTAGTTTGAATCCCAGATAAGAAAGTATGCAACTGGCTGTTCATTTAAGAGTAGAAAAAGAAGTTATCTTTATTTCACACATATAGTCTCTTTAATACATCTTTTGAGGAATTCAGATTACTCTTTAACACATGTCTTCTTAGGAACTCGGATTACTTTATGTCAAACCTTCCATAAGATTACATTATAAGAGGATCTTATGTTGTATTTGGTTATTATACAATGCTGATTTTTTTTATTTTACACTTTTAAAAATGTTATTTATATTTTACACTTTGGAAGAGTACTTAATAAATGATATTCCTAGAGAATTATGTAACTTGCTACGTTGTTGAGCATTTCAAAACTTCTTTTTGTACCACAAAATTTGACATAGAAAAGTCTTTGAGACCAATGATCTTTCAAAGATTGGTATTTATATTAATATTTCAAGAATGCAGCTTTATAAATTTGCCTTATGGGGGACACTTTATAACAATTCAATTAATAAAGTGATAAAATACACTGGCCATAGTAGTTTGAGCATTATTATAGCATTCTTGGGAAATACAGAAAGTGTCTAACGAGTCCAGGTTATATTTTCAACTCCAAAAATCCTGTTGACATAGCAAAAATGCTTACATAAAAATGTATTCTTCAAAGAAAATTAGATGATTTCATTTGTAATTCTTGCAGCAGACTGAAAACAGCCAACCTGATATCAGAACCTTGGGGTAAACTTGCTTCTTGGAATGTGACTTGAGGGAATAGAGTAGACAAAAGGCGACAAGAAACCTAAAGAGTTATTGCTCTTTAAAAGAACTGAAATTCCTAAGTTAGGCTTTATATGTTCATCCTTGGTTAAAAAAAGAGAAAAGAATAAAAAAAGAAAATATATATGCCATTTTACTCTGTTTAGCCTGTAGTAGGATTTTGTAAAATGTATGCTCACATCTATTATTGTAGCTCATTATTAGATGACCATGATATTTTAATTCTTGATCACACACCCTTTTCAACTGTACAAAAATATGTCTAATGACAGATATTTTAGAAAGATTTCTGGGGGGAAAAAAACAGAGATGTTTACATCACTATATAAATAAACCAGCTATGACTTATACTGAACTTTAAATAGTGTTTATTTTGCCTAATAGAGAAAGAAAGCATTTTTTAACAGTGTAAAGTTCAGGGCATTCCATTTTTCTTGGAATTTTGTTTTGTTTTTAGTTTGAAGACAGAATGCAATCATAGTTGTTATGTAATAAAACTTTTATGCGTATCCTAGGCAGTGTCCTATACCTTTATTAGGAACACTTTTTATTTTCTGGCAGCTTGATTTGGAAGAAGTTGTATTCATCCTCACCAGTAAATAATTTTTGCGTACATGTGTTTGTGAAATACACAACTTTGGTTTTTCAAAGTAGAACACAACTAAGTAAAACATCTAAGATCAGTGCATCAGTAATTATCCAGAATCACCGAGCACCATGATGGTTTTGCCACCGTCAATGTACTCTTCTGTACATTCCGTTCTTTTCTTCACAACGTTCAGTACAGCAGTAGACTAAGCACCGAGGAAATGGCACTGACTCTTTTTGACCACCAGGGAGATGTTCAGTTCATCGTGCTCCCCTAAAAAAAGCAGCGAGGCACTGGGAACAAACCTGACAGCATTTTCTCAGTGGAAAGAAAGAAGGAATACAGGGCCAGGCTATCTCATCAGAGATTTGCTACTTTTTTTTTTTTTTTTTTTTTTTGGTAAGGTTTTCTCTTTGTTCGCTTTTAAAATGGTGAAAAACCTTCTCGGCACTGGTGTGAGAAATATGCAAACGGAAATATACAAAAGAAAGCGAGAAACTTATTAGTGGCATTGTTGCGGTGAATTTCACATTTCCTATTCTTCTGCATTACAATCCCTTTCATTCTTGAGTTCGGCTGACGCTCCAACATTTCAGCCGGTTATAACTTCGGCCACAAGATGGCACTGACCTGCAAACAAAGGAAAACCGTGGCTCTGACTTTGTAAAAGCCTCGTAAAATTTTCTTGCCTTCCCGGGAGTTAAGGAGTGTGGGGATGAGTGCTTACTTTCCTCTGCACCGCGCGTATGTGTCTAACAATGTATGGATATGTTTAATTGCTTTTCTTTCCAGAATTCCTAGGCAACGCACCCCCGAGGTGTATATCAAGCTGAGGTGTCTGCGGGGGGAGCATCAGGCGCTACTCGCGGGGCGCCGTCACGTGATCCGGGGATGAGGTGGAGTTCGGCTTTAAGGGGGCGTCTCTTCCTATCTTCATCAATCTTTAGGATTTGAGCAGGAGAAATACCAACGGATCTTTTCTCCCCTCTCTGCTCCCTTCCATTACCATTCTTCCCGCTTTAATAAACGGGCGAGAAAGATGAATCCAACAGAGGGTAAGTTTCCAGTTTACACCTTTTAAGGGACTTTTTGGAAATCTCTCATTGATGGCGTGAGGGATGAGAGAGGAAGAAAAAACGTGCGAGTGCCCGAAATTGACTCTGCGAAACTGAGGTGGGGCATAGTCAAGCCTTTCAGTTGGGCTCCCGGTGCAGGCAGGTCGCAAGGTGCAGCAGAAGATCGGACAACTCCGGGACTCCTGCCTGTGGGTGTCGGCCGACGTTAGTAACCGGGAGTTGGTGGCATCCGCACACCCTGCTCCACCAGGGTTTCTGCACCGCGATATGAGTTCTCCCCTCCTGGGGTTCTCGTAAGGCCGTCTTCCCTTGACCTCGCTTATCTTTTGCGTTTTTCTGGAGCTGGCTGCCGGGGCGGCCGCGCTGGAGTTGGCGCGGAGGAACGGGTCGCTGGGATGGTCTGGGCAACGGTGGGTTTGGTGGGTTTGACCAGTGGTCCACCTTAGTGCTCTTCGCGCCGCACGTGTCCCGCGGGAAGCCGGCGGAGGCTCGGGCTCGCCCGCGCGGCAGCGGACCCGGACGCACGCACGGTCCCCCGGACACTTGACGGTTCCCCGCGTCTGGGCTGGAATGGAGCCCCTCTCCCTCGGTGCTGACCCTTCCAGTCTGTCATTGCGCCCTGGTAGACACCCCGAGCCCTATTCTTTTATTTCCGAGTTTCATCGAGTTCTTCAGCTCCTTTTAGAACAGCGATGATGGACCCTGGCTGGATTAGGAGATTGGGCATAGACTGGAGGTACAGGTGGTGTAAGAGTGTTCCGTTGGTCTCCAGGTAGACTAGAGAGAGGCGAATGCTTTAAGAACTGGTGTTAGTCCACAGAGAACAGACTGAGTTTCGGCTCTGCTTCTTTTTTATTTTTGGTTGGTTTGGATGTTTTGTTTGCCAGTCTCATCATCACGGGTAGAGATGTTCCTTGATAGATGGGTGGCAAACGGGTGGGGGGGGGCGGGAGAAGGTGGGCAGGCTAGGGAAGATTTAGGACAACTCACCTAGTTACACAATATGAAAAGGTGGGTACATAACAACAGAAATTTTGATTTAACCATGCCATTTCATTCTTTGGTAACTGCAGGAGCACAGGAAAAACCTAGGGGAAGGCAAGAGGGAGTGGGTTTTGACATTTCTTTTCACCCCCCCCCCCCCCCCCCCCCCCCCGAGCGCTCCC